>NC_071390.1:110715379-111412046 GCF_022682495.2 Desmodus rotundus
CATAGAACTATGATTAATAGCCAGATGGAAATGAAGAATGCGATATCTGAAATGAAAGAATACACTAGAAGGAATTAGAAGGAATTAGAAGCAGGCTAGATGAAGCAGAGGATTGAATCAGTGATTCGGAAGATGAAGTGGAAAATAATACCCAGTCAGAGGGGCAAAAAAAATTAAAAAGACTTAATAAATGAGGATAGTTTAAGGGAACTTTGGGACATGAAATGTAACAATATTCATATCATAGGGATACCACAAGAGAAGAAAGAGAGAAAGAGATGGAAAAGCTCTTTGAAGAAAGAAATAATGACAGAAAATTTCCCTAACCTCGTGAAAGAAAAAGTCACACAAGTTCAGGAAGCACAGAGAGTCTCAATCAAGATGAATCTGAAAAGACCCACACCAAGACAAATCATAATTAAAATGGCAAAGTTTAAAGACAAAAAATAAGAAACTTAAAGGCAACAAGAGAGAAACAGTTAATTAGCTACAAGGGAGTTCCAGTAAGGATGTCAGCTGTTTCCTAAAACAAAACAAAACAAACAAAAGTCCTCTTCAGGCCAGAGGAACTGGCATGAAATATTCAAAGTAAAGAAAACAAGGACATGCAACTAAGACTACTTTATCCAGCAAGGCTATCATTTAATATCTAAGGCAAAATAAAGAGCTTCCCAGACAAGAAAGGCTAAAGGAGTTCATTATTACCAAGTAGCATTGCAAGCAATATTAAAGGGATTGCTTTTAGAAGAAGAAGAAGAAGAAAAGAAGAAGAGGAAGAAGAAGAAGGAGGAGGAGGAGGAGGAGGAGGAGGAGAACTACAGACAGACAGGAACATAAGTACAAACTATAAAAATTGCAATGAGTAAGTACCTATCAATGATAGCCTTAAAAGTAAATGGATTGTATGCTCCAATCAAAAGACATAGAACAGCCAAATGGATAAGAAAACATGACCCATATATATGCTGTCTACAAGAGACCTACCACAGAACAAGAGATTTATACAGGCTGAAACTTAAAACATTCCATGCAAAAGGAGATGGAAAAAAGCTAGAATAGCAATATCTGACAAAAAAAGATTAAAAAAAAAAAAGCCAAACCAGGAGACAAAGAAGGTCTCTACATAGCCCTAAAGGGATCAATCCAACATGAGGATACAACTCTTGTGAACATATATGCACCCAATATAGGAGCACCTAAATATACAGAGAAAATCTTAGAAGTCTTTAAGAAAGAATGCAGTCATTTGAGGGGATTTTAACATCCCACTGTAACCAAATGGATTTTCTAGACAAAAATTAAATAAGGAAGCAGCCACCTTAAACTACACACTAGATCAAATAGATTTAAGATATATTTGCAGAAAATTTCACCCCAAAGCAATAGAATATTGCTCTTCTCAAGTGCACATGGATCATTATCAGAAATAAACTACATGGTAGGACAAAACAATAAATCTTAACAAATTCAAGAAAAATGAAATCATATCAAGCATTTTCTTGAATCACAATGGCTTAAAAGTAGAAATCAACCTCAATAAAGAAAATGCAAAAACATTCAAATACAGTGATACCTTGGTACTTGTTGTTAATTCACTCTGATATTCACGACAAGTGCTGAAACTGATAACTAGTGAATGATGAAGCATTTTCTCTTGCAGGACAGTGTAGTAACTCATACAAGTACTAGTAAGTCTAATGAGTCTCAAGCAGGTGCCAAGAGCTGAAACATTTTTTTTCTCATTAAAAATATGACAAATACAGAGTTTGGTGAGTTTTGAAGCCAATGACTACCAAGGTATGATTATACATGGAGGCCAAATAACATGTTGCTAAATAATGAGTGATTTATCAGTGTGATCAAGGAAGAAATCAAAAGTTACCTGGGAATATGAAAGTGAACACACAACAACCCCAAATCTATGGGACACAGTGAAAATAGTTCAGAGATGGAAGTTCATAGCATTACAGGCTTACCTAAAGAAGATACTAAAATCTCAAATAAATAACCTAACTCTATTCCTAAAATAACTAGAAAAACAACAACAAACAAAGCCCACAATGAGTAGAAGGAAGGAAATAATCAAAATCAGAGCAGAAATAATGCCATAAAAACTAAAATTACAATTAAGAAGATTGATGAATCCAGGAGTTTGTTTTTGAAAAGATAAACAAAACTGAAAAATCTTTAACCAGTCTCATCAATAAAAAAGAAAGAGAGATCCCAAATAAATAAAATCAGAAGTGAAAGAGAAGTAACAACTAATACCACAGAAATACAAAGGATTGTAAGAGATTACTATGAGCAACTATATGCCAAGATTTGGACAAATTGGGCAAAATAGATACATTTCTACAAACATACAGTCTTCCAACATTGAATCAGGAAGAAGCAGAAAACTTGAATAGACCAACAACAATTAATGAAATTGAAGCATCAAACAAATGCCTTGGACCAGATGGCTTCAAAAATCAATTTTACTGATCATTCAGAGAAGAACTAACACCTATCCCTCTTAACTTTCTCAAAAAATTCAAGAAAAGCTCTTTTTTAAAAAATATATTTATTGATTATGCTATTACAGTTGTCACATTTCCACCCCCCTTACTACACTCCATCCTGCCCACCCCCTCCCTCCCACATTCCCTCCCTATAGTTCATGTCCATGGGTCATACTTATAAGTTCTTTGGCTTCTACATTTCCTACACTATTCATACCCTCCCCCTGTCTATTTTCCACCTATCATTTATGCTACTTATTCTCTGTACCTTTCTCCCCCTCTCCCCCTCCCACTCCCCTGTTGATAACCCTCCATGTGATCTCCATTTCTGTGGTTCTGTTCCTGTTCTAGTTGTTTGCTTAGTTTGCTTTTGTTTTTGTTTTAGGTGTGGTTGTTAATAACTATGAGTTTGCTGTCATTTTTACTGTTCATATTTTTTATCTTCTTCTTCTTAGGTAAGTCCCTTTAACATTTCATATAACAAGGGCTTGGTGATGATGAACTCCTTTAACTTGACCTTATCTGAGAAGCACTTTATCTGCCCTTCCATTCTAAATGATAGCTTTGCTGGATAGAGCAATCTTGAATGTAGGTCCTTGCCTTTCATGACTTGGAATACTTCTTTCCAGCCCCTTCTTGCCTGTAAGGTCTCTTTGGAGAAATCAGCTGACAGCCTTATGGGAACTCCTTTGTAGGTAACTGTGTTCTTTTCTCTTGCTGCTTCTAAGATTCACTCCTTCTATTTAATCGTAGGTAATGTAATTATGATGTGCCTTGGTGTCTTCCTCCTTGCGTCCAGCTTCTTTGGGACTCTCTGAGCTTCCTGGACTTCCCAGAAGTCTATTTCCTTTGCCAGATTAGGGAAGTTCTCCTTCATTATTTGTTCAAATAAGTTTTCAATTTTTTGTTCTTCCTCTTCTCCTTCTGGCACCCCTATAATTCGGATGTTGGAACGTTTCAAGGTGTCCTGGAGGTTCCTAAGCCTCTCCTCATTTTTCCAAGTTCTTGTTTCTTCATTCTTTTCTGGTTGGATGTTTCTTTCTTCCTTCTGGTCCACACCGTTGGTCTGAGTCCCTGTTTCCTTCCCATCACTATTGGTTCCCTGTACATTTTCCTTTGTTTCTCTTAGCATAGGCTTCATTTTTTCATCTAGTTTTTGACCAAATTCAACCAATTCTGTGAGCTTCTTGATTACCAGTGTTTTGAACTGTGCATCTGATAGGTTGGCTATCTGTTCGCTGATTAGTTGAATTATTTCTGGAGCTTTGAAGTGTTCTGTCATTTGGGCCTTTTTTTTTTTTTTTTTTTTTTTTTTTTTTTTTTTTTTTTTTTTTGTCTTGGTGCTTCTATTACTTAAAGGGGCAGAGCTTTAGGTGTTCCCTGGGGCGGGGTAACGCTGGTCGAGGCACTGTGATGCTGTACATGGGGGAGGGGCCGAGAGGGAGCAATGGCACTCACTCCACTCTCCACCAGATTTCAGTTACTCGCTGTGCTACCCACAATCAAATTGGGCCCCTCTGGTGCTGGTTCCCGAGTGGGTGGGCCTGTGCATGCCCTAGGCCCCTGTGGGTCTCTCCAACGACCTCTTCTGTGAGGCTGGGAGTCTCTCCTGCTGCCGCCCCAACCCCCACGGGAGGTTTCACTCAGAGGTTTGAGGCTTTATTTCTCCAAGCTGGAGCCCTGGGTTACGCGGTCTGCTTCGCTCCCTGCCATTTGTCCCAGTTTATCTATGCGTGAATGTGGGGCCGTGGGGTGCTACCCACCACTTTGCCTGCCCTGTTCTCTGTCACTCTGAGTCTGGCCCTCTCGGTTTATCTGTGTGCGAATGTGGGGCCGCAGGGTCTGCTAGTGGTTAGACTGCCTGCCCCATTGGTCCAACACTCCTCCAGTCTCGGTCCCGCCATGGCAATGGGAGTCCTTTCCGCCCCAGCTGCCCATCTCCAACCCTCCTACTGGTCTGGATGAATGTTTATTTTTTTATCTCCTTGGTGTCAAACTTCCTTGTCGTTCAATTTTCTGTCAGTTCTGGTTGTGTGAGGAAGTGCAGTGTGTCTACCTACACCGCCATCTTGGTTCTCTCCATGAAGCTCTTTTTTTTATAAGTCTAGTATTATCCAAAAACAAGTAAAGATACAATAAAGAAAGAAAACCATAGACCAATATCCCTGATGAACATAGATTCTAAAATCTCAAAAAAAACAGTAGCAAACTGGATCCAGCAATACAGTAAAAAGATTATGCACCATGATCAAGTGGGATTTATCCTGGGGATGCAAGGTTGGTACGATACTCACAAATCAATAAATGATATATCACTTAAATGTAATAATGAATGACAAAAATCACATGATTATATAAATAGAATGTTAAAAAGCATTTGATGAAATACAGAGCCCATTTATAATAAAAACATTCAGAAAATGGGTTTAGAAGTAGCATATCTCAATGTGATAAAGGCTATGTATGAAAAACCTACAGCCAACATCATACTCAATGGGCAAAAACTAAAAGCATTTCCCTTAAGAGGAGGAACAAGACAAAGATATCTACTTTTATTACTGTTATTTAACAAAGTACTGGAAGTCTTAGTCATAGCAATCAGAAATGAAGAAGAAATAAAAGGCACTCAAATTGGAAAGGAGGAAGTAAAACTGTCATTATTTGCAGACAACATGATATTACACATAGAAGATCCTATAGGCTCCACCAAAAGAACTACTTGACCTAATTACTGATTTGGCAAAGTAGCAGGACACAGGTCAATACTCAGAAATAGATGGCATTTGGTACACCAATAATGAAATGTCAGAAAGTGAAACTAAAAAAAGAATCCTATTTACTATTATGAAAAAAAAAATGTTACCAAGGAATAAACTTAACCAGGTGTGTAAAAGACCTGTACTCAGAAAACTAGAGGACACCTAAGAAAGAAATTGAGGAAGACATAAATAAGTAGAAGTATATACCGTGTTGGAATTGGAAGAATTAACATCATTAAAATGCCCATAATACCAAAAGCAACCTATAGATTCAATGCAATTCCTATTAAAATACCAATGGCAGATTTTACAGATTTAGAACAAACATTCCACAAATTTATATGGAGCCAAAAATGACCTCAAATAGCCTCAGCAGTCTTGAGAAGGAAGAATTAAGTAGGAGGGATCACAATGCTTGATATCAATCTATACTGCCAGACCACTGTAATCAAAACAGTCTGGTACTGGCATAAGAACAGACACAAAGGTCAATGGAACAGAACAGAGAGCCCAGAAATAAACCCAAGCCTTTATGGTCAATATTTAACAAAGAAGGCAAGAGCATACAATGGAGTAAAGACAGTCTCTTCAATAAATGGTGTTGGGAGAACTGAATTTGTACATGCAAAAAAAAAAGAAAGAAAAAAGAAACTAGACCACCAACCTACACCATACACCAGAATAAAGTCAAAGTGGATAAAAGACAAATATAAGTCATGATACCATAAAAATCCTTGAGGAAAACTTAGGCAGTAAAATTTCAGATATCTCTTGTAGCACTGTTTTTGCTGATATATCTCCTAGAGCAAGGGAAACAAATGAAACAAAATAAACAAATGGGAATACATCAAATTAAAGAGCTGCATAACTAAAGAAACCAACATCAAAATGAAAAAGGAACTGACTGTATGGGAGAACATATTTGCCAATGATACATCAGACAAGGATTTAATCTCCAAAATATATAAAAAACTTATATGACTCAACAAAAGAAAGACAATCCAATTAAAAATGGGCAAAGAACCTCAATAGACACTTCTCCAAGGAGGACATACAGATGGTCCATAGACATATAAAAATGCTCAACATCAGTAGCCATCAGAGAGATGAAAATTAAAACTACAATGAGATTTCATCTCACACCTGTCAGTATGGCTATCATTAATAAATCAGCAAACAACAAGTGTTGGTGAGGATGTGGGAAAAGGGAACCCTAGTGCACTGTTGGTGGGAATGCAGACTGGTGCAGCCACTGTGGAAAACATTATGGAATTTCTTCAAAAATTTGAAGATGGAATTGTCTTTGACCCAGCAATTCTACTGCTGGGAATATATCCAAAGAATCCTGAAACACCAATTCCAAAGAATACATGCACCCCTTAGGTTCATGTAATCCTTATTTATAATGACCAAGATTTGGAAGCAGCCTAAGTGCCCATCTATAGGTGAGTGGATAAAACACTGTCATACATTTACCATTGTGTAAAAAGAACAAATTCTTACTTTTTGTGACAGCATGGATGGATCCGGCAACTATTATGCTAAGTGAAATAAGCCAGTTGGTGAAGTCAAATATTATATGATCTCACTTATAAGTGCAATCTAATGAACAATATAAACTAATGAGCAAAATAGAATCAGAGATATAGAAACATGGAACAGACTGTCAGCTACAAGAGGGGAAGTGGAAAATTGTGTGCAAGAAGGTGATGGGATTAGTAGAAGTCATTTATACATGACCCATGGACATGGACAATGGTGTGGAGATTGATGATGGGAAGGTGTTGGGCTGGGTGGAGGGGGGCAAGGGGAAAATATTTGGACAACTGTAATAGCATAAACAATAAAATATCTAAATTAAAAACATATATTAATAGGTAGTTCACTAATTTGCATCTGACTTACTGTTTCTTACTCAGTTTTAGTTAGAAGAGTTCAGTATCCATTCTCTTGTTCCAATGTCCATCCTCCTTCAATTGCACAGGAAATAGACTTAACTGATACATGGCCATATAGCTGAGTACTATATGTCTTAACCTCTTTTTCACCAACGTGTGCCCAAGGGATGATATTCTAAGCAGAGGAATAAAGAATAAATTATATATGCTTTGTCTATGTCTTGCCATTAAAACAATTGGGTGTGTTCTGCCTTGTAACCTTTTCTTATTGCTGGCTATAGATATGAAGGACTGAAGAGATTATTTTGACTCTGGAATTAAAGCCATGTCTTTAAGATGGCAGGGCTGTTCCTTTAGTTCTGGCGGTTTACCTTTTGTGACAGAGAGATAAACTTCTGTCCCGTTTCATTGTGTTTTAAGATGTCTTTGTTACAACAATTTAGAGTGTACCCCAACTAATACAATGACCAACTTGTAATAGTGCAGAGAGGCTGATTTCCATTAATCGGCCATCCTTCTAAATATTTTACAACACTTATAAAATTCCCTATTTATTTAAAACATTTAACAAGTATTTATTGGGTATGTATTACTACGGGCACCATGCTAGGACATGAGAATGTTGGTGGAGTGGGTAGGGGGAAGGATTAGATAAGAAGAGCCTCTGGTCAGTGAGCCCCAGGGCAAAAATGGCCCATTGAAGGAGCCCCACGTTGGACAGAAATGGCCAGGCTTCAGTGCCCTTGACACACTCAGTAGGATTGGCTGGGAGCATGACTGCAATTGGAAGAGCCTGATCTCACTGTGAATATTGTGGGATTTGAGGCTGTCATACCAGTTTTTTCCTATGTGTGGGTTAAATTAATAACATGTGTAATGTTGTAGGATATTATCTGACACTTAAAAAATTTGAATACTTTTTTCTACATGCTTATATTACAAAAAAGTAAATATGAATTAAGTAATTGTGATTAGAAGACATAAAGCTAAAGAAGCATGAGACAATGTCCTTTCCCTCAAGAAGCTTATATTTTAGACAATGAAAATATGGAATTTTAAGTTACAAGATTAGTATCTACTTACTGGCACACATATTTTATTTTGGATACAATAATGAAAGAAGCATTCACAAATAAAATGAGAGTTAAGAAATGATGTGAACACAGTGAGCTCAAGTATGGAGATTGCCAGAAAAATTGTGGGACAATGAACAGACTAGAGCTTTTGGCAACAGTGGAGTAATTCCTTCCAAACTATAACCACAGACAAATGAAGGATAAATTATGAGCTCAGTGATTTTTAAATACATAGCAAAGAAATAAGGCAAAGAAGGAACTCATACAATGTAAAGAGCTAGAACTGAGGCTTTGGCAGTCTAGTGATATGTAAGGTTTACATACAGGTTGAAGGATCTGGTGGCTGGGTGTTGCCACAAAGTCCTTAAGGTGTTAGAGCAGAGATAGTTGTAACTAAGTACTTCAATATGCTGAAATCCTCAGAGGTTTGACTTGGCCCAAGAAAAGCAAGTTAGAAAATACCTCCCATTAGCCCAGAGAAGCAGTAACAATGCTGGCTACCTGCCTTTGGATTTGCACAAACAATAAAAATGAATAAACAATTAAAAAATGATTTAATGTGAATAGAAATCTCCAGCCTATGGGGGCTACAATCATAACACTTTCAAGATATTGACATTGGCTTGGAAATTTCAAGTCAGCAGTTAATATTACATCAAGTTTGAAACAATGCCACATGTAAATCCCTATTAGGAATAAATAAAAAATATGCTGAAGAGATACATTAAAACCTAGAGTATGTGGAACTTCCAAAGAAAACTATTAATCCATATTGAAAAGCTTACTATAAAGTTATAAACCATGTAAGAAAAACATCCACCAGGTAGGAGAATGAGAAGACATAATAAATGACATTTTGAACCTAATGATCTATCAATAATGAAATACTATCAAAAAGTATTCTCATAGTGGAATACTTTACATCTTTCCTTCCCTAACTTTCATTTTCCCTCATCCTCATTACCTTAGCTTGTATCTTGCAAATAAAGAGCCTTAATACAATGAAAAGTTTAGATTTTTAAGAGAGCTCTAAAAATGGATAGCAATAATAATGAAATAATGACAAATAAGAGTTGTATATGAAAAAGAATCAAACAGAGCTTCAAAAAATAAAAAAATCATTAAAGGTTTAAAATGTATGAATTCCTTAAATTCAAATTAAACATAGCTGAAAAAAAGCTAGTAAGTTTGGAGACAGGTATAAGCAAAATATTGAGAATAATGTCATAGAATTATAAAGGGGTGAACAGCA
Source organism: Desmodus rotundus (assembly GCF_022682495.2). Lineage (NCBI taxonomy): Eukaryota > Metazoa > Chordata > Mammalia > Chiroptera > Phyllostomidae > Desmodus > Desmodus rotundus. The sequence continues at coordinate 110,724,866 of NC_071390.1, forward strand.
TAAAAGTGTACTTAAGAAACAGGCAGTATGAAATAAGGCTGGTGTTTGTTTATATAAGTCTTATGGAGTAACAGAAGCACATAATTAATATTCAAAGGAAACATATTTTCCAGCACTGCATCACAAAAAATATTTTCCTTAATTCAACATAAAAATATAGGGTTCTTATGGAAATGCATTTAAATATTACAAAACCATTTACAAATCAATTACAATTCACCACACTAATAGGTCAAATGGGATATTTGATCAGGCAAACAAATACAGAAATACAATTTGACAAAATTAAAAACTCATGAAAGTCAGACTGTTAGTATTCTAGAATAAAAGGAAACTACCGATAATTTGGACTAAGATGGTGGCAAGATAAGTGGAAGCAGAGTCCTCTTCTCTTTGCACAGGGGTGAAACACCTACTGGGTCTACTGAGGAACAAAGTGAACAGCCAACAGTGCCCCAGCATATGTGAAGATAGGAGACCAAAAAATGTAAAGGACACTGAAAAATCGACTGTAAGGAGAGTGCTTCAGGACAATAAGGTCCCTAGGACCAGCTCAGGGACCAGGGCGACTGCAGCCCCAGGCCCATGCCCGCCAGGCCTGCTGCAGGACTCTTGGGAGAGAGCCGGTTATCGGCTCCCTCCCCTGCCAAACAAGGCTTGAGCAGCACCCAGAGAGATCTGGTTACTTGAAGTTGCAGGGAGGGGAATAAGGATGAAGTGGTAAACCCACAGAGACCGTGTGCGCCAGCTGAGGAGAGTTGAGAGTTGGGCCAGGATGGGCCTTGACCCGGACAGTCCCTGATCTAGCTGGAGAGGTGGGCAGTGTGTGAGGAAAGGCCCCTCCTTGTATGGAGCGGCAGGATTGAGCAGGAGGAATTTCTCAAAAAGAAAAAGCGAAAAAAAGAGACATGGTGGCTGTTTGGGGAATTCTCCTGCAGCGGCAGCTCCAGTCTCCTCTTCAACCAGCCCCGCAGCACTCCTGCCCGGGTGTGGAAGGCCCCAAGCCCACATCAGAGGCACTAGGTAGAGTACGCACCAGAAGGCCCTGAGCTGGCACCCACAGCCCTGAGGAGAGTGGTCCCCGGAACCTGTGGGACCAGACGCTGCTGGGGAACTGGGTTGGAGGCTGGCTGAGTGCTGATCAGGAACCGAGAAGAGTGAAACTAAGCCCCGCTCAGCCTGCTGCAGCCAAAAAGACCAGCAAAAGTGGCTTGGCCAGTTTTTTGGGGTTTTTTTAAAGTAATTCTTTATTATTTTTTATTATTTTTTTTTCTTTTAACACCTCCTTCCTCTCTTTCTGTCTTTCTTGTTTTATTCCTTCTTTCTTTCCCTTTATATCTCTTCTTCCTTCCTTCTTCTTTCTTTTTTTAAATCCCCACAAGTGAGAAAATAAAACCTGGAACTGTGAAAAGACCAGAGTTGGGCCCAAAGAGGGGGCATCCCAACAGCTGAGACAGTGAAACAAATTTCACTTTGCTACTCCAGAGACCTTGCAAGTTATTGCGTGTTTGTATTATTCTTTTTTTCATTATTCTTACATCTCTCATTTTATTAGTATTTTTGTATTTCTCTTCTTTCTGTTTAGTCTTCTTCACTTGACTGGTTAATTTGCATTGTTTGACTGTTTTCCCCTTGTTCTCTCTTTCATAGTGTATTGTTAATTAACTGTCTTTCACTTCACTTGTGCTTTCATTAGCACACTACTCTAGGACCTATACTCCCTATTCTAGTTATCCAGATCACATAGATTATGTCATAGGATTATTGCTCCATTATTATTGTAAATAATAGCTGTTCCATACAATTGTAAATACCACACAGCATCCCTCCCAGATCTTAGCCCACTTCACTGTTTCCTGAACTTTATAACTGTTGTGGTTAACTCTATTCTCTCACACATTACACCTGTTTTCTACCCTTTACTCTCACTACCTCATAATCTGACCTCCCACAAGCTCACAGCTTTCTAGATTCAACTCACAATCCCCCCCCTCCCCAACAAGAGTCTTATCTTCTTTCCACCCTTTCTAAAAAGTGGCTAGGTGGGTGAATTATCATGGTTAACACTATACATATCCAAAGGATCTCCTGTCTCTTTTGTACAGGCTGGCACTTTAAATATCATAGAATACACTCCTGCTGTCTTAAACCATTTTGCCTTCCCCCTCCAACCTATCACAAAAAAGAGTAGGTAGAAGCTGTGAACACCAGGATGCTTCCTGGAATAGGAAACCCACCAACAAAGGAACCACCAACAGATAAGAACAGAAGAAGGTGAAGGAAGGAGTGGGAGCCACACTAACTCAACCCAGGACCTATCTGGAAATACAACTAAATAGTGGGGAAATTACTCAGAACAAACAACTGAACAAGAGCAAGAGAAAAGCCTCGAAACCTTATTTACACAAAAGAACCAGCTTCAACACAACCTGCTCACACCTGTACGACAAAAAACTAGAGGTAGTGGACAGACTGATCCTCAGTTAGCCAGCTGGTGGGAAGGACCCACCAAAAAAAGACCCTACAGCAACCAAAAACCAAAGACATACACAGAGCCAACATAAACAACAGCCCAAGATCAGTGAGCTCGGGAAATCAAGGAGACTGTACCACTGAATCTCACAGGTACTCTACCACAGAAGTTTACACCATAAATCCAGGGGGTCAGAACAGATTAATTTAAGAAGCAGAGGTGAACAGGAAGAGTCTCACAAACAATGGAAGACGAAGAAACTATCCCCAAATGAAAGGAAAGGAGGAAGTCTCAGAAAGAATGCTAAATGAAATAGAGACAAGTCAACAATCAGATATTGAGTTCAAAGCATTGCTTATAAGGAAGTTTAATGAGCTCACAGAGAATTACCAAAAACTACAGGGAAACTACAATGAACTCACTGCAAACTATATCAACACAAAAAAGGAAATAGAAATTATCAACAAGGGACAAGAGGAAACGAAAAATACAATTTCTGAACTGAAGAACACAGCAGAAAGAATCAAAAGCAGGCTTGATGAAGTAGAGGATCGGATCAGTGCACTGGAGGACAAGGTAGAAAAAAACACCCAGAATGAGCAAGAAAAGGAAAAGAGACTCAGAAAGAATGAAGAGGGATTAAGGGAAATGCAGGGGAACATGAAATGTAATAATATCAGTGTAATAGGGATACCAGAAGGAGAAGAAGAAGAGCAAGGGATGGAAAACCTCTTTGAAAAAGTAATGATGGAAAATTTCCCTAATTTGATGAGAGAAAAAGTCACACAAATCCAGGAAATACAGAGAGTCCCAAGCAAGAGGAACCCAAAGAGGCCCACTGCAAGACACATGATAATTAAAATGGCAAAATTCCAAGACAAAGAGTGCATCTTAAAGGCAGCAGGGAGATACAGGAAGTAACATACAAGGGAGCCCTGATAAGACTAGCAGCTGACTTCTCAATGGAAACACTCCAAGCCAGAAGGGAATGGCAAGAAATATTCCAAGTAATGAAAACCAGAAGCCTGCAACCAAGACTACTTTATCTGGCAAGGCTCTCAATTAAAATGGAAGGCCAAAGAAGGAGTTTCCCAGATAAAAGAAGCCTCAAAGAATATACCTCCTCCAAACTAGCTCTACAGGAGATGATGCTAAAGGGCTTGCTTTGAGAACAGGAAGAAAAACAGTGAAAGGAGAGGAACACAAGTACAAAAAAATGGCAATGAATAACTACCTATCAATAATAACCTTAAGTGTAAATGGATTAAATGCCACAGTCAAAAGACACAGAAGCGTAATAGATAAGAAAAAATGACCCACATATATGCTGCCTACAGGATACCCACCTCAAAACAAAAGACCTACACAGACTGAAAGTGAAGGGCTGGAAACAAATATATTCCAAGCAAATGGACAGGAAAAAAAAGCCAGGATAGCAATACTCATATTGGACAAAATAGACTTCAAAAAAAAAGAGCCATAAAAAGAGACCCAGAAGGTCACTTCATAATTCTCAAGGGAAGAATGCATCAAGAAGACATAGACATAGTAAATATATATGCACCCAACATAGGAGCACCCAAATACATAAAGAAAATCTTGGAGGACTTCACGAAAGATATTGATAGCAACACTATTACAGTAGGGGATTTTAACACTCCACTGTCAAAAATGGATAGATCTTCCAAACGAAATATCAACAAAGATATTGTGGCATTGAACAATGCCCTAGATGAAATGGACTTAATTGATATATATAGAGCCTTTCATCCCAAAGAAAGAAAATACACATTCTTTTCAAATGCACACAGAACATCTTCAAAGCTAGACCACATGATAGGACACAAAACAAGCCTCAACAAATTTAAGAATTGAAATCATATCAAGCATTTTCTCTGACCCCAAGGGGCTGAAACTGGAAATAAACCTCACGGAAAAAACCCCAAAACACTCAAAATCATGGAGATTGAATAGCATTCTATTAAACAATGAATGGGTCAAGAATGAGATCAGGGAAGAAATCAAAAAGTCTCTGGAAACAAATGAAAATGAACTCACAACAATCCAAAACCTATTGGACCCAGCAAAGGCAGTCCTGAGAGGGAAGTTCATAGCGATACAGGCGTACCTAAAATGAATAGAAACATTTCAAATAAACAACCTAACCCTACATCTACAAGAACTCAAGGAATAACAACAAAGACAACCCAGAGCAAGTACAAGGAAGGAAATAACCAAGATCAGGGCAAAATTAAATGACATAGAGACTAAAAGCACCATTCTAAGGATCAATAATTCCAGTAGCTGGTTCTTTGAAAAGATGAATAAAATTGACAAGCGTTTAAGCTGGCTCAACAAGAAAAAAAGAGAGAGACCCAAATAAACACAATCAGAAATGAAAGAGGAGAGAATACAACTGATATACACCGAAATACAAAGGATTGTAAGAAATTACTATGAAGAACTATATGCCAAGAAATGTGAAAACGTAGATGAAATGGATAAATTTCTAGAAAAATATAACGTTCCAAAACTCAATGAAAAAGAAGCAGAAAGCTTGAACAGACCAATAAGTCCTGATAAAATTGAAACAGTAATCAAAAAGCTTCCTACACACAAAAGCCCCAGACCAGATGGTTTTACAGGAGAAATTCTTCAGAGGATTTAAGGGAGAGCTACCCCCCATCCTCCACAGATTATTCAAAAAATTCAAGAAGATGGAAGACTCCCAAATTCTTTCTATGAAGCCAACATCATCTTAATCCCAAAACCTGATAAAGACATAATAAGGAAAGAAAACTTCAGGCTGATTATCACTGATGAACATAGATGCTAAAATCCTTAACAAAATATTGGCAAACTGCATCCAGCAATACATTAAAAAGATCATATACCATGATCAAGTGGGGTTCATCCCAGGGATGCAAGGATGGTTCAATATTTGCAAATCAATAAATGTAATATACCACATAAACAAAAGCAAAGACAAAAATCACATGATCATATCAATAGATGAAGAAAAAGGATTTGATAAGGTACAACATCCATTTATGATAAAAACACTCAGCAAAGTGGGAATAGAGGGAGCATTCCTCAACATAATAAAGGCCATATATGAGAGACCTACAGTCAACATCATACTCAATGGACAAAAACTTAGAGCTTTCCCACTAAGATCAGGAACAAGAGAAGGATGCCTGCTCTTATCACTCCTTTTCAACATAGTATTGGAAGTCCTAGCCACAGTAATCAGACAAGAAAAAGCAATAAAAGGCATCCAAATTGGAAAGGAGGAAATGAAACTGTCACTGTTTGCAGGTGACATGATAGTGTACATGGAAAATCCTATAGACTCCACCAAAAAACTACTTCACCTAATGAATGAATTTGGCAAAACAGCTGGATACAAAGTCAATACTCAGAAATCAAAGGCATTCCTGTACACCAACAATGAAACTGCAGAAACAGAAATCAGGAAAAAGAATCCCATTTGATAATAGCAACAAGAAAAATAAAATACCTAGGAATAAACCCAACCAAGGAAGTAAATGACCTGTACTCAGAAAACTACACAACACTGAAGAAAGAAATTAAGGAAGACACAAACAAATGGAAGCATGTACCATGCTCATGGATTGGAAGAATTAACATCATCAAAATGGCCATACTACCCAAAGTGATTTATAGATTCAATGCAATCCCTATTAAAGTACCAATGACATATTTCACAGATATAGAACAAACATTTTAGAAATTTATATGGAACCATAAATGACCCCAAATAGCTGCAGCAATTTTGAGAAAGAAGAACAAAGCAGGAGGGATCACAATACCTGATATCAAACTGTATTACAAGGCCACTGTAAGCAAAACAGCCTGTTACTGGCATAAAAACAGGCACATAGACCAATGGAACAAACAGAGAGCCAAGAAATAAACCCATGTCTCTACAGTCAATTAATATTTGACAAAGGAGGCAGGAGCATAAAATGGAGCAAAAATAGCCTCTCCAACAAATGGTGTTGGGAGATTTGGACAGCTACATGCAAAAAAATGAAACTCAATCACCAACTTACACTATACACAAAAATAAATTCAAGGTAGATAAAAGACTTAAATATGTCATAACACCATGAAAGTTATAGAGGACAACATAGGCAGGAAAATTTCAGACATTCCATGTAGCAACATCTTCACAGACATGTTCCCTAAAGCAAGGGACATAAAGGAAAGAATAAACAAATGGGACCTCATCAAAATAAAAAGCTTCTGCATGGCTAAGGAAAACAGCATTAAAATGAAAAGAGAACCAACTGTATGGGAAAACATATTTGCCAATGATACCTCAGACAAAGGTCTGATCTCCAAAAGAACTCACACCACTCCACTCCAGGAAGACAAACAACCCTATTAAAAAATGAGCAAAGGATTTGAACAGACACTTCTACAAGGAAGACATACAGAGGGCCCAGAGACATATGAAAAGATGTTCAGCATCACTAGCCATCAAAGAGATGCAAATTAAAATCACAATGAGATACCATCTCACACTGGTCAGAATGGCCAACATAAACAAATCAACAAACAAATGTTGGAGAGGATGCGGAGAAAAGGCAACCCCAGTATATTGTTGGTGGGAATGCAGACTGGTGCAGCCACTGTGGAAAACAATATGGAATTTCCTCAGAAAACTAAAAATGGAACTGCCCTTTGACCCAGCAATCCCATTGCTGGGATTATACCCTAAGAGCCTTGAAACACCAATCCAAAAGAACCTATGCACCTCAATGTTCATAGCAGCACAGTTTATAATAGCCAAGTACTGGAAGCAACGTAAGTGCCCATCAGCAAATGAGTGGCTCCAAAAACTATGGTACATTTACACAATGAAATTCTATGCAGCAGAGAGAAAGAAGGAGCTTATACCCTTTGCAATGGCATGGATGGAACTGGAGAGCATTATGCTAAGTGAAATAAGACAGGTGGTGAGGGAAAAATACCATATGATCTCACCTGTAACTGGAACATAATCAACAGAAGAAAAAAAGCAAACAAAATATACCAGAGACATTGAAGTTAAGAACAATCTAACAATAGCCAGAGGAGAGGGGGTGAAGGGTTTTCAGGACCTACTATAAAGGACACATAGACAAAACCAATGGGCAGGGTGGAAGCAGGGGAGGGAGGTGGGTTTGGCCAGGGTGAGGGTGAGGGGCGGGGAGAAAATTAAGACAACTGTAATTGAACAACAATAAAATAATTATTTAAAAAAAAGAACTTACCTTACTGTGATAGACTATATTATCAAAATCATCCTTAATTGTGGAACATTAGAAGTCATCAACCAAATAAATACAGAAACTGACCAAACATATATATCACTACATTTATTCAACATTGTGCTGAAAGCCACAGACAATACAATTAAAGAAAAAAAGAAAGAAATTAGAAATATTTGAAAGTCAGAATCCAAACTGTTATTTTCAGAGGGTTTTCTAGACAGAAAATTCAAAAGAATACGTATAAAATAGAGAAGGAATAATGAGGGTTCAGTAAGCTTCCTGGGTATAGATTAGCCTACACAAATCAATAGTGTTCCAACTCATCAGCACAACTAATCTAAAAATGGAATTTAAAAAATCCCCTTCCCAATAACAATACATATCCATAAAGCATAAATCTAACCTAAATGTTAACAACAACAAGAACAAAGCAACTGAAACATGATGTTCAAAGATGGAGAGATTCTGTATCATAAAAGTGATGGTTCTTTCCAATCATAAACATGATGCAATATCAATTAATATTAAAGAGTTTTACTTTTCTGGAACTTGACAAACTGATTAAAATGTATGTGAAAGATTGGCCCATAAAAAGTAAGGTTTATTGTGATTTACCAGACATAGAATTTATTTCAAAGCTATGGTATTTAAACAGTTTGATGCTGCTCCAGGGACAGATAAATAGACTAGTGAGATAGAATAGTGAGCTCAGAAACAGATACAAACATATAGGGGACCTTGAATTATTACTGCATTTGACATTAATCTTGTTTGCCTTCTCAGAATTCCTTGATTTGTCTTTTCTTTCTCTCTCCATTGATTGATCACACCCTCTCCCAACAAGTCTGCTTTTTTTTTTGAACTGAGATTATACGTCCTACTGTGGATCATGGAATATAGATTTCTGAGAAGTGTCTGAGGGCTTGGAGATGTAACCCAAATATGAGTTGGGGGCAAGATTAGCTCTCTGTGGTGTGAGCTTTGACCAACAGACCAACCAAAGAAAGAGAGCAGGCAGGCGGGTATATTTTTCCCCGCCTCTCTCCTTTGCACAATTCCAAAGTAATTGCTATTGTAGCCTTGTCAGACAAACCTGGAAGGAGCTGTGTGTCTTAGCAGTTCACCCGGAGCGGTGTTAACCGAGTGACAACACGTTTTATGTGGCATTACTTTACATCTTTCCTTATCTCACTTTCATTTTATCCTCACCCTCATTACCTCGGTTTGCATCTTGCAAAAAAGTGTTACCTCTTAATCCTGGCACTGGCTTTGCTTTCTAGAGGGTCTGGGCTAAGAAGTTACAAGTGGTATTACAATGCAGCATTTTAAGGAAAAACTGTTCAAGACTTTTATTTTTTTGGATGGGGAGGGAATCTTTATTTCACACCAAACAAGCAAAACTATTCTAAATGGTTTATAGACATAATTATGAAAAGCAAATATTTAAAATCTAAAGAATAAAACAAAAATGAATCTTTTAAAATCAGATATAGGAATATTTCTTAAATAAGTCACAAAAGGCAAAACTTAAAGGAAAATACAGATCTTTTTGAATCTCTTAAAATTATATATGTAATATAGATAGGTAGAGTTATAGATAAATGAAACTTTGATAAAAATATTAAAGAATTATTATTACATGGAATATGTAGATAAATTCTTTAAATCAAAGTAAGTGCATGCCTAGTGTGTTTAACGATAGAAATACTGAGGAGAGGCCCAATTCTGCATATATCCTGATGGTGTAGTTAAAACAATATCCTAAAGAACTGAATGTGGTGTAGAAATAAGGAGTGAAGTCAAAGATGACTGTGGGATTTTTGACCTCAGTGACTAAAATGATGTATTTTGAACCCTGAACCCTGAATAAATGAACCCTGAATTGATTCAGAAGGTTTTCTCAGTGGAGCAAATGTATGGGAGATCAAGGATACAGGCTTGGACATGTCAAATTATAAATGTCCACTAAATATGTAAGAGGTGATACCAACTATACAATTGGATATTATCAATTGGAACCACAGTGAAGAGGTCTCAGCTATACTTAGCCACCTGACAGTTTTTAAATACTTGGTAGTTAAAAACATTCAATGGACTGACTACTATAATACTTTAATATTAATAGTCTGGGACTCAGAGGGGAAAATAGCAAAGGACACTGAGAAGAAATAAACAATCTGGGTAAAAGAAGAATATGGAAATACTGTTCTGGAAGCTAAGTTGCAAAAGTGTATCTAGGAGAAAGGAATATACTCCTGTCAAATGCTTCTGATTTAACCAAGAAACAGAAATGAGAAATCTTTTCTCAGACTCTCAGATCTTCCAGTGTGGAAATTACTCATGATCTTGACAAGGACACTTTCAATGCAGTAACACGTGTGGAAGCCTAACTAGAGTGGATTTAAGTGAAAATCAAAGAGGACTTGGAGACTATAAGAACGGACAACTCTTTCAGAAAAGTTTTTTCAAATGGGTAGGAAATATAGGGAGTAGATGGAAGTGAAAGTGGAGTCAAGAGAAGTGTTTTTTATGTGAAGAAATAATAGTATAGTTACAGGCTTATAGAGATGGTCTAGCAGACAGTGAAAAAATTCATAACATACAGATGTATTAGAGTTCTCCACAGAAACAAACCAATAGGAGAAACATATGTATATATAATATTCATGAGAGATATACACACACACACACACACACACACACATATATATATATATATATATATATATATATATATATGAGATGAAGTTTAGTTTTCATGTGGTGAGACGCATAGACAATTAAAAAAAAATAAGGATGTCCAATTTTTCTAGTACTATTTGTTGAAGACTACACTTTCTTTACTAAAATGCTGTATCCTTTTGTCAAAAATTAACTGAATCCAAGCTTAGGTATATTTCTGGGCTCCATTCTTTCCCACTGATTGTCACTCTTTCATTGATGTCACTCTTTATGTCAGGAGTACATGGGAGCTCTTAAAGTTAGATAGAATCCTCTTTATTCAAAGTTATTATTTTTGATTCTTTTAAGTCCTTTTCATTTCTATATGAATTTAGAACAAGCTTATCGATTTGAACTTTTTAGTGGGACTACACTGAATTTATAGATCAATTTTGGGGCAACTGACACACAAATAATATTGAATATTCTAATCAATAAACTTGATATATTGCTTAATTTTTTATGTTCTTTAATTTCCTTCTGCATGCTTTTTAGTGCACTGGTCTTGCACATGTTTTGATATTTTTTTCAATGTACTTCATATTTTTCAATACAATTATAACTGATTTGCTTATTTATGTAATATGAACTTTATTTTCCAAATAAATGTTTACCAATTAAAGATTAATATATATACATATATTTTTACAAAAAGGTAGATATACACCTATTTAAAATATTTCAAGTAGTGGATTAGTCTTTTTCTTTTAATTTTTTTGTGGTAAGTGTACTTTACATGAGATCTATCCTTACAAGTACTAATGTTTCTCAGTTCAATTTACAATTGAACGTTACTGATATATAGAAATACAATTGGTTTCTGTGTACTGACTGAATCCTGCAACCTTTCCAAACTCACTAATTAGGGTTGGTACTGCTTTTCTAGATTACATTGAATCCTGCAGAGACAATCATGTCTCTGAAAAAAAAGACATTTTTTTGGTCCTTTCAAATCTAAATGCCTTTATTTCTTTTTGTGTTATTGTACATGCTAGATACTTACTACAATGCAGAATATAAGTGATGAGAGTAGACATATTTTACTTGTCCCTCCTTGTAGGAAAAACGCCTTCAGAATTTGGCCGTTAAGTATGTGTTAGCTACATTTCTAGCAGATGTTTTTACTGGGTTAAGAAAGTTTCTGTTGAGGATCCAAGATGGCTGCAGAATAGCTGGAAGCTCTGTCCACTTGCTCCCATATGCAGTCCAGTCTTGTATCTAAACCATGGAGCAATCAACTGGAAAATCCAGCTGAGAGTGAGTGAGAGTTGTATAAGTGAGTGTGTATATGGATGAGTGTGCAGGGCATGTGCACGACAGGGCAAGAGGCTGCCGGCCTGCAGGGCACTCAGGAGTGGGTGGCCTGGGCTCTTCTAGCAGAGCAGCTGCCCCTGATGCTGTGCAACCCAGTACTTTTGGCTGCTCATATTTGGGGTAGGAACCATTCTGAGGAATTTAAAATATTCTCCTTGGGAAGAAGCCTCCAGAGTTCCCTCACCTTGGTGCCCAAACATGTCTCTGTGCCCTCTGCCCCCGAAAGAGCTGCACAACCCACTGGCCCTTAGAGCCAGGATCCAGGATCCAGGGACTGTGGTACTTACTGGGGAAGGGGCTGTCACTTCCCTGACCTGGGCACCATGGGAACCACAAACAGGACAAAATCTGACTAAGAGAGAATGTGACTAAGAGAGACTTTGTGCTTTTTAGGGAGGAGGGGCATGCAGAGAACAGGCCTGCCAAGGCTCGGTGCTGCAGTGTTGGGAACCACACAGAAACAGAGGATGTGAGGGGATACTGGAGACTCACTGGGCCCCTGTGCTCATGTGCATTTGTGTGCCTGCACAGCGGCTGTGCCAACAAACTTGGAGTGATAGAGTCTCACTGAAGGGATGTGAGACCCGACCCAGCACAGCTGGCAAGCAGGGGACTGAGCAGAGTGGAGAGTTCAGGCCCAGTCTTTGTGCAAGTAGCAGGCTGGGGACTGCATAGCCAGTCCGAGGACTGGGAGCTTAATGCCTGAGATTTGCTGCAGCCAGGCAGGTCCTCTCACAGGCAGGCTTTGCCCAAACCCCACCTGTAGGATTACAGGCTCTGCAGATCCATGAGGCCAGGCTCATGAGTTCCTTGCTGGGTACATATCCACCAGGGAAAACTAAAAGCTCTGAAAGGGCCCTTTCTACCAGACACAACGAGGTACACTGTTCTTCGTGCTCTGATCCACTAAAACCAACATAGTAGAGGGATTAGAGACAGGTACAACAAGGGGTGTTCAGGGCTCTGCCCAGCCTCTTCGCCTAGATAGAGCTGCTATCTGCCAATCAGGAAAGAGCTGCACCTTTTACACAGATTGGCCCCTCACAGGAAACAGACAGCTAATTCACCAGAAACCATACATTAGTGGAAAGGATCTGGGACAGACCAAAACATATGATGAAGGTGCAGGGAAACACTCCCACTATCTTCCCTGAAAAGTAAACAGTGCACCCTGGTGGTGACCCAGGGTTGCTACTTCCTGATTACACCTGAGGCCCTCTGTGGATACAGGTGGAGAAGGTACTGGCAGTCCTCTTGGGTTGTTGAATGAACCACCCCTGGACCCTGGGCTGATGGAAAGCTGGAAGGACAGAACAAATACGAAGGAGGCAGCCACAGACTGAGGATTGCTTTAGTCTCAAACAGGTTGCCTAGGGCCAGAGTAGGTCAAATCGGACAGTACCAGGGGTGGGTCCAGAAACAGAAGACAGTAGTAAACACTGGATTCTACTGAGATGATTCCACTGTGGTCTTCTTCATGATCTGCATCAATTCCTCTCCTGCATAGCTTTTTAACATTCATTTCTTTTCCTTCAAGTCTGTGCCTATTATTTCACTAGATTTTAAAATTTTAGTTTATTTCAAAACTCATAATTTGCTCCTCCCTTCTATTACTCCATTTTACTTTCTTCCTTTTCTTAGCTTTGCTTTAAATTTTATTTTTTCTCTGGCTATGATTTGTTTCTATTTCACACTCTTACTATTTCTCCCAGTTTAGCCGCTCAAAACCATTTTTCTTTTTTATTCCTTTCTCTCTTTTCTTTATTGTTGTTCAAGTACAATTTTTGCCTTTCCCCCCCCCCACCACTCATACCCACTCCAGCCATCCCCGGCTCCCACACTCGATCCTACCCCTCTTTGGCTATGTCCATGTGTCCTTTATACATGTTCCTTGATGACCCTTCCCTCTTTTCCCCCTGTTATCCCCTCCCGCCTCCCTTCTGGTTACTGTCAATTTGTTCTTTATTTCGATGTTTCTGGTTATATTTTGCTTGCTTGTTTGTTTTGTGGATTGGGTTCCACTTAGGAGAGAAAAGGGGAAAATCGGGACAACTTGATGGAACAACAGTAAAATAACTAAAAAAAACCCCATGTGTCTATTCCTAGTTTGCTAATTCTGGGATAAACTACACTCATTCATAATATATTATCTTTATATATTTTAGTATTCTATTTGCTAAAAACCATTTTTTTCTATTTTCTTGAGGGGTATTGGCTCTTGGTGTATTTTTTTCTTTTCTTTTCTTTCTCTTATAGTGCTTTTGTTTCATTTTGGTCTCCAAGCATGGACTTCATAGATTAAATGAGGAAAGTATTCCCTCCTCTCCAGTTTTCTGGGAGAATATGCATAGAAATCATGTCATATTTTCCCAAAAAAGTTGTTAGAATTTTGTCATTGATGCCCTCTGGACCCAAAGTTTTTGTTGTGGAAATTTTTTTTTTTCTTAAACAAATTTAACATCTTTAGTAGAAGAAGGACTGATAAGGTTAGCTAAATGTTGTTCAGTGAGCTGTTCACATCTTTCAAGGATTTTGTTCATTTCATCTAATTTGTGGAACTTGTTGGTATAAATCTGTTCATAATATTTCTTATTATCTTTTGAACCACTATATATGCTTTTGTCATGTAACCAACTTCCTGATATCAATAATTTGTATTTTCACCTTTATTGTCTTGACTGACAGAAGTTCATCAATTTTTACTTTTTCAAAGAACTAGAATGTCATTCAGTTTATCTTTTCTATTGTTTTCTGTTTTCCATTTCATTGCCTTTTCCTCTGATCATCTTTTGCCATTCCTCTGATTATTTGAAGGTTCCTTTATTTTTTCCTAAATTTTAAGGTGGAAACTGTGCTAATTGATTTGAAACATTTTACTCTTTCTAATATAGGCTGTTTAATGTTGTAAATTTTCCACTAAGCATTTTTGTAGCTGAACCACACATATTTTATAGTCTGTTTTCATTTAGTTCAAAATTTTCATTTTCTTTTGAATTTCTCCTTTGATCTAGGAATTACTTAGAAGTATGTTATTTAGTTTTTGTGTTATTTGGGGATTTACAAATATATTTTGTAATTTAGTTCTAGTTTATTTGCACTATGGTAAGAGAACATACATTACATGAATTGAATTCTTTTAAATGTGAGGTCTTGTTATGGTTCAAAATAATGGTTGATCATTATAAATTTTCTTTGTGCCTTTGGAAAAAATGTGTATTCTGATGTTGTTAGTTGGGGTCTTCTATGAATGATAGTAAGGTTTGATTGATTGACAGTGTTGTTCAATTCTTCTATATCCTTACTGATTTACATTCTACTTGTATTAATTATTGAAAAAGGACCATAGGTTTGTCCATTTTCCTTGATGTTCTAATGTTGTTTTTTTCTTCTTCATGAGCTTGGAAGTCTTATTCTCAAGTTTATGCAAATTTAGAATTATTATTTCCTCTTGGCGAATTGACATTTCTATCATTATGAAATAATACTCTTTTTCCTGTTAATATTTTTTACTGTGAAA
Organism: Desmodus rotundus; assembly: GCF_022682495.2. Taxonomy (NCBI): domain Eukaryota; kingdom Metazoa; phylum Chordata; class Mammalia; order Chiroptera; family Phyllostomidae; genus Desmodus; species Desmodus rotundus. The sequence continues at coordinate 110,740,173 of NC_071390.1, forward strand.
TCTTACACTAATATAGATACTTCTACATTCTTTTGACGTGTTAGCTTAGTATATCTTTTACTATCCTCTACTATTAAGCTATTTGTGCCTGTCTTTATACTTAAGGTGAGTTTTTTTAATAGGCAGAGTATGTTTGGGTCAGGCTTTTCTTTTTCTTTTTTAAGTCCAATACCTCAATGTTTTACTTTACTTGGGACAGTTAAACTATGTACATTCAATGTGATTGTTGATCCAGCAGTGTTAAATCTGTCATCTTGCTCTTTTCTCTTTTTCTCATCTGTCCTTTGTTTCCTGTGTTTCTTTTTTGCTTTCTTTTATATCATTTGAGTTTTTTTTTTTTATAATTCTATTTTATCTCTTTTGTCGTCTTGTTAGCTACAAATCTTTCTTTGGTGTGATTTCCATAGTTGCTATAGGCTACATAGTTGCATCTTTAACTTATGAAAGCCTACCAAAACTGGTATTATACCTCTTCACATACAGTATAAGAACACATTTTAAACACATTTTTTTTTATTTCTCCCTACTTAACCTTTGTGTTGTGTTGCCCTACATCTAATACACATTTTTAAGCCCCATGGCACACTGTTATTATTTTTGTTTTAAACAGTTAATTTTCTCTTTATTTATTTAAAATGTATATTTACCTTTGTAGTTATCATTTCAGTTCTTTACATTCTTTTATGGAGACTTGTATTTATATCTGGCATCATTTTTTCCCCTTCTGTCTAAAGAAATTCATTGAGCAGTTCTTATACTGCTGTTCTGCTGGTGATTAATTCTTTCAGTTATTCTATGTCTGAGAAAGTTTACATTTTATCTTCTTTTCTGAAAAATCTGTTTGCTGCATATAGAATTCTAGACTGATCGTATTTTAGAACTATAGAGATGATGTCCTATTGCTTCTTTATTTGGCTACCCCATGTCTGGGCTACTGCATTGTTTCTGAAGAGAAATCTGTTGTCATCATTTCCTTTTTCCTTTTGTATATAACGTGTCCATTAAAGTTTTCTTCTTACCACTGGCTGTAAGAACTTGATTATGATGTCGCTTGCTGCAGTTTCCTACAAGGTCTGAGAGCTGAATACATTTGTTGAACTTTTATTGTGATTTTATATATTTCTTTTTGTCTTTTATTTAACTCATTTTAAATAAAATTTCAAATACAGAGTAAGAATTAAAATATCATAAAACTCTACTAATATCTCCTTCCTTCAGGTATTCAGACCCTCTAAGGAGCTACTGTATGTTTGGCATACTTTATGCAGAATGATTCCCCTGAATAATAATGAACTCTTTAGTCCATTATTATGGACTACAATTTTTTACCTCTCATAACAAAGTTTAGAATATTCTGAAGGATTATTTCACAGGACAGATACAATGACTGTCCTGCAACTAATACCATTTCACTCAAACTTTTGTTGCTAGGTGAATATAGTTTAATATTTTATACCTGTTAGCAACATTTGTAAATGAACATGAAACTTCTAGATACACAGTGATTTACCTATCATGAATGGGATTATCAGGCAGAACACAAAGCTGGTAGAGGGTATATCCATGGGCAGAAAAGCTTCTATAACACAAGTGAATACCTAGATCCATAAATAAGGGTGTCCCTATACAACATAACCAAATTGTTTGAAAGCCTTCCATTATTATGAAATGCTTCTAAAGCAAGAAAGTGAAAAATCTTTGAATACTACCAGTATGTCCTTCTCTCTCTTTCTTTCCTTCTTTTCTTTCTTTCTTTCTTTCTTTCTTTCTTTCTTTCTTTCTTTCTTTCTTTCTTTCTTCTTTCTTTTTCTTTCATTTTCTTTTTTCTTTTCTTTTCTTTTTTTTTTATTGTGAATGGACGTTAAAGTGGGACAAGGAATAAGAATCCTTGGGAATTGTGTGTAGAAAATGTCCAATCATTGTTTATCTTGATTGACATGGTCATTACATGATACACATATGTGACAAAATACACAGCAAATGCAGACTTATGCACACATGTATACCAATGCCATTTTCCTGGTTTTGATAGTGTATTATAATTATGTAAGATATAACCATTGGGAGAAACTAGGTGAAGGGTATACACAATAACCTACAACTGTCTCAAAATAAAAGTCAAAATAAAAAATAAAAGGAGTTTATTCCTTATTTTTCAAATAGATTTCCAATTTCTTGCTCTTTCTCTTCTTTTTATGGCACCCTAATGAAGCAAATGTTGAAACTTTTTGATGAAGGAAATAGACATGCAAGCCCAGGAAGCATAGAGAATCCTAAACAAAATGGATGAAAAGAGGCCCATTACAAGACACATCATAATTAAAATGCGAAAGGTAAAAGATAAAGAGAGAATCTTAAAAGCAGCAAGACAAAGATGTTAGTTTCCTACAGGGGAGATCCCATAAGACTGTCTCTCAAAAACAAACTTTGCAGGCTAGAAGAGATGGGCAAGCAATATTCAAAGTCATGAAAAGCAGGGACCTACAGCCAAGATTGCTCTACCCAGCAAAAATATCATTTAGAATCGAAGGGCAGATAAAGAGTTTCCCAGACAAGAAAAATACCTAAAGGTGTTCATCATTACCAAACCACTATTACATGAAATGTTAAAGAGACTTATTTAAGAAAAAGATCAAAATTATGAACAACAAAATGGCAAAAGATACAAATCTATCTACATTTGAATCTAAAAAACAAACAAACAAGAACAAAGACAGGATCATGGGTACAGAGAGTATTTTGATGGTTTCCAGATGGGAGGGAGATATGGTGGAATGGGTGAAGAGGTGAGGGGATTAAGAAGTACAAATAGGTAGTTATAGAATAGCCATGGGGATGTAAAGTACAATATAGGACATGGAGTAGCCAAAGATCTTATATGCATAACCCATGGACATGAACAATGATGTGGGAATTGCCTGAGGGAGTACAGGGTGCTGGGTGGAGGGGGGCAAAGGGGAAATATTGGGACAACTGTAATAGCATAATCAGTAAAATATAATTTAAAAAAATAGTTCAATGAACATCCATCTTTACATATAGTAAAATGCCGTGGCGTGTTCAATCTAGTGTTTTTAGGGTCCCAATTCCTGAAAAAACGCTCATTTCATTTCCCTTATGTTTTTTCTTCTTATACTTTATGGCCTCATTAGTAGTAAAAGTCAATTGAACTCATCTTCTCTTAAAATAATAAGCATTTTCAAATCTATTACATTATCTCTAGGATTGATAGACCACAAGGATTCAGCAGAATGTACTGTTTTTCCAGATAAACAAAAACTAAGGTTGAGTGATATTTTCTCCTACTAAAAATAAATATGCTGCCATTGTTCACTTATATTTTAAAAATAACAACCCAATTTCTCAGATGATAATTCTATCTATGCTTTGTTCCCTCAAGCCTATAATAATGAGTCCATAAAATGTAGCCTTTTGGCTCACATATGTACTTAGAGGGTAAATTATATCATAATCACGCTATAATAAAGCCTTATAAGCAGCCCTCATGGGAAGTTAAACTGAACTCTGAGTTCAGGGCTCTAAAGTTGCTGAATAATTATCTCACATATTTAGATAATATAATCAGTATTAAAGTACCAATCCATAGAAAATATATTAAGTGTGGCTTTTCTATGCCTTTGTCTCATGACATTCTTTAGTAAGTTTCTTTTAACTCAGTGTTTTCTTCTCTTTTTTAATTATATTTTATTGATTATGCTATTACAATTGTCCCATTTTTTTCTCCCTTTTATCCCCCTCTGTGTTGCACCCCCCTCCTTCCAGCAATCTCCTCCCCCTTAGTTCATGCCCATGGGTTGTACATATAAGTTCTTTGGCTTCTCCATTTTCTATACTGTTCTTAATCTCCCCCTGTCTATTTTGTACCTACTATTTATGCTTCTTATTCTTTCTACATTTCCCCCCAGTCTCCTCCCACCCCCTCCCCCATGAAAACCCTCCATGTAATCTCCATTTCTGTGATTCTGTTCCTGTTCTAGTTGTTTGCTTAGTTTGTTTTTTATTTTTGTTTTTATAGGTTCAGTTGTTGATAGTTGTGAGTTTGTTGTCATTTTATTCTTCATAGTTTTGATCTTCTTTTTCTTAGGTAAGTCCCTTTAACATTTCATATAATAAGGGCTTGGTGATGATGAACTCCTTTAACTTGACCTTATCTGGGAAGCACTTTATCTGCCTTTCCATTCTAAATGACAACTTTTCTGGATAGAGTAATCTTGGATATAGGTTTGCTTTTCATGACTTGGAATACTTCTTTCCAGTCCCTTCTTGCCTGCAAGGTCTCTTTGGAGAAATCAGCTGATAGTCTTATGGGAACTCCTTTGTAGGTAACTGTCTCCTTTTCTCTTGCTGCTTTTAAGATTTTCTCCTTATCTTTAATCTTGGGTAACTTAATTATGATGTGTCTTGGTATGCTCCTCCTTGGGTCAAACTTCATTGGGATGTTCTGAGCTTCCTGGACTTCCTGGAAGTTTATTTCCTTTGCCAGATGAGGGAAGTTCTCCTTCATTATTTTTTCAAATAAGTCTTCAATTTCTTGCTCTTCCTCTTCTCCTTCTGGCATCCCTATGATCCATATGTTGGAATATTTAGAGTTGTCCCAGAGGTTGCTAAGCCTTTCCTCATTTTTTTGAATTCTTATTTCTTCATTCTGTTCTGGTTGGATATTTATTTCTTCCTTCTGCTCCAAACCGTTGATCTGAGCACTGGTTTTCTTCCTGTCACTGTCGGTTCCCTGTACATTTTCCTCTATTTCACTTTGCATAGCCTTCACTTCTTCCTCTATTTGTGTCCATACTCAATCATTTCTGTCAGCATCCTGATTACCAGTGTTTTGAACTCAGCTTGGTAGCTTGGCTATCTCCTTGTCACTTAGTTCTTTTTCTGGAGTTTTGATCTGTCCTTTCATTTGGGCCATGTTTCTCAGCAGGCCTTTTATGTTGTAAGGGGTGGAGCCTTAGGTATTTGCCAGGGCGGGGCAACCCACATTGCTGCTTTGTGGTGCTGTGTGGTAGGGAGGGCTCAGAGAGGAAACAGTGCTGCTTGCCTGGCTCTCACCCTGCTTTCAGTCACTTTTCACAGTTTCAGGTGCTGACCTGGTGCTCATTCCTGGGTGGGTGGGCTTGTGTACACTCTAGGATCCTGTGGGCCCCTCTAATGGACTCTCCTGTCAGACTGGGAATTTTTCCTGCCGCTCAACGCCTGCAGATTTTTACACCCAGAGATTTTGAGGCTTTCTTTTCCCACACTGGAACCCTGGGTTGCATGTTCTGTCTCGCTCCCCAGTTGTTCCTCCCAGCTTATCTGCATGTGAACGTGGGACCACTTGTTCAGTCAGCTGCTGCCTTGCCACATGTCCTCTCAACCCCTCCTACCAGTCTGGATAAATGTTTCTTCTTTAATTTCTTGGTTGTTGGACTTCCATACAGTTTGATATTCTTGCAGTTCTGGTTGTTTTTTGTTTTTAAATTGGTTGTTATCCTTCTTTTGCTTGTGTGAGAAAGGAAAGCATATCTACCTATGCCTCCATCTTGTCTGGAAGCCTACTGTTTCTTAACTCAGTTTTTCCCCTCCAAATGATAGATTATCTCTGATATATGATAATTCCAAATATTACTTGAAGAACCAGCAAGATTGGTATGTTTTATATATCTTGAGCACTCAATTAACCTAGAAATTGCCAGTTTTGTATTCATTAAAGTATGCATTTAATCTCAAGAAAGTAGATTTGAGCAAAGTATACTTATAATATAGCACAGTATTCTGGCTGGACTATCATAGAATAATTCTGTTTCATCATTTTTTGTTATTATTACCATTTATTCAACTATAACCATGTATCTGTTATGGCAATATGCACTTTATAGTGATATGTCACTTATTCTCAAAAGACATAAATTAGATACTATTATCCCACACAAATATAAGAAAATTGCAGTATTTAAAATTTAAATAAATTCTCCAGGCCTGTTAGATTTAAATCATGCTCCTTAAAAATATGCCATATTGCTTCTGGCCAAACCTGCTTCCATAAATCTACTTTACAAGATCTATAACATATAATCATGGAAAAAAAACTTCAATAAATATTTGTAGTTTGTAGGAACTTGTGAAGTCATACATTCAGAGGGCTGTGCTGTTTTCTGAATATGGATTAAGTCTTCAGGAAAATGTGTAGAATGGGACTGTGTTACTTTTTTTAAGCCTCAGAAGCAGAGTATGAGTCCCACATATCCACACAAGTATAATGACTCACTACTTAATTAGAGGAAAAACCTTTAGAAGATATATTGTAATTGATTAGGATATGATTAATTTTGAGCTAACTTGGTTCTCAAATGTGTGCAAACTAATCTGACAGGTTGCAAAAAGATTTAATGTCATAGGATGTACTAAACAGGTATGGGGGAGATATATAAAAAAATCATAAAATGTCAAGCATGCATAAAATGAACATATTATGCCAAAATCTTCTTTATAGTGTTGAAAGACAAAAATATATTGTAAAATATTATAAAATATATTGTAAAAATGCATTGTAAACTTACAATGTATTGTAAAATCACTTTATAATAGTGACTTCATGTAAAATTTATAATATATAGTTATCTTTATCAGTATTTCACTGCCTGCTTCATAAGATTGATCACATACCCATAAACCCATATTTTCCATAAAAGTAAATCACTTAATGGTTTTAAATATATTAGAGGGGAAAACTTACCTTTTTTCTTTATGTGTAATTTAATTTAAATATCCTGAGAGAAGATAAGGGAAAAAGAGAAAATGTTAGCTGATGGGGAAAGGAAATGGAAAGACAATTACATTTGAGTATAATCATTGCCCCCAAAATAGCTGTCATCCAGTATGGTACATATAAATCCTCCAACAAATTGTAGAGAATGGAGAATAGCTGCTTCTGGATCAGTTCCTAGTTATTTAGTGGGCCTATCAAGCTGACAGCAAAGAGCACCAAACCTGATACACATGAATACCCAAGAAGAGTATCTCTGGATGCCAGCCTGGTGTATGTCAGTGAAACAAGAGTACAGGAGTATAAAGCATGCTAACGGACCACTGATAAGCTTGTTCTTGCTACAAACAGAAACCCAAAAGCTGACCATGATCTACTTTTGGAAACTTGTGCTGCAGCACTAGTGACTTTTAAGGCACTGGCTCACACATAATAAGGATGATAGAAAAAAATTAATACAATTTGAGACATGAGAGGGAGCTTGCATCGCATGTGAAAAAAAAGTGAAACATTTATGGTTACTATTCATAACTTTTGCCTTGGGTTTACTGTATTTTCTCTCCACTAGCTCTAATGAATTTGCTTTGATGACCTGTTGGCACTTACTTAAATTGCCTAAGTAAGCTTCAGAGCCTTCTGTGGCATTAAGTCATCTTTATAATGAAGTCGTGTGTGTGTGTGTGTGTGTGTGTGTGTGTGTGTGTTGGGGGTGCTGTCCATGGTGATTTTCAAGGTATATTCTAAGTATTTTAGATTCAATGATTTACAGCAAAACTTAGAATACTTAATTTATGAAACCCTGTAGTTTACACAGAAAAAATAATTTTCTTAGTTAAACAAATAATATTAATTGATAAAAGCCAGGGCTGTCAGAAAATCAGTTTGTTATGGCTATGGGATGAATGAGGATTTCCTCTTCATATCATTCTTAGGTACTCAATAACTAACATATTTTACTTTAAACCACAGACCAAACATAGAATTCCAATATCTATAGCATTTAAATATATCTATTTATTCTAAAGATCAAAATGCTTCTGCTAAACAATAACATGTGCTCATATTAAAAATCTGCTGTACCGTGTTCCACCTGCAAAATAATAATCATCATAATTTTTCCTAATACTAATATTATGAAAGGTTAATTGCTCACTACAGGGGCTTGTAATTACTAACAGTAAACTTTTATTTATATATCTGGACTTTTGATTAGCAAATATTCAAATAATTTGTCAATGATCTTGACATTGTTAGGAATATACTTTTAGTGCCTAAAAATATTACATAAACCATTAGGCTGTGTAGGATTTGGGAAATGTATATGGTTCTTCCTATGTTAAAGCCACATTTCTTCTTGCATGGAAGAATTATTGAGAATCATTACTGAAATGCTGAATTATATTATATGTACTAGTGATTTCAGTGGAAATACCTCACTCTTTTGCACATGATAAAGCCTTTACTTTCTACATATTTATTATATGAGCCACCTCAATGCCCTTTGCCTGTTTTGTCAGTGTAAGTAAAAAGAGCAGAATGTACAAAGTTATGCATACTTATGCAAATAAATATACCCAAATACATGCATTTTTAACTATTGGGCTCTGAATTCAGACTACTCCAGGGTTGCAAGTTTACTCCCTGTAGAACCTTGGATAAATTTTTTTTCCCCTTGTAATCCAGTTTGTTCAACTGTTACAAAGCTGTTACAAAGTAGTATCATATGTTATTTTGGTTAAATAGAATAATACCTGTAAAGCATTCTGTGGTGTAACTCTCATAGAGCCAACATAAAAAATACATTTGTTTACTACCTTTTCAATAATGAAGAACATGTATAGCCAAATAGTTGCTCCCCCACACCTCACTGAGATGCCTACCAAGACAGGAAATAGAAAGGAAAAGGTGACAGTTTGAATTCTGTGCAGAGAACATGTCAAATTATTAACATCATATAGTAAGACTCATTGCTTTTACTCAGGAGCCTTCTTTCATAGGTGTCTATTACTTGAAAGAAATAGGATTGAACAATTGAATGAGATATTAAATCTGAGCAAAATAAATTACTATTTCATGTTGTTAAGATGAGAATATGATCCCTATATGCTTCTTTTACTTGTATGGTGTCAGCATTTAAGAACAAAATTTATGCAGAGAGCACTATTAGTATTTATTTGAACATAAAAGTTTAAAGGTAATAAAATCACAATTGTGTACCCTTACCTTTGCTCACTGTCCTCTATAAACACACATAAAGGACATTTCTCACCCTGAAGAAGCACATGGTTGTAAAGGTTAGTTAAGCATGACAAAGAGAAAAAGTCTAAGTTTGGGAAGCTTCCAAAAGATGCCAATAAATTTCCACATCTGCTCTATTATCTCAATTGTACCAGGAACCATTCACTCAATTAGTTAATTAACTTCAAGAACAAACCAAATTAGTTTAAAATGCAATTTAAGCACAAGCCTATAAATTGTAATTAAAACTACATGCTGTTGGTATAAATTTTTCAAAGTATTTAAAGAGGGTGAATTTTTAAAAAATCACTTTTTTGGAGACTGACAGAAAATTTATTCAAATGGTGGATATTTAGATAATATTTAATTAGCCCGTTAGTCACAATGATTTATAGATATAGATAAGAAAATAGTATTTACTCATTATAGATGTTAATATGAGGTTTGCTCATGTATGTCTCAATGGTCAATAAAGTCTGTTTTTCTTAATAATATGCTAACTCATGGATTAATAAAAATAAAATATAAATTGATTAAGAATTAAAGGCAACTGCTAACAACACTAATTAAACTCCTAGGAGGCTACTGCTACCATGTAACTCTAACATCATTATCAACACCAATATTAGTATTCATAAATAGTACATTAATGTTAAAATTTCTATAGCTTGATCTTGTGTATACAGAAAACAGAAGCTTAGTGTGTTTGTTAATTATAAATCAAATTAATGACTTTATTCTCACTAGTCATCTGTAATTATCAAGTAAATGTCTCATTAATCAAATGAAACCTGGAAATGTAGGCTTTATTTCCTCTTAAAAAAGTAATATAATTCTAAAACATGCAAATTTTTAAAAAATGTCTAGAATTGAATGCATATTATTTTAGGCAAGGCCAAAACTAAATTAGATTCTTTCAACAATATGGTATTCTAGGTGTATCAAACTTTTTGATTGATCTTATCCTTTAGAGATAGAAGGGACATCTAAAGGATTTAAGGTACTGATGGAACTTGATATTTAAAAAATACTTTTATCAAAATTTTTCCTTATGTCTTTCTCTCCCTATTGTCACATAAATGTGTTTTTTTTCCCTTGTCTTGTCATCAACATCATTAGAGAACAGATGGAGATCAGCATACTCAACTTGGACTTGAAGGAATAGTCATCACTCAGATTTTCTTTCTACAGACAGCATTTCTCCACTTCCAACTGATAAGTGATAAGATTTCTCAGAGGCTAACTGTCATAAAAATTCGGTTGAAATCTCTGGAACTTCTATTTAATTCCTTCTTTCATATTTTTTCACATGCCTTTGTCATTCTAAGGAATATGGGTCTCCTTATATAATAGTTACTATTTGAATTACTAGTATCAATTTATCTCTAGGTAATTAATATTGTTCCACACAAGTTGCATATTTCATCTAAAAACATAAAAGAACTAATAGGGAGTTTATTAAAATTAAAAAAAACCACAGTGGTTAAAAAGGTACAGTTTTTCTTGGGATGTATGGGGCTCTTACTGTTTAAATTTAAAAGTGTTAAATATTATAAGTTGAACAGAGGATTCTGGGGAAGAAATAAAAATGAAGTAATGACCATATTAAAAAAATTATTAAAATAAAAGAGACATCCGTCTTTTAAAAGATAATCTCTGTATGACAAAGAAATAATTCACTTTAATTCCTAGTCTCATGAAGCTAGTAGAGATTACATGTAGTATCAGACAACAAAATGTGTTACTAAATCCACATAACTTGCTTTTTGACAGATTACTCTGTAGAGCAGTTTTAGGTTCACAGGAGAAACGAGACAACAGTGAAGGTATTTCCCACATATGCTCTGCCGCAGATATACACAGCCTCCTCCATTATCCACATTTGCAACTAGAGTTGTACACTTCTTACAACTGTGAACCTACATTGACACAGCATCGCCACCCTGTCTACAGGGTTCGTTTTTAGTGTTGTACATTCTTTGGGGTTTGGCAAATTTACAATGGCATGAATCCACCATCAGAGTATCATACATAGTTTCACTGCCTGATAAATCCTCTGTGCTCCATGTACCCACCCTTGTTTCCTCCCCCAATCATGGTCTTTTACTAATTCCTGATTAATTGGGCTGAATTAGGTGTCAGACTATTGGAGGTCCCTTCCATCCACAGCAGGCACTGTCTGACTGGGGTGGATGCCTTTCACCATTCCTGCCCTGCCCTGTGACAAGCAGAGGAGGTTTTACTCCCCTCCCCACCCTCCCCCAGTCACTGCCCAGCAGGCCTAGCTTGGTGGGGTCCCTGCTTGTCAACACAGCAGGTCAGACACCAAAGACTCCTTTAGAAAGTTACAGAATATGTCCCTTTAATAGGGGCCCCTAAACTTCTCTTACAATTAATGAACATTCCTTCACTGCCACTAAATCTCCATTAGGTATTTTCTGCTATAGGAACATTGGTTTCGGGAATTATTTTGCCACTGTTTCCAATTGATAATAGTTAAAATTCTTTCCTATTTTCCATTAGAAGTATTAGAAATACTATTAGATATTAGAAATACTATTAGCTATTATAAATACTTCTAGCTAGTTTAGGATTTAACCTTGCTTTTTAAAAACTGGAGTTGGAGCTGTAGTTAACTATTTTTTGCCTGATGTACTGACCAGATCTCATAAGAAGATACTATTTTTTAGAAAAAAATCCAAACAAATACACCATATATTTAGGCAAACAGTCATAACGTGTTAAAAACAAAGTGTACACTGAGAACATAGGCCATTACACATTAGAGAAAGGATGTTATGTAGTGTTGAATGAAGCTATGACATGGGCTTTCCATGCATCTAAAAGTAGTTCATCGTGGCTAACATGTGAGTGAAGGGGTGAGGAGTTAGGTAAATGCTAGCCCCAAAAGGGCTGCATATGGCCAAATTGCTCTATAAAAAATTGTGTCACTCACGCAAGCTGCATATAAGGCAAGCCAATTTCCTGTGTTCCTTGTTCAGAGCATGTCCCCTGTGAATCTGCACAACTAATAGGTATTTCGCAAAATCCAACAGCATTGTTTTCAAGAAAATCTTCCCTTGGTACCATATCCCAAAATCAGTCTCATTGGTTACTATGTTATTTATTTTATAATTTGTCAACCTTGTTTGGGTTTGCTCAGTTTTGTTATTTATTCTTACACATGAACTTATTATATATATATTTATACATTTTTAAAAATACATGTAACACTTGAGTACAACTGGCTGGCTTATCCAGACTAATGTTCCTTTTTTTTGATATGGCACCCATATCTTTCTTTGGGAAATTATTCAGCCAGAACTCATGAAGCCTGTTAATATTATTTTTAAAATTAATCTCCCATGGAAGTATATTATGCATATAGAAAGTACACAAATAATGAATCTTGGTAAATTTTCACACAGTGAACACGGACATGTAACCAGTCCCCATATCAGGAGAAAGAACATTTCCAGCACCTCAGATGTCACTTTGGTCATAGGCACTGCCTGCCCCCTGATGGTCACAAGGTTCTGACTTCTGACACATGGAACAGTTTTGCCTATCTTTTGAACCATATATGAGGTCTGTCCATAAAGTATCCAGCCATGTATTATTTTTAAAAAAGACATTTATTGAAGAAAATACAAGGAATATTGTACATAGGACAATGATGCCTCAGTCCCCTTTGAAGCAGGCACTGTGGGACATCACACAGTTCTCCATGTCCATTTCACTGTTCAAAACACTGCAAAATCCTTTCTTGGAATCGCCATCATCTGCCCCATTGTATTTTCCTGAATTTCATCAATAGTCTGAAATCTCTCCCCTTTCAAAGGTGATACTAGTTTGGAGAAAAAGTGGAAGTTTTAGGGCACCAAAACTGGGCTGTAGGGGGACAGAGAGACCTGGGTAATTTGATGTTTTGGTCAAAAAAAAACCTCTGCATGGGACATGATAAATGAGTAGGTGCCTTGTCCTGATGTAGCTTCCAATTACTAGTTGCCCATAGCTGTGGCTGTTTTCGTCATATAGCATCTCCCAACCAATAAAGAACATTGAAGTCATACTCTGTATTAATTATTTGGCCTAGAGGAGCGTACTCATAATGGACAACACCTTCCTCAAAACAGCAAAATGATAATGGACAACATCAAAAAACACAGTTAACATGATCTTGGTCTGGCTGTGACTTTGCCATACCTTCCTCAGGTGTGGAGAACCAGGTGACTTCTTTGAGATGACTGAGCCTTTGTTTCTGGATTATACATGGAGCTGTAGACCCCTGATTTATCTCTGGTTATGACCTTATTGAGGAAATCTGGTTCGTTGGTAGCAGTTTGAATCAACTCATTAGCAACTGCAGCACGATGTTCCATCTATTCCGGTAGCAGAAGCCATGGAACGAATTTGGCCACATGATTCATGCCAAGATCTCATGTCAAAATCTTAGACACAGTAGTTTTTGGAGTCCCCAGATCAGCTTCCTGTTGTTACACTGTCAGTAGCCAACCTTTGTTGATTACAGTCCTTACATGTTCAACATTCTCAAGTGTTCTACTTGTTGCAGGCCTTCCAGAACATGGTTCACTTTCAACAGATACTCGACCATCTTTGAAACGTTTGTGCTGCACTTTTATTTGTGCTGCACTCATTGTATTGTTTCTGAAGACCTTCTGAATCATCTGAATAGTTTCGGTGGAGGAATGATCAAGCTTAACACAACATTTGATGCAGATGCATTGCTCTACTCTCTCAGTATTTTGATTGTGATTAGCCACACAGTACACATGCTCACTCAATGGCATCCTCTGCCCTCACTGACTAGCACAGTGAAGTCGTCATTGTTCATGAATGCGCATTCCAGTCCACTCCCCTTTGCTGCCAGGTTACATCAGTGTTGCATAAATCATTTTAGTTATATTAACAATGGCTGGATTTTTTCTGGACACACTCTCATATGAACAGAATCATGACATAGTATATACAATTTTGTATATGCTTTCTTTTACTTTACACTATACTTGTGAGATTCACCGACATTATTGTTTATAGAGGACTTTTTATCCTTTGTGCCCTGTTTTCTAATTTATGAATATGTATATCGTGGTGAGCAGAATAATGACCTTCCAAATATGGTTATGTCTCAGTCCACAGAAGCTGAGAATAGGTTGTTACATGGCAAAGGGGAATTAAGCTTGCAAATAAAGTTTCTAAACAACTTATAATAGGAAGTTGATCCTGCATCATCCCAATGTCATTACAAGGGTCTTTAAATATGGAAGAGGGAGGCAGAAGATTCCGTGTCAGAGATGGGATGTGAGAAAGACCAGCCAGTGTTGGTTCTGAGGATGGAAGAGGGCAATATGCCAGAGAATGCGGTAGCCATGTGAAGCGGGAAAAGAAAACAGATTGTCTTTTGAACTGTTTAGAAGGAAACCCTACCAACATACTCATTTTAGCCCAGTGAGACCCATTTCAGATTTCCAATCTCCAGAGCTGTATGATAATAAATCTGAGTTGTTTTAAGCCACTGAATTTATGATAATTTGTTGCAGAAGCAACAGGAAAATAACACAAAAGCCAATTTATTCTTTTGATGGTATCCATTTGGGTTAGGTTTAGTTTTTGAAAACTATTGTGAAAATACCTTTAGTCAGTATGTTTGAACTCCTTTTCTGGTGAAATGTGTACATGTTTCTGTTGAATATTTGCAGCATTTACAATAGAAAAATGGCATGTATATCTTCAGCTTTAGGATATAGTGTCATATGATTTTTTAATTGGTTTGACAAATTTACACTTCTGCTAACAGTGTATGAGAGTTCCAATTGTTCCAAATGTTTGCAAACACTTTTTATTGTCATTGTTAATTTTAATTATTTGGTTGGTCTGTTGTGATGCCTAGTTGTGATTTTAACTGATATTTCCATGATGTCTAATGAAGCTAAACACTTATTCATATTATAGAATTAATTTGATCTATATATCCCTCCTTATTATTTACAAAGTAATTTTTCATATCCTTTGACCATTTTAAAAATTGGTTTGTCAGTTTTATTACTGACATTTTGTATTCATAAAAATATAAGATTTTTGCTAAGAGTTTTGCATATT
Source organism: Desmodus rotundus (assembly GCF_022682495.2). Classification (NCBI taxonomy): domain Eukaryota; kingdom Metazoa; phylum Chordata; class Mammalia; order Chiroptera; family Phyllostomidae; genus Desmodus; species Desmodus rotundus. The sequence continues at coordinate 110,755,300 of NC_071390.1, forward strand.
CTGGATACCAACCCTTTAAAAATAAGTGTATAAAAATCCATTCCCACTATGTGTCTTATATTTTCTCTCCTAATGTTGTTGCTTTATGAAAAGAACTTCTGATCCTTAAATTACTATCTTTTCCCTTTATATTTAGTATTTTATTTTGTAATAGTTCTTACTTCTGGCCAATGATTTTCCTCTAAGTGCTTTATAGTTTTATTTTTCACATTACAGATGTATAGTATATCTGGAGATATTTTGTGTGCAGTGAAATACAGGTAAATTTTTCCATATAGAGATTTTACTTATCCAGTATCATTTATTGATAAGACCATCCTTACCCACACTGTACAACAGTGTATATTTTTTGTGTCCAGTTACTGTTTGCAAGTAGGCCACATATCCCATTGGCTGCTTCCACTCAATGACTGTCACAGGGATACTCAGACAAACACAACACGCCTCTGACAACCATATTTAGCTGAAAGATTTCCCTGAATCTCTGCCCACCTCTTTTTCTGAGACTGCTTGCAGTCTAGGTCATTTCCATCCAACCTTTCTCTCTTTTCTCTTGCACTAGGGGTCAGAATTACATCCTGGTTTGAAAACTCCCAAATTCCTCTGGCTTCCTCCTAACTTCCCTCATGCAGGCATTTTCCCTAATAGAATACTCACATGTTTGATTTCATTTAGGAATCTGCTTCTCAGAGAATCTGAGCTGACATAAGTGGTGCCAAGGGTGGTCTGAGAAAACAGGCAGTAAGATGGATGTTTGAGATTTTCTCAAAGGTAGAATGGGGCATGGACATAGGTAGGATAACATAGTAACTTGATTTTCAAAGATATCACCAGTATAATGTCTCTGGAGAAATTATCTCAGGGGAGCAGGGATGTTGTTGCAAGCTCAATGATACAGGCATTTGTAATATATGAAACAAAGACTATAGATCCAGGGGAGTCGGCTGGGTACTGCCACATTGTGGTGAGTCTTTGCAGAAGGATAGTGAGAGACTGGGGGCTGTAAACAAGCAGCTGTTAATAGCTAAGTGTAAGAGCCAGGGAGCCCCAGTGGTAGACATACAGGGCTGTTATAGCCTGTAGTGGAAATGCAGGCACAGATGAACAGCGTGTTGAACACTTAATTGTAAGAATAGAGCTCCAGAGATGTTTGAATTCTCAGTGAATACAGGACAGTTGTGTGAAGGTTAGTGCCTGGTAGGTAAAACTTTGGATCCTGGAAATTTGGATGAGGCCACCTGGGTGAATGTCCCTGAGGGTGTTGACTCTGCCATTCCCCTAGACTTTCTGAATATGCAGAAGTGGCCCATCCTTTTCTAGTAATGGCTAGAACTCATACTGTGCTCTAAGATACTACAGAAGTCCCTTTTGTATAGACCCAGGTTAATGCTTCCTCGTATCAGTTGAAAAAAACCATTGCAGGAACTTTGGGGGCTGAGACATCATCCCCACGTGGTGGCAATTCTTCAGAGAAACCATGTGCTCCAGCTGCCAACAGTCACAGCATCCGGCATATCATTGGCAGCATCTGTTGAAAAGTATTATGGGAATGAAGGAATCAATAAGGGGAAAGAGTTTACACAAATGTGGGAGTAGCTGGCTGAATGAAGATTGGAAAAACTAATAAAACCTTGATCTAATGCCCTGGAGAAGAAAAGAATGCTGTTACCATCAGAAAACTCTATGATCTGTTGAGACAGTGAAGTATGAACTTGGGTCGAGATCTGAAAGCCTGCAGAGCCTGACTGTGATTTTCTAAAAACTGGCGTATTTCACTCCTGACTTCCAAATCTCCCCAAGTCCCTGTCCATGGAAAGCAATAACCTGGAACACTACAGGGAATTGTATTCTGGAAAATGGGATTGCTGTAATGGTGCCCAGGTGACAGCAACCAATCTCACACATATGTCAACTAGGTCAAAGTTGTTCATCATGCTTCCAGAGCTTGTATATCATTATTAATTTTTGTCATCTTATTCGACCAGCCAGTTTGAGAGGCAGGTTATTGCCTCCTCTGCTGTTGTGGTTTAAAGTGTTTCTTTCTCTTTCTCTCTCTCTTTTTTTTGGTTATATCAGCTTTGTCTTACATACAGGGGTGTGGCAAAAGTTCATTTACACTTGTTTGTATGAAAAACAAACCAAGAATTAATAAATAGTAATAACAGAATAAAGTCTGTGTTTGGCATGCTCACAAAGTAAACCTACTTTTGCCTACCCCTGTGTATATATCAAAGTTATGTTATTAAGTACATATTCGGAATTGTCTAACTTCTTGGTATGTTGATCCAATTTTATTATGAAATATTTCCCTTTATTTCTAGTAATGTCTCTTGCATTAAATTGTAGTGTGTCTGTCATAGCTATAAAGACACTAGCCATATTTAGTTATTGCTTCCAGTGTATACTTTTTTCCACCCTTTTATTTTAACGTTCCTGTGTTCTTACATTTGAGGTGTGACTTCCACAAACAACATCCATTCTAATAATCTTTGTTAATTGAACTATTTATCCCATTCACATAAAATGTTATTCCTGGGGTATTTGTGGTTATTTCTTCCTCCTATTTGTTTTTTTATTTGTCTCATTTACATTATTTCCTTTTCTCCCTTACTTATTTTGTTCATTAATTAATTAGTTTTAATATTCTATTTCCTCTCTATTATCTTATTGATTTTAAATCATTTTACTATTCTTTTATATTATAAGAATAGTAGATTACAATTCTTAATTTATTATGACTGAATATAATTTGGAGTTTTTATCACTTTTGAGACAATTTTTGAACTTTAGAACTCTAGCTACATTGTTCTCTCCCACATTTTCTACTATAATTGACAATTTTTTAACTTCTACTTTAAAAAAATTATTGATTTTTATAGAGAGAGGGGAAAGGAGAGGGAGAGGGAGAGCGAGCGAGAGGGAGAGGGAGAGCGAGTGAGAGCGAGAGTGAGAGACTTGTTGTTCCACTTATGTACGCATCCCTTGGCTACTTCTTGTGTGTGCCATGGAAGGAGATAGAACCCTCAACTCTGGAGGATGGGGATGATGTTCAAGCCAAGTGAGCTAGGGGCTTAATTTCTAAAACTTAAGTAGGTGTAGTTATTGCCTTAATTTTATTTATTTGTTTGTTTATTTAGTTTTGGGATACAAATCTATAGGTTTTAGCACAAGCATAGATTCGTGTAACTCCCACCACACTCAAGACACAGAACCATTCTGTGACATAAAATTCTCCTCAAGCTACTCCTTCGTCACACCTTTCTCCAAACTTCAGCCTCTGGCAATCATGCTTGGTTCTCCAACACTCCAGTTAAAAAACCTACAAAACATTATTGAATATTTATTTTTATTTAGCTGAATATTGACCCTTTCCATTGTGCTTCAGTTTTCCTCATATCACTGTTTTTCTAAGATTTATCTTCTACCTAACTAATTGCTTTTAATATTTTTTTCAATGTGTAGAGGTGATTTCTTTCAGTTTTCATTGGGCCAAAATTTGTTTTTAAGATTTTTTTGTTTTGCCTTCACTTTTAAAGGATATTTTTGATGAGTATAAATTAGAAGACAGCAGTCATTGCTTTTAGCACTTCAAATATAACATTCTGTTATTTTTTGATTTTCATTCTCTTGTTTAAGTAGTTAGATGGATCTAAATCTTGTTCCTTTGAAGGCAATGTCTCCTTTTTACTCTCTATGCTTTTAAGATTTTTCTTAGCATTTTCTTTTTATAAGGTTTACTAAAATGTGCATAGAGATAGTTTTCTTTTCTAAATTTTCCTCCCTTTGTGCTCTCTGTGTTTCAACTTAAATAATTTTTGTTTTTTTATCTTTAGTATACTAATTATCTCCTGATTCTTATTTGCTTTACATAATGTATTTAGTTTTAATTTCAATATATTCTATTTTTATTAAATTTTTGGTTTCTAATCAATTAATTATCATTCTAGTTCTCTGGAGAAAATACACATATTAGCCATTTTTGTGGTTTGATAATCTGTGGGTTTGTTGGCCTTAACTGGTCTTTTGTGCCTGGTTCTTGGAACACTAGGACATTTTTTACTGCACGAAACATATTTATTTGATGGATTACAGGTTGGTATAATTTTACCCTCCTCTGAAGAGAATTTATTTTGTCCTGTGACAGCATGTAGGTTGAGGATATACTGCCCTAATACTCAGGACTGACCTGATTCAGTGACAGTTATGGTTTCGGAAGGCTCTGGTTCATCTCCAGTTTCAGAGAATAGTTCACCAACAGCCCCAACTGAGAGCCTGGAGTAATTATTAGACTCTCAACCAGGCATTAAAAAGGGTTCTGAATTCAATCTTTTGTGTCTTTTATACTATGAAACTATAAAAATATCTAATATGATTTTTAGTGTTTTTCTCTTTAGTCTTTAGTCTCTTATTCTGTGCATTTTAGGAATATGTCAAATTCCTTGTGCAAAAGCCTGCCACATACAGAATTTATTTCTTCACACGTCCCTTTTTAATCAGGATTTTAGTGTCTCTGGGCCTAGCTGTCCCAGCAACCATAAACTCCAAATTCGTCTTTTCTGCATCCTTAAGATGGTCTAAAACTGCTGGTGCTCTGCTCCTTCACAGTGCTTACGTAATCTTTGACTTGGGTCTCGCAACCACCTGCCGTCTCCACCAAGGATCAGTAGGTTTCCTCGGAGGCAACACAGCTCTAAGAATGTAGGCTGACACCCTGTTCTCTTTCTAACACCCCAGTCAAAATCCACATTCCTGGAACCTACTGTGTCTCCCATGACTTTTTGTCTGTCATTGGGCAAGCAAAGTCAGAGCCCCTTATTGAAAGTTCCAAGAACAGCACCTGCAGTAGTTGCACTTTTGAATATTGTGGCTCGTCAGGGCATGCTGCCTTCACAGATCTCTATGATGCTCTCGATTTTTGGCATGTTGTTTGCTTTTTATGTGTTACATTTATATTTCATAACATATCTTACTGGCAATGTAGTTTTTCACAAGGTAGCATGCCATTGCCAAAAGTTGAAGTCTGGTTTGTACTGTTGTTGAGACTATGAATATGAGACCCCGAATTTCTTGGCCAATGATGGGCAAAGAAATCAAGTGAGACACATCAACTTCAAGAAATATGTTTGATCAGATATTGAAAAGGTTGACGAAAGTTTAAACCTGGCAGCTGCCTAAAAGGATGACGTTAATTACTGCTCCTTGAAATAGCCAACCCATTCCTGTGAATTCCGAGGTCTCTGTGGTTGTAGTTTATCTCCTTAATTGATAATGAAGTTTATCCCCAAATTGTTTATACATATTTGTGTTATCCTGAGTCAGTTTCTATTGCTGACATCCAAGGAACCTAATTCACTTGTAATATGTACTCCTATATGTGTGTTGCATGTCTCTGTAAGATTTGGAGCCTATAAAGGTAGAAAGTATATTTTTATTTCTGTGTATATAACATGTTTCTAAAGATTGAATATTGTTTTTACTAAGTATGTGTTGAATTAAGTTGAATTTTATGTTATTCATATTCCAAATTAAAGTAGCTAGTATTAATAAAATATTATACCATCTAGTAAATAAAAACTGAAATTTAAATAATTGTATAATATAAACTATGAAAATAAAAACAAATCAAACACATTGACTTAATGTGCTCATGTATGAACATGAAATGATTCATTCTAAAAACATTTTTCTGCTATTAGTCATATCTAATCACAGTATAAAGAAGATATTAAATAGCCAATATGTATTAAATTTAATTTTTGCAAAAAAGTATGAATAAAACAGGGAAAGTAGAAGGACCACTTTTACTTTAAGGATTAGTAAGAACTTGGATTTAAACAATTGTTTCTAATACTGTGTTTATTCCATGCACATAAAACTAGAAGGCACCGCTGAAATAAAAGTAGAGATTTCTATAAACGTAATGGGCTGTATTAAGCCAGCCATTATGTTGGATATGATTTCCATTTAATGTCAGAAATCAGCTTTTGAAGATGGCACTCTAAAAATCAAAGCTTTCAATTTTTGCAGCCTCTAAATTGATTAAAGTACAAAAAAGAAGTGTTAAAGAAACATTTTGAGAATATAGTCATTCAAATCTCATTTTTTCAGGTGTGGGGGCAGGTAGTCCTTTGTCTTTATTACATAAGGAAAGGAAAAAGAATGATTGAAACCAGCAATAAAAAAATAACTATGTCAGAAAGGGGAAAATATTCACATCAGAGCTCTCTAGACCTTCACTATTAGAATATAAATGCTACATCTTGAAATAAACTAGAAAATGAAGGAATATATCTTTCTCTTTAAAGTGACAGATCAGAAGAGGTGATCTTTTCTCTGAGAAGCAGGAGAGCTGCCTTCTGAGGTTTCTGTGATCAAAAATGGGGAAAGCACTGATGTGGAAAGACTGGTATTTGAATCTCACAAAACTGGTTTTCAGCACCAGTAGTACTGGTTAACCCATTCACGCAATGAATTTTTGCATGACAGCTGCGGAAATCTAATTCTAAACTTACCCTGGAAATCTACTGAGTAATATTGCTAGTATACAAATATGCTTTATTCATGGAATTTTTGTTTTATTAAAGAATAAGGGAACATTGTTATTTGTAGCAATTTGGGGGTGGGAAAAGTAACACTTTGTGCATCTAGATTAGTTCAGCTTATTTTGGGGAGCTATTCTTTTGTTGTCATTTTCACTAGCTTATAAAGAGAACAACATCTCAGTGGTATAAAATCAGCTTTATTCCAACTGAGTCACTGTAGAAAAGAAGCTAGGAAAATAAAATTCGGGCAGAAAATTAGCAAAGCCCTCACCTCCTCTACTTCAGGTTTTATATTACGTCTGGTATTTTTCATAAATGATTTCATCTGAACTGTGATTGCCTCAGTTACTTACAGAATTTTATTGAAACTGCTTTAGTCTCTGCATCATACTTTTCATTTAAGAAATCCTTAGTGACCAGTACTTAGCATAAATTTCCTGCTCAATAGATATTTATTAAATTAAGTAACTGTTCTAGTAAATTTGTCTGAATACCAATAAACTGGCATGAATTAGGACAAGAACCACAATTGTATAGATCAGTTAGGAACATCATTTACTGATATGTGAACTTTACATTAAAAATGTACTTCTCTTAATTTTAGTTTTATCCTCTATAAAACCTTACATGGTTGCCTGGCAAATTATAGCATCACATCTATAAAGGGCCTTCCACAGAGCCTAACACATCAGAGAAATTATTGTTATAATCTTTATTGTTATTATTAACATTTGCAACTGGCAAATTACCCTTTATCTGTTAGATTGGTAAAACTTCTTTTACTTTTTAGTCAGTATCTTAATACATTGTCATTTGTAGGAAGCCCCATTGTAAAGTCCCAATTATCTTGGGTCAATTCCAGATAGTACTTTGCTTCTTTGGCCATTTCTCCCCCCACTGCCCCAGGATGCACATAAAACTGCACATAAAGTTTTATAAGGATTCCCATAATTTCTGTTAGGGATGCTACTCTTTCTCTTGTCGCCTATCATAAAATTCTGAGAGCAGGGACCTGATTTTTAAACTGCTTTCTTATTCACCAGGGCTTCTATTCATTCCCCTTAAATGTGGTGCTCAGGTGCTCAAGAAAAGACACTGAATGTTATAGCGGTGATGGGCATTTTACTCTTTCCAGGAATTGACAAGACAGGATATTTTCAAAAGGGGCCATTCAAGAGCACATGTATTTATTTTTATTTATGCCACTTTGCTGTAGCCACTAAATACATACCCACAGACACACACACAAACAAAAGAAAAATAAAAAACAGGAAATTGAGATTCACTGAACACTGATAAGGGAGAAGGCATTCGTTTTTGAGTATGAGAATCAGGGCTGCACTGTTTTGGATGATAATCTGTTTATTCAGTGGAAAACACTACTGGTAGAAGATGACCCTGCTTGAGTGAGGAAAGCACTGCAGACATTTGGCCCATAAATTGAACAATGGTGAGTTTAATTCATGAATCAGAACGAATAAGTAGATGCTCTAACACACAGTTTACAGATGGATTTAAATGACTTACTGGTCACAAGTGAGGAAAGCAATACTCATGAATGAAAAAGAACAAGAATGGAATAAAATGACTATACTGCTTTCAAATAACAGCTGCCGCTGGCCTTCTGCAACCTTTGCCATTATGATCACTTAAGTGAAGTGATATTTATAGAAGATAAATGCTAAAATGAGAACACCATTAAGTCTTTCTTCCCTGTTACTCCCATTTTTAATCACCTGCCATATCCTACTATCTCTACACGATGAAGCTCTCATCTCTGTAACACTGGTGGTGCGTATATCTAGCCTCCTCCTTTGCCTTTGTTTCTGGTTTTTCTCCATTCCAACCCATTGTTCTAACTATCCAGGAATCTTTCTAACCTAAAATCCTTTTTATTTTCACCTACTCATTAAAAGCCTTCCACTTCTATTTCTTTTGAAAAGATACTCAACATTTCCTACCATACCCTCTCACAATTTCCCAAAAATGGCTGTGCAACAAGTTCTCTTTCTTTCAGAGAACAAATGAAATCAATAAATCATAACTCTTACATTAAAAGCATGATGACACATAGCTTGCATTAGCAGAAGAAATTTTCAGTGTCCAAAAGCCCAAAACATCCTCTACTAGAAGTCTTTTAACTAATAACATGGCTAAAATATTCTGTGCCAATGTCTTTCCTAATTTGGAAATTATGCTTGCTTGTTTTCAAGTAATGATGTATATTATGCATGAGTATTTCATTCATATTTCATATTTCACTCACAGATAGGCCTTGGTGATCTGCTGTAGAACATAAACAACTTCACAGAACATCAGACAAGGCTACTGTGTGACCATGATGAAATGAGACCAACTCATGATCCTTCATATTTTTGATAATCAGACATAGACAAGGTCAGGGTGTACACCACAAAATATTAAACATCCATCTCCTGCCTAATATCAGCAACTACTACTTCTTCAGCAATTATGGCTTTGACCTCATTCTAGTCTGTCCTTTTGCCAGATAAGATTGATTAATATATCCAGTAATAGTATTAATCTCCATTTCCTGAAATTACTAATGCAGAGAAAATCCCTGCTTCCTTGAATATTTACCAAAATCACCTAACCTAAGCCCAAATTCTATCAGAAATCCTTTCTCACAGCTTTTTATAGACATGCCCCACATTTTCTCACATTGCATGGTCTTCCTACTTGTGTGAGTGGATGGCCTCTCAAATGCCATAGTGCTAGAGGAGGCCACCCCTCTCCTAGACCAACTGGCTAGCCGGGCAGTCCCTTAGGATCAAATGAGTGAATAACACTGGAAGTTCATATGCTTTGCAGATGATATCACCGTGACTGCATGTGATGGAGCTCACAAAAGAACTGTTGCTTTTCATCGTCAGCCAGGATCCTCAATAAAAGATCAGGACCAAGCATTGGTACAACTGGCCTCACTTCAGGCAGTCATCTTAGTACTGGATGCTCTGGCCAACAATTAGTCCCATCTGCACATTTTTATGAGGTCTTAGAATATTGTCAGTGGTCTTGCTATCTGGTCCAGTCAAGGGGAACAACAATTTCTGTCTATAGTGGCCCCCATTGGGGAAAATAACTCTGGGAAAATTTCCACAAAGATACCCAAAATGTAAGTAAGGGCACATGTCTCTACATATACTAAAGCCACAATACAAGGCCTCGTGAAAACATTTCTTATCCCCTTTGGAGTTCCAGACATTATTGATGGTGATCTAAACACTCATTTTACTTCTCAGAATATACAAAGCTGGACTCCTGGATAAGACCTTCAAAAAATTTTTAACTTCCCTATTGTTTTCAGGCTGCAGATCTCATAGGGTGCCACCATGGCTTATTTAAGTTCAATTTCAATAAAATGAAAAAGGGCACATTTCAGTCACCAGTTAAACATCAGGGGTAAGTTGTAATAGCTGAGCTCCAGTTTTTGGCGCCTGCTGACAGATTTTTTTTAAGCCTCACTCCTCCCTCTTCCTTGCCTGCTCCATATCCGAGCAAGCTGATAACGCCCAGTTGCCCCCTTCTTTGCTACTGGCAGGGAGGTAAAATCACCCAAGCCATGGGCCCCATACCCTACCACCATAAAAACTCAAGCTAGTATCCCTTCCCTTTTCTCTTAAGCCATTTTGGTACAGCTGGGAAGCCTGGTGTGATCCCCTCCAAAAGCCTCATATGTAATAATAGATGTTGTAATATTCTCTTGATGTGTGTATGGCTTCATCAATCTTGACATGTAAACCAAATTTTGACTGGGGGTTCCTTCTGTTTCTTCAAGTGTCAACAGTATAATCTATGATCCATTTAAGTTATTTTTTTGTGAGAAGTGTAAAGTTGTGTTGACATTAGTTTTTTGAATATGAATGTCCCAGCATCATGTCTAAAATGACTGTCATTTTCCATTGAATTGCCTTTTACCCTTCTCCCAAGATCAGGTAACTGTGTTTGTGTGGCTTTATTTCTAGGCTCTCTATTCTGTTTTGTCAGACCACACTGTCTTGTTTACTGTATCTTCAAAGTCTTGAAGTCATGTAATATCAGTCCTCCAGCTTGGATCTTTAATAGATTTTCAAAAGACCTGTTCTATGTCTTTAACCTTTCTATATAGAATATGGAACTGTAGAATAACTTTTCTAATATCTACAAAATAGCTCTCTGCAATTTTGAATGGTATTTCAAAGAATCTATAGTGCAAGTTAGGAAAAACCGACATCTTAGCAATACTGAGTCTTCCAATCTATGAACATATATATATATAGTATATATATATATTCCTCATTTATTTAGATATTTTACATATTTATTTATTTACTTACTTACTTACTACTTACTTATTTATAGAGAGAGGGTTAGGGAGGGAGAAAGAGAGGGAGAGAAACATTAATGTGTGGTTGCCTCTTGCTCTCCCCATACTGGGGACCTGGCCCATCACCCAGGCACATGACCTGACTGGGAATCAAACCAGTGACCCTTTGGTTTGCAGGCCAGCACTCAATCCACTGAACCACACCAGTCAGGGACATTTATTTAGATGTTCTAAAAATTACTTTCATTAGAGTTTTGTAATTTTCCACATTTATATCCTGTATATGTGTTTATACCGAAGTATTTCATTTTATTTGTATTAATGTAAATTACATTTTGTTTAATTTATATTTTCAACTGTGTACCATTGTTATATAGGCAATCAATTGGCTTTTTGTATATTAAATTGGTACCCTGTAACTTTGCCACACTTGCTTATTATTTCCAGATTTTTTCTGATATTTTGGGGTACTTTCTACATAGCCAATCAGGTTTTTTGCTTAAAAATTAATTATCATTTTTTCCCAATTGGTACATAGTTTATTTCCTTTTCTTATCTTATTATACTAGCTAGGACTTCCATTATGATGTTGAATAGGACATCCTTGTTTTTTTCCCCCAAGAATAAGAGTATTTAATTTCTTACTATTAAGTATATTAGCTGTAGTTTTTTTAAAAGATGTTCTTTATCATAAATGGGTGCTTATTTTTCTGAAATGTTTTTTCTGAATAAATTGATATCATATTATTTTTCTATTTAAGCTGTTGATGTGTTGTATTATATTAGTTGAGTTTTAAACATTGAACTAACCTTACATATCTGAAATAAATTCTACTGGGTGGTAGGTATAAGGATTTTTATACAATGTTGGATTAATTAGCTAATATTTTGTTGATAATTATTGCATGTATGTTCATAAGAGCTATTGGCCTATAGTTTTTCATTTCTGTAATGTCTTTGTCTGGGTTTAGTAGCAGAGCAATACTGGCCTCAGAGAGCAAGTTAAGAAATGTTCCCTGTGCTTATGTTTTCTGGGAGAGATTGTAGAGAGTTGATATAATTTGGTTTCTAAATAAAGGTTATTTGGGCAAAACTAGGTTCACAGTTCAAATAACACCATAATTAATAAATAATAGTACAAGAATAAACTCTGTGTTTTGCTTACACAACTGTAAACCTACTTTTGCCCCATCCAGTATGTGGTAGAATTCACCTATGAAACTAACTGGGCCTTGTGCTTTCTTTTTGGAAGATTATTAATTATTCATTCAGTTTTTAAAATAGGTATATGACTTTTCAGGTTATCTATATTTGTGTGACTTTTGGTAACTATCTTTCACATAATTGGTCCTTTTGTTTTCTAGGTTTTCAAACCTAGAAGACACAAACTTGTGTCTGTATGATTATTCACAGTATTCTTTTTTGTGTGTATTTTTATTATTTTTATTTTTTTCCTTTTTATTGAATTTATTGGGCTGACACTGGCTAACAACATTATACAGGTTTCAGGTGCACAATGCCATAATACATCATCTCTGCACTGTATTGTCTACCATCCCCATTCAAGCCTCCTATCATGACTAGGGGGACTGGGAGGCTGGGGGAGGTGGGAGAGGACATGGTATTTTTTTATTACTCTTTTAATTTTCATGGGATCACGAGTGATGACTCTTTTTATACTTTATTTTAGTAATTTTCTTCTTTTTCTTTTCTTAGCTGGGCTAAAGGTTTAACAATTTTATCGATCTTTATAAATAATCTACTGTTAGATACATTTATTTTATCTATCGGTTTTCAGTTTTAAATGTCCTTGATTTCTATTTTAATTTAACACATACATTATATAAGCTTTTTTCACCCTAAGTTATGTCTTGTAGACCTATTTATATTGGAAATTGAATACCAGATATTAACAGTACAGCCAAATGACATACCTTGTCACTAACATTGTTAAGCTGATTCAATGTAGGTGGTAATCTACGGAATAAGACCAATCACCGATTTCAGTAAAGTTTGGAAATGGCAGGTGTGACCCTAAAGAATGTATTCATATTCAACATTTCATGGACAAATCCAAAGTCAAATAACAAAATGTTGGTGTATTGCTAAACCTATCTTATTTTCCATCATATCTTAAGTTATTAGAATACTATAAATATAATGGATAATACATAAATAAATTACAAATAGTAGGGAAATAAGCTGCCTTTTCTCAAAAGCAAATTGGTAATACATTTGATGATATTAAATTTTTCAAGTTTATTTTTTACAGTTTTCAGAATCTTATCTATGAATTGGTTAATATTGTGCTTAAAAATAAATATATAATATATCTATAATTATAAACATGAAACAATATATACTAAATGTGTAAGAGTAAAAAAATCAATTCACATACCATTTTAGGTAAAATAAGTGATGAAATACTGCATATCTTTCAAAATCATGAATTCAAAGAATAATTAAATTATTGATAAATTATTAAATGCATAGAGTTTGTCCTCAAAACAAATATTGCAGGCACAAATCTACAGTAGAGATAAGATCAACTTGAAGGGAAATACCAATTGTGTCTTCCTGAATAATGTCATTATAGGTAATTTTATGAGGAATAAGTCCCCAGTTTGTGTTGGATATATTATTTTTATAATTATTTTAATTTTTCTTAAGTAATTTCCTTTAATTTATAAATGTGCTAAATTAAGTATCCTTTACTTTCATAATGAGAAAGATATTGAACTACATGAAAGAAGTATTTAATAATGTTCTGTTCTTACAAATTTACTTCTTTGGAAAATAACAATAAAACAAGAGTACCTGTTGAGTTCTTAAGTTTTAAATGCTATGACTAGAAATAAAGAGTTCTAAACTATATTTATCAAACATTGTAAAAAATTATAGAGAAAATTTGGCAAAAATAATAATTTTTTTATTTTATATAAAATCTGATAAACCTACGTAGCACTGTCAAAGAGGAATCCTTAATAATGAAATAAATCAGTCTTCACAGTAATAAACTCTGGAGCAAATTTCATATAGTTACCACTATTTTAAAAAATAGTTTAATGGCAAAGCAAGACTTCTATGTTAATATCTGATGTGATAATCTTATTTGACATTTCTATTTATATTTTCTGTCCATGGTGTTTTAATGTCCTGACAATGTCATTGTACTTCCATTTCAGCTGCTCAAGAGGGAACTATCTATATATTTGAGATGCTAATGAGAACCCTACAAGTGTTAAATATGTATATATAACATTAACATTAATAACATTATATAAGTATGTAATATTAAATATGTACATGCATGTTAAATATGCATAAATATGTACACATACATAAATATGTTAAATATGTATATATAGATGTATATATGTATATATACATATGTGTATATGCATACATATACACATGTAAATATGTATATATACATTTTTAACATCATATACATTATATATACTTATATGTAATTTCTATATAATATATTTTATTAATAATAATTTAAGGAAGAATATCCCAAATACAACTTCCTAAATGATGAAAAAATAACCACCATTTTAATATTATATAGTAACAAACAAATACACAGAAGCTTCATTTTATTTATGGAAATATTATTTGTATATTGAAAACAAAACAAAACTTTAAACATTTGGAAAAACTCACTTTAAAATCCTAAGGATTTGATGGAAACATTCTTAAACTGTCATCATATAAAACAAATAGCTATTATCAATTTACAGTCCTGTGAGATAGTTATTATGTCTATTTTGATAATGTAATTATGAAGTTTGAGCTTCAACTTTGAAATGAGAATCTCCAATCATGAATATATATTCCTTCATATTTCTATACTCAGATTACTGCCTGAAGAGGAAGACCAAGCAATTTTAAAACTGAAATTTGACTTTTTTATTGCGATGTTGGAATATTGTGTTCAGTTATTGCCTACTCAATATTCAAAGTGTTACTTTGGGGACAAATAGATCATCATATTTCATATCCACATTTATTAATCATTATCAATTGAATTATCCTGCAATAATAAAGAATTCAAAATTATGTAGACCTTAAAATAATGTTAGTTAATTACTTAAATGGGGAAAATTCGTTATGGACTGAGGCCAGTGACCAGGACAAGTGACCTCCATGCAATGGATCAATATTAGTTCTCCACAGCACCATAGGCTTCATGACAACCAGGGCAAGAGTGGAGAAGAAGTGGAAATTTGTGCACTGGCCATGAAAAACACTTTTGCCCCAAAGTGACAGACATAATTTTCAATCACATTTTTTAAACAAAGCTAGTCCCACAGCTATCACTAACATCAAGGTCAGCATATGGAAGGAAATATGGAAGTACAAATGTATAGTACACTAGAAAGAAGAAGTAAAGTAGAGGTAAATAGTTGTAATATCCACCTTGCCATATAACTCTGATTTCTAAAACCTAGAAGTATTCCTCATGAGTAAATAAAAATAGCCTGCCTTGATTCAGTGTTTGCATTCCATAGAGGTGAGGCATCTGGGTTCCTTAGTGCGCTTTTGTGTGTTAACATAGCTAACTGAGACAGAGACAGACAGACACAGTAGACAAGCGTGTGCTGTGTAATCCTCTTGATTGTGAATGAAACACATACCTAGACAGACAATGAAAAATAACTATTCCATTCATTTTCCTTGTACAAGTGAAAGAAGATTGATTTTGGAGAGAAACAATCCTGAATTTTAATTCTAGTATTTTGGATTGATAGGTAGCTTTCCTGTAGAATATACTGAAAAACTGGGGAAACAGATCTGTTTGAGAGATACAAGTGGTAGCAATTAGACCCTACATCAGCCTATTTTTTAAAATGACTTTAATTCAAGGTACCATTTCATTCTGCAGTATGAAATGCAACAAGTTGGTGGTAGTTTTTTTGTTTATGGCCTTTATTATGTTCACGTATGCTCTCTCTAATCCTACTCTGCTGAGGGCTTTTTATTATAAATGGGTGTTGGGTTTTATCAATGATTTTTCTGCATATATTGATATGATCATGTGACTTTTATCTTTTATTTTGCTTATGTGACTTACCACATTTATTGATTTGTGAATATTGTACCATCCTTGTATCCCTAGGATAAATCCCACTTGACCATGGTGTATGATCTTTTTAATATATTGCTAGATCTGGTTTGCTACTATTTTGTTGAGGATTTTAGCATCCATGTTCATCAGAGATATGGGCCTGTAATTTTCTTTCTTTGTGGTGTCCTTACCTGGTTTTGGAATTAGGATAATACTGGTCTCATAAAAATAGTTTGTATTTTTTGGAATAGTTTGAGAAGAATAGGTATTAGTTCTTGATTGAATGATTGGTAAATTTCACCTAGATAGCCATCTGGTCCAAGGTTTTTGTGTGCTGGAGTTTTTTGATTACTGCTTCAATTTCACTAGTTGTTATTAGTCTTTTTCAGGTTTTCTGCTTCTTCCTAATTTCGAAAGACTGTAGGTTTCTAGAAATTTTTCCATTTTGTCCACATTGTTCAATTTCTTGGCATATAGTTATTCACAGTAATTTCTTACAATCCTTTGTATTTCTGTGGTATCAGTTGTTACTTCTCTTCTTTCATTTCTGGTTTATTTATTTACATCATCTCTCTATTTTCCTGGCTGAGTCAGGCTAAATATTTCTCAATTTTGTTTATTTTTTCAAAGAACCAGCACCTCGATTTCTTGATCTTTTGAATTGTCTTTTTAATCTTTATGTCACTTATTTCTGCTCTGATCTTGATTATTTCCTTCTTTCTACTCACTGTGGGCTTTGTTTGTTGTGGTTTTTCCAGTTATCTTAGATGTAGGGTTAGGTTGTTTATTTGAGACTTTTTTTAATCTTCTTTAGATAGGCCTGTAATGCTATGAACTTTTCTCTCAGGATTGCTTTCACTGTGCCCTGTAGATTTTGGGTTGTTGTTTTTTCATTTTTATTTGTTTCTGGGTACTTTTCGATTCCTTCCTTGTTCTCAGGGTTAACCCATTCATTATTTAATAACATGCTGTTTAGCTTCCCTGTATCTGAATGTTTTTGAAGTTTTTTCTTGTGGTTGATTTCTAGTTCAAGCCATTGTGATCCAAGAAAATGTTTGATATTAATTCAATTTTCTTGTGTTTGTTAAGACTTATTTTGTGTCCTATCACGTGGTCTATCTTTGAGAATGATCCATGTGCATTTGAGAAGAATGTGTATTCTGGATCTTTGGGCTGAAATGTTTTATATGTATATATATTTATATATAAATAAATAAATATATATATATATAAATTAATTCCATTTGATCTAGTGTGTTTATACAGCTAAATCCTTGTTGATTTTTGGCCTGGAAGATCTGTCCATTGTTGACAGTGGGGTGTTAAAATCTCCTACAATGATGGTATTGCTGTCTATCTATTTCTTAATGTCTTCCAAGATTTTCTTCATATGTTTAGGTGTTTCTATATTGGGTGCATATATGTTTACAAGGGTTGTATCCTCTTGTTTTACTGACACCTTGAGTATTATGTAGTGGTCTTCTTAGTCTCTTGTTATGGTCTTTGTTTTGAAGTATATTTTGTCAGATAGAAATATTGCTACCCCAACTTTCCATTCACCTCCATTGCATAGAATATTTTTTCCAACCCTTCACTTTCATCCTGTTTAAATCTTTTGTTCTGAGTTGGGTCTCTTGTAGACAGCATATCTTTGGGTCACATTTTTTTATTCATTCAGCTACCCTATGTCTTTTGATTAGAGCATTTAATCAATTTACATTTGGGGTTATTATTGATAGGTACTTATTCATTGCTTGTTTTCCCCTTTGCACCTGTGTTCCTCTCTCTCTCTATTTCATCATCTTAAATCAGTCCCTTTAGCATCTCTTACAATGCTCGTTTGGTGGATATTTATTCCTTTGGCCTTTGATTTATTAATTTTTTTGTCTGAGAGGCTCTTTATTTCACTTTCCATTTTAAATGAGAGCCTTGCTGGATAGAGTAGTCTTCGTTGAAGGTCCTTTCTTTTTCATTACTTGGAATATTTCATACCAGTCCCTTTTAGCCTGCAGTGTTGCTGTTGAGGAATCAGCTGACAGCCCTATTGGAGCTCCCTGGTAGGAAACTAACTTTCTCTCTCATTGCATTAAACATTCTATCTTTGTCTTTAAACTTTGACATTTTAATTTTGATGTGTCTTGGTCTGGGCCTTTTTGATTTTGATTTGGACTCTCTGTGCTTCCTGAAACTACATGACTCTGTCCCTCACTGAGTTAGGAAAATTTTTGTCATTATTTCTTCAAACAGGTTTTCCATCCCTTTTTCCTTTTCCTTTCCTTCTGGTATCCCTATGATGACAATATTGTTACATTTCATGTTGTCTCAAAGCTCTCTCAGACTATCCTCATTCTTTCAAATTTTTTTGTCATTTTGTTGCTCTGACTGGATTTTTTTTCCTACCTTGTTTCCAAATCACTGATTCATTCATTTGCTCTGTCTACCCTTTCATTAATTCCTTTTAGAGTATTTTTCATTTCACATATTGCATTCTTCATTTTCAACTGTTTCTTATTCACAGTTTCTATGTTCTTTTTCATGCTGATGTAGTTCTCATTGAGTTCCTTGAGCATCCTTATGAGCATTGCTTTGAACTCTATGTGATACACCTATTGAGATGTTTATTCACTGCTCAAAACTCTTCTTGAACTTATTGATTTTGATGCCTTTTAGTGCTTCCACCATTTTTGTTTCACCCTTCCACATCGGCAAAACATTTCCCTTTGAGAACTTTTTTCATATAAGGAAACAGAAAAAATTCTCTTGAGGCAAGATCAGGTGAATAGGGAGGGTGGGGCATGGGGGTTATGCCAGTTTTTGGTGAAAAACTGCTGAACACTCAGCATGGTGTGGGCAGGTGCACTTGCAAATCACCCATCATGAAGCGGGCAAACACACTGGAAGAGTCTTCAAAAAAATTCACTGAAGCCATGCGCAGCCTCTCACAGCAATGCCAGCTGGAGACTGATACAGATGGATTTCTAAACACTTACCCAGCAGGGGAAGCCTGTACTACAAGTGGCCTGCCCTCCAGGAGATAATTCTTTTTGGGGAGGGGAATGCCCTTTGTATTGCATCAAATGGAGAGTTCTTTCAATGTGACTGAAGTTTAAACATGTAAGAATAAATATATATTTTTTATAAATAAATTCTTCACTTTTGGGGTCCCCATTCATATTAATAATGTTTACTATAAGACACACTTTAAAAGCAGAAAACATAGTTAATTTTTTTATAAAATAAAATATTTTCTGTAATAATTAAATAAAATGTTAGAATAATGTATATCTGTCAGAAAACACCAAGTTATAGTATGTATTGCTAGCAACTTCTACCATGAAAATATTAAGGCAACTTTTATCATAGCGTGTAAACTATGCACTGTAATTATGAGGTATACTGGGCACACTGAATATGCATGTCCATCATCTAATGGATCATTCAAGTCCTTCCTTTCACAAAGCATTATCCACCTATATAATTCCAAACAAAACAATTTTTCCACTGCCAATTTTTCTCCACAAGTGGTTACATTATTTATGTCACATGAAGTGATGACACAGCGTCAAAAGCAGCTCCCCCACCCGAAGAGTTAGAGATAAGAAAAAAAGCAGGTTTCACTTGGCAGTAATGGTTTTAGATCTGGAATTTTTCTGAGGTTACCTGAACTTTATTTCCAAATTACATGTATTTACCTCTTTTATTCCCCATAATAGTGATGAGATAGTTTTATCTATTATGTTTTTTCACTTTGGGTCATGGCATACCTTGCAGACTCACAAATTTGTTCTCAAGTCATAGTCTCTGAGGCTAAAATTATTTTGGTGAATGAACAACCACTAGGTTTAAAAGATTGCCTCAGTACCAAGGTCAAATGGCTTACAGCACAGATGAAAAATTTCAACTTTCTCTTTCATGTCAGAATTATTAAAAATTAATAAAAATACATTTTAAATGCTATATAGAAATCACTTGCTTTTGTATCTATTTAGACTGAAATAAAGAAAGGCTCATGTGTATTGAGCTGTCAGTTTTTATTCAGTTTCAAGTATCACTTAATGTTTTGTAAGCATTTCCTAGAATGATTCTTACAAGCAGTCAAAGATACACACAACTAGATTCATAAGTAGAATTAAAATTCAGGGTTGTTTGTCTTCAAAATCCATGTTCTTTCCAATGTGGTCAGCAGGGGAAGGGAACTGCACACTAGCAATACTGTATTAATACAAGCATTGCTACCACTATTTGAATTACAACAGTTATGTAAACATTAGAATTAAGACTATTGAGCTCTTACTAGATCTCAGGCAATAATCTTCAACATGCATTATTGCTTTTAATCCTCATGAGTCTATGAGACCCATTTTACAGATGAAAATGTCATGATTTAGAGAGTTTGTGTTACTTGCCCAAAGTTACACAGGAAGTAACTAATTTAATGGTGGGTCGGGAATCACAGCCTAAGTCCATATGACATCAAAGATAAAATTTTAAACCACTGCTTAGCAAAACTCAGAATTGTAACTGGCAAGGAGTCTCTGTTTCCGCACTGTTAATAGTCACATGTGACTAAAAAAAATATTTGTCTAATTGAACTGAAGAGGCTATTGTCAATGACTCTATGAATAGAAAGAAGGCAATTTTAACTATCTAAATGATAACCAGAAATTTTCAATCAATGCAAGTGATTATTATTTAAGGGGAAAAGGAGCATCAGATTCATTTGCAAGTGCTTTCAGTATATTTTATGGCTCATTAGCTTTTCTCATACCTTTCATTTCTGTTTGACTTTTCTGTGAACATTTGCTCAAAATTAATCAAGCTGTCCAGTGGAAAGATATGGACTGTGCCTGGGTTGACACAAACCTACCAGATCCACTGCCAAAATAACCCCCAATGCTCTTGTCCCACTGACAAGTAGGTTGGAAGAATCTGCTATACAAAGAGGCTGGAATTTGGCCTCTCTGTATTCTGCACAGGGGCTGTCTCTTCTGGAGCATGACACCCCAGGAGAGACATGGACTCATTACCTATCCTCAGCCAGAGAACAGGTGGCAGAATTTCATTCTCTCAATTCTCCTGTACTGTTCATATCTGGTTGCTTGCTATGCTAATAACAATCACCATCTGCAGCAGATGTTGCCTGTGCCCCACCCATATCCCTCAGGCCCTACTAAGATGGTACAATCTGGCTGATGTCAAACAGCAGAATTGATATCTTGTGCCTGGGTTATTTCTGTCCATTACCACAGGTACTATGCTCACATGCCCTGCAGGCCAGAGGTGCCAAGGAATTCACACTTTGGGAGTAACCCTCAATCAGCAACTGATGGAAATTGCTATATAAAATTTCAGTTCACAAACCTCTGAATTAATGTAATCTGAGGGGTGCGTTTAAACTGTTTCCTAAAGTTTCCCTGTGGGATTCAATTCCCATTGCCTACTGTCAAGTGGGCCTAACAACACACCCTTTATTGGCTGCCTTCCTGTTTCTGTATTCCTTGCCCATTCCCACACTGATACTTCTTACACCTTTCAAATAAAGAAATCACACTTGAATTTCTGTTTCAGGAACTGAACTGGGGGAATGCAACGATGATTAAGATATACTCCCCTATTTCGGAGTATTCTGAAGTTGGAGGAGAGAGGTTATGTCCAAAGTGGAGGAAGGTGCATTTGAAGAATAAGAGTGTGTTTGGTGAATCTGATGAAAAAGGCATTCTGGCAGAGAGGACAATATGAACAAAGGCATGGCTATTTGTCAGAGTAGGCTGCACCAAGCATCTATTTCACTCACTCACTATCACATTTAACACCAATTCATGTCTCACACCATAGAGGAATTAATTTTCTTAAGGAACAACTGACTGGGCAAAGGAAGAGAGATTGTGACAAAAGAAACCTGAAGGATAACAGTGGGACCCAAAAATTATTAAAGTATTTCCTTGACATTAACCAGAGATTTAACTCAAGATCTTCCCTGATACCCAAATTTATACATTTCATTACAGCAAATATCATTCTCAGATGCTCAATGGATACAATAATGCTTATCTTCCAGTGTTGTTATAAAAAAATAAACAAGACTATTAAAGGTTCAATGAGATGAAAATGCTGAGAGATTGGTTCTTCTACCAGAGTCTCCCTACCTGTTTCAAAATAAATGCCTTGTAAAAACCACAATTTACTATAGACCATGGACCTTTGGGATTGCTCTTGGAAATTGTACATAGACTAGTACATCTGAACACTGAAGGTCCTCCTGCTCTTACTGTGGGTAAAAATGGGCATTTTAATTCATCTCTCACTCTCAGTTTCTCCAAATGTGATATTGTGGAAGATATATCAGTCAAGTTTCTGCTAACAGTATAGATTTTTTGATAATTGCTGAACTTTGGCAACCTTCCAATGGCCCTACAGTGCCAAGTAAACCAAATCCAAATGTCTTCACCTGGCATTGTAGGCCACCCATCATTTTCCCCCTATCTGCTGACACCCCTTTCCTACCATCATTTTCTGTAAGACAACCAGGACTCCAACCAACGTTACTTACTTGCTATTTCCTAAGGACACAGTGTGCTTTCCTCTCAAGCACTTGTTCTCACATTGCCGTTACACAGAGTGGTTCCATCCCTCCCACTCTTCCACTCTCTCTGTTATACTTGGCTCAATTACCTCAGTTTGGCTAATCCCTTTTCTCCAGCCACTCAAGTCAGGGGGATAGCTCCTTCCACTTACTTTCCCTAGGTCCCTTGCCACTTTTTATTCTGGAGTGTAGTTATATAGGTTTATATGGAGTTTCTCCTACTAGAATGTAAATCCCTGAGGGAAGATAGTACCTTCCATGTACATATATTACCTAAAGCGCCATTACACAGCACTATGTGATGTGGATCCTGGCCTGCAGGATCCTTTGTGGTTTCAATGTACACATACACAGGGACTACAGAAATCCTGTGGAGGAAAAGGGGCAGCATGGCCACTCCCTCAAGAGGAGAGCACCCCGACCCTTGCCTTGACAGGCTTTTATTGTTTTTCTAGGCCCCTTGCATCAAAGAAGGTCCTCCTTTACTATGCAAAGGTTTGTTTTGGGTGGTTATCTTTGCAGACACAGGAGACAGGTGTTGCTGAATACATCAAAGGAGGATATTTGCAATGTAAAGGGAGAAGTGGTCAAAACGGCTAGGTTCCATACCTGGAAGGTCTAGCCCAGATTTTGGGAAGATAAAGATACTCAGTAAACATTTGCTTGCCTCAGGGTGAGGGAGTTTTAGCAAGAGCAAGTCTCACAGCCGTCAAGATACAATGCAGGCCTGATTTCCCACTGGAGAACTTATCCACGGACGTGGGTCCTGCCCGCCAACCTCGCTCCCCACTGGCTTTTCTAGGTGGGGGCTGAGCCACATTTCCCATGCTTGGAACAGTTCCCCACAACTTTGTACCTAGTAAGTGTTCATTACATACTCCTTTCACCTGCTTCCCTAGAATTCCAACAAAGCAGTGTAATTTGGAAGGGGCCTTTTATTTGAGACTTTACAAGAGCCTCTCTGAAATATAAGTAAGTCTTCTGGCTTCCAAGGAGAGGAAACAAATCTCAGGTTCATCACCAGATAATAATAGTCATATATTATATGATTTATTACTTTTAATAAACCATCATATAATTAAAGCAGCACAGAGCTTGTCACAGAAAATGCACTCAAAACATGTAAGCAAGTATATTTATGTTCATTTCTGCTTTCCAATTGATTGTTGAACAATATTTGATATTCACATTAAAGGTTTTTTTAATGATACCTGAAATTCTATCATAATAAGTACATACTAGAGAGTGAAAGCTTGAGTCCTCTTGACAGAGAATCAGGAATAAAAGTTTAGGGTTTTTGCAGTATGTAAGGATCCACATAAAAAGAACCCTTTCTGTCTTCTTGTTTCTAGTCCAGCATGTCATGAAATTTGAAAGTTGCCATTCTACCCTAACAAATAAAAATTTGAACAAACTGAAAATCAATAACCCTTCTTAGATCTGTCAGAGAAATAAGGTCATAGGGAAAACTGCTGCTACAAGCTTGGAAACACAGGTTGACACAGAGAACTACAAATTCCTGGAATAGAAACCCACAAGAGGCCTGGCTCAGCAGATTGAGTGTGGGCTTCCAAACCAAAGAGTCGTTGGTTCTATTCCCAGTCTAGGGCACATGCCTGGGTTGCGGGCCAGGTCCTCAGTAGGAGGCACACAAGAGGCAACCACACAGTGATGTTTCCTTCCTCTTTCTCCCTCCCTTCCCCTCTCTAAAAATAAATAAATAAAATCTTTAAAAAAGAAGAAGAAAGAAACCCACAAGAAAAAAATTGACAAAGTGCTGGAGGCTCAATATGGACAAGTCTGAAAGTTAAAATTTCCAGGGGGACCCAGTCATAGGGTAACTCCCCTACATTTGTGAATTGTACTTCCAGGAGTTCTACAAGGTCCTCACAGTAAATATTTCAGAAAAGTCCTCTCATGATTCTGGAAGGGAAAGGGAAAGGAAGCCATTTTTAAGGGAACAATTGGATATCCACATGCAAAAAATAATATAAACACAGACCTTCTACCCTCTTACAAATTAACACAAAATGGATCATAAACAAAATTTTTAAATGAAAACCTATAAAACTCCTAGAAGATAACATAAAACAAAATATAGATGACATTGGGCATGACAATGTCTTTTTAGACACAACAACAAAAACATGGTCCTTAAAAAATAATGGAAACACTTGACTTCACTAAAATTAAAAACTTTTGCTGTGTGAAATGGATGTCAAGAAAATGAAAAATCAAGTTATAGATTGGGAAGATTATCTTCAGAAGACACATCTGATAAAGGATTGGTTTACAAACTATACAAAAACTTCTTAAAACTCATCAATAAGACCACAAACAAACCAATTTAAAAATGGACAAAATATTTGAACCTCAACAAAGGAAATTTACAGATGGAAAATAAGCATATGAAAAGATGTTCAACACCTATGTCATTAGGAAGTGCAAATCAAAACAACATTAAGATATTAATACATACCTGTTGGAACTGCCAAAATCGAAAACACTGACAATGCCAAATGCTAATGAAAAGTTGAACTACAGGAACTCTCATTTACTTCTGGTGGAAATATAAAATAGTACAGCCACTTTGGAAGAGTTAGGCAGTTTCTTACAGAACTAAACATACTCTTACCATATAATCCAGAAATTGTACTCCTTGGTATTTACCTAAATAAATTGAAAACAAAATCATTCCCAAAACTTGGAAGCAATCTAGATGTTCCTTAGTAGGTGAAGAGATAAACAGTGGTACATACAGACAATGAAATATTATTCAACACTAAAAAGAAGTAAGCTATCAAGTCACAAAAGTACATGGAAAAATCTTTGATGCATATTACCAAGTGAAAGGAATCCATCCGGCTTCCTTTTTGATATTTCTTTAAAAAAAGTGAAATCATGGAGACATTGTAAAGATTAGTGGATGCTAGAAGTTAGGAGGGAAAGAGGGATGAATAGGCAGACCACAGAGGATTTTTAGGGTAGTAAAAGTATTCTGTATGATAATACAATGGTGGATATGTCATTATACATTTGCAAAAACTAATAGAATATACAGCACCAGGAGACAACCCTAATACAACCTATGGACTTTGGGTAAGTTTGATGTGTCAATGTAGATTCATTGATTGAAACAAACGTACCACTCTGGTGTAGGATGTTGATAGTGGGGAAGAGTGTGCATGTGTGGGGGACAGGACATATGGAAACTCTGTACTTTCCATTAATTTTACAGTGACCTTAAAACTGCACTAAAAATAAATTTTATTAACATTAAAAAATCCTGTTCTAGGCAAAATATCATTGTCAGTTAGTGGTGAAACTAATCCTTTTGTTCAAACCTTTGTGTCTTTAAAATCACTTAATAAAATAAAAGTATGTTATTTGAGATAAAAGCCATTCATCATAAAATTAACAACTGTCAACACAGAAACTGAGATTGATTTTTTAATCTTATGATTTAATGAATTTTGTATAGATTTAAGAAATTAGAAATGATGACACATAGTGCAACGGGCTTCAGTAGCTTAAAAGAAAAATGGATAGAAATTTTAAGATTGTAAAACAACATTATACTCAATGGACAAAAACTGCAAGTGTTCCCCTAGATTGGGAACAAGACAGGGATGTCTACTTTCACTACTCTTATTCAACATAGTCCTGGGAGTCCTAGGCAGAGCAATCAGACAAGAAAAAAAATAAAGGACATCCAAAGTGAAAGGAAGTGAACTCTCCTTGTTTTCAGATTTCATGAAACTACATATAGAGAACTTAAAGATTCCACCCAAAACTACTGGAACTGATAAATGAAATCAGTAAAGTAGCAGGATACAAAATAAAAATCTAGAAATCATTTGTATTTTTATATACTAATCATAAACTATCAGAAAGAAAAACAAAGGAAACAATCCCACTCACAATTGCTCCAAAAAGAATAAAATACATGGAATAAATTTAACCAAAGATATAAAAAACCTATACTCAGAAACTTATGAGACACTAAAGAAAGAAACTGAAGAAGATATAAATAAGTAGGAAAATATACTGTGTTAATAGATAGGAAGACTTAACATCATTAAAATGTCCATGCTACTCAAAGAATTTTACAGATTCAAAGTAATTCCCATGAAGATAACGATGGCATATTTTCTATCAAAATACCAATGACATATTTCACAGATATAGAATATTTCAAAAATTTATATGGAATCATAAATGACCCCAAATAGCTGCAGCAAATTTGAGAAAGAACAAAGTCAGAGAGATCACAATACCTAATATCAAATTATATCACAAGGCCACTGTAATCAAAACAGTATGGCACTGGCACAAGAACAGACACATAGACCAATTAATGAGAATAGACCACCCAGAAATAAATCAATGCAAATATGGTCAGTTAATATTTGACAAAGGGGGCAGGAACATAAAATGGAATAAAAATAGCTTCTTCAATGAATGGTGTAGGGAGATCTGGACAAGTACATGCAAAAAAAAAAAAATGAAACTAGACTACCAACTTACACTATACAACAAAATAAACTCAAGATGGATAAAATATTTAAAATATAAGTTGTGATACAATAAAAGTCCTTAAGGAAAATATAGGCAGGGAAATTTTAGATATCCCATCCAGCAATATTTTCAATGACACACCCCCTAGAACAAGGGATATAAAGGAAATAATAAACAAATGGGACCTCATCAAAATAAAAAGCTTCTGCACAGCTAAAGAAAACATGAGCAAAATGGAAAGGGAACAAACCATATGGGAAAACATATTTGCCAATGATATCTCAGACGAGGGTTTGATCTCCAAAATATATAAAGAACTCACATGACTCCACACCAGGAAAACAAACGATCCAATTAAAAAATGGACCAAGGACCTAAACAGACACTTCTCCAAGGAGGACACACAGAGGGCCCACAGACACATGAAAAAATGCTCAATGTCTCCAGCTATCACATAGATGCAAATTAAAACCACTTCACATCAGTCAGAATGGCCATCATTAATAAATAAGCAAACAAGTGCTGGCAAGGTTGTGGAGAAAAGGAAACCCTAGTGCACTGTTGGTGGGAAGGCAGCCACTGTAGAAAACAGTATGGAATTTCCTCAGAAAACAAAAGATGGAACTGAGTTTTGATCCAGCAATCTCACTGCTGGGATAATACCCTAAGAACCCCAAAACACCAATTGAAAAGAACTTAGGCACCCCTATGTTCATAGCAGCACTATTTATAATAGCCAAGTGCTAGAAAAAGCCTGAGTTCCCATTAGTAGATGAGTGGATCAAAAACTGTGGTACATTTACAAAACGGAATACTACACAGCAGAAAGAAATAAGAAATTCCTACCTTTTATGACAGCATGGATAGAACTGGAGAGCATTATGCTAAGTGAAATAAGCCAGACAGTGAAGGACAAATACCATATGATCTCACCTTTAAGTGGAACCTAACCAACAAAACAAACAAATGAGCAAAATAGAACCAGAGACTTGGAAATAAAGAACAAACTGACAGTGACCCGAGGGGAGGGGGAGATAATGTGGGTAAGAAGTGGAAGAGGTAAGCCAAGGAACACAAATAGAGGACTCATGGGCATGGACAATGGGGAGAATTGGCTATGGGAGTCAATGGGGGGGTGGGGCAGGGGAAAGCAATGGGGGAAAAAGTGGGACAACTGTAACTAAACAAGAAGTAAAAAATGGCATATTTCACAGAACGAAAATATTTTTAAAAAATATATAAAACTATAGACCCTGAATAGTATCTGATATTGAGAAAAAAGAACAAAGTTTGAGAATACATGACTACTAAAATTAAACTATACTAGAAGCTCACAGTAAAAACATCACAGTACTGGCATAAAAACAGACATATAGATCAACAGAACAGAGTAGAGAGCCCAGAAATAAACTCACACCTTTATAGTCAATTAATATTTGACAAAGGAGGCAAAAACATACAATGGGCTAAAGATAGTCCATTCAATAAATGGTGTTGGGAAAACTGGACAGATACACACACAAAAATAAAACTATAGCACCTTCTTATACCACACACCAGAATATGCCTCAAATGGGTTAATGACTTAAATGTTATACTCAAAATCATTAAAAAAAAAAAAAAACCCTAGAGGAAAACAGAGGCAGTAAAATCTTGGAATTTCTCAGAGCAATTTTTTTTCTGATATATCTCCACAGTGCAAGGGAGACCAAAGAAAAAATAAACAAATGGGACTACATCAAACAAAAAAGGTTTTGCTTAGCACAGAAAACCATTAACAAAATGGAAAAAAAAAAAACCCACTGAATGAGAGAACATATTTGCTGATGATACATTTGATGAGGGGTTAATATCCAAAATTTACAAAGAACTTATAGTACTCAACAACAAAAAAACCCAATTAAAACCTGGGCAAAGGACCTCAATAGACCCCTCCAAAGAGGACATACAGATAGTTAATAGACATATGAAAAGATCCTACTTCTCCCCCATCCCCTTCAGTCACTGTCAGTTTGTTCCTCATTTCCATGTCTTTGGTTCTATTGTCTTTAAAGTATGTAATTTTAGATGACTCAGCTTATATGTTCATACCAAACTGAACATTAATTATAATTTTACATGTGTACATAAAAATGGTATTATTTTTTAAATGTGTTTAAATATTTGGTAAAGAGGTACATTTGGGTTGCTTTTTCTAATGTGTGATATTTTCCTTATTCAAATAGTGCTGAAAATAATTCACAGTTGTTGGTTTAAAAGACTCAAAAGTATGTCAGCAAGAAAATATATACATAACTTTTTAAAGAAATATTTAAAAGGTTACTGAATGAGCAATCACATGAAAATAAAAAAGTCCATTTTATTTTTTATCTAGGTAAAATTTAAGCATGCTATTATGCAAAACCCCCTCCCAAAACCCCACAACTTTTTCAAGATAACTTGACAGATCAAAATACTGTCTTTACTGATGATGTGAATGGTTGAAAAGCTGAAACTGTTTACTTAATTAGTGGGGAAAAAAGGTGCTAGGTAGAAGTCCAAAAAGTGTTGAAAGCCTGAGAAAGCACATGCTTGAAAGAAAAATCAAAGTATGAGAAATCTGTTTGTAAAGAAGTGAAAAAAGCTAGAACTTGATGAAAATAAAGGAAGCAACCCCCCCCCACAAAACCTAAGATTCTGTAAAGAATCTGCAACACAATTTCCTCACAGATTACTGAATTGTACCATTTATGTAGTTGTAGATTACATACTCCCTATGCTGTTAAGAGATTAGCTAGGGGAAGGGTTGTCAAGGAACACGTATAAAGGACACATGGACAAAGCCAAAGGGGAATAGGATCCGGGGTGGGAGGTGGGGATGGCTGGGGTTGGTGGGAGTTGTGGGAGGAAAATGACAAAAAAATAAAGCATTTGCTATGGAAAAAATAAAAAATAAATTAAAAAAAGATTAGCTAATGATGTTACTGAAACACTGGCAATTAATTTCGAAAAGTCTTCTAGAATTGGGAAGGTGATATGTTGGAGAACAAAGAAAAATAGAAGCAATTTTATTTTTGGTATTTACAAAGCACAATAGCAGTAATACATAGCTCAATAGCTAGTCAGTCCAATTTAATCTTATATTTGAAAAAAAGAAACATCCTTAACCGGTGTGACTCAGTGGTTTGGGCATAGGCCCACAAACCAAAAGGTCGCCAGCCTGATTCCTGGTCAGGCACATGCCTGGGTGGCCGGCATGCAAAAGGCAATGGAGAGATTGATGTTTCTCTCCCTCTCTCTCTCCCTCCCCCTCTCTTTACAAATCAATCAATCAATCTTTTAAATAAAAGAAAAATAGAAAAACCTTTCACCACATACATTATTCTGCCAAAAAATTATAAAATAAATTTCTGACAATCATCAGGAAACTAGGAATTGGGGAATTTTTGTTTCCAAAGAATTAGATAAGAAATCAATGGTGTCAGAGGTAGAGCCAAGTGGAGGGATACTGGGAAGATGATATTTATTTTAATGTAAAGAGAGCTTGTTGTCTTGAATTTATTGAGGTATTTCAAGTTCACATTTGTTTAGATATAATTATTGCTTCATGAGTCTAGAATTGGCAAGGCATTTAGGACAAAAAAGAAAAGGATAAATGACATGACATCATTTCAAGTGGGGAGGAGACCAAAAGTACTGTAAATATTGGTGCGAGGTCTGTTTGAATGTGATGTCTTCCCAAATGTTCTAAGAGTGAGTAGAAGCCCAATATTAATAACATCTGCAGATGATATGTGAGAGGAAGGTACTATAAACACCAATCAGGACTAATGTACAATAGTAACAATATTTTAAGGCCCATGAAGAATTGAAAAATAGGCAGGATTTAACAAATGAATTTAAACTTGGAAAATCTGGGCTAATATATCAGAGGAAAAATATTCTGAAGCAGATAAGGACAGGGGAATGCTCAAGTCAGAACTATAGAAGGGTATTTCCTCTAAAGAACCTTTTTTTTAAAAAAAACCTAAATGCCATGAAAGATGTTTTCTACTCGGCCCAGTGGGAAAACACCACTTTGTGTACAGCATGTCGTATTCAAAATTTGATAATATTTTCACAATTATCTCCATAAAAAGGTTATGAAGAGAGTTTATTGTATTGCAGATGAAGATATTGTGCACAAAACCTAAACTGGCTGTTTTAGGGCTTGATGCCCTTTTCTGTTACCTGCCCTATACTGTTAAGATCAATGCATAATTATGGAATGAATGAAGTAACCCATCCAGTGCATAATCAACTAAATACATATTATGTGATATGCACCATTCTAGCTGCTGAGGATAGTAGATAATTACAGCAGAGTCCCTAACCTCAAGAAGCTAAAAAATCTATCAGTATGATGAGGGAATTTGGATGGGGTTGAGGGCAGATATGAGAGATACATCAACATAGAGCATACCTTTGCCAGTGGTGGCTGACTATTCAGTTACGGTCCATGCGTATAAGGAACCCTCACTCTCTAGATGCATGGGTTAATTTCTGTAATTTTTGACCATGAAATTAACCAAACACAAAGTCAAAATTTAAACTACACAGGAAAGTTCCATGTGACAATTCAATGGGTTAGGGTGAATATCTGCAGACCAGGGGAAAAGTTTATTAGTTTTAGGTGCACAGCAGAGTGGTTAGACAATCATATACTTTAAAAAATGTTTCCTCCAACGTTTCTAGAACCCAGCTGGCACCATACATAGTGATTACAATATTATTGACTATATTTTCTATGCTGTATTTTATCCCCATTACTATTCTGTAACTACCAATTTATGTTCTTAATCTTTTCATGTTTTCCACCTGTTCCCCAACCTCCTTCCTCTATGGCAATCATCAATCTATTTTCTTTGTGAGTCTGTTTCAATTTTGTTTATTTAGTTCTTCAGATTCCACATATAAGTGTAATCACATGGCATTCGTCTCTCTCTGACTGACAGTTCACTGAGCATAATACCTTCTAGGTTCACCCATGCTGTTTCAAATGGTAAGATTTTATTTCCTTTTTTATGGCCAACTAATATTCCATTATATATATGTACCACAACTTTTTTATCCATTCATCTTTTAATGGGGACTTGGGTTGCTTCCATATCTTGTCTATTGTAAATAATACTGCAATGAACAAAGGGATGCATATGTTCTTTCAAATTAGTATTGTGGGTTTCTTCAAATATATAACCCAAAGTGAAATCACTGGGTCATTAGGCAGTTCTATTTTTAATTTTTTCAGGATCCACCATAATCAAACAGCCTATTTCTTAATCTCACTATATAGTGGGTAATACAGGCATTACTAATAACAACAAAAACAATAGTAACAATAATTCTCTTAAGTTGCATAGAAGATGTTAGCAAAGTATTAGGAGTAAATGGAGTTCAACTGTGGATGCTGGAGGTGGGAAAATCTCACGTGGGCCCTTGTATCATTAGTTAGGGCCTAATCAGGAGGCAGAAACTACTCATTGTTTTCAATAAGAAAAGTGTAATATAAATAAGTACCAACTATGCAACACATTGACTAAGGAATAAAGAAAATATAAAGAATAGTAGATATAGGGAGCAGTCACCATCTGTAGGGCACAGGCGGATTACCTAATGCAGGAATGAATGATTCTATGAGAACCTACCACCCTGCCTTCCTTGATAGCCTTAGACTGCAATCCAAGCCTTCCTCAAGAGGGTGCTCTGTGGCCCACTGCGTGGCGGAGAAGTTCACCGAGGTCATACCAGCAGAGATCATTGCAAGCCACCCTCTAGCATACTGGGATCAACCACCTATGAGGAGATGCCGTGCTTTAGATGACACCTACAACTGAAATGCTACCACAGTTTCTACTTATGTAATGCAATCAGTGAAAACAGCACGGGGCTGAAAGTTTGATTTATGTTCAAATCCTCTCCGTGCCTCTTAGCTGGCAATTAGTTACCTTCTTGAAAACCTAGGTTCCTAATTTCTAAATAATGCTAGCTACCCTACTCTAATCTCACAGTTGTAAAGATTAAATGGTGGAATCTGCACAAATATGCCATTAATTATGAAGCTCTCCATAAATAGTAA
Source organism: Desmodus rotundus (assembly GCF_022682495.2). NCBI lineage: Eukaryota > Metazoa > Chordata > Mammalia > Chiroptera > Phyllostomidae > Desmodus > Desmodus rotundus. The sequence continues at coordinate 110,788,438 of NC_071390.1, forward strand.
TAATAAGAGGAGCAAATTGTGAAACTTTACAAATCCTCAGCCTTGCCTTTACATCCACACTGTGGCAAATCACGAACATCTTTGTGTTCTCTCAGCACGGGGCAAGACCTGTCTTCTCCACTTATTAGGCTCTACACTCATTTCAGCAGGACTTCACGGCTTTCTGCATCTCTGCTCACTTCACGGAGCCTCTCACAGATGATAGAGGCAAGCATGGAGAAATGAACGGACACTTCACTGAGGGTCTGACTTGAGGATTCCTCACCTTTGGCCTCTATTTCCGGATCATCTCTTCCCAGTCCTTATGTAAAATTCCTTGCTCTGTGCAGAGCACATCTTTAGGTATACTGTTCCCCACCCCTTTTCACTGCTGCAATTTGAAACTTTGGTCATTATCTCTTATTTATCAAAGACTTCAACACCAGACTCTGGTTTTCCTTCTAGCCTAAAGTTTGTCATTATCCCAAAACAATCTAATATCTCTCCAACAGGTAGGCTCTTATCCACTGATTTTCTCTCCCATTTTCTCTGGCCACCTTCTCCCATGGCCACATCTGAACTCACTTGAACTCAGGCATTACTCAATACAGCCACGTTTCCTAAGAAAATGATAATTAGTGCTATAGAAAGCACAGCATCAAACATTAAGAAGAAAAATAGCTTTGGCACAATAGAACAGGAGATGTTTCCTTCTTTGAGAAAGGATAATCTAATTGCCACATAAGGGGTTACTAGAACATAGAAACCTTTTCCTTTCTACCCAGCAGCTTACTAGGAGGAGAATAAAGGCGTAGCATAATAAAGAACTATGCAATTTTCACATAATCTGGCACGATTTTGAAAGAGGGAGAGGGCACTATGACTATTATGCTCTGGCTATGGGTGTAAACTGGGACTGTCCCAAATAAAACTGGGACATATGGGCTGTGTGACTTTCTAAAAAAGATAGTAGTATATTCATTATGGCACTGAAATGTCCCAAGGTGTTTTCCACTTGGACACCACCAGGACCGTGAAGTCTGACAACTTCATTCTCTCACAATGCGTCAGTCCATCTGAAAAATCTTTACGTTATTCCCTTACTACAAATCTGATCACTGCTTTAAAAAAAAAAAACTCAATAGTTTCTCATAATCCCAGTAGGGAGGTACCATGGTTTATGAGGACTCTCCCTAAATCGTCAGCTTTATTATTATCACTAATAGCTTAATGCACTATACACAAGCCATGCTAAACAGCCTTCATCTGAAACCTTTGTTCTTCCCTTTACCTCTTAGTTTATTTTACACGTTATTCCATTTACTTAGAATCCTTTTAATTTCACTTTCTTCACTTGGTCAGTTCAACATCTCTCAAATCGCACCTTAAACATCACTTCTTCTGGGAGCGGTTGCTAGCTCCCCATTTGAATTGTTCGTCGTTTTGTTCAGGGTCCCCAGCACTGTTCTCCTTCTCTCAGAGCACTCAGCACACTGTACTGTTACTGCATGATTATCTTTGACTTCATTGCAAACAGAACTCCATACGGTCAGAGAAACGTTTCTCTAGCACCAGATATAAGGAGGAGGCTATTGAAGGATTAAGTAGATGAAGTACACAGTTAGTTCAATACTTATTATGTGTCTGGCTTTTAATACTCTAACAGGGCCTATGAAATAAGTGCTCTTATTATTTCTTTTCATTTTAGAAGTGAGGAAAACATAGACAGGGCAAATTTCTAAAATTACCTAAGTTCACACAGCTAGTGGGCAGAGGCACTACAATTCAAATCCCACCATGTCTTCAAACATTTGAAGGTTTCTCATGTCTGCATGTTCTACCTTCATTAGTGTTGGAAAATGTTTAGTCAGAACTCTAAGCTATAATCGGTTAGGTATAAAATGTATGTAAAATCGCTTTAATATAAATTAGAACCTTTTAAAAATTGATTGAAAATATTTGCCTTGTGAAGTAGTGAGCTTCCCATCATTGGAAGAGTTTAAATAAAATGCTGGTTAGCCTTCTGTCAGGGTTCTTTAAAGGGCATTCTAAAATTTGTTAGAAAGATAGCAAGATGACCTGGTAGGACTCTAAGAGTCAATGAAAATAATTGTGTGAGATTTAAAGGGCAATTGAGTGGCTGCTCAGCTCAGAGATGAAGAAGTCTGAGATGACCTGCTATTTTAGCACGTATCCAGCAACCTTCAGTCACTGTGAATCCTACCCAATCCGCTGGTGTCTTGCACATTCTTTCCAGTTAGTTTTGCCAACATCCAAACCTAAGTGGACCCCAAATATTTTCTCAGTAGAGCTCTTATCTTGTGAACCATTGCTTAATCTATTTTGGCAGACTTAGGATTCATAGCTCTTTAGGGAGCTACAAAATACTTTTTCTGAAAAGTCAGCCTATTCCAATGGGACAGCCTAGTGACAGACTTCATATTCTAGTCTCAAATTTTCCTTTTGAATGGTTATGTTAATATGAAATACTTTGCAATCTCTTGGAGTTTTGTTGCCATTTTATGATGTATGAACACTCAGAATATTTTCTGAAATTGTCTAGTTAATCCAACATATAAAGAGATTATTAGTGGCTCATAAAAACTGCACAACATAATATAAATAATACTTTTCAAATGAGATAAAATATGTAGAGTCTTTAAGTCATGTGGACTAATGGTAGAACACCAGAGTAAGAAAAAGATTTTCCTGTATTCTCTCTTCTGACAGGAATTCTTGGCAGGCAAAATACTCTGTACTTTTCAGTGTGCCAGGATTGATTTTACTAGAGATAACTTATTGTTGCATAGTATTCCATTGTGTACATAGTATTCCATTGTGTACATTTACCATAGTTTTTTGATCCACTCATCTACTGATGGGCACTTAGGTTGCTTCCAGCACTTGGCTATTGTAAATTGTGCTGCTATGAACATTGGGGTGCTTAGGTTCTTTTGAACTGATGTTTCAGGGCTCTTAGGGTATAATCCCAGCAGTGGAATTGCTGGGTCATAAGGCAGTTCCATTTTTAGTTTTCTGAGGAAGTTCCATACTGTTTTCCACAGTGGCTGCACCAGTCTGCATTCCCACCAACAGTGCACTAGGGTTCCCTTTACTCCACAACCTCACCAGCACTTGTTTGTTGATTTGCTCATAATGGCCATTCTCACCAGTGTGAAGTGGTATCTCATTGTGGTTTTAATTTGCATCTCTCTGATGGCTAGTGATGCTGAGCATTTTTTCGTATATCTCTGGGCCCTCTGTATGTCCTCTGTGGAGAAGTGTCTGTTCATGTCCTTTGATCATTTTTAATTGGGTTGTTTATCTTCCTGGAGTGGAGTCATGTGAGTTCTTTATATATTTTGGAGATCAAACCTTTTTCCGAGGTATCATTTGCAAATATATCTTGTCATACATTTGGTTCCCCTTTCATTTACTTCTGTTTTCCTAGCTGTGCAGATGCTTTTTATTTTGATGAGATCCCATTTATTTATTCTTTCCTTTGTGTCCTTTGCTCTAGGGAACATATCAATGAAAATATTGCTGTATGGAATATCTGAGACTTTCCTGCCTAGGTTCTCCTCTAGGACTTTTATGGTGTCACAACTTATATTTAAGTCTTTTGCCCATGTTGAATTTACTTTTGTGTATGGTGTAAGTTGATGATTGAGTTTCATTTTTTTGCATGTAGCTGTACAGCTGTCCCAACACCATTTATGGAATAGGCTATTTTTATTCCATCTAGTACTTCTGCCCCCTTTGTCGATTATTAATTGACCATAGAGACTGGGTTTATTACTGGGCTGTCTATTCTGTTCCATTGGCTTATGTGTCTGTTCTTATGCTAGTACCATACTGTTTTGATTACAGTGGCCTTGTAATATACTTTGATATCTGGTATTGTGATCCCTCCTACTTTGTTCTTCTTTCTGACAATTGCTGCAGCTATTCAGGGTTGTTTATGGTTCCATATAAATTTTTGAAATGTTTGTTCTATATCTGTGAAATATGTCATTGGTATTTATTAGGGATTGGGTTGAATCTATACATTGCTTTGGGTAATATGGACATTTTGATGATACATATTTTTTTAATCCATGAACACACTATATGCTTCTATTTATTCCTAGGTTAGGTTTATTCCTAGGTACTTTATTTGTCTTGTTGATAAAGTTAATGGAATTTTTTCCTGATTTCTGATTCTGATATTTCATTGTTGGTATTTGAAAATGCCTTCCATTTCTGAATATTGACTTTGAATCCTGCTGTTTTGTCAAATTCACTTATTACGTAGAGTACATTTTTGGTGGAGTCTATAGGATTTTCTATGTATACTATCACGTCATCTGCGAACAGTGACAGTTTTAATTTCTCCTTTCCAATTTGGATACCTTTTATTTCTTTTTTTTGTCTGATTGCTGTGGCTAGGACAGAAAGAAAGAAAGTGCTTAAACCCTTTGTGACAGCATGGATGGAACTGGAAAGCATTATGATAAGTGAAATAAGCCAGGAGGTGAAAGACAAATACCATATGATCTGACCTATAAGTGGAACCTATTCAACAGAACAAAAAAGCAAGCAAAATATAACCAGAGACATTGAAATTAAGAACAAACTGATGGTAACCAGAGGGGAGGGAAGAGAGGAATAATGGGGGAAAATAGGGGAAAGACCATCAAGGAACATGTATAAAGGACACATGGGTACAGCCAAAAGGGGTAGGTTCAAGGGTGGGAGGTGGGGAGGTATGTGGCAGGGTGCGGTGTGGTGGAGTGAAAATGGAGACAACTGTACTTGAACAACAATAAAAAAATCACCTTTTTTCAAGGGTGATTTTAGTTTTGGGAAAAGGCAGAAGTCATAGGGCGCCAAATCTGGGCTGTAGGGGGGCTGAGTTACCTTGGTGAAAACTCTACCTGAGATGTGATGCATGAGTGGATACATTGTCGTGATGAAGCTGCCCATTGCCACTTGCTCATAGCCATGGCCTTTGGAATTACTGTATTTTTCAGACTATAAGACACACTAGACCATGAGATGTACCTAGGTTTTAGAAAAGGAAAATAGGAAAAAAAAACCCTGCTCCACTGCTGCCCCCGACCCCCCCAGTGAGCCAGGTAAGCTACATTTGGACTATAGGATGCACACTCATTTTCCTCCAAAATTTGGCAGAAAAAAAGTGATTCTTACAGTCCAAAAAATATGGTATCTGAATAGTTTCTGTGGAAGAAGGTTCAAGCTTATTACAAAATTTGATGCAGATACATTGCTCTATTCACTTATTTTGCATGTGACGGCCACACAGTACACATGCTCATTCAACAGCATCTACCACCCTCGCTGACTAGTATAGTGAAGTCATCATTGTTTATGCATGCACATTCCAGTCCACTCTCCTGGGCTGCCAGGTTATATCAATGTCATGCAAACCATTCTTGTTATATTAACAATGGCTGGACTTTTTCTGGTTGTATTACTTGCCCAACCTAACCAGTCATAGTGCCCAAAGGTCTACCATCATCAAATCATCTCACTGGATTTTGAAAGATAGAAAACAGGCAGTGGCAGTGGATATAAATAGTAGTTTACATTCCAACCTGTGGTGATGATTCTAATAAACTACAAAATCATGAATTTACTTTCTCATAAATAAGAAGTGTTAAAAAATGTACAGCTGACAGGAATGGTTACTGAATGGATAGGATGAGAAAGAAGGAGTTGTCAAATTTAAATGCGTCATTCCAAGGTTGGGCATTTGGGTGAATGACAATTTCACGTAGGAGAGAAAGTGATGTGCTGACTTCAAAAATATAGTAAAAACTTCAAGCCTTCCTGAAGATAGTCAATTTCTACCTGACCTGGTACATCTGTCACAAAAGTTAGCTATAGTTGAGACATTTTATCACTCACCATAAAATAAACTTTCCAAAATGTTAAGGGGCACTCTCTTGAGTATTTCTATTCCAGTGACTAGAAACCGCTTCTAGGTAATGAGCTTTCATTATATGTTGAGTGACCTTTTACCTTATGACAAAGTTTAGGTATAAAGTGCCTGTTGGTCCCTTTGCTTATTACCTAAGCTTCATGGTTCTCATCATACACAAGCTCTATGTAACAAAGAATATCATCAATTAAAGGTAAACCAAAACCGAAAAACCAATGAGACTCTATCTTCTGTTAAGTGAATGAAAAAATTCCACTAGTGCCTGTATGCCATGCCTTTATTGTATATACTGATAAAACTTCAATTTCGCAACTAAAATCTGTAAGGCTTAACCTGCAATTATGACACTGAAAATTCAGCCTTGTAATCTTGTTCATTGGTTGGTCAGAAATGTCCACATACTTCTTAAGAATATTAATCATGGCATTGCACACTATGCCTGCAAAGTTGACCTCTGGTTTATATTTTTTTGCCACAAGATTATAGTTGTAGTTCTCCAATTTATTGCAGGCAATTTTATAAACCTCCAAAAATTCTTTGTGGAAAAAAGAAAGTATATCAATAAGTGGATATAAATTTGCCCTCACTTTTGTCTTTAAGACCAAACTTAAAGCTAGAAACAGCAAATATCTTTATAAAGATTTTTGTTTAATTTTAATTTGAGTACTCACATAAAAATATTATGCCTAAACAACCACCATATTCTAAATAATCTGGAAGCACTAGTTCTATTGGAAGATTTGATATCTAAAAGCCTCCCTACTAATGTAGGTTATTACATCTCAAAATTGGCATTGTTTTAAAGATTAGATTGTCTAAAGTCATAAGCAGATATAGAAGGTGTTTCCAGTCAAGATTTGACTGCTATAAATAAATTCCTGTGCAATCTGTCAACGTGAGTCATCATTAAGAAAATTTGTATTTTTATTATAAAATATGAACATTATATTGCTTTGCCAATATAATGTAGCTATATATTATATAATAAAATGTTTAAAAATCACATGTATTAAACATCATAGGAGTCAGTGAAAACTATAGAACCAAACTAAAATAGGTTCTTGGAGGCAGGAGATAATAGCTCAGATGGCACAGCAAGGTATTTTCCAACTGACTCTTCTTTTTAGAGAAAAAATATGAAACCACAAAAATATGAAAAGCACTTTAATCACATCTCCATTAGCTTACTGGTTGGCTTCCTCATAGTAATTCCCCTCAGTGTATAATCCCCTGAAAATCTAACTCATGTCATGGTCTTTGAAGAATTTGTGCAGGCACCCTTTGCTCAAATACCCTTAATTTAGAAGTGTTGAAAATCAAAATATTTAAGCATTCTTCTTCACAGATTGACAAAGGGGCCCCAAGAAATAAAATTCACAATATTCTATTCTGCTAGAAGTTAACTCCATTCAGAGCACCTTGAATTAAGGTTGAGTTTTCACTACCTTGTTGGGTCTTCAAATATTGTAAAAGCAGAGAAAGTGAATTACTACCTTCCTATAAAGTCAAGAAGTTTTAAAAAATATATATTCATTGACTTGAGAGAGAGAGACTGATGGGCTGTTCCAATTATTTATAGATTCATTGGTTGATTCTTGTATGTTCCCTGACTAGGGATTCAAGTCACAACCTTGACATATTGGGACAATGCTCTAACTGAGTTAACCAACCAGGGCAAAAGTCAAAAAGTTTTTATCATGCATAGTACAAAGAGAGAGAGAGAGAAAAAAACCTGCTCTCACAATTCTTATTAATGTAATATTTGGGGATTAAAAGCAGGAACACTTTTTCATTCTTGCCCTGACTCTGCCACTTCCTAGTTGTATGACTTAAGCTCTCTGTGTCATGTCTTCCTAAAAGTAATAAGTTGCCAGGAGTAGTGGTTTTCAGGAGTACAGGCTGATAACTAGAGATACTTAAGAGACTGGTTGAAAATATAGTTTCCTTGGCCTTATCCCTGGGTATTTTTAGTTAGTAGGTCAAGCAATCTGTATTATAAAAAAAAATTCTCAACAAACTTCTAAAAGTTAGATTTGAGATAATCACTGGTTCATATGATTTCTAGCACCTCTTCAAAATGTATTTTTTTGTTTCTATACCTTCTATCTCCCACCAATATTGAAAAATACATTGTATGCACACAGATGTTTATAGCAGCTTTATTCATAATTGTCAAAACCTGGAAGTAACCAAGATGTTATTGAATAAGTGAAGAGATAAACTATGGCACATCCAGACAACAGAATATTATTTGGCACTCAAAATAAATGAGTTTGATATCAAGCCATAAAAAGACATAGAAGGACTGAAATGCATATTATTAAGTGCAAGAAGCCAACACAAGAAGGCTACCTACATACTGTATGATTCCAACAATATGACATGCTGGAAAAGTCAAAACTATGGAGATAATAAAAAGATAACTGGTTATAAGGGGTTGGAAGAAAAGGAGGGATGAATAGGTAGAGAACCAGCCTAGGATATTTAGAGCAATAAAACTATTGTGTATGATACTAGATATTGCATTCATGCTATTACGTATTTGATCAAACCCACACAATCCACAACACTATGAGAGAGACCTAAAGTAAACTATGGACTTTGGGTGATAATGATGTGTCAATATATGCTCATCGGTTGCAACAAATGTACCACTCTGCTAGGGGATGCTGAAAATGGGGGTAGGTGGCTATGCATGCCTGGGGAATAGGGTTATAGGAGAAATCTCTTCAGTTCAATTTTCAAAATTCTTACCACTGATCTAAAACTAAAATCTATTAAACATGAATTGTACAATAAAATAGGAGTCAATCATTAACCATTAATTTTTCATAGCTCTTTGTCTGAGGGCTTTAACGCAGCCCCCCAGTCTGCCACGGATGAAGAATAAGACTACCAAGACATGATCTGCTTGGGGAGGAGATGTGGCTGATTTTCTCAAAGGAGAAGGGCCCAGAGCCTTCCCTCTATGGGCTTTTATTAGGTTCATTCGCACAGGAATACTGATAAAGCTCATCAATCATTGTCAGCCAGTAAGGGTTAAACAATACATGATTTACAGAGAACTTTGAGGGCTTATTCTGAGTTACAGCCAATTAGTTAGAGGGCCATAAAACTTTAGGCGCCAGACTCATCTCAGGTCTAGACCCTTATCTTTTAAGCTGAGGGTACAAATTAAGTAGGTTTCACAGGAATGTATGTATTTTTCTTAGGTCTGATTCCCCAGGGAATCCACCCCTCCCAGCACAGGACTGCACTGCCCTCTGTTATTGCTTCAGGCTTAAGTCAGGCAAGGGAAGTAAGGCAGCCAAGAGATTAGGAGACTTCCTGCAGACAGAATGAGGACTCAGGCTATTTCAAAGCCGAGGGGTGGGGGTCCATCACCGCCTTTTTCCACAGCCCCCTGAGTCCTTCCCTGCGAGCTTATCCCTGGTGACCAGAGCCTGTCTTAGGTTGATCCTCCCTTGAGGATTCTTACCCATCATTGGCTAACTGGCCAAGCTCAGGGCCAAGCAGGGTGAAGTGGGCAGAGGTGGCACTTCTGCCAGGGAGATAAGCTTTGTCTCCTTAGTGGCTTATGGTCCCAACTCTGACTCAGCCTTAACCATGGGGGGTTACAGCCTCTGAAACCAGGCAGGGCTGTTCCCAACAGCTCTTTTTAGGGAAAGATGAAAATGATGCTGTAGGGAAAACCTTGGTTTTTATTTTTTACACTATCCATGTCAAAATTAGGTCCCTTTCTTAAGTTAGAAATAATAAACTTTGAGTTAATGCAATTAATTTTCAGTGCCATGACATCACTCCTTACTATTCTAAAATAATCAGTGCATGTTTTAGGGAACATTTTCAGCAGCTTAGATAATAGGAGTGTCAGAAAGAGAAAGAATATAGTATATATTTCTTGACTCATTTTTTGTCACTGTAAGATTTAATTGAATGATGCTTATAGAGTATTCTAACACTCTCAATACTGAGCCCATACATTATTTTTAATCAATATGTAGGGGAAAATACATATCTCCCAATCTATGATTTTATATAGTTCTTTTCTTAAAATGATGCTTTTTTCATTCACTTGGAAATATGTGCAAATGCAAATTTAAATCCCATATGCAGTAATGATTTGGTTGAAACAAATATGATCCCCTCAAGCTATGTTGGTTTGGGGGGAGAAATGACTTTTCTAATAGGAAGATTGCCATGGCTCTGCTCCTAAGGGAAAATGAAAAAAAGCCGTACAGATAAGATGTTCTTATTTATAACAGGTAACAAGATATGTAGCAAGACACAAACATCTTTCTGATGACTTATCCTACTGATCAGAGTACAAAAGGGTTTATTTTCATAATTACAACAGATGGAAAACAATAAAATTATACTTTAGGCTAATGCACTCTCACCCTTATTATTCTTTTTTATATGTGTGTCTCCCCTGAAGCTATTATATAACAATACAAAAATTGCAGAAATATGACACCACAAAAGCCTGACCAGATTTCCTAATTATCTGTCATGATTCAAGACTGCAGTAAGAAATTAGCTCTCCTGGGAAATAAAAAATTTGACAGAACTTAAAATAATAGAAAGAACCTTAAGATTTCTGTCCTCAACAAACTGAGAAAAAAAAAAAAACTATAGTTTTAGTAGGATTGCCCTAACTAACTTTCTCTTTTTTATATGTATTTTTATCTCAGCTACAGAGATCTGTGTTAATCATATTCCTCAGGACATGACAAGTTGTCATGGAAATAGTCACTCTTGTTTCATTAATCTAATTTTATATATTCCCAATATCAATCCATTCCTATCATCTTACCACAAGCATTAGTTAATGCATATAATGAATAACATGTATGTACTTGGGAGATTATATCTATACCTACATCTATCTACATTTATCAACACACTTTCTTCCTTCAGCCTCCTCTTTCCCAGTCTCCCTTGTGCTTAGATGTGCCCACGTGAGTAAGTTCTGGCCAGTGAAGTATAGGGAGAAGGAATGTGGATCCGGCCCAGAACTCCTCCCACATATGACTTTTTCACTTTGTTTTTCTTTGTTAAAAGTTTCGTTATCCTGGGGACCGAGAGCAGCACACTTGGTGATTGTAGAAGCCACACACCTAAAATAACAAAACCTCCAGCAGACCAGACTGGGCCCTTGAACAACTGTGTGAATCTTAGAACTCATTCCTCCACACACTCCAATGATTCCATTCTTCACACGAGTAAGAAAAAGACATTTAGCCCATTAAGCCACTACAATTTGAAGTGAAACAAACAGCCTTCTCTCACTTAGAAACATGCACTTAAGTGTCCTCCGTGTCTTTTTGTGACTAGATAGACCATTTCTTCTTATCACTGAATAAAATTCCATTATGCAATTACTATAATTTGTTTATCCATTCACCCATTGGAGGATATCTAGATTATTTCTGAGTTCGGTAATTATGAATTAAGCATCTGTAAGTATTTATGTGCAGGTTTTGTGAGGACCACAATCACTGGATGGTGTGGTAAGAATATCTCAGTTTTGTAAGAAACTGCCGTGCAGTTTTCCAAAGTGGCTTTAACATTTGGCTTTCTCACCTGCAGTGAGTAAGAATTTCTGCTGCTCTAAATTCTCACCAACATTTGATGTAACCAGTGCTTTGGAGTTTTGCCATTCTAATAAGTTTGTGGTGGTATCTTACTGAGCTATTCATTTCTAGTCCCTACTGACATGAGTTCAGATCTTTTTGCTCATTTTAGTTGGGTTGTTCAGCTACTCTTGAGTTTTAGGAGCTCTTTCCATACTTTCAAGAAGAGTTATTTTTCAGATATACGAGGACTGGCCTGAAAAAGTTCAGCCATTGTTAATATAATAACAGTTTGCACGATATCAATGGAACCTGGCAGCCAAGGAGAGTGGACTAGAATGTGCATGTGTGAACAATGATGACTTCACTGTACTAGTCAGTGGGTGTGGTAGAGGTCCTTGAATGAGCATTTGTACTGTGTGGCCATCACATTCAAAATGACTGGCCAGGTAGAGCAAGGATAGCATCAAATTTTGAATTAAGCTTGAATATTCCTCCATGGAAACTATTCAGATGATTCAAAAGGCTACCACTATGGGCAACTGGTGATTGGCAGCTTCATCATGACAACATGCCTGCTCAGGCATCACAGCTCACGCCGAGTTTTCACTCAGGAGACTCAGCTCCACTACAGCCCAGATTTGGAGCCCTGTGACTTCTGCCTTTTCCTGAAACTAAAGTCACCTTGGAAAGGGAAGAGATTTCAGATCATTGATGAGATTCAGGAAAATACAGTAGGGCAGCTGATGGTGATTGGGAGAACTGTGTGAGGTCCCAAGGTGCCCATTTTGAAAGGGACTGAGGCATCATTTTCCTATGTACAATGTTTCTTGTATCTTCATCAATAAATGTGTCTATTTTTCATATTACATAGTTGGATACCTTCTGAACAGACCTCATGTGTTCTTCAAATATTTTCTCCCAATCTGTGGCTTTTATATTTATTCTTTTAACAGTACCTTTTACAGAGCAGACATATTTGTGTTTTTTTTTCTTTAATTATCATTCAGTTACAATTTTCCTGCCTTTTTCTCCATTGCTCTCCCCTGTCCCTGTTCCCCTCAACTCCCACAGTCAATCTCCCCCATTGTCCCTGCCCATAGTCCTCTATTCACATTCCTTGACTTGCTCCTTCCCCTTCTTTTCCCCCATTATCTCCCCACCACCTCCCCTCTGGTCACTGCCAATTTGTTCTTTATTTCCATGTTTCTAGTTCTATTTTGCACATTTCTTTTGTTTATTAGGTTCCACTCATAGGTTAGATCGTATGGTATTTGTCTTTTACCACCTGGCTTATTTCACTTAACCTAATACTATCCAGTTCTATCCATGCTGTCATGAAGAGTAGGTGTTCCTTCTTTCTGCTGTAGAGTATTCCATTGTGTAAATGTACCACAGGGTTTTTAAAATTTTTTTGTTGTTGTTCAACTACAGTTGTCTCCATTTTCCCCCCATTATTCTCCCCTGCCCTACCCACCCAACCACTTGTCTTCAATCCTACCCACTGTTGTCTTTGTCTATGGGTCCTTTATATATATTCCTTGATGACCCTTCCCCTTCGTTCCCCCATTTTTCCCCTCCCCCCTCCACTCTGGTTACTGTCAGTTTGTTCTTTATTTCTATGTTTCTGGTTCTATTTTGCTCGTGTGTTTTTTGATCCACCCATTTACTGATGGGCACCTAGGCTGTTTTCAGTACTTGGCTATTGTAAATAATGCTGCTATGAACGTTGGGGTACATAGGTTCTTTTGAACTGGTGATTTGATATTCTTAGGGCATAGTCCCAGCAGTGGGAATGCTGGATCAAAAGGCAGTTTTATCTTTAGTTTTCTGAGGAGATTCCATACTGTTTTCCACAGGGCTGCACCAGTCTGCATTCCCACCAACAGTGCACTAGGGTTCCCTTTACTCCACAACCTCACCAGCACTTGTTGTTTGTTGATTTGCTCATAATGGCCATTCTCACCAGTGTGAAGTGGTATCTCATTGTGGTTTTAATTTGCATCTCTCTGATGGCCAGTGATGCTGAACATTTTTTCATGTGTCTCTGGGTCCCTTGTACGCCCTCTTTGGAGAAATGTCTTTCAGGTCCTTGGCCCTTTCTTTAATTGGGTTGGTTATCTTCCTGGTGTGGAGTAGTGTGAGTTCTTTATATATTTTGGGGATCAAACCCTTGTCTGAAGTGTCATTGGCAAATATATTTTCCCATATAGCTGGTTCTCTTTTCATTTTGCCAATGTTTTCTTTAGCCGTGTAGAAGCTTTTTTATTTTGATATAGTCCCATTCATTTATTCTTTCCTTTACACCCGTTGCCTTAGCAGAGGTGTCGGTGAAAATATTGCTGCTTGGGTATCTGAAAATTTCCTGCCTCTGTTTTCCTCTAGGATTTTTATGGTGTCACAATTTATACTCAAGATTTTTGTAGACTAACAATGAAATATCAGAAACAGAAATTAGGAAAAATCCTATTTATTATAGCAACAAGAAATATAAAATACTTATGAATAAAGTTAACCAAGGAGGTAAAAGACCTGGACTCAGAAAACTGCACAACACACTGAAGAAAGCAATTAAGGAAGACACAAATATGTAGAAGCATATACCTTCTTCATGGATTGGAACAATTTACATCATCAAAATGTCCATACTCCCCAAAGCAATCTATAGATTCAATGTAATCCCTATCAAAATACCAATGATGATTTCACAGATATAGAACAATATTTCAAAAATTTATATGGAACCATAAACAACCCCAAATAGCCTTAGCAGTTTTGAGAAAGAAAAACAAAGTAGGAGGGATCACAATACCTGTATCAAACTATATTACAAGGCCACTGTAATCAAAAAAGTCTGGTACTGGCATAAGAACAGACACATAGAACAAAGGAATGGAATAGAGAGCCCAGAAATAAACCCATGTCAGTATGATAAATTAGTATTTGACAAGGGCGCAGGAACATAAAATGGAGTAAAAGTAGTCTCTTCAATAAATGGTTAGGAGATCTGAATAAGTACATGCAAAAAAAAAAAAAAAAGAGAAACTATACACGAACTATACACCAAAAAAGAAACTCTTACACCATAAACTGACATATTTGATTGTAGCGAAGTCCAACTTATCAATCTTTCTTGGAGTGTAGTTTTGGTGTTGTATTATGATGTCATTGCCAAAGCCAAAATCACCTAGTTTTTTCCCTATGCTACTTTTTGGTATTTAATTTTTATTTGAAAATATTATAGTCATACCATTGGAGGGATAAAGCTAAGAGTCTATAATTTACACACTTGATTTCACACACAATTTTGATTAGTTCATCACATTTCTGATACATACATTTCCTTACTCTTAGAAATCATGATGTGTTTTTTTGAGAAGGGACACATGTTTTTCTATTTCTAGCCTAAGTTTGTAATTATTTCTTAGTCTTTAAGGGACACCTTGCCAGTGGGGAGGTGCATCTTTATTCTTAGGAGGAGAGAGGGAAGTGTACCTGCTGTAGAACCACAGGGTTGTTTATATGGCTATTATGTATTGGGTTAATTGAATGCTTCCTTTTATAGGAGGAAAACATATTCTACTTGCATCAATGATTGACACTAGTAATGAATAAACTGCTGATATGTTCCCTAATGAATAGCTGAAAGATCATTAGCCAAAGCTGGGGAAAGGTAGGGTATACTTTTTTCATATAACTCATGAAAGGAAAGAAATCGAGTTAAAGAGAAAGCTCATCCCTCTAGTGACAAAGAGGGTCTTTAAGGAGAAAGAGGCAGATATTAACAATTAAAACACTCCCATTCCTGGGAAGTTTATCTTTGAAAGTTGTGATTATGTAATAGGATATAATAAGCTTAATTTTTTGGTGTGGTATTCTGAAAAGCTACTTATTTCAAAAATGTTGCTATTGCTCAGAACACTTTCACAATGATTCTTTGAATTATGCTTTTCAAGGCATTTATAACAGGCAAAAGAAAAATAATTCAACTTGCCTTTTAATCATGCCTCAAAATAATGACTATTAGAAAACAAGGAAATTAATAAAGCTAGTTTTAAAAGCTAAAATAAATAAACAATTAACTTGACTTTTCTCAGATTCAAAACAGAATGGAAATAATTTATGAACATAGAACACCAAGAGTAAACTATAGCATAAACTGTGGATTCCGGGTGACTGAAATGTGTCAATGTTGATTCATCAGTGGTGATAAATACCCCCCTGGGGATGGAAATGCTGATTATGGGCTAAGCTATGCACATGTCATGGCAGGGGTATACGGGAAGTTTCCTTACCTTCTCTCGAATTTTTCTGTGAACTTTAAATGGATGTATAAAAATAGTTTGAATGCAAAAAAGTCTTAAAGAATCTATGTACAACCATATCTTGTGATTAATGTTTAGGGAGATTAAGTCATTGCAAAAACATATAAGAAATTTCTATTAATAAAGCTCTTAAACATTTATGCTCCACCAAATGTAATGATATACGCATTTTTCCTCTTAGTTCCTCACATCTTGTATCTTTTTCATTTGATTTTTTCTTTTCTTCTGAAATTGACACTTTTCCACATCATCAGTAACTACCATTGAAGGATAAAGTTCTGGGGCCTCATTTGTCCCTTCACTGCTTACAGAGAATCCAACTTTCTGTTTGGTTACCTACTTCCATTAAAACACTAAGCTGTGATTTTAATGGAGTCAGTTCTATTAGAACTTATTTCCCTGAGGTCTATTTCTCTGCTTTACTTTTCAGCAGACTTTTAGTCTCCCTCTCTCAATTGTATGATGAACTCAGGGGAAGGGACTGTGTCAAACCCTATAACAAGTAGGTGTTCAATAAGCATTATTAATTATTATTAAAATTTATAATTTTTGTCAGGCTTGGCCTAATCAGTTTGAATTCAGCTTAATTTAGTTCAATTAAGTTTAATTTAGAATGTATTGCCCTGTTTTTCTTTTTTTTCTACTAGATTTCCAATTTAACTCTGCAATAGGCTCCTCATTTAATTATTAAAATTTTTTGGCCTGATTAATTTCTTTTATAAGCAAGACATTTTCTTCGGGCTATTGCTAAGATGCATTTTCTCTGACAAATGCAGTTAAAATATTCTGATTTCCCTACCCATTCAAAAATATTATCCATAGCTTTTCATGTTAAAACTATTTTTCTTCTAATAAACTCAAAGAAGCTAACATAAATAAACTCACCTCTGGGTCAAAGTAAATGGTAGGAAAGTGGGAGGAAAATAACAGTTTTACCTAATTGTTTCTGTGCTTCCAAGAAACCTCTACTGCAGTAACATGAAAAACAAAGTGAGCTGAGCAAGGATGGAGAAAACCAGATACATTAGAAGATGACTGAAATTTTCCAAGTTAATGATGACAAGGAAATGTCCAAAGTTCTGACAGTAAAGATATAGATATCTGGGTGTAGACACAGAGAAACAAGGAGTGATTGCTGATAGACAGGAAATGAATCTGGAAGTAGAGGTGTCAAGGGTAGCTAAGTGGCATTTTGTGCAGTAGGTGATATAGGAGGAGCAAGTCAGTTGTGGACATGGTTACGTGAGAAGTAGGGCTGCTGGATTGAAGAAACAAAGAATCGGGATAATTTCCCAAAGTAGGGGGGTAAGTAGAATACAATGAAGGGGTTAGAGGTTGGGAATAAAGAAAATGCCAATACTTGTGGCAATAAATACAAATCAAAGTAAAGGAGAACAGTGATTTTTGAACTTTTGGATGTCTCTCTCTCTCTCTCTCTCTCCCCCCCCTCCCTCTCCCTCCCTTTCTCCCTCCCTCTTTCTCTCCTGAAAGTGCTGGCACATCTTTATAGTTGTTTGCTGTTAGTATCCCTTCTGGCAAATTAGCCTGTGCAGTACAAAGTATTTAGAATGTCACCCCTGGCTCTAACTGTAGCTTCCTTTACTTGCTTCTATTTGCCCTACCCATTGAGCTTATTACTCTAAGAAGAAAGTGGTTTCCTGTCTCTTGTTGGTAGCACCAGCTCTAAAATGTTTTGTGAAGGGGGAGGGGGATAATGGTGGAAAGAAGGGGAAGGGACTAGACAAAGAACATGAATGAATGACACATGGACATGGGCAAGAGTGTGGGAATTGACTGTGGGAATGGAGGGTGGGATGGCCAGAGGAGGGCAAAAGGGGAAAAACTGGGGCAACTGCAATAGAATAATAATAAAAAATGATTTAATGAAAAACCAAAATGTTTTGTGAAGGAGGCATTATGTAGTGAATGAGGAATTATAAACCCCTGGCGTCTCCCTTATTAGCTTTGTGAATATGGGTAAGTTATTTAAACTTTCTGAATTTCAATTATTTAAAGGAACATGTATAAAGGACCCATGGATAAAGACAATTGGAGGAGGACTGAATGTGGGAGGTGTACAGTGTGTAGGGCAGGAGAGAGTAATGGGGGAAAAATGGGGATAACTGTAATTGAACAATAAAAAAAATTAAAAAATAATAAAAAACTAAAAGAAATCCAATAATGTTATAAATGTTAAATGAGATGCCATGCATGAAACTATTTCACATGTAACCAACATGATATGGGCACTGAATTAACGTTCATTTCCCTTTTTTTTTCTGCCAAGTCAGTTATACCTCTGCCTTCGAAGATGTCTTTGCATCCTGATATTTCTGAACCCTAAAATCAAGTCCCCTTTACTGCTAGTCATCCTTACAGAATAATAAAGATCAGTTCTGCATTCTCTTCTTAAAGAAATCTTTCAAAGAATCAACTATTCAAAGAGGAACAGAAAAAGAACTACCACCTACATGAAAAAAAATCACACTGATAATGATTCTTTTACTCATTCTTACAAACTTCCTCTGCCTGTATTTTCTTAAGCAATCTGGATAACATTGTGTCTTTCATTGTTCATTCCTTCATCCATTTCAGTCATTATCGTCTTACTCTGCAGGCAAACATACAGTGATGTCTCAACTGATGAAGTGTTGAAATAAACATCTGCTCATACACATCCTGTTGAAATGCAGACTAAAGCCTCAAGCATTTTTAGCTGACAAGTTTCTCTGTACATATGCAGCATTTTACACTTAACCAAGAAGAACTCTACTTGTTAAAAGCACACAAACACGTGGCCTTCAGCACCAAAACCTATAAAGATTTTCCTTTGGTTCCACAATTTCCATGGTGCTATAACCATGTATAGATAAGATGTTATAGGCTGAGTTACAAGGATTTTGATCTTCAGATGAGTGGTCAAAATAAAGTCATTTTGATTTATTTTGAATAAAACAAACAGATAATAAAAACTGGTGATTTCCAGATGGGATAAATCTTCAATTGGGGATGCAGTGGGAAAAAGAATTCATAAAAGAAAGTTTCAGAATAAGA
The DNA here is from genome assembly GCF_022682495.2 of Desmodus rotundus. Lineage (NCBI taxonomy): Eukaryota > Metazoa > Chordata > Mammalia > Chiroptera > Phyllostomidae > Desmodus > Desmodus rotundus. The sequence goes on from NC_071390.1 coordinate 110,807,316, forward strand.
ATCCCACTACAACAGGGGTGATGAAAGGCAGTGCCCAGAGGAGTGTGTGGAGCACGAGACCGGTATCAAGAGTCCTCACGCTTTACTCCTGACTCATGTGTAAAAAGGTGAATCAATGCTCTTGACTCCACTATCAATATCTCTCCAACGTGTGGATATTGGATGTAAGAATTCTAAAAGGAAGCAACGTAGAGCCGCATGAAACAAAAGGCTGTCAACAAATTCTAGTTGCCCTCCACTGATTATAACCCTAATTAACATAGTACGATTTTAGAGCTATCAGTCACATACGAATGCTATTTTTTGGTTGACTATACTGCAGTGCATTTTAATAGCAACCGTACAGTAAATTTAACAACTCATTCCTTACTTAGTCCTTTACAGTAACAATTTTAAATTTAATGTTTTGTCTATGAAGGAAATGCTCATATTGTCTAAAGCCAGGTTATGATGTGGGCAAGCTATAGATGGTCTAGTCAATAGTTTCCATAATAATGCAGCCTCCAAACACTTTGGCTGAACTAGTAAAATACTTTAAATATAAACTGAATATGTACAGAAATATGTTTACACATTCATTTATATTTATGTCATGAGGACATATAATCTGTGAGCTTTTGAAGAAGATATTGTATAATCTAGACATTGAGTTCAGAAACAGTCTTCCAGCAGTGGCTGGCACGGAGCTTTGTACAATACATAGGCAACTATTGCATTGAATTGGTGACATGAATTGGAATAACACAACCAAGTTCCAGTCCAATAGTCAGTAGAAGGTTTGGGTTGATTAGCCCATTACACCTTTAAAGTGCAAAGAGAGATTGTATGTGAATGTATCAAGGTTGACTGGTACAGAAAACCTGCAAGGTATTCAACAAAGAAAAAAAGAAAGAAAACTTAATAATAACTGTAAAGCAAAATCAAAGGTAATGTCTTGGCCTGAGCTTTAAGAGCCTGGCAAACTCAGCAATGATGTTCACTTCATCTATAAAACACGCTGTTTTCACTGGTCCTGTAAGTAGCATGTGACCAAAGAAGCATCCTATTAGCTATTTCAGGAAAGCACATTTTCTTGTGAAAAGACACCGGGTGACAAATCAAAGAAACAAGTAAAATACGAAGCCAGACACTCAGGGATCCACACTGGGCACTCATTCAAAATGTCATCTCATTGAAACGTGTCTCCGGTTTTAGTCGTGCCTCACTTGGGTCTAATCACATTCAAACCCTGCTGAGATGCATGCTATTTATATGCTTTAAAAAGGTATATAGTGTACACAACTAAAAGAAAAAGCTCACACAAGCTATCAGCTGAAGCACAGGAAGAGGAGGCCTTTGGGAATCTGTTCCATCTGGTACTAACGACTTACAAGGTCACCTCTGACTTGTTTCCCACCCGTGTCTCTGTTCCCTCATTGTTAAAATCAGGGTGATCATTAGAAATGATTGAAGACCTAAGACTGCCATATTTATTTTCTTTAAATTACATTTAGGAGCTTGTCTTAGGAAACCAGACAAACTGTTCTGTCGTCATGAAAGGACGATATAAAACTTTCTTCCCAAATAGTTCAAATGGTGAGTTTTCTTGTTCTGATCATTCTAGCTTTGTAGAAGGTCATATTAAAGTGAACATGCACATCAAACAGTGTTATGTATCTTTAGGCAAGTACATAAGAAAAACTGGTCCTTTGATTATTTTCCCCTGAAATTTGAACATTTACTCGTGAAGACTTCACTATGTTTTTATTGTTGACATTCAAATGGAATTGAACCTAGAGTTTTCTGGTCAGAAGAAGAAAAAAGATAAAACTGCTACAAGCCAAAGGAGCCTGTGATAGCGTCTGACAATTTCCCGATGTGGTCGCTTCCTCATCCCAGCTGTCAGAGTGGTGTAATCAGAAACAAAGTGCATGTTATGATAAATGCCTTGGGGTAAATGTAGCTCACAAAAGATATTACAGTTTTCCTCTCTTTTACTTCCTCAAAAAAGTCTTTATCTAGAATTACCTTATTATTAGCTGGTTCTCAAAAGAGAACTGAAAATATATACACACATGCACACATATACTCATCTACTTTGGCTGACAGAGCTAAGTGGTGCCCACAACATATTTTATTTTTGTAATATCAGAACTAAACACTAATATGTTTTTCCCTGAGTAACCAGATGTGACGTGAAATATGAAACAACATTCTAGAGGTGCAGACAGGTCTTCCCAACATTAGCTAAAGTGGCATAGGCTTAAAAACCGCTTCCGTGGGAGGATGCATTCCATCTGCAGAACTCAGTCTGCACCACCGACACAACCATCAGACACCGAGAACAAACTCATGAGCCACTGAGTGAGCTGAGGCTGAAGCCCACAGGCTTTGGCTGAACATATGGGAGGCTAATGAGACACAGAGGACCTGTGGGCACTGGGTAGACACAGCAGGAACTTGTAAGAGCTGCTAAGAGACTTCTCTGGGGAAACAAATTTCAGCAGATCAAAGGGGCCTCCATAGCCCCAGCAGTACTGGGCACTGTTTGAGATGAGCTGTGCTGCCGTAACAGCAAACACAGTGAACACACTTTTTCTGTGGCCTTGGTCCAAAGCAGGAAGCCCACTGAATGGCAACAAAAACCTTTCGACCAGACCAACAACCAGTGAGCAATACCCTTCCAACATCAAAGGGGACAAAACTAAAAATAGTAGAGTGATCTGACATAGGCAGTGGCAGGACCACCTAACTACCTGCACCCAGTAAAATTTTTTCCCAGGTTAAGTCCAGGTTCAAGTGAGCACCCAACAACGCTGATATGTTACAGTAAGTTATCACTTAACTTTGTCAATAGGCTCTTGGAACTGTGGCAAAACCACATACAGACATAACACTTTTTTATTGTGCTCACTTTATTGTGCTTCAAAGATATTGTGTTCTTTTACAAAAAGATTATGACTAGCTCAGATGATACCATGCTTTATCCATAAACTAATTTTTAATCAAGATGTGTACATTGGTTTTTTTCAGACAATGCTATGGCACACAATAAGCCACATGTAAACATGACTTTTATAGACACTGGAAACTAAAAACAATGTGTGACTAGCTTTATTGTGGTGATCTGCAACCAAACCCACAGTATCTGAGGCAGGCCTGTATAATGAAACCAATTTTACCATCGGCTAGTTGATATAAACAAGAGTTGAATTAAGTTCCTACAGCATCTTTGCAACACTATAAAAAATAATATTGAACAAAAAGTTGTTATGCAAGGACCTGCTATATTTTTAAAACTATATGAATAAACTATGAATGACTAGATCTAAAAGTATGGTGACATTTGTTGAGCACCAAACAAAAACTAAAAATAGCAGCAGGTATTCAGACTGCATTTAGAAAAGTAATTTTCTAGTGCTGTATTAATATATTTTTTCCAATACCAGGGAATAGTGTGAGTTATGAAGCAAGCATAAGGCCATTTCTAAATGATCTCTGACATTTACTCAGCCCAGCTCCTCTAGCCCAGAGCTCTCTTGTCCCAGAGGGCAACTGAGCTGCTCCTCCTCTTACCCATCTACCCCTTCTTATCCTAGAATGAGTAGAAATATGACTTAACCACCACCACTTGTGACATTAGCAGTGTGAGATCTGAAAGCTGAAACGTGCTCCTCAGATCTGTGTTTCTCAACGTGAGCAGGCATCAGAATCACTTCGAAGGCTTATAAACCTGAGTGTGGGCTCCACCATACAGGGTCTGAGCCTGAAGGTCTGGGGTGGGCCCAGAGAAGGTGCATTTCTAACAATCCCCAGGTGACACTAATGTCACTGTCTTATGATTATCTCTCATACTATAATTGTCTCCCATTATATGTAATATCTCCATTATATAAAAATAAAATTCCAGAGTTCAGAAAATTACAGGAAATATCTCATTGAAATACTTCCTTTTAGAAGACAGTAAGTCCCAAGAAGATTATAGAGGGTAATGAATACTGTAATATATAAAAGCTATTTCCAGTTCAGAGACCCTTTCATGGTGTGATCGTGCCTCATAGCTGCTTATTTTTAATGTTTTCAATAAGCTTTTATTCATGAAAAGTTCAACTTAACTTATATTTGCTGTGTAAAACAGTAGGAGAGGCTTTTAAAAAAGGAATGTGACTCCTCCATGTTAAGCCCCAAAATAAGGATCCAACTCTAAAGTTCATAATTATCATCTTTGGATTATTAATTTTAAGGGTAATTTATTCATTTTTATATGAATTGGATTCTTCTTGGGTACTTAGTAGAAACCAACACATTTGACTTTGTTGGGCTTGCAGGAATAAGGTTTACTTTTTCCTTTTTTTGTCAGCAGCCTGTTTAATTTTGCTATAGAGGAAAGCTAATACCTTCTCAATGAAACTCCAGTGCAACACATTTTCCCCACCAGTGTTGAATCTCAAATATAGTTTTATGAAATCTCTCAGCCATTCAGGGTGTGTGTGCGAGTGTGTGCTGGAAGACGATAGGAGGAGGAGATTTTAGAGGAGCCAGAGAGATGTGACAATGTTGTCTCTTTTGCAGCTTCGTTTTCCTTTTGTATTTGACCATTCTAGACAGATATCATTTCAAAACAATTTTCAATTTTTCCATGACACAGCTAGATCCTTAGTCATATTTGCAAAGAAAATTTGAACTAGACTCAGGCAATAATGGACAATGGCTCACATAAAATACAAACTCATATTGTGTGAACCAAAGTCAAATACCATCAATGACAACTCGCCACATGTCCAATCCAGGTTACTGAGGTAGATTTTCATGTAGAAAAGATATGGGCTTTGAAGGGAAATTTTAAAATCAAGAATTACTGCTTGGTTTTGTTGTGGGTTTTGTTAGTGCCCAAACCTCCAGAGATGGCTCCATTCCTATTTGAGCAGAGGTAAGAGCTAGTACACAAACATTGTCCATTCCAGGCGAATACCTGGTAGAGGAGAAGTGAGAATGGCAGGCAGCAGGAATTCTTCAGAAAACATGCTTCTCCTGGAACAGTGGCAGGTGTTCTCTCCAGTATCTTAAGTACTTCTTTAGAGTTGCCAATTATGTGTAGTCCATCTAAACTATTGGCATCTTTAGTTGTCTGGAAACTGTGAATAATATCCCTTTGAGGTTATCCACAGTCACAGTAATTCAGATGGTAATTCTTGAAGCTACCACTCTTATAGCAATACTTAATTTGATATAGTTCCATTCATTTATTTTTGCCTTTACTTTCCTTGCCTTCAGGGTTAAAATCATAAAATCTTCTCTAAAAGCAAGGTTCATAAGCTTAGTACCTATGTTATTTTTTCTCCTATGTAATATATTGTTTCAGGTCTTACATTAGGTCTTTGATCCATTTCGCATTAATTTTTTGGTATATAGGAACAAATAGTAGTCTAGTGTCAGTATTTGCATGTGACTTTCCAATTTGCTCAACATCATTTACTGAAGAGGCTTCCTTTTCTCCATTGCATGTTTTTAGCTCCTTTGTCAAAAATCATTTGCCCATATAGATAATAATGTGGTACCTTCATACAATGGAATACTACTCAACCATAAGACAGGATGAAAATACTGCCATTTGTTAAAACATGGATGGATCTTGAGAATATCATGCTAAATAAAGTCAGACAGAAAAAGTCAAGAACCATATGATCTCACTCATATGTGGGATATAAAAATAAAAGCAACAAATGAACATCCAAGAAGAACAAACAAACTAAACTCAGAGACACAGACAACTACTATAGTAACTATAGTAACTACTATAGTAGTTATAGAGGAAACTGGGTTAGGGTTTGTAAAGGGTAAAGGGGTTAAATATATAGTGACAGCTGAATTGATGAGGTGGTGGGCAGACAATGCAATATACAGATGATGTATCATAGAATTGTACACTTAAAACCTATATAATTGTATTAACAATGTCACTCTAATCAATTTAATTAAAAATTAAATCAAGAAAGCATGAAGACCTCAAATGATTTATTGTAATTTTTTTTTAATTTGGGCTTCTAAGAGACAGGGATTATGAATAGTCTTATTTACCACGGAGCCTCAGGTCACCTAGTGTGCTGTTCACTGTGAATCCCCTTGACCACCAAGGTCACATATCTACAGTCAGATTTCACATCTCTGGAATTGTCTGTGGGAATGTGGCACTGGAATGATGGAAATAACTATGAGATAGCAGCTGGTTTACAGAAATAAATTCTTCAACAATCTGGGACAAAGTTTGTCCATCTTCTTTATGAAATACTATAAAATAATTAGTTTTGAGTTAGTTCTCTTTAAATAGCCAACAAAATACTTTACAGATGCAGCAGGCCTTGGCCTAGGAAGTTTATAATTTACTAGAAGAAATATCCATTTAACTATTAATTTAAAGTATAGGTAATAATTAAATCATCGTTTCAATATAGATAAAATCAAAGTGCTATGTAAGAACAGAGGAGGACTGATTACATTTTCCCAGAGCCACTGGAGGAAGGTGTCAGGTAGAAGAAGGTAGCATTTGAGCAGAATCTTTGAGGGTAAAACAAGCTTTGGTAGATAAAGAGAATTATGGGAAAGCCACCAAGAATTAGGAATCTGCAAGGGGTTGTCTGGGAAAATGGCAAATGTAACCAGAGTGGAGAATTAAGCAGGGTGAGGAAGTGAGCCTAAACATATTGGAAGTTCCAATTTGAGCAAGACTTTTGATGTCAAGGTAAAAAATTTGAAATTTATTCTTCAGAAAATTTCAACCACTGAAGGTTTTGATCAAAGGTGCAACACAATTATCATGCTTTAGAGAAATTAGGTTGGTGCTAACTACCTCCCTGAACTCTTCTACTACTTACTCTTATTCCACTGCACATCCATGAGTCTGCCTGCTGTTTCACGAACACACCAAGGGTGTTCCTATATCTGGGCTTTTAAACTTGCTGCTCTTTCTTTCTGGTAACCTCCTTTTCCATGACTTCCTCTTTATTCCTTCCCATATTTCATTTCTTTATGCAAACGTCACTTTGTCAGGCAAATAACATCTCTCTCTCTTTGAATTCCCATCTCCCTTCATTGCTGTATTTTTTCCATAGTACATGTCATCATCTAGCATATGTTATATATATAGCATTCCCTACAATTTTCTCTCCATAAAGGTCAGTCTTTTTTTCTTTTTTTCTTGTTGTGTTCCTTGCTCAGAATAGGGCTTGGAGCATACTTCAGGCTCAACAAACATTTGTTAACTGAATGAAAAAAAGACAAAAGCAAATCATGACTTAGCTCAGGCTTCAGTAACGAAATACCAAAAACTGAGCAGCTGAGAAACAGAAGTGCATTTTCTCACTGTTGTGGAAGCTGGAATTCTGAGTTCAGGGTGCCAGCATGGCACGGTTTTGTTCTAGGGAAAGATCTCTTCCTGGCTGGTAGACAGCTGCTTTGATGAAGTATCCTCACTTCACATAGAGAGGGGAGTTCCACTCTTAGGACTTCATCTAAAACTAGTTAAGCCAAAGGCCTTACCTATGAATACTATCGCATGGGGGTTAGAGCTTCAACATATAAATTTTGCAGGGACACAAACAATCAGTCCATAATGGAGCGATTACAGAAGAGAGAGGGGAAATGAATGGGGTGGTGTCTGATTTCAGGAAAGAAAATAATTCTGGAAGCAGTTAGCCAGCACCTCTTCAGCACCCAATCTCCTCCTCCACTACTGATAGTCTCAAAGAAAGACTGGGATAAATAAGAATGACTATAGCATGTCAGAATTTTAAAATGACTTTTAGATTGAGTAAAGATGGGAATCTAATGTGAGGCATAGAGAGCCAACCGGCAGTAAGTAGAGGCGACGTAAACAAAATCCCTTCACTTCTCAAACACCATTACTTTGGAACAATGAAGAACAATAGCAAAGGGAAATAAAAAAAAAAAAAATTCTTCAAGAATGCACTGCTAGACGGCCTGGCCAAGTTTCCTTCACCATCATGCATAGGAAACCTAGAAATTGGAATGATTTCTGGAGTGGGTGGTGACAATGTAGTGAGGAAATCTGTGGGATGTCCTTCGGGAACAGATGAGAACATTAGGCACAAAGGTCAGAAGTGAGAGTAGCGAGTAGACAGAGTTCTTTCTTTTTTCTATAAAGGGCCTCTGTTGAATAAAAACTAGCCCAGCTGAGCTTCCCACTAGATGGGAAGACCATGTAGTCCATTACATTAATAATAAGTCAAGTAGATCAAAAAAAGGGACATTTTGTTAAACAAGGGGTATTCAGCTCTCTGAAAGAGACATATTGGATATAGCAAAAACATAGATTAATCCAGAAACTTCTAAAAATCTTGAGAAAATATGTCAATTTAACTAGTTCATAATTTTAAAGGAAAAATATATATAAAATTTGGAAGAGAAGAGAAACACAACTGCCAAATTAAAAATTGGGAGGGATGTCACCATAAACGAAATATGATAGAGGAAATGATTATTGATATAAATGATAAGCTTAACAACTCACCAAGATCTTATTAGGAAAAGGATAAAGAGAACATGAGAGAGATGTACAAAATAAAACAGATCCAACCTATATCTAAAAAATAAATCCTGAATCACAAAAATATTAGTTAAAATGACTAAAGAAATGCAGGCACATAAATAATATAGTAACTATATGTGGATTATGACACATCTCCCACCGTTCTACCCCCACCCCACTACCCCAATGGCCACCATCTTGCCCTCTGGCTTCCGCTTTCCTTTGAGAACATCCTCTCTGTATCTCACATTCCCTGGCTTCTCATCCCTTCTTCTCTAGGAAATGCTTTTTATTTCATTGGAATGTTCAAATGTACACAGCATCACTGATGAAATAAGAGAAGAGGTGTGTAATATTTTAATAAATCCTAGATTTATTACCTGATTTAAATTAAGAATTAAGAGCCCTTTGCTGATTTTATAAAATAACACAACCAATGCTACCTTTCATTCACTGTTTTGAGAAGTTATCTTGACTTTAAACAAAACAACATCAGGAACAGATCTTTGTCTGATGCAAATGACTGGGACACTAAAGAAACTATTTCCTTCAGGCTGCAGAACAATGAGTGGGGAGGCTTGATCCTGCTGTTCAAACAAATTCTGGATTTGGTCACTTTTATTTTTCTCTCTCCTGAGTCTCATTTTTGGCCACTTGTCTGACTGAAGTAACTGAGACAGAAGAAATATATTGTGAACCTAGTATTAGGAACGACAACAAAAACAAGAACAACTGGTAACTCTCAAATTAACTAAGATAATATTTCAGGGCCACACCGGACTTTGAGCACAGATGCCTACCTGACCTCTGACAGTCAGCTTTGGGCTTTTACCCAGCTGCTGTCTATCCCTTCAGTGATGCCATAACAGTTTGGGGACACATAAGCCATCGCATCATTTGCATTCCTTGTTTCTCAAATGACTTTTTTCAAGAGCCTGCAGATAATTTATAATTATGGATCCTGTTCCATACAGTATTAATTCTCTGATAAAACAAGATCTCTATCGACAAACAGAAAACATCCACATTTATACAGAAATGCACGATGCAGAGAAGCATCACTCCCTTAGCGATCTCCCTGTCACTGCTCAGCCCAACCCAGCACAGCCCAGCACAGCTGTCTTCCCTCTAACTCAAAGGCAGCATTTTGCTCTACCGTGAGCATGAGCAGTCTTCTGTAGCATGCAAAAGGATTCCCATGGGCACCCAGTCACTTGTTTGTTAGGAGAGATTCTTGTTGAAGTAAAACAATTCTTTGTTTGCTCTAGCATTCAATGAAACAGATATTTATGGCATTTTAGTATAATATTCTTTGATTTTGTTACTCATGTTTTCCCTTTTTATCTTGCATGGGAGAGGAGAGAATATGGCAGACTTTTTATAAAATCCTTAAGCTATAGCTGTCAAATGAGTACTCAGCTGAAAGTCTGTACCTAGCAAATGGTTAAGTCTAGACAAAGTCTATTGTGTAGTAAGGGTATATATAGGGTCATGGGGCCAGAGAAATATAAGAAGAGCATGGGACCAGAGAAATCATATGGAACCTGTTTCCCCCTATTATCACCCATCTGGGTTTACTAAAAAATGATAAATGTAGTTAATATTTGTTTTTTGTCCTCAGTTTTATTGTAGGATTATCTTTGATTCACAGAGCATTACCATATGCAATCCCTTTAGGTCTCTGTAATAGTCAAGAGTAAGTATTAGTTTTAAAACCTCTCCAATAAGGCAAAACTACAGTAATTTCTTCTTAAATAAATAAAACATAATTTTAAAACCTCATTTAGTGAAACAAAACAAAAGTAACTTAAAAATCTACCCTCCCCCCAAAAGAAGGTAAATATGAAGGCAACCTGATAAAGGAGAGAATAAAATAAACATAACATAACAAAACTTATTCCAAGTTTTACCTGGGATCCTACATCTTTTGACTTCTGATTTTCTGAAAAGTAGAGCTGAAATCCAACAGCGGTTTTGAATGAATCTTTTTACCATTTTCTAAACTTTGCTCCATAGAACAGAGATGTACCTTGAAACAATAGATTTTGTAGGGGAAAAGTGTTCCATGATCTGATAAATTTTGGAAATTCTTTTTAAAAAATATTTTCCAATTGCAATTTACTTTTAATATTATTTTGTATTGGCCTTAGGTATACAGCTTAACGGTTAGACAACATATACTTTACATAGTGTCCTCCTCACTATTTCCAGTAACAGCATGGATGAACCTAGAGAGTATTATTCTAACTGACACAAGTCAGTCAGAGAAAGACAAATACTATATGGCTTCATTATATATGGGATCTAAAGAACACATTAAAGGAACAAACAAAATTGAAACAGACTCATCAACACAGAGAGCAGACTGGTGGTTGCCAGAGGAGACAGGGGTTGGGGGACTGGGAAAAAGAGCTGAAGAGATTAAGAAGCACACACTGGCAGTTATAAATGGTCACAGGGAAATTCTTTATGCTATACTCCCTCTTAACGAGAGGGTATAACAAAAGCTTTGAGAAATCCTACAGAAATATGTTTTGTTTGTTTAACATTTACCCACACGCATTTTATCATGGAAACCTGCACCCCTTTTGATATAGGTCTGGCTCACATTAATAAGTACAAATCTAATTGAAAATGTCAACTTAGTAGATTTCTTTTAACTGTCACTTATTATTTCATTATGTATTCAAATTGCCTGCTGAATAACAATAAAACAACCAGACATGACCAACTCCTTTAAACTAAGAGCACTCTTCACAGCTTATTAAGGTGCAAGTCCGTGCTGGAGTGATGCTTTCACCATAGTCAACTTTTCTGTGCTGCAGTGATGGTAAAGTTTAAAGACAAGCCTTTTTTTTTTCCCTAATAGCATCTCTAGTGGTATTTTTATTTTCCCTGTGCTTCCCTGGTTCCCAGAATATGACCTTTGTCTATTTCTGTCTTTTGATGATTATGGGCATGAAGAGACTTAGATATGGAGGGGAAAGGTAATTGCCCTGGGCCAGAGGAATATGTAGTGAGTAAGTGTACAGAGAAGATTATACACCCTGAAATCCAGGTTCCCCTGGCACAGTCATTACTGCTGCAACTACCACCACATGAGGTAAGGGAGCTCACGTATTTTTGAAACTAGTTAATAACAAAACAAAGCTCAAAAAAAGAAAACTAAAAACAACAAACAAAACTAAACTCCTTCCACTTCATTCTATTCCTGGCTAAATATACTTGACACTATCAATTCACATTCATTATATTCGATTTATATTCCTTTGCTTAGGCATCCAATTGCAGCCTACTTAAGAATTTTGCCTATGGCAAAAGAGAATTCATTCCCATAGCATAACTGTAGCCAGAGGTGACTGGGGTTCTGATAATGTCAACATACTTAAAATTGCATTCACTGTATTATACGCAAGGCCAAATACCACACTGGCAAAATACCAGAAGAAAAAATAACTTGAGAATGATTGATAGTTTTTATTATACTTATTTCCTTGTTCATTCACTTCTGTTTTTCTTCTCTCTCTCTCTCTCTCTCTCTTTTTGGTGGTAAGAGTATGCTGGTGAAAGAAGTTTGTACTTTTCAGAGATTAGCACTTAAGTTGATATTGGGGGATGCTTTTTGCTTCCTTATGAAAGAAAAGAAAGATATTCTAACCTCCTTTACTTAATAAATATTTGTCTGGAGGATAGATATTTTCTTTACTAATTTGGCACTCCCATGAACTGCTGCCCAAGCTAAAATTGGAGATGCTTCATGCTAAATATTATGGAGGGGAAGGGGTGGAATAAGTTAGGCTTGTCAGCATAGGCAGTAGACATCAAAGCGATAGAACTCTTTTCTTCTGAAACAAAGCAGCATACCTTCCCAGGGGCTGGAATGTAGTAACTATTTGCTTCATGCCTTTGCAATATCTCCTGTTACTCTGATATACATTGGAAGTATGCCCTCTTCTTTGGAAATTAATAATTTTGTGTTTCGTACATTCTTGTTCCAATCCAATGAAGGAGAGGTGCTCAGTTGGTTTATAAATGGCCATTTCCTAGCAGGGGCTAGAGACACTGAGCCCATGCTCCCCTGGTGAATTTTTTTGTTGTTGTTTTGTTGGCTTTTGCCTCTGTGGCCTTTTATCTCCAGAACCTCTTTGCTGGATTTTCTGACTTATCTAGAATACTATTAACTGTATCTTTAGAACTAGCAAGACCTGAACACCTTTGGTAGGTGGACACAAACACCTTTGTTCGGCCATGCCAGCAGAAAAGCCCACAGTTCACCTATAACTTTAAGAATGCAGTTGAACCCCCAAGTGCAGGGAAGCCAAAACAAAATCCAAAACCCCCCACTAGACCCAAATATGAGAAGTAATTGGCAGAATGTCTGTCAATCAGCAAACAGTTGTGAGTAAAAGGAAAGAAGCACAGACCAGTTCTAGAGCTGCTCTGAGTCTTTCCGAATGATTTCTAAGAAAATAAATGTGACCCTCGCATAAATACATGCACATACACTTTACAATAATGGAGTTCATTTGATACTCCAAAATGAACTTAAAATGCCCTTCTAGACTACCTCCAATAAAACAAATTTCACTTACGTTGATGGGTTATTTTTTAATACCTCTCCCTTCTTTTCTAAACAACCCTATTTGGTTGTAAACTATATGATATTGATTAGCTGCTACCTAGGTAGAAATCCTGCTTGCTTATTTATAGATATCCCAAAAGTGATCCACGTCTTAAATAGCTTACTCTCTCTGTGAGTTCTAGCGTTTCTACCACAACCGTACAACTCATTCACATGTATGTTTTTATATAATTTCAGCAGAGAAGAAAATGTTTGAAACATGAAATTCTAAATTATATAATTTCTCGAGGAGAAAGAAATCAACTAGTAGTTTCCTAATCAGTGATAGGAGAGTGATGTTAAAGATAGCTGAATGAAGTCCTGGATTTGTTTCTTTTAGCTGGAGTCTTTAAAAGTGGCAAGAGGGTATTGAAAAGGAATTGATTAGAAAGAAGGAACTGGAGCTCAATCCCACACATGGCTGGGTCAGTAGGTGTGTAGGGTCAACAAACTGAAGTAAACACCCAGGACTTTTGTCCTTAATCAATTGTGAATCTCCCGTGTCTGAAACTTGAAGATGGAATGGCAAGCACTAGTGAAACGCCATAATCCCCCCGACATGTTGTGCCTGTGCTTGGAGTTGCCCCATGAACCCTTCTAGGCAGATAAAGCTCTTTCAAAAGAACATTACTATGTAATGGAGTCTATTCGCTTCTCCACAGCAGGATAAAGAACACAATATTAGTGCCACATCATTTCCTCCCATTGTCTATGAAATATTTGAGGTGGAAATGGCTTCTTTCAACACTAGAGACCAGGTGGGAAATGACCTGTACAGAGGGTAAGTTGACAGGCACGGTGGGGAATCTCATTGCACCTTAGAATTTGACCGGCACAAACAGCTCACTCTGGTCTCTCCCTGACCTCTGGCAAGTGCTTGAAATTGAATCTGTAAATGTTAATCAATACTTCAAGCCTATTAAATAAAGGCATCACAAAAATCAAAGTACTAATGGCCAGCCTGGCTCTCTGAATTTCTGTTCAGCTGTCAAAAGCATGATATCCAGCAAGAGAGAATATATTTTAATAAAATATTTTCAAATGTATATAAAATAAAATGTCTTTTTCTACCATAATATATGTAATATCAGTGCCTTAGAATATCCAAAAAAATTTAAATAGGAATATAATTATTCCCTTCTGAAACACTGACAGCTAATATCCTTTAAGCATACTGAGGGAAAAATAGCATTTTGAGATAATCTTTCAATCACAAAATTTTAGAAAAAAGCCGTATCGCTCATATATCTACTCCCTCTGAAAGCAACAACTAAGTCCAGGCATGTGTGAGAGCTAAGTGCAAAACACAAAAGTATAAAATCATTAAAGGAAAACATATCTCTAGAACTGGGCACTCTTTTCTAAGGAAAATGAAAAGTTGATTTATGGAAGAAAAAATCTAAATAAATAATCATCAGAAATTTCTTTATGAAGAATAAACCTATAATAAAACTAAAACCATGCATTATCATGGGAGAATATATTTACAAACTATATATCAAACACAGGAATTATACCCAAAGACGTATAAACAGTTCCGATAAAGCAAATGAAATACAACTATCTCTAAGTAAAAAATAGGCAAATCAATAAGCAGTTAATGTAATATAGAGAAAGGAGTTAAAGTATATATGAAACAATTAGCTTCATAAGTAATCAGGTATTTATTTTAACAGTGAATATAATTTATATTTATTAAATAAACAAACATTAAAATGATTTAAAATATCCATTATTGACAAAGAAATGGCCACTCCCATAACTATTGGTACAAATATAATTGACAGTACACTGCTGGACCATCAGAATTTACAATGACCATACTTTTCACATTGAAATTTTCACTCCTAGGAATCTGTTTTATAGAAAAATGCACACAAATGAATAAAATTCATATACTGAATGACAACTATATCCTAGGACTGTTTCTAGAGGATATGGATACAGAAGAGATATAGTAGAAATAAAACAGACAAATCTCTGCCCCTGCCTGGGTGGAACAGACAGGGAACAAGATGAATAAGACATGTCTATTGCCTACAATACATAAGGTAGTAAGTGCTAAGGAGAAAAATAACACTGCAGAAAACGAGATGACACATGACTAAGGACATGTGCTGAGATTTTAGATGGGATGGTGAAGTAAGGACCCACCATGATACCATTTGAGAAAAACTTCCAGAAGAAAAAAAATTCAACATTTAGATATCAGATGACTGAGCTTTCCATGCAATATGGGTAAAGACGCTAAGCCAGGAACATGTGCTCAACGAACGTCAAAAACACCAACACAGCTGAGTGAGGGGAAGGAAAGGCAATGAGTGACACAGGCAATGGAAGTCCAAACAATGCAGGGGCTGTCCGCCCTCCTAGGAATGACAGGGGAAGTTATGCTCAGATAAGGCTCTCGCAGGGGCAACCTGGCTACTGTGCTAAGGAACACTGAGGAGCAAGAACAGCTTCAGGAAGACCAGTCAGGAAGAATGTTCATTATCTCTGCATATCTGTTGCAACATTATAATGTAGAAAAAAATCTAAACCCCATCAATATTGTCTTATAGTTTTACCTAAATTATATTACTCTAGAATATTATGTGGACATAAGAAAATTAAGATAGTCTAACTCACTTATTAAATCCTTAAGACACATTGCTGAGTGAAAACAATTATTCCTATTGATTTCATTTATGTAAAAACATACAAAAAGCAAATGGTTTATCTACATGTTAGTCATGAAGAACTTTACATATACAACCAAGTAGGGAGAAGGGCAAAAGAGGTAGTCTTTTACATTCTACTCCACACACATTTGTAATTCTTGGATCTTATGCAAGCACCTACTTATTATTATCATGTAATTTCAAATACCATACCTTTTAAAGGGGGAAATAAAGAAAACTGTGAATGTAACATGTCTTTCTAAGTAGTACTGCTAAAAATATATCCTTTGTATTGTACCCTTGGAGTGAAAACATCTTTATTGCATAATGAACAGAGTGTTATTATTTAGCTATCAAAAGTATTCTAAAGAAGAAAAGTAAGTTCTAAAGGCACCAAGAGTCAAAATATATCCTTATACACATACTGAATTGCTAATGGTTAACTAGAACAGAAAGGCAAAATCTTCCATGTAGCACATTTCTTTGAACAGATGGGTAACTACAATCTAGGTCAACTTTCTAGGTGTGTGTGTGTGTGTGTGTGTGTGTGTATTTAAGGTAAATTTAGTACTTCAGTTGGGCTAAGAGAAAAAAATATACTGTGAAGGAATATACAAGTTTTCAATGGAGTCAAGTTTTCCTGAGTGGGATCTTCCAAAAGCATAGGTACATTGACTTGAACACAGAAAAACTCAAAGTGACAAAGTAGGTTCAGCATTTGACATTACCTTTTACACATTTCAAACAGATGTTTAAAAATATAGTATTTAAAAACTAGTTAAGCATTTAGGAGAAAAAAATGAGCAAGATTTTTATCACACACTTTGTAATAAATACAAGTTGAATTCAAATCTCAAAAGATAAAAATAAAGTATTAAAATATTCAGGATATTTGTGAATATTTATATAATTTTGATGTGGGAAAGGTACTTTTAGCTTGGCACCAAAGTCAGAGGCCAAAAGAACAGGATGGATAGTGTTGATTAAATGACATTTTTAGTAATCGTGCAATATAAATAATCAAGGACAAATTAAAAGTTAAAAAATGTAATATGAATAGACAAACAAATAGCTTTGATACATAATTTTCTCACAAAACAATAAAAATTGAGTACTTCTATTGGAAAATAGTACACTAAGGATACTATTAGGCAATTTACACACAAAAACAATAATGCAAATGGGTAATGTGTAGTATGTTAAAAAGATTCAACTAAACCAGTAATAAAATACAATTTCACACAAGATACCCTTTTACATCAACAAAATTAAAGTGTGTGCCTGTGTGTACATGTGCATACATGGGTGTATGTCGGGGTGGGGGTGGAGAGTGAGGCAGAGAGAGATGGACAGAGTTTAACATTTCCAAGATCCATTGTCCTAAACTCTCCCTTGGAATAGGATCATCCCATCTGCTTTCCAGCATGCTTATTTCTCTGATATTAACCAATCTCACTTGGTCCTGATTTCCTCTACTGCTACTACCCTATCCGATTTTTCCATCACTTGACACACTTCATGAAAAATCTTCATCTTACTGGACATTTTTCCTCCCTTGAATTTTGAGGCACCACACACTCCTCATTTCTCCCCACATCTCTGCCAATTTTTCCTTTCTCCTTTTTTGGCTCATCACTTTTACTTGGCTGCAAAATGTGCAAGTTCCTCTAGCTTCATTCTAAGTCCTTTTTCTCTTCTTCATCTACACTCTCCTTCTAGCAACTCAGGTTCATGACAACCAAATTGCAAATGACTAACAACTATGTGTGTTAAGTTTCTAAACATTCAGAACTCTGCACTGGTAGATCAAAACCACATGCTTAATTATCTTCATTTAGACATCCCAAAGGCATTTCCTCTTCACTTGATCAAAACTAAATTAAGTGATTTTTGATCTACTTCAGTGCAGAACACCTTCACCCATTCAATTACAAGAACCAGAAATGTAGGTGACATCCTTGGTCTCTCTCTTCCTTTACCACCCATGTCCAATTAGTCAGAAAATCTCCCTGACATGTACATTTCTCTCTAACTTCATCACCACTATTACAACTCAAGCTACTATCAGCCCTTACTTGGAGTGTTACAACAGCTTCCTTCTTCCCAGAGCTTTTATTCATGTATCATGCCAGTATCAAATGATGTAGTCAAATATATACTGCATCATGCCCATGCAACACTTAAAAAAACTTTAGTGCTATCCTTGTATTTAGAATAAAAAACCAATTTTTATAATGTGTCCTCTAAACTTTAAGTGGTTTGGCTCCTTCTAAGCCTCATGCTATACCATATTTCCTTTACATTCACTGGTTCCTAAATGTGATTTTTAGAACAGCAAATAAATACCATCTAGGAAGTCGTTAGAAATACAAATTTTCAAACCCCATGCAAACCTATTGAAACTCCATTGGAGTGGGAGGACCAGCAGTGTGTATTTTACCCAGCCCTCCAGGAAATTCCCACACATGGTAGTTTGCCAACCACCACTGCAGATCCCTGTGCTCCATCCACAGTGGCCTTTTCTTTTCTTGGAAATGGCCTTGCTGGATCTTAGCCCATGGCTTTTGCACATACTGTTTCCTCTGCCTGACATTCTGTTTCTCTGACCTTTAAAATAGTTATCTCCTATTCATCTTTCAGATTATAACTCACTTGTTCAACTTCAACCAGTCAAATGCCCCTTTGTTTTCTCTCATAGCATTTATCTCTTTTCCTAACATTCATCATAATTTTAATGTTAGGTGTATTTTTAGGTGATTGTATATTTCATGCATCTCCCAATAGAATGGAGGCTAGTGGTGGCCAGGCAGTTTCTCCTGTACCTAAAGTACTTCATATATGGTTTTGCAAAAACTCAATAAATACTTTAAATGAATTAATACTGGTATATATAGCATCTGGCAAAAGTAACACCTGCTTGAGTGTGGTTGGTAGAGTAATAAATGGACATAATGATTTATAGCTTTAATTTGAACATTTCACCTAAAACATCATATGGTATACATGAGAGTTATATTTGTTATGATAATGAAAGTTTTTGTAATAACAAAGGGGCATTATTTGAGCCAGACCCTGTAGAGTGACATGTCTATAGACCTAAATGATTTTCCTATTGTTCTCAGGGTGATTGAGTTATTTTATTTTTATTTTTCTGTTTTCACTATATGTTATCTTAAACGAGCATGAATATGAATTATGGATAACTAATATATTCTAGGGGAAAAGAAAAATGATACATTAAAACTACATGTTAAATGTTCATAAACTTTATACCTACAATTAATTTCATGTTATGAAGAGAATGCTCATTTTTAACAGGATAATTTACTCACTCTGATGATCAATATTATGTGTCTGGGCCATGGGATGCCCAGGTATCTCTTTAAACGTTATTTCTGGGTGTGTCTGTGAGAATGTTTCTGGAGGAGATTAGCATTTGAACTGAGGAACTGAGAAAAACGGATGGCCTTCCCCAATATGAGTGCGCAGCAACCAATTCCTTGAGAGCTTGAATAGGACAAAAAGACTGTGGAAGGTTACATTTTCATTCTCAGCTTGACTAGGAAGCTAGATGGAATATCTGTCTTTTTCTGCCCTTGACACTCTGGTTTTAAGGCTCTCACACTTGGACTGAAATCTACACCATCAGCTCTCAGGCTTTCAGAAATTCAAACTATACCACCAGCTTTCTGGGTCTTCAGCTTGCAGACAGCAAACTGTGGGAATTCTCATCCTCCATAATCATGTAAGCCAATTCCTTATAATATCCTATTGGCTATGTTTCCCTGGAAGACCCTAATATAGTCAACAATGCTAGTGAATTTAAGTTTCATGAAGTACATATCAACTACATATTTTTTTAACTAAAGCTATGGTCTTCCCAATGGTCATTAAATGTTAAATGAACTAGCCTGGCTGCTGTGGCTCAGCTGGTTGGAGCATCTGACCATAACCAAAGGGTTGTGGGTTTGATTCCTGGTCAGGACATATGACTAGGTTGCAGTTTTGATCCCTTGTCAGGGCATGTACAGGAGGTAGGTGATCGCTGTTTCTCTCTCACACCTATGTTTCGCTACCTCTGCCTAAACTATTAAATAATGTCCTCAGGTGAAGATAAAAAAAAAGTTAAAAGATTCAATAATACTTTGTAAAGCTTAATTTACATTCTTACAAACACATAGGGAGACAATCAAGAATATATAATTAGGATTATATATTAATTATGTATGTAAAGTTATACATATACATGTGTATATGTGTGTGTGTGTATATATATATATATATTACATATACATATATATATGAAATTAAGAACATAATTGTAATAGCACCCAAATAAAGGGACAAATTGTTACTGTCACCCCAGAAGACCCCTTCATGCTAATTCCACTCAGTACCTACTGAGGGTAACCATCATCCTTGACATTTTAGTAGCATAGATTTTTTCTTCTCTCTGATAGCAATTATGTACCAATATCTTAAAAAAGATATCCTAATATATGATATCTTAATATCATATAATAAGATATTTAAAAAAATCTTAATATATGACCAGGTCTGTCCAGGAAGTATCCAGCAATGTAATATGGAAAATAAAGACATTTATTGAAGATATGAGAAACATTGTACATAGGACAATGATGCTTCAGTCCCCTTCAAAGTAGGAACCTTGGGACCTCACACAATTCTCCCAATCACCATCAGCTGCCCTCTCGTATTTTCCCGAATCTCATCAACAGTCTGAAATCTCTTCCCTTTCAAAGGTGATTTTAGTATGGGGAACAACCAGAGGTCATAGGGCATCAAATCTAGGTTGTAGGGGGGCTGAGTCACGTGTAGGGGTGATTTGCCAAAGAGCTGCACAAGATGTGATGCATGAGTGGGCAGGTTGTCGTGACGAAGCTGCCAGTCATCAGTTGTCCACAGTGGTAGCCTTCTGAATCATCCAAATAGTTTCCATAGAGTAATGTTCAGGCTTAAAATGAAATGTGATGCAGATTCATTGCTCTACTCGCTCAGTCATTTTCAGTGCAATGGCGACACAGTACAAATGCTCACTCAACGGCATCTACCACCCCCACTGACTGGTACAGTGGAATTGTCACTGTTCATGCATGTGTATTCCAGTCCACTGTCCTTGACTGCCAGGAAATTAGGTTGATGTTGTGCAAACCGTTCTCATTATATTAACAAAGGTTGGACTTTTTCTGGATAGACCTCATAGCCTACTTTTTAAACCAGGATCCCATCTGGTTTACCATTTCATTATTTCCAATTGTGTCAGGACAGGATAATTGTTTCTAACACTGAAGTCCTCAATAACTGTAGCAATGACACCATCAGAAAAGACAGCATCTATTCATTTGAAAGATTCCCATTGAAATGGAAAATCATTGCTGTCTTTTCTGCTATAATTCTAGGAAGTCTGAGGCAAATATCCCCTCTTAGTTAGCCCTTTTCCAGATACCTCATTCTTTATGGCTCCTAGGCAAACTCCAAGATTTACTTATTTTAGGTTACTGGAATTAAACTAATATTGTGGATTGGAATAATTTTCTAAATTATCATGGACATTAGTTAACCAAAAAGCCCCTCATATTGAGAAAAACTAGGGCAGAACTATGTTTATATGTATGATATTAGGAATATTAGACTGGAGCTTAAATTCATTCAGACTGGTTTCTTGGTTGTCACTAAAATCGTGCTTAGGGAAGTACTATACAGATAGGCTACTTTTTCTAACCTCTCCATGAGAAAATCAAATTTTTCACTATTCTACTTATTAATAATAGAGCTGCAAACCTGCTTGGGGGAATGTGTTCCAGCTGCACTGTCTTAAAGAATTCAGTCTCCATTACCACTATTCCAATTGGAGCACTTACTCTTACCTGGAAAAAAAAGCAATAGATTTCTAATAAGTCTTTCCATTCTGTTAACTCACATTTCTGGTAAGCCTATTTGTCCACAGTTCCCATTATACACTCCAAAGAAATTTTTATGTGTTGCAAAATCAAATTGTTCAGTCTCCTCAGTCCATTCTCTATGACATCAACTGACTTCTCACCTGTACTCTCATTTTCTTTTTTTTCATTTTCTATTGGAAGTACTCTGAACTTCTGTCAAGTTAAATCTTCCTTTAGCATTAATATCCAATGTCATGTTTTCCAATTAACCTTGCTGGATTGCTCCAAATGATTACAATCTCTCACAATCAAAATTTAAATGATATTGCATGTGTACATATACCTCACAAAATTTATCATTTTTTTACTTAACTTCACAGTTATTTTCTAGAATTTTCAAGTACCTTTAGAGCTCATATACATGGCATAGCAAAAGTGTATTTATAGCTGTTAGTATACAAAACATAGAGTTTGAGTGTATTCGAGCTTATTTTTGTATTATTTATTAATTATTGCATTTTTTGCATTATAAAATTTGTTTATTGTTCATGTACAGTTGTCCCAATTTCCCCTCCCCCTGTTGGTCTCTTTATTTAAAACATTTGTTTCTAGACATAATTTAATAGTAAGATTGGTAGATTTGGTTTTCCAGCAGATGCTGAGGGACACCAATAATTAGCAATTACCTTCTTCACCTTTAGTATTAGATGTTTTTGAAACTGGGTTTCATTCTCTACTAGGACAATTCTATTTTCTATTTTCTTTTTTTTTTTTTTTGTATGAGGCAACTTTCAGGGTCCTAACACAAAGCATATGGGATTTGTCATAACCCACATGTTGGCCAACTCTGTACCAGACTTTTGCTCTTATAACACTGGGAATAAGCCAATACAACTTCCTAGGTGCTCAGATACTCACTGATCTCTTTCCGGACTGGCAAACCTCCCCTGGGGAAGAAGTCATCCCCGAATGTGAGACTTGCTTCTATCTCGGTTGTCTTTTCCTAGACCTGGGCTTGGAAACATTTCTAGGTTTCTTGGGTGGGAGAATTTTTCCAAATGATGGTCCCACCATTAGAGAACACAGAAATCTTCATGCATTTTCTAGAAAAAGCTTGGCAAGTAGGTTTTGTTTTCGCCAGCATAATCAATCAAAACCTGAAATTTTTAAGTTTCTTGCCCAAGGTCACACAGTGGTAAGTGGCAGCATCCTGACTCAGTGTGATGTCTTCAGATATTTATTTTGTGTGCTTTTTTTCAAAATTTTATTTCCATAATATTTTAGTTGCTCATTCTTTTAGTTAACTATTTATATGTATAACCTTACCACTAGAATTTTCTCAGCTTTCTAAACTGTAGTCACCCTATTACATATTTTTATTCCATGTGCTATTTACCTTTTTGCCTCTTTACTTACCCAGATTTCATTGTGAGGCTGGTCATGTGCAGGACCAGCATCTAGGAAAGTGCTAGAAACACAGAAATTCCAACAAATATTTGTTGAATGAATATATTAATAAATATAGGGAATGTATTATGATAATGCAGTCATTATTTTAGTGAATTATTCTTATTTTACGGGTGATTTTCCTATATATATTGATTAGTATTGTGAGGTCAGGGAGGGGAGTCAGACAAGAGAGAGGACTGGCTGGGGGGAACAATAATTAAATGACTTCATCTACTCTCTCAGTTTGGGAAATGACAATATGTAATGGAACACTTACCTGCATAGGTCTTATGAGTCATGGAAAAATTAATAAACTGGCGGGCCATATTTCATATTCTGAAATTGTGTCAAATGATGTTGAAGCAATGGGTTGATTTCATCAGATTAGTGAACCACTAAGGGCAACTTAAGCCCCATAATTGATGGATTTACTCATTTTCTTTTGTTTTACTTCTGGTAGCTGCTTTGACCTTTTGTGCTTAGAGCTGAAAAATCGAAGTTTAATATTCATAATAGTGTATCCAATTTAGACATTATATACAGTGCTTGAATTTAAAAAATTCAACTTTTACTAACTTTTAAACCTTCTAAAACAAAGCTTGTGGGAAAAAACACGACTGAGCCAAATTTTTGTCATAACCCTCTTTCCTAACTTTCTCTTCCCGTAGGATTTTAACTTCATTCCCCTTGGCATTTCAAAGTCATGTGTGCTGTGTGAAAATGACAATCTGCCCAATTTCAGATTTTCTTTACATAATTTCAGTTTGGTGTTGTTTTCTTTTTTACTATGGTTTTTTAATGATGTATTTTTCCTTTCCAGATTTACTTGCCAACACATTATATGTAATTCTTGTTAAGTGTTTTTTGTTGCTTTATTGGACATTTGCACTATTTACTTATTTATAAAACAAAACTCAGATCCAGAAAGCTCTAAGAAGAAAGAATTAAAATTTTTAGTATATAAATTTAGCATCTTGTATGTAGAGGTGATTTCTCAAGTAAATGATACTCTCTTTTTAGGGAGGGCTAAAAATAATAATTCACTTGGAAAACATATCTTGGTTTTATGCTAAGTTTAGGAAAGCTTTGACTGACATGGATTTATCTGCTTTTCACATGACTTGCCGCACTGTTATTCAAAGTGGCGGGGGTTCAGTCCAGTGTGCATGCAAGGTGAGGCACTGGTGTGCTGAAGGCAAACATGAGACCGTCTTTTCATATTTTTTATCTTTCATCTCATCCTTTATTTTTTATTTTCTCTATATTAAATATCTTTGTTCAAAAGATTAAAAGCCCAAACATCATGAAAACCATTTCACTCAGGTGACCTTCAGAATGAAGGGGCAGTTGTAGAATATTAATATATTAGGTGAAATTGTTTAAACACCATAAGAGGTTTTATGTCTATGTAGGAAAAATATTTTTTTGACTTCAAAAGCTGTCAGTGGAACTCTGATAATGACACCTACTGTCAAATTGATCATATCTCAATTATGTTACACCTTCTTTTGAAGTTTTCTTTTTAATATGAGAAACACCATTTATTATAAAAGTCTTTCCATAAACTTAAATTATTCAAAGGCCTCCAATAGGCTGCTCTTAAGAGAATTGCAGGCTGGAAAACCTTTATATTCTTACCATGAGCATCTTAGTTTCACTTTGCTGTGAGAATAAATCACAGGCAAAAGTCTGACCTAGAATATGCAGCCATCATATAAAAAATTTATAGCATCTGAACCAACCCTTTTGAGGTTCCCTAAAAATCCCTTCCAAATCTCTGACTGAATATTCTCCCAGCTCTTCAGGTATTAGGTTGCCAAGTTTTGCTAATCCATTTACAGTTGGTTCACTTATACCTTTTCTGTCTTATGTATTATTCCCGATCCTTGCTTTTCTAGCTTTCTATTGCTGCACACCATTAGCTCTTATTCTCCAAGGCATTAATAAGGTGTTCTTTCATCATTGCTGTATTTTAAAGTTCCTTTCTCTTCTAGATATTAATGGCGAGGAGGCTGAGACTACTGGTTACATTTGGATATGTTTATTTTCTCTGATTTATACTCATCTATGAGGGGGGATGCAAAAATCATAATTTATAAAAATATGTATTTGTTCTTACATGTTTAAATGTTAGTCACATTAAAAGCATTCTTTATTTGATGCAATATGCCTGAGACAATTTTTTCCACTACTCAACACAGCCTTTGAACTCATCAATTTTGATGCCTTTTTGTGCTTCTGCCTTTTTTTGTTTCACCTTTCACTTTGAGGACATTTTTTACCCAGGGGGACAAAAAAACAGTCACTAGAGGCAAGATCAGGTGAATAGGGAGTATGGGGCATGGGGATCATACTGTTTGGGGTCAAAAACTGCTAAGCACTCAGCATGGTATAGGTAGGTGCACTTGTAAATTACCCATCATGAAATGGGCAAGTGCTTTGAAAGAGTCTTCAAAGAAATTCATGAAGCTGAACACAGCCTCTCACAACAATGCCAGCTGGCATACTGATACAGAAGGGCTCCTAGAACATTCACCTAGAATGGGAAGCCTGTACTACAAGAGGCCTGCCCTCCAGAAAATAATTCTGTTTTTTTTTTTGGTTCCCCTCCTTGTATATCTATGAATACCCATGAACCATGCTGTGCTTGACAACTATTGCTGCTCAACTTCTATACTTGTTGCTACAGAGGAAATTTGTGTGTGTGTTTGCATATTGTTACTTTTTTCTCAAGGTAGCCATGTTGAACAAAAATATTGTATGTATTATTTTCCATGATTTTACCTTCCTTTCATCCCCTGCTATGTTCCTGCTTGAGTTTTTTTCTTCCTTGAACCACGTTCCTCAAGAATGTTTCTTCCCCATGAATCCTGTTAATTTCTCTGAAAATTCTATATTCTGTCCTTTGTTATCTGATTTAAGAAGAGTGTAAATAATATTAAATAAAAGGAGATGCTCCTGAATTGAAGAATATTATCTTGCTTATAGTCTTAGAGTTCCAAGAACAAATATTGATGTAGGGCATTGTATCGTCATCTATAAATGTGTAAATCATTCAAATATATTTTGGACTGTTAGTTCAACACTTGGTAATATTGCCATTTTGAGCTGGACCTAAGAGAATCTATGCTACTCTTCATATTCAGCTAAAAAGAATCAAATTTAACAAACTTCTTTTTGCTTAATATTTTTTCATATCTGCCATTTGGTAAAAGTAGTTGTGCATTTTTCTAAATAATTAAATGTCCTGCCACTCCAATAAAAAAGTCTACATAAGCCACTTTTCTGTTAGAATATCCGTTTTTCTGTTAGAATATCCATTTTCCAAAAAGTGGATATTCTAACAGGAATATTTCATGGGTATTTATAATAACACGGATATTTCATGTTGGTTAAATCTGCAATTAATGACTCGTGTTTTCTTGATGTCTAATTTTCTATATTTTCTAATTCAGGTGTTTCTTTGTCATAGACACTATATTTTCCAAAAATGCATCTCTTAAAATATGTATTTACTAAAGTAGTATTTACACTAATGGGTAAGGACAACTTATGTACCATGTTATAAAATAGTATCTTTTCACCTGTATTAAAAAATTTATTCATTATATGTTTTTGAAATTCATTTTATATTCTTAGTTTATAAATAGAAAAGAGGAAGCAAGAATACAACATGGGCTTTCTATTTCTCATAGCCTTTCTTTTCTATTAGACCAGTCTGAGGACATGTGAGTTTTTAAATTTTCCAACAGCAATTGGCGGTTCCCAACCTTTTTGGCACCAAGGACCGGTTTCCTGGAAGACAATTTTTCCATGGACTGGGGGTGGGAGGATGGTTTCATGATAATTCAAGTGCATTACATTTAAGCTTACCTCCTGCTGTGTGGCCCAGTTCCTAACAAGCCTGGACTGGTACTGGTCCATGGCCTGGAAGTTGGGGACCCTTGAATTAGACTGTGGAGTAAAATACCAGACCCAATTTTCATTTAAATCAATGCAAACATGAAGAGAAAAAGAATAAGCATAGTATTTGGATCTTTTCCTCTCAGTGTCCTCTTTTCCTACTTTCTTTCTTCTTCTTCTTCCATGTACTCATCTTAAAAAATTAAAAGTAATTTCACAGTCAGAAATGAGTTTGTGGTGACAAATGCTAATGCTGAGTCAATTCTTTTCTCTAGAGTAGGCATATATACTTTAGATTGTACAACTATGAGACTTAAAATACAGGAACATTTGATGGAAAAGGGTTACCACTGTCATCTGGGATACACTTTTATTTTAGCTTTTAGGATAAATTATAAGTTAGAGGATACTAGAGAAGTCCTTTAACTTCTGGTTTTCCCTTTTAGTGAGAGCAATCACAAGAAAATTACGATCATTATCTAGGACACTCATTTAGATAATACAACTGCCAGAAGCAAATCCTGGGCACATATTTTGCCTGAGGAAAAAAGGTCCAGGGGTGCCTATCATACAACCCTACCTTCTGTTCTCAGCATAAAACATAGACAATCGAAAAGATTTTCACAAGAAATTAAAGCAGGTCAAGCTGCCCCACAGGCCCTAGGAATGTGTCTGAGGCATGAAGAGTTCCTGAAATATTTTTCCACAGTTCTTCAAAAGAGAAGAATGGGGAGAGTTTGTTATGAACAAGTCACCTAAGAACCACGATTATGGGTATAAGCTAACAAAAGCACCATTTGTTTCCACCTTATAAGGTTTTATGTTTTGTTGTTGTTGTTTTGCAACTTTAAGTACTGGTGGTTGCAACTTAGAGAGTATGCATGGATGCGTCTGTTCTGGAAGACCAATCTTGGGGACCAGCATTCTGAAAGTATTCTTCTAGTCTGGCTTTGTTGATGGTCTGTGTTGGTTATCATTACTATGTAACAAGTAACCCCAAAGCTTTGTGGCCTGAAGTAACAACAATTTATTTTTCTTATAATTCCGTAGATTAGGAATTTAGGTGGTGCTCAACAAGGCATGATTTACACCCTACCTGGTGTTAGCTCTAATTGCTTCCTCAGTACACGCTGCCTGGAAATCTCTTTAATCAGATTGACATGTTCATTCCGTATGTCTTCTGTGCTTTTTATCTTCTATATTACAGCAGGGGTATATCCTTTCTTTATCTTCCAAGAGTAATTTTCTCACTGTATTCTGAACCCCCACGAACAATCTCCTCACTTTTCCTCATGCTTTAACCCCCCATGCCCAACAAAGCCATCAGCACATACTTTAGGATTTTGTTAAGGTGACAACTTATTTCTGGTATCATTTTTTTTCTGGTTATCTAATTCTGGGTAATACCCCCCCAAACATGGTAGCTTTAAACGACACAGCAATAATTTATTATTTCTTGTGAATCTTTGGGTTAGAAACTCAAGTAGTGCTGGGTTGGGTGGGTCTTAAGCTCCACTTCACATTGGGTTGGGGCACTTCATCAGCTGCATTTAGACAGCGGTTGCAATAGCCTGGAAGATCCAGGAAAGCTTCATTCACAAGTCTGGTGCTTCTCCATGTGGCCTTTCTCTTTGTACTTCCCGTGTTATCATTTAATAGGGGACTGACTGTGGGAGTGGGGGGCAATGGAGCAGGGGAAAGCAACAGGGAAATAGACTGACAATTGTAACTCAACAACAATTTTAAAAAATCGCAAATGGAAGTTTTTCTATGAGCTCAGGTTTAAAAAAAGACAGTATAGCTCAAGCTTCTTTACATCATCGCAATCCACTTTAAACAGAGTAAAAGCAGAAGCTGCCAAGTTCCTTAAAAGCTAGGGACAGTGTCAAAGCAAGTCACATTTCCAGGCCATGTTTAAGGGGTGGGAAATAGACTTCACTTTTTGACAAGAGAAGCAGGCCTGAATGTATATGGAAGGGAGGATCTGTTAACGGCCATATTCAGAATCTGCCTATAACATATTCTAATCTGTATGGTAAATTCCATTAAAGGCTCTAATTTCATCACTTGTTAGCTGAGTGACTAAATCCGTGTTAATTTACCCTATTAAAGAAAGTATCTTTGAAAAACAATAGGACCTGCCCGATAAAACATTTTCTATCATCCAAATATTTTCATAGGTCTGTGTAGTTTGTGTGCAGAATTACACTCACATTACATATATATTTAATGCTATCAAAATTTATTACTTAGAAAAATATAATCCTATTTTAGAATCCCATTTCTTACAAAAACATTTGGTTAATATTTACTTCTGAGTCATTCCAATTTAAAGCTATGTCATTCTAGTTTCAATAACAGCTTTCAACTCTATGTCAGAAACCCCTTTATTTAACTACTAGTCACCAATTTAAATTCTTGGAATACTGCCACTGTTCCTTTGGCATCCCCAAATGCCATTTATGCTATACTCAAATTGAAGATATAAGGGTAAAAGAACAAAGAATTTGGTAATTAAATTCCAATCTTACCAATGCTACACATAAACCTGTTATTCACTGCTGTAAAAAAAATACTCACTAGCTGCACCCCACTCTTAAGCCTTAACTTCTGTACACATTGTCAGTGAATATATTTTCTCTTAACAGAGATCCTGCTTTTTTCTCCCCCCCCCTTAGGTTTCCCACCTGAGAAATTGCCACAGAAAAGAATAACTGACGTGAGAAAACTCCTAATTCTAAATCTTCTGTTAAGAAGAAGAGAAATAAACATTATCTTTCCAATATGATGTATTTCAGTGAGCAGCTAATCATCCAGATAATCAACAATGTTCCCCATCTCCTTTCTTCCTTTTTAAGAGTTTTATTGAGATGGAATTGACATACTATGCAATTTACCCATTTAAAGTATACAATTCAATGTTTTAGTGAACAACCATCACCATGATCTGATTTTAAAACATTTTCTTTCCATTTCCCCTAAAGAAATTCCATACCCATTAGGTGCCATCCCCCATTTCCCTCCCCTAAATTATTTTTATCCCAAATTAACCATTAATCGAGTCTCTCTCTATAGTTGTCTGTTCTAGATATTTTATATATGATGGCTTATTTCACTTAGCATAATATTTTTGAGGTTCATCTATATTGTAACATAATTGAATATTTCATTTTTATTGCAAAATACTATTCCATTGTATGAATATACAGCATTTAGTTTATCTTTTTGGCTATTATGAATAATGCTGTTACAAACATTTGTGAGTATTTCTGTGGACCTATTTTTAATTGGGTATATACCGAGCAGTGTGATTGCTGAGTCATGTGGTAACTCCCTATTGAAATGTTTGAAGAACTTCCAAGCAGCCTTCCATAGCAGCTGCACCAGAGTGTATGAGGATTCCAGTTTCTCCACATTTTTACCAATGCCTGTTATTGTGCATCTTTTTGCTTATAACCATCATAGTGGGTATTAGGGTATTTATTTTCCATGAACATTTGAAAAGTATTTTTTCTAAGCAAACAAAATATAACCAGAGACACTGAAGTTAAGAACAATCTACCAATAGCCAGAGGGGAGTGGGAAGGGGATAGTGGGGAGAAGGGTTTTCAGGAACTACTATAAAGGGCACATGGACAAAATCAAGGGGGAGGGTGGAGGCAGGGGAGGGAGGTGGGGTTGGCTGGGGTGGGGAGAAAATGCAGACAACTGTAATTGAACAACAATAAAAGTTAAAAAAAATAAAAAATAAAAGTATTGTTTCTGGAGAGGAACCAAGATGGCGGCGTAGGTAAACACACTGCGCCTCCTCGCACTACCAGAACTGACAGAGAATCGAACAGCAAGGGGGACTGACACCAAGGAAATAGAAAATAAACACATCCAGACTGGTAGGGGCAGAGACGGGCACCGGGGTGGAGAGGACTCCTGTGGCTGTGGCGGGACTGAGACTGTCGGAGTGTGGGACAAATGGCGCAGGCAGTCCGAGCACTAGCAGACCCTGCGGCCCCACATTTGCACAGATAAACCCAGAGGGCCGGACTCAGAGTGGCCGGAGAGTGGGGCAGGCAGAGTGGCGGGTAGCACCCTGTGGCACCACATTCGCCCACAGATAAACCAGACGAACGGCGGGCTGCGAAGCAGACCACGCAGCCCAGGGCTCCAGCTCGGGGAAATAAAGCCTCAAACCTCTGATTGAAAGCACCCCTGGGGGTTGGGGCGGCAGCAGGAGAGACTCCCAGCCTCACGGGAGAGGTCGTTGGAGAGACCCACAGGGGCCTAGAGTGTGCACAGGCCCACTTACTCAGGAACCAGCACCAGAGTGGCCCAGTTTGATTGTGGGTATCAGAGTGAAAGATTGAAATCCGGAGGACAGTGAGGCGGGCGCCATTGCTCCCTCTCGGCCCCTCCCCCACGTACAGCATCACAGTGCAGCCACCAGCATTACCCCGCCCCAGTGAACACCTAAGGCTCCGCCCCTTAAAGTAACAGACGCACCAAGACAAACAAACAAAAAAAAGGCCCAAATGACAGAACACTTCAAAGCTCCAGAAAAAATACAACTAAGCGAGGAAGAGATAGCCAACCTATCAGATGCACAGTTCAAAGCACTGGTTATCAATATGCTCACACAATTGGTTGAATCTGTTCGAAAAACAGATGAAAAAATGAAGCCTATGCTAAGAGAAACAAAGGAAAATGTACAGGGAACCAATAGTGATGAGAAGGAAACTGGGACTCAAATCAATGGTATGGACCAGAAGGAAGAAACAAACATCCAACCAGAAAAGAATGAAGAAACAAGAACTTGGAAAAATGAGGAGAGGCTTAGGAACCTCCAGGACACCTTGAAACGTTCCAACATCCGAATTATAGGGGTGCCAGAAGGAGAAGAGGAAGAACAAAAAATTGAAAACTTATTTGAACAAATAATGGAGAACTTCCCCAATCTGGCAAAGGAAATAGACTTCTGGGAAGTCCAGGAAGCTCAGAGAGTCCCAAAGAAGCTGGACCCAAGGAGGAACACACCAAGGCACATCATAATTACATTACCCAAGATTAAACGCAAGGACCTACATCCAAGATTACTGTATCCAGCAAAGCTATCATTTAGAATGGAAGGGAAGATAAAGTGCTTCTCAGATAAGGTCAAGTTAAAGAAGCTCATCTTCATCAAGCCCTTATTATATGAAATGTTAAAGGGAGTTACCTAAGAAAAAGAAGATCAAAAAGAGGAACAGTAAAAATGACAGCAAACTCACAGTTATTAACGACCACACATAAAACAAAAACGAGAGCAAACTAGGCAAACAACTAGAACATGAGGGTTGTCATTAAGGGAGTGGGAGGGGGAGAGGGGGGTAAAGGTACAGAGAATAAGTAGCATAGATGATAGGTGGAAAATAGACAGGGGGAGGGTAAAAATAGTGTAGGAAATGTAGAAGCCAAAGAACTTACAAGTATGACCCATGGACATGAACTATGGGGGGGGAATGTGGGAGGGAGGGGGGTGGGCAGGATGGAGTGGAGTGGGGGGGGAAATGGGACAACAGTAATAGCATAATCAATAAATATATTAAAAAAAAGTATTTTTTCTATAAAATAATGAGACAGTTACTAACTTCAGTGACAGACAACTCTCAACATAAGTTTAGTTTAACAAAATAAAGGTTTATTTCTTGCTCACAGGGAGTATAATGGAGCCAGCAGAGTGGCCGGGTGCGCAGGATAGTGGGCTGCAGTCATGCAGGAACCGCTCTGCACCACTGGCTCTGCCGTCCTTCCCACAGAGGAAGGCACCCGGACAGCATGGAGGCCTGTTCAGGAAGGGCCGGGAAAGTGCCTATAAATGACGTACATCACCCATCCACATTTCATTTCTCAGAATTTAGTGATCTCTCTCACCACACTGCCAGGGAAGGTGGGAAATACACTCTTGTTGAGTGCCCAAAAGGTGAAGAAATTAAAGTTGAAAAACACATCAAATTTCCTCTGCCACCACACACGTTATGAGTACAAAGCAATTTTACCTAAACAATGTTCTTGATGACAGGAACTTTGGTTTCTAATACGGACTGATAGAAATCTGTTGTGTCATCTAGGGATAGCTTTGAAATATTCCTAGGGGCAATTCTTCATTCTTAAATTAGCTCTGGTTTTCACATGGCTTATGTTCCCAATTTTTAATTGCCTTTTGGTATAAAAGAATTCTTAAAGTCCATATTAATATAATGTAATTTAATGGGCTCTGAAATTACTAAAGAACTCATTGCATACATTGAAAAAAATCCTCTGTGAATGTTTATGTTTTTAAAACTCTTTAAATCTGGTGTTTAAACCATTATTAAATTAGAAAGTAAGATTATCTGCCCACATTTAAAGTTTATTAGGTTATTTCATACTGAACTCTTGTTTGCGATGCAGATTGTAACTTGATTGTGTCCATAAATATATTTGCCGAGCTTTTAAACTGGTCTTATTGGCTTTATAAATGCTGAAATCTTCATTGGTATTATAACAGTCTGTGGTGTATATTCACATTTTATATGCTTACCAGAACCCTAGGAAGGAAATGTTTGGACATAAATTTTGCTCTTTATGTAATGATTCAGATTTTAATTCCTTAAACTTAAGAAGCTTTTTATTGGCAGGTAGACATGTTGTGTTCTTATATTCACATGCCATACAGAGTCTCAGAAACAAGTTGTACTTTTGTTATTAAATATATAATTTTATATTTCTGCTAGGGTGGCAGGTACTTGTTAGTCTATATTTTTTATTTCTACTTTTATTCCTTTATTTAAACTAGGTTTAATTTTTTAACTCTTTTTACTTTGTCTTATCAATTTCACTCTTCTGTGTTAGACTGTGCTTTCAAAACTTTACCAATTAACAAAATAATAATATAAATGTTTATACATTTTATAGGATATATAGCGATGTGACCAAAACAAGAGTATCTGTTCCAGAATTACATGTGATCTAGCCTACATAAAACCACAGAAGATAATACTGAATTGGAAGATGGCCTATTCTAAACTTTATTGAACACAAGGTACTAAACATTACTCTACACAATTCTGTGGATTCTACCATATATCTCACACTGAATCGCTACATAAAAAGGAAAAGTATAAGGAAATTCAAGTGAACTTAATGTACTGTAAGTGTATGTTGACAATATAATTTACAACATTTTAATTGCTCCAGAGAGTTAAGAAATGTGAGGCAAACGTGAACCTCCAGGGTCGTTCACAACATAATTCTGCTTATCTTTCTAGAAACTGATGTCCTGAGAGTTTATAATAATATACTATGGTTTGCATTTTTAAAATTTATAATGAGAAATACTCAAGAACTTGGGAATGTAGAAGGATATACTTTGAGTGGATACATCACAGTTTATTTATTAATTCATCTACTGAGGGATACCCTGGTTACTTTCAATTTTGGCAAGCTGCAATAAACATCCATGTGCAGGTTTTTGTGTAAATCTGTTTTCAGCTCCTTTGCATAAATGCCAAGGAGCAGGATTGCTTAATCATATGGTAAGAGTATGTTTAGCTTTATAAGAAATTGCCAAACTGTCTTCTCAAGTGGCTGTACCATTTGGCATTCCCATCAGTAATGATTGAGAGTTCCTGTTGTTCGACATCCTTGTCAGCATTGGGTGGTGTCAGTGTTCTCCATTTTGGCTATTCTAACAGAAGTGTAGTGACATCTCATTGTTTTAATTTGTACTTTTCCTGAAGACCTATGATGTGAAGCATCTTTTCATATGCTAATTTTCTGTGTATCTTCTTTGGTGAGGTAGTTGCTAAGGTCTTAGCTCATTTTTAAACTGAGATATTTACTTTCTTATTGTTGAGTTTTAAGTTTGTGTAGTTTGGATAAAAATCTTTATCAGATGTATCTTTTGCAAATATTTCACCCCAGAATGTGGCTTGTCTTCTAATTCTCTTGACATTACCTGTCACAGAGCAGAAGATTTTAATTAATGAAACCTAGCTTATTGTTTATTTCTTTCATGGATCGTGTCTTGGTATTCCATCTGTAAAGGTATCACCACCTGACTGGTGTGGATCAGTCACTGGGTGCTGTTCTGCAAACAAAACGTCAATGGTTCAATTCTCTATCAGGGCACATGCCTGGGTTGAGCGTTTGGTTCCCAGTCAGGGCATGTGCAAGAGGGAACCGATTGATGTTTCTCCCTCACATTAATGTTTCTCTTCCTCTCTTTCTCCCTCCTTCCTCCTCTCTCTAAAAATAAATAAATAAAATCTTTAAAAGATGAAAAAGGCATCATCATAGCCAAGGTCATCTAAGTTTTCTTTTATGTTACCTTCCCAGGGTTTTATAAAGGGAATCACTTTAAAAGAGTGAGACAT
Organism: Desmodus rotundus; assembly: GCF_022682495.2. Taxonomy (NCBI): domain Eukaryota; kingdom Metazoa; phylum Chordata; class Mammalia; order Chiroptera; family Phyllostomidae; genus Desmodus; species Desmodus rotundus. The sequence continues at coordinate 110,842,763 of NC_071390.1, forward strand.
TAAAATTATGATTGGACTTTCTGTATAGGAGGTCAAGGCTAATCAATTGTTGGGTTTAATGTAGTTTGAATATGTGATGAATTAGCTTTTTATTGAGGATAAAACACAATTTTTAATATATAGATGTCCCTTTCTCTAGAGTAGTTTAATTTAGTCCTCAGATGCTGTGCCCTGGTTAAAATGAGCTATAACCCCAGCTACTTCCATTATAGAAATGGGTAGAGCGAAAGAGCTGGGTGCTCGATTGCTTGTGTAAATTTTAATTAATCTTTATTTCAACACCTGTCTCTTCTTCTCCATGTCTTCTCCTGTATTTTCCCACTACCCCATCATATCATCATGGTCCAAAGTCTCTCATTCAATTTATTTCAGTGCCCCACTAGCAGAAGCAGTAATTGTCTGGTTTAATCCTTGCATATCCATATTTCCACCAATCCCATGTATTTCCCCCCTCTGATTCTGTTTTCATTTAACATCATAGGAAAGGAAGATGGCCTTGAAGCAAGTAATACTTTGGTGTATTAGTTGCATATATAATCTACCATCTATTCTGCCATTTCTACATCCTCTATTCACCTCATATATTCATTAAAGAACAAGGATCCAGGCACTTTCATAGGAAATGCAACACCCTTAGGAGACAGACTGACTGAATTTGGTTGAGCCTGGATTTTATTTTATCTGTTACAATGTCAGCTTAGAAAGGCAGTATTTATAAGAGGAATCTCACATTGGTTACCTGAAGAAGCTCTTTGCAAAAGGCTACCACTGCTATAGTCCTAGCGGGGCTTCCATAATTAGTGCATTCAGAAATGATCAAGCTAGGGCAATTGTTTCACTTCCCCAAATGCACATGAGACTGGCTTCTAATTCACAGTTGGTTGGACACTTGCTGAGCTGGCTGAATCCTGGGGGCAGATGGTCAGGGCTTCATTATATATCCAGGAAACCTATTAATAATCAAGAGCTTGTGTGGTAAATATTATGAGAAGCCTTGTGTCCCAGAATTCTTGATTTTGTACAGTCATTGTCAAGTCAAATACAACCCTGTCTGATCTGTATAGACATCACATTAGAGAATCAGGTTACTAAGCCAGCATATATTTCTTTTCATACAGAGTCTCTCCTCAGGACATGCCAGCAATTCCATGACTGATAGTCTGTCTTTGTTGTTAATAAAAATGCCTGTATGTGAAAAATGGGCTAGGTCATATATGCTGAACATAGTATTTCCCTTACAGATTTTAAAAATGTATAAGAGTATTTAAAATGTTTTCACATGTATTTGTCATGATAGAGGTGGCCCTGTTTTTAATTTACCTACACTCCAAAGGTAAATTGGATCTCCAAGTCCTGAGCACTTGGGGGATTCTATGGAAGAAGAGATTGCCTGTTATTGGTATCAACCTTTGTAGTCACCTCAGTTATACCTTCCTCTTCTAACCAAACAAGTGATTGCTCTTTTATCTCATGTACATCTTGCAGTTAAAATCACTTATCTGCTATTATCCCTTCTCCTTTTCTCTTTGTCATTGTGAATTTATGCCTTTATTATTTTACTGTCATTTTAAGGACATTTAAAGGAGAGAAGGTAAATATGTACAATCACTATGCCATTTTAGGGAATCTGACATTAATGCCATTTACATCTATAAGATTTGCACTACTCTTAAAAATTCCTATTGGGTCACTGAATAGTTGATAATATATGCTAAGAGAAGTTGATTAGCTGAGGTTTTCCTAACTCTTCTGAACACTTCAGTATATTTTCTTAATATCCATGTTTGAAGTAATTGTACTTCAATCATATATTAAACTCTGTATGACAAGCTTCATAAATAATGTAATCACTGATAAAAAACGGCATTGTACCTTCAAAGGACCAAGTGAACTTCAAACAGACCCTGATAGGATAGACTATAAGTTCATTTGAAGAATAAATTTATTACAATGAGGGGGAAAACCCATGACAATCAAGTTTGAATTTTCTTGGTAGTCAAGTCTAGTAATGTGTCACTAAAACTTTTTCTAGGACTTCATTTTTTATAACTAGTGTGAATTACTGAATTGATGAATTTGTAGCACATAAGGTTATCTATTTACAAATTGTCAATTTAAATGATAGCTCATTGATTTGCACATAACCCTACTTTTCCAAGTTCTTTTTAGCTTATGGATTTAAATGAGCCTATTTTAATGCCCACATTTTCCTGTTTTACTTCTCCTACTTACCTGCTCAGGATTTAACCCCTGTTTCAGGTAGCTTCTCTTACCCCTTCAAATATAGCTGGGCTATTTATTTCAAGAGCTGAGTCACCTATCCTTAGTGTCAATGTGAATTTGAGCTCCTAACCCCCTTTAGCATTGCTTCTCCTACAAACCATGTCTTCTGATCTAAGCTTATTTTGGAACCACAAATCACTTTGGCCATTTTAAGACCCAACCAGCCACTATTATTTGTAGGTGCCTTGGAAACTTAGCTTTAGGCACATTCTGTCTGTGTGTTATTTGCTGTATCCCAGGGTCACTGTTAATGCTTCTGTAGTTTCTGACTCATTGCTGCTGATTACTACTGCTGCAGCCAGTCCAGGGTCTGCCTGGAGCTACCTCTCACTTCTGCTGTTCTGACAATCCATGGGGACACACCTCTGCTGACCACCATGCCCACTGAAACTTCCAGTGCTCAGTCTTTAGTGAAGCAAAAATAAAATGGATGCCTCCCTTGTGGGTTGAGCACTTCGAGATCCCAAGGGGAATGCTGTTTGGTTTCTAAGGTGTTACATAATTAATAAACAACTTTCTCATTTCACTCATAGGCATTCTCTCTCTCTAGCTATAACACAACTTTTAGATGATGTCCGAATGGTTTGAGACCTAGAACTGCCATCTCCTTTAGATTCTAATTTTCATATAGCAGGGGTGATTTATCTGTCACTTATTTATCTATCATCTATAGATAAATTTGCCTCCCAAAGGCATTTGTTATTATTTGCAAGCACTTTCGGTTTTTACCATTGGGTAGTATCTAGTGGGTAGAGGCCAGAGATGCTACTAAACACTCAACAAAGCATAGGATGGCTCAGCTCTCCACAACAAGAAATCATCCATCTCTCTCACAGTGTCAGTTGTATCAGCATTGGCAAAGACTGTCACATGGAATAGGCAGGCATATCACAATCATGACAAAAAAAATCCTGATAATTCTAATCTCTCTGTGGGTGATTTAATTTTTATTTTTCCAGCAGAAATGAAAGCTTTTTGAAGTGGTACAAAATTAACTCTTGGTATTCTGCTTTTAAGTTCAGGGATATGACAACAAGTTGCCCATGTAATAATGCCTGCAAAATTTGTGGAATCACCTGAGAAAACACAATGGTCCAAATCCTAACTTTTTAGTAGATTTATTTTTAGCAAATTTCTGCTATGGGCAAAAATATTTTTCTTAATTTAAAAAATAAATTCAAATTAAGTGAGGTAACTTAATAGATTGATATATTTTTCAGGCTTCTATGAAGGTGTAAACTTTTGGAAGGATGGAACTGTACAATAGCACTAGGAACAAAGTCTAACAAGAGACCTCATGGCAGTATCTGAAAGGCTTTATGCTAAATGGGAATGGGTTGAGATTGAAAGCAACAGTTACTGAGGGTGGTAGCAAGATAGTGGCAGGGCAGGAGGATCTTTCTTGCACCTCCTCCCAAACCAAATTGGAAATAAAAATAAACCAGGGAAAAGCCACCCAAAATAAACAACTAAAGACTACCTGAAGAAGAGACTTTTAAGGAAGGACAGGCAGAAACCACCTTAAGATCCAAAATCGGTAGAAGGGGTGGAGATGTGAAAGGGGACAGGCCTGCTCCCAGTGCAGGCTGAGGTTATTGCATGGCTGTACCAGACTCTGGACCAGGTTCCCAAGCATGGAGCAGCACCAGTGCTGGGATGAGCCACCCACACAACATCCAGCAGTGAGAGGCTGTGGGTTTTTTGTCAGCTGGGGAGAGACAGAATTCACTGGAGACAAAGCCACCACATTTTTTTAAGGCACCGAAGTACAGATTTTCATTTGCAGCCACTCATCTCGAGCTACAGCAAAGGGAGGGTGGCACAGACTGGAGTAGCCTGAGGAGACTCTGGAGTGGGAAGTACTGGGGAGAGACATGGGAGAGTGGCTGGAGGACTTCTCTGTTGAGACATACCTAGATACCACAGCAGCCATTTTTCTTGAGAAGAGCAAGCCCTTCCCAGAGGAAAAACAATTACCTACCCTGTGGGATAGCACTTGTCCCACTCTTTGGAATCCTGCTCACCCCACCCTGTGTCTCATTTCCCCCCACACTGCATCTTAACTCTTGCTGAGGAAACAGGAACTTAAGCAGATTCAGGGGGCTGTCATAGACTTGCTTTAGGGCAGGGCCATCCCAGACACTTTCCGGGGAACCAGAGAGGTGCTTACCTCACATGGGAGAGACATAGAAATGCCCTTCTGGTTTCTGGCAGACCCAAACTCTGGGCTCTAGAGTCCCCACCTGCTTTCCTATGAGGGGCTCTGCCTTGCTGAGTTCAGGGAAATCATTCAGGACAGACTCAGACGTGTAGCTCGAGGTCAGGGTAACATACCCACCATCTTTCCTGAAGTCTGAATGGCACTTCCCAAGGCAGATGCAGGGGTCCTATCCTCCCAACTCTGCCAGAAGCTCTCTCAGAAACAGTCAGTGACTAGAGTATACTGACAGTGGGCCTGCAGGCTAGCAGGCAGAGGCAGGTGGAGGTGGATCCTGTTGTGCCTAGTGATGCTCCCTGTCCCACCCCTAGGTCCTATGATGATAAAAGCCTGTTTAATAGCACAGTGTGGCCCATCCTGTATGCAGCCAAGCTCAAGGAGACAGCCACAAACTGGCTGTGGATCCCTTGTAGCATTGAACAAGCTGCTGAGGGCTAGATGTGGACAGCATCTGACACTGGCATACACCAGCTTCAGACAGTATCAGGACCATATTCTAATGGAGAATCCGGCAGGCAGGCACTAAACTCTGCTGAGCCAAATTACACATTGTTCTTTTTCATTAGTTTTGTTTTCTTTATTTTTCCATAACCTTTTAACATTTAAATTTTTCTTCTATTTCTTTTTTTCCTTTCATATCTCTTATTTTACTCTTTCCTTTTCTAACTCCATTATTTCCTTCTTTCTTTAGCTTATTTTCCTTTTCCTTTCTTTGTTCCTTTTTACAATTTTCTTCTCTGTATCCTTTTTAAAAAATATTTTATTTATTTATTTTTAGAGAGAGGGGAAGGGAGGGGGAGAGGGAGAGAAATATCAATGTGTGGTTACCTCTCCTGTGCCCCCTACTGGGAATCTGGCCCACAACCCAAGCCTGTGCCCTAACAGGAATCCAACCAGTGACCCTTTTCTTAGCAGTCCAGCGCTCAGTCCACTGAGCCACACCACCCAGGCCTCCTCTCCGTATCCTTTACTCTTATTGTTTTCCTTCCTTCTCTCCTCACATAATCATTTTTCTTTCCTTTGATCTTCATGTATTCTTTCTTCTTTTACTATCCTATTTCTCTTTCCACTTACAATTCTATGATATTTGGTTGTTGATTTTGCTGCTGTTGTAGGATTTTTATTTTTATTTTTATTTATTTTGATTTTGTTCTTGTGCTGTTTTGTTTTGTTCTGCCAGCACTTGTACAGCAGTATACAAAAAAAAAATGAAACTAGACCACCAACCTTCACCATACACCAGAATAAACTCAAAATGGATAAAAGACTTAACTATAAGTTGTGATGCCATAAAAATCCTAGAGGAAAACTTAGGCAGTAAAATTTCAGGTATCTCATGAAGCAGTATTTTTGCCAATATATCTTCTAGGGCAAGGGAAAGAAAGGAAAAAAAATAAACAAAGGGGACTACATCAAATTAAAAAAAAAAACCTTCTGCACAGCTAAAGAAAGCATCATCAAAATGAAAAGGGAACCCGTTGTGTGGGAAAACATATTTAACAACAATACATTGGACTAGGGTTTAATCCTCCAAAATATATAAAGAACTTATATGACTCAACACCAGGAAGACAAACAATCCAATTTAAAAAAAGAGCAAAGGGGCCTGGCTGGTGTGGCTTAGTTGGTTGGGGCATCACCCCATTAACCAAAAGCTCCCATGTTCAATTCCCAGTCAGGGCGCATGCCCAGGTTGTGGGTTTGGTCCCAGTAGGGTGCATGCAAGAGATGCATGATTGATGTTTCTCTCGTTGATGTTTCTCTCTCTCTCTCTCTCTCTCTCTCTCTCTCTCTCTCTCTCTCTCTCTCTCTCTCTCCCTCTCCTCCTCTCTCTCTAAAATCAATAAGCATATCCTCATGTGGGAATAAAAAATGTGCAAAGGACTTGAATAGACCCTTCTCCAAGAGAACATACAGACGGTCCATTAGACATATGAAAAAATGCTCAACGTTAGTAACCATCAGAGAGATGCAGATCAAAACCACAGTAGGATATCATCTCACACTGCCAAAATGGCTGTCATCAATACATCAACAAACAACAAATGTTGGCGAGGATGTGGTAAAAATGGAACCCTAAGTGCACTGTTGGTGGGAATGCTGACTGGTGCAGCCACTATGGAAAGCTGTACGGAGTTTTCTCAAAAAATTAAAAATGGAAGTGCCTTTGGATCCAGTGATTCCACTGCTGGTAACATATCCAAGGAATCCTGAAACACCATATCAAAAGAATATATGCACCCCCATGTTTATTGCAGTGTTGTTTACAATAGCCATGATTTGGAAACAGCCTAAGTGCCCATCAGTAGATGAGTAGATAAAAAAAAAACTATGGTACATTTACACAATGGAATACTACACAGAAATAAAAAAGAAGGAATCCTTACTTTTTGCAGTAGCATGGATGGAACTCTAAACTATTATGCTAAGTGAAATAATCCATTTGGTGGAAGACAAATACCATGTGATCTCACTTATAAGTGGAATCTAATGAACAAAATAAATGAGAAAAAATAGAATCAGAGGCATATAAACATGGAACAGACTGACAGCTATAAGAGGGAAGGAGAGGGGAGGGGACTATCTGTAAGAAGGTGAAGGGATTAGTCAAAGAACATGGACATGGACAACAGTGTGGGGAACATGGACAACAACTCTGGGAATGTGGGGGTGGTCTGGGTGGAAGGGTTAAAGGGGAAAAATTGGGACAACTGTAATAGCATAAACAATAAAATACTTTTAAAAAAGGAAGTTAGTGTCTAGAGGTGGACCTTGGACATCCAGCAGCCACTTTGTGACCGCGAGGAGACAAACCCAATGTGCTCAGGTTAGCAGACCAAAAGCATGAATGAATCTTGCTTTACTGATATGTGATTAGATCAATAAACTAACCTGGGGCCTTTGGGATTATTGCTATAAAAAAAAGCAACGGTTTATGAGTTAGAGACCCTGTCTGATGGGACATTAATTGAATTAAGTTAACCTCCAGCTTTCCTCTACTGTCTACCACATTCTTGCAGTACAGTGGCTACAATGAATAGAAACCCAAGAATGCCCATGCCACTTCTGCCTATATCCATGCTGCAAGAAATAAACAAGAAATTGCCAGGGATGTCTTCCTTCTACACTCTCATCTCTACCTACTTCAGCTTTTACTGTTTCCTTTCCACTCATAACTTTGAGCATGCAGTGTTGGAAGAGGAAGGGGAGGTGACAGCATCCTGAAACATAATACAGTCATGTAAAACACAAAAGATAGAGGCTGACCCTCAGGGTGAGTCATCGAAGCTCTGCATACTCCTAGGTCTGCCATATATTGTATCTGGACAAACAAATACATGAACCTGCCTCTTTGGCAGAGAATTTGGCAATTTCTACTTTAGTAGACTTTAATTCTACTCAAAAGTACCACACTTAATGAGTTCCTGCTTGATAACACAAACTGTATTTAGGGTTGTGGAAAGCAATATTCCATCTATCTTAGACGTTAGAAAGAATCGTGAGGCATCTAGGTGAAGAGTGAAGAAGGCTGATATTATGTCTATTGACATGCCCCGGGATATGGTAGTGATTTGTATTCATTTCCTATTGCTGTTTACCACCAACATATTAGCTTAAAGCAATACACATTTACTGTCTTACAGTCTTGAGGTTGGAAGTCTAAAATATGTTTCACTTGGCTAAAGTCAAGGCATTGGCAGAGCTCTACTCTTTTGGAATCTCTAGGGGATAATTCATTACTCTGACTTTTCCAGCTTCTAGAGGCTGCCGACAATTCTTAACTCAAGGGCCCTTTCCTCCACCTCCAGAGCCAGGAGTAGCTGGTCAGGTCCTTCTCACACTGCTTCATTTAGTTCTCTCTTATATCTTCTCTTCTGACTTGGATTCTACTGACTTCTTTCTTTTGTAAGGACCCTTGTGATTACATAGGGTCCAATTGGCAACTCAGAACAATCTCTCCATCTCAAGATTCTTAACTAAGTCACATCTACAAAGTCCTTTTTGTCTTGTGAGGTAATACATTCACAGGTCTGGGGATTAGGACTCGAATACGTTTGAGAACCTTTAAATGCCTACTGCATAGCACTGCACTCAAGCAATAGTACACAGACAGAAAGTGCGTAATTTGGGCCATCTAAAGTAGTCTACCTGAAAAGCATCCTCTGAGTAGAGTTAAATATGAATTCCTATTTCTCTTTGTTCTAGAAAGAGTTGGTGGCACCTTCCTCAGCACTTACACTGTTATTTAACACAATTATCTGCCACTGCTAGGCCAGATAAGGCTTACACATGGGTGCTATAAAAGATAATCTGTGATGACAGCACGCTCAGGTATGGTTGGTAGTAGATCAGACTATAAGCAAAAAAGATTCAATAGCAACACTTCACTTGGATTCTCTCTAGGCTTTTATTGTACTCTCCTTGACTTTGGTTTCTCTGACCAAGGTTCTTTCCCAGCTTGTTACTCTTAAAAACGCATAGTTGTTTTTGAGAACCTACGTTGTCAAAATGCTGAATATCCCTTCACATAGTTTAAATGTATGACCTGATTGAAAACTTTTAGACATATCATTAAGTATTGTTATCACACACAGGTAAGGGACCCTGGCCACTTTCTACTCTGCCATCCCTTGTGAATTAGCCCAGCAGAGATTGTATTCTCCTGGTGTAACTGGAAGAACAGGATCAGATACCAGGCACAGTGTAGATACTTAGTAAGTGTTAAATACATTAAAAGAAACACTAATGATTTAGTTTCTTCCTGATAAGATTGGGAAGGGAGCTCAGAGCTGTGTATTTCTATTTCAGTTAAGATTCTTATCAGTCTAAAATCTTATCAGTAGATGTCACTTAATCAGAAGTGAAAAAGATTTTGACTGCTCCTAAGAATCATGAAGTTTATGCCTTTACCTGTCATTTTAATTGGAATTTGACAGTATGTACAAACACATACCTCTGAGTTTGGAAACCCAAGCAGAACATTGAGGATAGCAAAAGGAGAAATGATAAAATCCCTGTTTTAGAAAAACAAATCACAAAACTGTTCCCTATTGCCATTGTGTCCCCATTTGTTCTACTTATATGGACTTTCTGGTCTTCGGATTCTGCTTGTCTGTCTCTACTTGTGGTGTGTCTCTGAGGAAGTGCAGAACAAACCCTACTTTAGCATCAGACAAGCCTTGGTTCTAGTCTGGGCCTTGCCACTTACTGGGTACTTATCTCCATGACTTTGTGCAAGCACCTTCTCTGCACATCAGCTTCCCCATTTATAAAGCGGAAATAAACAGCCTGTCTTGAGGGGTTATTTTTGAGGTTCAGTTTTGTTACAGAGTATATGGTCAATAGATGCTAAATCCTTTTGCTATTATTTTAATATTGTTACTATGATATTGAATTCATTGTCTTTGATGATTTAAGGAGTAAACCTTTAAACCAAGGCATTGACCAAAATCTTACAAATAAAGTAGTAAAAACATCCCTCTGACAGAAAGGTTCCTATGCATATAGTTAAAGCTCAGGAATTTATCAAATTCATTGAGATTTATTACTTTCACATTATGGATTTCCTCAAATGTTAACCAACTTTTTGACTTTATGTTTAAAATAATGGTTAATCAATTTCAAAAGATGCCAATTTCCCACAACTTTTTCAACTAGTTAAACAAAGTCTTTTCCTCAGACATCATTTTGATTCTATATAGATACTGCCCAACTATTTGGGAAATAAAGAAAGGGAATAAAGTCATCTTCAAAGTGATCGTCATAGTCCTCCTCCTCTTTTGTCTCCTTCTGAAGTGGAGGAATCATTTGTACTTTCTTCCTCATACTGACTGTAGTCATCAACTTTCATTTGAGACTCCTGGAGAGAAAGAGGGTCCCTACATCACACCCCATTTTCATGAAGCTCCTTTGTATACAACCTCCAGCTCTCCTTGTCCCACTTCAGCTGGATTTTTAATTTTGTAGAACTAATGCTTGATCATAAAACTCTTAGAAGAAAACACAGGCAGTAAAATCACACACATCTCTTGTATCGATATTTTTTTCTGGCATATCTCTTTGAACAAGAAAAATGAAAGAAAAAATAAACAAATGGACTACATCAAACTAAAAAGCTTCTGCACAGCAATGAAAACCATCAACATAATGAAAAGGCAACCTACTGAATGGGAAAACATATTCATTAATGATACATCCAATAAGAGGTAAATATCAAAAGTTTATTTAAAACTCATACAACTCAACACCAAAAAAATAACCCCAATCCAATTAAAAACATTTTTGCACTGTTAATGGGAGTGCAAACTGGTGCAGCTTCTGAGGAAAGTGATATGGAGATACCGCAAAAAATTAAAAGTGGATCTGCCATTTGACCCAGCAATACTACTTCTGGGAATACATGGGAAGGAACACAAAACACTTATTCAAAAGAACATAAGCACCCCTATGTTCATTGCAGCAGTATTTACAATTGCCAAGATATGGAAGCGGCCCAAGTGTCCATCAATAGATGAGTGGATAAAACAACTATGGGACATTTACACAATGGAATTCTACTCAGCCATTAAAAAGATGAAAATTTACCCTGTTATAGTATTGATGGACCTGGAGAATACTATGCTAAGTGAAATAAGACAGTCAGAGAAAGATAAATACCATATGACTTCACTCATATGTGGAATCTAATGAAAAAAATGAACTAACAAGCAAAATAGAAACAGACTTCTAGATAGAGAGCAGTACAACAGCTAAGGGAGGAGAAGGTTGGAGGTGGAGGGATTGAACAAAAAGGAAAAAGGACTCACGGACATGGACAACAATGTGGTGATTGCGAGGGGAGGGGGTGTAAGGGGGCTAAATGGTAATGGAAACAACATACAGTAATAAATAAATAAACAAATAAATAAAAAATATTAAAAAATTGAAAATGGAACTGTCTTACAAGTCAGTGATTCTACTTCTGAGTATACATCCAAAGAAGCCCAAAGCACTAATTCAAAGGAATATATGCACCCCAATGTTCATTGCAATTAATTATTATAGCTAAGCTATGCTAAGCAACCCAACTGTCTATCAATACTCGAGTGGATAAAAAATGGTTAGTACATATGTACAAAATATTACTCAGCCATACCAAAAAAATCATGTTACAATTTGAGATAGCATGGATATACGGACCTAGAGGGTATTATACTAAGTGAAATAAGGTAGACAGAAAAAGAAAAATACCACATGATTACACCTCTATGTGGAATATAAAGAACAAAACAAATGAACAAACTAAATAGAAACATACTCATAGATACAGAGAACAGACTGATGGTATACGGAGAGGAGAGGGTTTGAGAGGATGGGTGAAAAATGGAGTAAGAAGTACAAACTAGTAGTTACAAAATATCACAGAGATGTAAAGTACAGGATAGGGAATATAATCAATAGTATTGTACGATGTACAATGACAGGTGAGTACTTAAAATATCAAGGGGATCACTTTGTAAAATGTAAGATTGTCTAACCCTATGCTGTGCATATAAAACTAACACAAAATAATATTGAATGAAAACAGTAATTGAAAAAGAAATTTAAAAATGGCAATATGCATGTCTAACCACTAAAGTTATGAAGTAATCTCCATGATAGGTCTAGTACCTACACCCTAGTACTCTGAAAAACACCATTGGCATTTTGATAGAGATTGTATTGAATTTATAGATTTCTGTGGGTAATATGGACACTTTATTGATGTTAATTCTTCCTGTCCATTAACATGGTATATGCTTCCATTTATTTGTATTTTCTTTAATTTCTTTCATCTATGTCTTATGATTTTCTGAGTACAGGTACTTTATCTCATTGGTCAAATTTATTCCTACGTACTTTATTTTTTGAAACAATTATAAATGAGATTGTTTTTAGTCTTCCCTTCTGATATTTCATTATTGATGTATAAAAATGCAACAAATTTCTGAGTATTTATTTTGTATTCTCTTATCTAATTTCAATTGAATTCATTTATCAGTTCCAGTAGATTTGGGTGGAATCTTTAGGGTTCTTTATATATAGTATAATAAAATCTGAAAATAATGATAGTTTTACTTCTTCCTTTAAAATTTGTATGTATTTTATTTCTTCTTCTTGTCTGATTTATGCCACTAGAACTTCCAGAATTATGTTGAATATGAGTGGTGAGAGTGGACATCATTGTCTTGTTCCTGATATTAAGGGAAACAATTTAATTTGCCCCTGTTGAGTATGATGCTGGCAATGGGTTTATCATACATGGCCTTTACTATGTTGAGTTATGTTCCCTCTATTCCCACTTAACTGAGAGTTTTTATCATAAATGGGTGCTGGATTTTGTCAAATCCTTTTTCTGCATCTATTAATATGATTTTTTAACCTTTATTTTTTAATGTGTTTTAAGCAGGTTCTTTTTAAAAATATTTTATACAGAAACTTTTTTTGAGTTTATCCTTTATTTTATATATGTGGTATAATTGATCTGCAGATATTATACCAACATTTCATCTCCAAAATGAATCTCATTTAATCATGGTGTATGACCTTTTTAATGTATTGCTGGATTTGGTTTCCTAATATTTTCTTGAGGATTTTAGCATCTATGTTCATCAGGGATGTTGGCCTATAATTTTCTTTGTAGAGTCTTTATTTGGTTTTTGAATTGTGATAATGCTGGCTCCATAAAATGAGCTTGTGAGCCTTTCCTTCTTTTTTTTTTTTTTTTTTTTTTTACTTTTTCTTGAATTCATTTGGATAACACTGGTTAACAAAATCATACCTGTGTCAGGTGAACAATTCTATAACATGTCATCTGTACACTGTGTTGTGTGTTCACCACCTCAAGTCAAGTCTCAGTCCATCACCATTTATCCTCCCTATACTCTCCTCTACTTCCTTCCAACCCTTCTCTTCCTGGCAATCACCATACTATTGTCCATCTCCATGAGTAGTTTTTCCTCTTTTTTTTGTGCAATCCCTCCACGCCCACCCCCAGGACATCTGTCAGCCTGCTCTCTACCTATGCATCAGCCATTATCATTGCAGTGTTATTTACAATAGCCAAGATTTGAAGCAACCCAAGTATTCACCAGTAAATGAGTGGATAATAAAGCTGTGATACATTTACCCAATAAAATACTACTTGGCCATATAAGAAGAAGGAAGTTTTACCCTTTGTGAGAGCATGTATGGAATTGAAGAGCATTATGCTAAGTGAAATAAGCCAATCAGAGAAAGATAAGGACCATACAATATCACTCATATGTAGATAAAATGAACTAAACAAGCTAAAATAATGACAGACTCCTCCCTCCTGTTGAATTTTTTGGGAATAGTTTGACAAGGGTAGGTATTAGTTCTTTGAACATTTGGTAAAATTCACCTGTGAAACCATTTGGTCCAACTTTTGTTTGTTGGAAGATACTGGTTGCTGTTTCACAATTTCATTGGTTGTAAGCAGTCTGTTTAGATTTTCTGGTATGTTTTTGATTCAGTTTTAGAAGATTGTATGTTCCCAGGAATTTATCCATTTCTTCCAGATTGTCCAATTTCTTGGCATATAGTTGTTCACAATATTTTCTTATAATCCTTTGCATTTCTGTGATGACAGTTGTCACTTCTTTTTTTTTAAATTTCTAATTTTATTTATTTGTGTCCCCTCTCTTTTTTCTTGAGTTTGGATACAGGTTTATCAATCTTGTTTATCTTTACAAGAACCAGCTGTTGGTTTCATTGATATTTTATATTGTTTTTTAGCTTCTATGTCATTTACTTCCACTCTGATCTTTATTATGACTTTATACTAATTTTGAGATTTGTTTGTTATTCTTTTTCAAGTTCCTTTAGATTTAAAGTCAGATTGTTTATTTGAGATTTTTCTTACTTCTTCAGGTAAGCCCCTATTGCTATGAACTTCCTTTCAAAAACTGCTTTAACTGTATTCCATAGATTTTCAGTTGCTTCATTTTCATTTCCATTTGTCTTAAGGTATCTTTTGATTTCCTCCTTGATCTCATTGTTTAGTAACATGTTATTTAGCCTCCATGTGTGCTTCTCAGTTTTTTTGTAATCAATTTTTAATTTCATAACATCTTGTTTGATGATGGAAAAATCTTCCCTTTTGGATTGAGAACCACTGTTATAGAAATAAAGGAAAAAAAGCTCTATTGAGTGTGTACAACTTATCCAAACACTGTTTTAGATTCTTTATACTCTCATAATCATGACAAAAGCTGTATAAGATAATGCAAATAAAGGAAACCAAATTTAAAATAGAGCCACCAAGCAATGAAGGGAGTGTTCTCACTCAGGAACTACTCACCACAATTAGTTTACACACCAGCAAGAAAAGGCTTACTTTATGTACCCAGTAGAAAGAAAGATGATTTTCAATTTTGTCCAGCAACAACAGAGATAATGAGAAGCTATCACAACTCCAAACTCTCACTCTCTGCTACTGAGCTGTCATTCAAAACAGCCATTCTCAACATATTCCTTTTTATAGAAGAATAGCTCCTTCCTTTGCTCTCAGAACTTGCCTGTGGTTTACTACAATTTGCAAGTACCAAGTTACAATTCCTCTGCCATTCTGAATGAACTCAATTTTGTTGGCTGAACTGCTTACCTTTTTGTACCAAAGATTGATAACCTGCACTATTATTGGCACTCGAAAGATGAAAACACTGAGACACAAAGAGAAATTAAGTAACTTTCACAAAATCATAGAGAGAAAATATTTTGCAGATAAGATCTGAACTGGATACTTTGGCTATTTTTCAATATGTTATGTTGTCTAGTATGTGCTTGGCACATCATTACTACTGGACTTGTGTAAATGAATGCATCAAAGTGGAGGCAACAATTATTAAATCCAAACTACCACAAGAGGGTAAGAGTGGTACATGGTATTACAGAGATAGGTATGCGATGTCATGAGGGAATGTGGGAAGCCATCTACATCAGTTTGAAATACAAATTAGGGCTGCCAGCCCATTCTCTATGAGTCTGTCTTCTATTTTGCTTGTTTACTCATATGTGGAATCTAATGAACAAAATGAACTAATAGCAATGTGCTCTTTTAAAAGTTATACAGGAATACTAGTCAAAAATGTATCTTGACTAGTAGGTTTTATGTATCTCTTCTAGTAGGTTTGTCTTTGGACATTTGCAGGCATAGAGGTTTGTACAGTATTACATTAATACCCTAACACAGCCATGCACACAGACTTACCAATATGAATCAAAATGGCATTTCATTTCTAATTTCTTAGGGTATTTTTCCTCAATCAAACATAAGTACTATCTTCATTTGTCTATAGTAAAGCATTTAGCTATAAAGGTTCAGACTCACCATGGAATTACTTGATAGACTGGTAAGAATATCAAAAGGTAAGGATCTACTTTTTTCATAATACCCTCAGAAAGATTTTCTTCATCTACAAAATACTATCTCATAAAGAAAGCAAGCGAAAGGCTCAAGCAATAGATTATGCTTTTATATTGCTCTTAAAATATGAGAAACTAGCAGATAAATGTACTAGCAATAATTTACTTGTTAAGCATGGATAACATGTCACTTTTTTTTTCTCCAAAAGGAAAAAATCAGCTGACTTTCCAAGGCATATAATTGAAAGCTTTTTTCCTCACATTGGAAATATAAACTTGAAATTGAGACAGACTTGTACCAACTAAGACATACCCCACATCTTAGGAAAACAGCTTTCTTCCTTTCACAAGGCCAGATGGTAAAATGTAAGCACCTATTTTATATATGTGTATGTGTGTGTGTTCATGTGTGTGTGCACACACACAAACGCTACCTATTAAATATAAATGCTATTATATATGTACAAATGCTACCTATTATATATATACAAATGCTATATATATGTGTGTGTGTGTGTATATATATATATATATATATATATATATATATATATATATATATACACACACACACACACGAAAATGCCACCATTGATGGCTGTTATATTTCATAACAGTGCCTGATTTGTCCTTTTTGTGAAGGGTGAGGTGTCTCTTATGGTTGGATGGCTACAATGTGTGTTGACTCATTCAGCAGGACAGTTAAATAAAATAAAATTTTACCCACATCATGCCTTTGACTTCAAAATCCATTTTCTAACCCTTGAAGTTGCAGTAAAAACTGTTCTTTCTCTAGTGTGCTGTCAGGGAAACCTCACTGCAGTTACATTTCTAATATCTGGTGCTGCTTCAGTGACAGGATGTTGCTGATGGAACCACTGTAACAGGAGTGGGAGGCACGGCCCCTGAGCCTCCGTGCTCATTTGCTTAGTGACCCCTACAATGAAGGGCGATGAATTGCTTGTTATTTTCCAAGTTTCTCAGAGACAGAAAGACTACAATAAGCTCTTGGGAGACGGTTTAAGTGAAGTTATTTTAAAATCACCATTACTTCTCTATGGAAGGTGAGTTTTACATAATTGTATCCATTGATGGTGCACCAGCCTGTGTCATTTCTGTAACTGTGGAGTTTATGCACTCCCACTCATATCTTTGTGCTAACAATGCTTAGTAGTGATACTTCAAATGGAAAAAAATATATAGCAGAGATAATGACTTTGTGACAAACAATTCTTTCCAATTGATAACACAGGTAATTTATTTTGGAAACAGTGGACCGCGTCTACTATATTGTATATTCCCACTGGAATGAAAGTCCTAAATGAGAATGTAACTTACTAGACATCAGAGATTTTCCGTCCTGTTTACCATAGTGTGAACAGCACCTAGAATAGCAAGGGGCATATAGTAGATGCTCAGTAACTATGTGTTCAATCAATGATATCACAATTTCTTTAATGAAATGCAACAATTCTTTATTAAACTATTTTGGCATAGTATTGGTGTTGCTTGATTTAGTTTCCTTCCTATGACTTAAAACCCACAAGGTACATTTTTGATGGTCAATTATGGCCTTAAAAATATTTGTTTCTTAGTCTTCTGTTTTTCTATTGTTAAACTTTTTAATATACGTACCAGTTTCTAACAACAGAAAATGAAAATAAGTGAAGAATAAAATGTATTACTTTACTTTTAGCATATCCTATAAAGCAATATTGCCTTTTACTGTAGACATATAGTTGATAGTCTTTTTAAGATTCCTGTGCATGAAGTCCATAGGAGTTCAGGCATAATGATTTTAAAGACAAAATATTTCCAGGTATTGATGTATTCAATTAAAGATTTATTTACTCACTGAATAGTTATTGCTTACTGCCTGTTAATATGGCATTACTGTTTTAGGTATCAGGAATATAGCAGTGAACAAAATGGTAACACTCCCTGCCTACATGGAACTTTCATACTAATGAGGGGATATAAGCAGTTAAAAATAGATAAAAAATCATATCACATATAGAAAGATAATTATTTTTATTCAGAAAAATCAGAAATCAGTGGGTGGTAAGATACCCTGGAAGGCTTGCTATTTTAAATGAAGGAGCCAAGAAAACTGCCTTTTGAACAGAGACTTGCAAAAACTTGAGGGAAGTGAAAGTAAGCCATATGGATGTTCCAGGTAAATGAAAGACCAAGCGTGAGGTCTCAAAACAAAAATGTGCTGGGGAAGTTCTTGGGTAGGTGAGGAGGTCAGGATACCTGGAGCAAAACAGAATAAGGGAGAACATGAGGAAATGAGCTCAGCGAGGTAATGGAGGCCATAGACTTGGTAAAATGTGGTGAGATTCTGGATATGTTTTGAGACTTGACCTGATATATTTGACAGAAAAAGAGAAGTGTGAGGTTTTGGTCTGTGCACTACAGAGATAAACTTAAAGTTACTTGATATGGAGAAAACTACATGTGGACTAGGTTTGAGGGGAGGACTTTCTGGTAGATTGAGCAAGGAAGGGTAAACAAGCAAAAAATGCAAAACTCAATGGATGCATGTAAAACTAAAGAGGGTCTAAATCTATAGTGAAGTGCATTACCTCACTCCACTGGCTATAATAAATAATGTAAAACTCCCCACAAAGATAGTCTTTTCAAGTTATTTATATTATTGAACTATTCAACACAGCAGAAGGTTGTGTAATATAAAATTATCTATATAAACAAAACTTTGTTATTAACATGCACCTTCACATCAGAAAACACCGATACATTTCTTTGCAGTCAGTGGAGAAGGTCATGTTCTCTTAATATCAAATTGGTTGTCTCGGTTATTCAGTAGTCACTTGATTAATAAATGCTATCTCCATGTTCCTAGAACCCATAGATTGGATAACCGAATACTTTGAAAGTAAACTTCAAATATGATGAAACTTGGCTCCTAGAGACTGCAGTGTCAGTGTGCACTTGCTAAGACTAAGGAGAGTCTTCTACATTATCACAACCAGTAACAAAATATTATCTAAAACATACTCTATATTAACATTTTCTTAGTCACCGCAAACTACGTATTTGTTATAGTTTAAACCTAGGATACAGTCAAGGATCCTGCTTTAATCAAAATAGCTCCTTTTCTGTTCATGGCACCGAAATTTGTATAAAATCCAGAGAAATTGTCTTGTAGAATTTCCTTGGTTTGTCTAACTTTTTTTCTTACAGTGTCTCCCAAATTTATATTCTGGCAAGATGACTACATAGGTAACATATATGTACAAATGCATCATATCTGGAGACATGATAACAGTTTGTCACATTATTGGCAATAGTAAATGCCAGTAATAGGTGGTAAAGGTGGTAATTATCACAATTTATATAAAGAATCTCTTCCCTTTCCAGTTAATGTATTATTCATGGATTGACACGTTATGTGTGAACATCTTTTTCCCCAACAGCTTTCATCCAGTGCTCTTAGCAAACATCTGATTAACTGAATAGTATTAGATTGGTAGTTGCACAATGGTGATTTTCCAATGCTATCTATCAATTTTGTTATATTTATTAGCTGGCATTTGTCTTCTTTTCCATTTTGGTTTTATAACTATGGACTCCTGTATTATATATATTCCATTAATATCACAACATTATTACTTTTTCATGCTCAATTTGGCAGAAAGTTGAGCACTGGGAGGCTCTTTTATCTGATGCATGTTCTCTTGACATCTTCCCATTAATTGTAAATAGGATGTCCCAGATTCAGCTTGACACAGAGCTGAATATTTCTCCAAGAAGCACAGGTTCCTTATAAGAAAGGGTTTTTGCTTAGAAGTCAAGGTCTAGATTTGCTTGTTAGCTATTATAGATTGAGTAGTCAAGGTTAAGATTTGATGGCCTGTGATGCCATCCACTAAAGCTCTGTAAATAGAGCTACGAAATATAGTTATAAGAACTTACAGGTTCATAGTGGTATCTCAAATTCAAATCTAACACCATAGGATTCGTTCTCCACGTTCTGCATTTGAATCTTCCTTCTCTCACAGCAAAATTTTGCTATGTTCATTTATTCACTATGTCTTAAATACACACAAAATAGTTTGAGAATTACTCATGGGTGACCTAGAAAAGTGTTATTTAATTTCTGAATTTTTAATGTTTTTTAAGATATCATTTTGTTATTGAGTTTTAATTTAATTGCATTTTAAATAGAGGAACATTTCTTTTTCTAAGTTCATTATGAATTTTTTCTATTGCTATGTCCTGAAGTGTACATATGAACATTGCTTCTGTATTTTAATCCTATCTGGTGAATTTTTCATTGTATTATAAATTTTCTCATTATGTTCATGTTTTTCTTTAAATCCTTGAGTATGTTTATAGTAACAAGTTAGAGTTCTTGTCCTCTATTTCTATTATCTCTGTCACTTCTGGGTCTTTTACCATTTATTGATTTTTCCATGTTTTGTCACATTTTCCTAATATTTTTAAAAGCATTATATCTTTGAATACCTCTGTGTTTTTGTCTTCTTGTAATAAATAATTAAAAAATTCTGGATGGCCTGCAAGTGCATTACGCTAAGATAAATTAGTCATACTGAGAAAGTCAAATACTGTATGATTTCTCTTATATGTGGAACCTAACAGAGCAAAATAAAACTTCAGTTCATAGGTACATAGAAAATATCAATGGTTTCCAGAGGCAGGAGGTGAATGGGATGTGACAAATAAATGAAGGGGGTCCAAAGGTAAAAAAAAGAGGAAAAGTTTTGTCAGACCTTTAAATTGCTTGAGGATCAAGGTTTTCAAGTTGTGCTTTAAAGCAGTCTTAGGTCCGGGTTTAGAAGAGCCTTTACTTCAGGAAATTTTACCTCTACCAAGGCATTGAGTACCTGGGGTGTTCAAAAAGATTTCTCAATCCTGGCTGTTTGAACTCAAAGTCTCAGGGCCTTATGAGAGTTCTAGAAATTGTCCAGCTTATGGCTCTTAAGTAGCCCTTTGCCTAAATTTGTGGAGGTTCACTCTACATAAGTGCAGCTTAATATTTAGCAACAGACTGAAGAGAACCTTTATGCAGATGTCCAGAGCTTTTTATCTGCATAGCTCCTTTCTCTCTGGTAGTCTGCCCTGCAAAGTCCCTCTGTTTCAGCTTCTCAGAACACCAATCTCTATTTCCTCAATGCAGTAAGATAACCAGTGTGCTTGAGGTTCTTCTCTATCTACCAGGAAGTCTAAAATATGCCTCCAGGAAGAAGTCAAGTGATCATATGAGTTGCTCATTTGTGTCCTTTATCTCAAGGATCACAACATGAAGCCTATTGTCCAATTTCAGAGATGAGTTACTTCATATTTTTTCCATAAGCATTTGTTTAGGGTAAGAGATACCAGGTAATTTAGCATGATCAGAAATAATTCTTTTTATGCTATTATTTAGATTTCATGTTTTAAATTTTGGAACATGTAAATATTTACATGTTTTGAAATTCAAAACTATAGAACACATAAACTCATGCCAAATATCACTCTTATCCCTACTCTTCCATTCCTTTTCTAACTCTCCTCCACAGGTCACCGTTCTTATTAGATATGATTTCTCATTAGTTCGTACTTTGTTTTGTTTTTTACCAATGTAAGCAAATATTAATTTTTTAAATATTTCTTTTGTATACAAATTTAGCATGCTTTGTATAATCTTGTTCTTTCTCAGTTATAAATTATAGATACTTTTCATCTTATAATTCTACATCTCTATATTTGCATAATGTTTCACTGTTGGCATATGCCACAGTTCATTCAGCTACTGCCTCTGTCTAATATTTTGTTTATACAAATGATGTTTCATATGTTGTTTTGTATTTGTGGAGAAATATCTTCAGGTAAATTTCTAGATATAACTTTTCTGGGACAAAAGGTAAATGCAAAACTAGTTTTGTTATATTTTACCAAATTTCCCTCTATAGATACTAAACCATTTTGTATTCTCACCATGAGAGTATGTCAGTGCCTAGTTACTCATTGTCATTTAAGGGCTTTGCTTAATATGTTATGGGAAAAAAAGTTCATTGTATATCAATAGTTTATTTGAAAAAGCAAGTAAGTAAGAGTAGCTGGAAAATCATTAGAAAAGAGAAATGAGTTAGAGCACAATTATTCAAACATATATATCCTCTATATTTTAAAAAATTTGGTTTTGTCACAAATCTCTTTGTAAGTAGTGAACTTTAAAGATGAATATGCAGATGTACTACTCTAAGCATTGGTTGGTAAATTGCTTCATATGCATACAAAAATGTATATAGAGCAATGTTATGAAAAATAGTGAGAAACCTAAGCATATCCAAAAAATGTTATAATAAAAATATTTTTAAAATGTATATAATTTTATAGAAGAGAGAAAGTGAATGAGCATACATTCATACATGGAATAACATGGGTAAATCTTGTAAACAATAGTTGAAAACAATATTAAATTAAAAAAGCTAAACTCAGAAGACTGCTATGGTATTTCTATAAAACTGAAAACAAGCAAAATAAAATTTTATATATTTTAGTTGTATAGTATTTAGTAAACTTCTTTTATAAAATAGCTGGAAAATAGTAAATAGAAAATTTAGAAGAGTGGTTGCCTTAAGGAATGCAAGAAATTATCAATAGAAGAAAATATATCATATTGAAATATTTTTAAAACATATTAAATGTAAAAGTATACAAACATATGGTAATACCTAAAATATAAAAGTTGCAGAATTGAGAAGTTCTTCAAATTGAAAAATATTCCCATTATAAATTTTCAACTATTTCCCCCATTGGTTTGACCCTGGAACTCTTCTTACTTAGTGTCTATTAACATTTTGAGAAAACCAGTGCTCCACCATAGATCAGGGCAAATTAGATCACTGATAAACAAGTTTGCTGTCAAGAGTTCCAGAGGCAAGGAAAACTCAAGGTCAAAGACCCAGGGAAGAAGCATGGTGACAGATAATTACTAGAATTAGTGGGGTGACCTGAATCACTATATTGTACACCCGAAACTAATGTAAGCAACATAAAATTCTATGCCACTATACTTAAGTAAGAAATAAATTTTTGAAAAAAGAAGAATGCTCTGGCTGGTGTGGCTTTGTGGATTGAGTGCTGGCCTGTGAACCAAAGGGTTGCTGGTTTGATTCCCAGTCAGGGCACATGCCTGGGTTGTGGGCCAGGTCCCCAGTAGGGGGTGC
The DNA here is from genome assembly GCF_022682495.2 of Desmodus rotundus. Classification (NCBI taxonomy): domain Eukaryota; kingdom Metazoa; phylum Chordata; class Mammalia; order Chiroptera; family Phyllostomidae; genus Desmodus; species Desmodus rotundus. The sequence goes on from NC_071390.1 coordinate 110,865,869, forward strand.
ATGAGAGGCAACCACACATTGATGTTTCTCTCCCTCTCTTTCTCCCTCCCTTTCCCTCTCTCTAAAAAGAAATAAAATCTTTTAAAAATTTTAGAAAAAAAAGAATGAAAATGTAATGTAATCAAGAGTCCAGAGGACCCCTCATTTCATTCTTTTCCTTTGGCAAAGTTTTAGGTAAGAAACACATGGCTTAAAAAGGAGGAAACAGGTTAACATAACACAGAATATAAAAATTAAAACAGATAAAATAAAACAGTGGCAAAATTCCCACAGAACCAGTTCTAAAATTCCTGTTTTCAGTAGCCATAAACTAAAGCTAAATTGAAAACAAAAGTGCCACACTCCTTTGAGACAGTACCAAGTCCTTAGTCATCTCCTGCAGCCTTTGTCTAACATGTAGAAAGGACAGATATTTTTTATAGCCATAATAAACATAAAAGGACAAAAATGTATGGAGAATCACCAGTAATCATCCCCATATCTGAGTGTTGTTGGCTGAAAGAGCATTTGGTGGTTGGATAAATGATTCTTATATTTCCCATTTTTTCATAACGTGATTTTAAAATTGGTCCCGCATTTCACAAGTGTCCCCATATATTTTCAAAAACAATATTGCCTTTTTTGAGATGAGACTCTGGTTATATTTAGAATCCATACCTTCCTATAAAATTAACAAGCATCCTTAATAACAAGTTTTACTACCAGAAAAAGAAAACACAATAAAACCCAGAAACCCTCCCCTCCCCCCAAAAAGCCAGGGAGATCCAAGATGGCTGCAGAGTATCTGGAAGCTCCATCCACTTGCTCTCATACTTGGACCAGTCTTGCAGCTAAACCACAGAGCAACCACCTCAACAATCCAGTGGAGAGTGAGTGTGAGTGTGTATGAGTTAAGTGCTTATGTAGACAAGAATGCAGGGAATGTGGGTGAATGGGAAAGAACCTGTCCGCCTGCAGGGCACTTGGGAGTGGGTGGCCTGGGCTCTCCTAGTGGAGCAACTACCACCAACCCTGCCCAACCCAGCACTTCTTGCTACACAGATTTGGGGCAGCTGAGTATTGGCTTAGGAGCTGTGAGCCCTGGGGTCAGAGCGAGATGGTCAGGGAAGTGCTGGCTGCAGAAACAGACCTACATGAGGCTCAGAAACACTGGAGGAAGTGGTGAAAGCAACCCCCACAGACCCATGTTATAGTATCACTGCAGGACTCTTCCCAGCGCCATCCAGGAGAGATCCAGAGAGCACCTTTAGGTAAAACTGTCAGAGGCTCTGACAGGAGTTGGCCAGCCCTGACCAAGAGAGACAGTGATTTTACGAGAGAGGAGGTGCACAGGGAGAACAAGCCCCCAGGGCTTGGTGCTGCAGCATGGGGGCTACACAGAAACACTTTTAAAAGAGGAGCTGAGGTGAGACTCAATGTGTGGCTGGGACCCAGTGCTTACATGCCTGTGTGTGCATGAGCAGCAGCTCTGCAAACAAAGAACTCAGAGGGATAAAGTCACGCTGAAGGGACTGTGCAACCTAACCCAGCATGGCTGGTGAGTGGGTAACTGTACAGAGTGGAGAGTTTGGCCTGAGTTTCCAGTGAAAGAGTGGCAGGCTGGGTACCGGATGGCCAGGAGCTAAACACCTGAGATTTGCTGCAGCAACTGCAGCAACATAAGTCTCCTCACACACAGGCAAGCCCAGACCCCTCTTGTGGGATTACAGGCTCAGCAGATCAGTGAGAACCGGCTCAGAAACCCCATGCTGGGTGCAATTCCACTGGGGAAACAAGAAAAAGCTCTGAAAGGGCCCTTTATCAGACAGTGCAAGCTACACTGTTCCTGGGGTGCTGATCCACTGAAACCAGCAAAGCAGAGAGATTAGAGACAGGTGCAACAAGGGATGTTCAGGGCACCACCCAGTCTCGGTGCCTACAGAGAGCTGCTGTCTGCACCAAGCAGGAAAGAAATGCCCCCTTAATACAGATTGGCCCCTCACAGGAAACAGACAGCTAATTCACCAGAAACCATATGTTATTGAAAGAATGTGGGACAGACCAAGACATGTGATGAGGGGACAGGGAAACACTCCCACCATCTTCCTGGAAGACTGAACAGTGCTCCACAGAGGTGCCACAGGGTACCCACCTCCCCAATGGCACCAGAAGTCACGTAGAAGCAGGTGGAGAAGGTAATGGTAGTCCTCTAGCATCATTAAATGAACTACTCCTTGGCCCTAGGCCCATGGAAAGCCAGCAGGGCAGACAGTGGGGACCAGCCAAATCAGAAGGAGAAAGCCGCAGACTGTGATCGAACAGGCTGCCTAGGGCCAGACGAGGACACATTCTGACATTATCGGGGGTGGGTCCAGAAAGAGAAGATAGTGGTAAACTGGATTCTACTGAGATGATTCCACCCTGGCCTTCTTCGTGATCTGCATTAATTCTTCTCCTGAATAGCTTTTTAACATTCATTTCTTTTCCTTCAAGGTTGGGCCTATTATTTCACTAGTTTTTATATTTTAGCTTATTTCAAATTTCATATTTTGTTCCTCCCTTCTTTTACTCCATTTTACCTTCTTCCTCCCTCTTTACTTTTGTCTTAAATTTTATTTTTTCTCTTGCTACAATGTTTCTATTCTGCATTCTAACTATTTGTCCCCACTCCAGCCACTTAAAACCATTTTTCTTGTCATTAGTCACCTCGCATGCTTTTTCCCATTCTTAAAATATCCTTATTCTTTCTCCACCTTTATCAATCTTTGCTCATTGGTTGGTGTATGGTGATTGTTGTGTATCTTCAATTTTGTTTCTAGATCTTCACAATTCTTGGTATTCAAATCTCAAATTTTACTGTTCCCCTCTCTTACTCCATTTTGTCTTCCTCCTGCCCTTTCTTTGTTTTATTTATTTATTTATTTATTTATTTAAATCTCTGTAGTTTGTTTATTTTTTAAGACTTTATTTATTTAAGTCTAGAGAGGAGAAGAGAGGGAGAAAGAGAGAGAGTAACATCCATTTGTGAGGGGTACATTGATCAACTGCCTCTTACATGCCTCCAAATGGGGATGTGGTCTGCAAATCAGGCATGTGCCCTCACTGGGAATCAAGCCCATGACCTTTCAGTTCACAGGCCAGCACTCAATCTACTGAGTCACACTAGCCAAGGCTGTTTTTGTTTTAAATTTTAATTTTTCCCCTCCCCAGCCTGATTTCATTCCTCACTCTTACTATTCCTTTTCCGTCTATCTTCTCAATATTAGTTTTCTTTCTTCTAGATATCTCATAAGCTTTTCTTTCTTTTTTCTTTCTTAGTCCCATTCCACCTATATTAATCTTTGCTCATTTGTTGTTGATATTGCTGTGGTAGATCTTTTTTTCCAATTTGGTTCCTATTGTTTTCACATTTTTTAAAAATTTTGTTTGAACTTAATACTATACTATTTCTTCCCCTTTCTTACTCCATTCTGCCTTCTTCTCTCCCTTTTTAATTTTTGGTGTTTCTTTTCTTTTCTCTCTTTCTTCACTTTGTTTCTATTTCCTACTCTTATTTCACCTACCCCAACCATCTCAAAATCATGTTTCCTTCAGTTACTTATCTTATATTTATTTTTCCCTGTCTTATAATAGTCATAATCTCTATACTCTTTTATTAATATTTGCTCATTTGCTATTGATAGTGTGGTTGGGTGTGGGCATTATTTCTGTGGGTGTGGGTTTGTTTCTTGGTTGTTTGGTTTTATTCTGGCAGCACCTGTACAACAGCATATAAGATGTGGTGGGCAATGTGACTCTCAGTCAGCCAGCCAGAGGGAAGGAACCACCCAACAACAACCAAAGCCCAATTCTAATCAGATAACTCAAATGAATTGCAAAAAGGGCATACCAAGAGCATCCACCTCAGGAGATGGAGGACACTGCACCACTGAGTTACACAGGTCTCCTACCACAAAAGATAACACCACAAGGAAATGGAGTCAAAGCAGATCAATATAATATGCAGAAACAAACAAGAAGAGTCACCCAAAATGGGGAGATAAAGAAACAATCCCCAATCGAAAGGAAAGGAGGAATCCTCAGAGAGAGTTTTAAATGAAATTGAGACAAGCAAACTATCAGACACTGAGTTCAAATTAATGGTTATAAGCATGTTCAAGGAGCTTAGGGAGAACTACAGGGAACACCATGGAAACTACAAGGAACTTATCGGGAACTACACCACCAGGAAAAAGGACATAAAACTATCAATAAGAGCCAGGAGGAAATGAAGAATACAGTATGTGAAATGAACAATACACTAGAAGGAATTAAAAGCAGGCTAGATGAAGCAGAGTACTTAATAAGTGAGCTGGAGAACAAGATAGAAAAAAACTCCCAGACAGAGCAAAAAATGGAAAAAAAAGACTAAAAAAGTAGGTAGACAGTATAAGGGAGCTGCAGGACAACATGAAATGTAATAATATTTGTATCATAGGGATACCAGAAGGAGAAGAGGAGGAGCAAGGTATAGAAAATCTGTTTGAAAAAGTAATAACAGAAAACTTCCCTAACTTGATGAAGGAGAAAGTAATGCAAGTCCAGGAAACACAGAAAGTCCCAATAAAGTTGTACCCAGAGTGGTCCACTCCTAGACACAGAATAATTAAGAGGGCAAAATTTAAAGACAAAGAGATAATCTTAAAGGCAGCAAGGGAGAAAGAGCCAGTAACATTCAGAGGAGCTCTGATAAGGCTATCAACTGATTTTGCAACAGAAACTCTACAAGCCAGAAGGGAATGGCAAGAAGTATTCCAAGTAATGAAAAGCAAAGGCCTGAAACCAAGACTACTCTACCCAGCAAGGCTCTGAATTAAAATATAAGATGAAATAAGGAGTTTCCCAGACAAAAAAGGGCTTAAAGAATACATTTACACCAAACCAGCATTGCAAGAGATGCAGAAGAAATTGCTTTAAGAAATTAAGAACTGACAGTAACCAGAGGGGAGGTAGGAGGGGTTAATGGGGGAAAACGGGGGAATGGTTGTTAAGGAACATGCATAAAGGATACATGGACAAAGCCAAAGTGGGGTAGGATTGAGGGTGGGAGGTGGGGTTGGCTGGGGTTGGGGGGAGAATGGGGGAAAAAATGGAGACAACTGTACTTGAACAACAATAAAAAAAAAGAAGATGAAGAGAAAGATAGAGAGAGGAACATTTGTATAAATGGAAATAATGGCAATGATTAAGTACTTATCAATAATGACTGTAAATGATAATGGATTAAATGCTCCAATCAAAAGACATGGGGTAGCTGAATGGATAAGAAAACATAACCTACATATATGCTGTCTATAAGAAACCCACCTAAGAAGTAAAGATCTACACAGACTAAAGATAAAGGGATGAAAAAAATATCCCAAGCAAATGAGCATGGAAAAAAGCTGGAGTAGCAGTATTTATATCATACAAAATAAACTTCAAAACAAGGCCATAAAAAGAGACAAAGAAGGTCACTTCATAATACTTAAGGAAGTAGTTCATCAAGAAGATATAACCCCTATAAACATATATGTACCCAACATAAGAACATCCAAATATATAAGGAAAATCTTGGAGAACTTAAGAAAGATATTGACAACAACACACTCATTGTAGAGGATTTTTACACCCCTTTGTCAACAACGGACAGACCTTCCTACCAAAGAATCAACAAGGATATTGTGGCATTGAACAACACTCTAGATCTAATGGACTTAATTGATATATACAGAACCATCTACCCCACAAAAAGCAAAATACACATTTTTTTCTAAAGCTCATGGAATATTTTCAAAGATAGACTGCATGGTAGGACACAAAACAAACCTCAACAAATTCAAGAAAACTGAAATCATATCAAGCATCTTCTCAGATCACAATGGCTTGAAACTAGAAACCAACTTCAAGGAAAAACTGAAAAAAATTCAAATACATGGAGACTGAATAACATGCTATTAAATAATGAATGGATTAATAATGAGATCAAGGAAGAAATCAAGAAGTTTCTGGAAACAAATGAAAATGAACACATAACAGCCCAAAAACTATGGGACACAGCGAAGGCAGTACTGAGAGGGAAGTTCATAGCAATACAGACCTACCTAAAAAAAGATAGAAAAATCTAAATTAACAACCTAACCCTACATCTTCAAGAATTAGATAAACAAAAATAAAGCCCAGAGTGAGTAGATTAGATGGAAGGAAAAAATCACAATCAGAGCAGAATTAAATGACATATAGATAAAACAAACAAACAAACAAACAAAAAAAACAAAAAAACCCCACCAATTCATAGGATCAATAAATCCAAGAAATCATTCTTTGAAAAGATAAACAAAATTGACAAGCCTTTAACCAACTCAAGAAAAAATGAGAGAGGAACCAAATAAATAAAATCAGAAATGAAAGAGGAGAAGTTACAGCCGATAACAGAAAAACATAAAGGATTTAAGAAATTACTATGAAAAACTATATGCCAAGAAATTGGACAATCTGGGCAAAATGTACAAATTTCTAGACACATGCAAAATTGAATCAAGAAACAGCAAGCCTGAATAGACCCGAAGAGACCAATAACACGTAGCAAAATTGAAGCAGTAATCAAAAACTCCAGTATACAAAAGCATTGGACGGGATGACTTCACAGGCTAATTTTACAAAACATTTCAAGAAGAACTAACTCTTATCCTTTTCAAACTATTCCAAAAAATTAAAGAAGATGGAAGATTCCCAAACACTTGTTATTATATGGCCAGTATTATCTAATTGTAAAACCAGGTAAAAACACAAGAAAGAAAGGAAACTACAGGCCAATATCACTAATGAACACAGATGCTAAAATCTTCAACAAAATATTGGCAATCTGGATCCAGCAGTACATTAAAAAGATCATATACCATGATCAAGTGGGATACATACCAGGGATTCAAGGATGGTACAATATTCTTAAATCAATAAATGTAATACATCACATAAACAAAAGGAAAGACAAAAATCACATGATCATATCAATATATGCCCCCAAATCATTTGATATAGTATAGCACTCATTTATGATAAAAACACTTAGCAAAGTGGGAATAGATGGAACATACCTCAACATAATAAAGGCAATATGAGAAACCTACAGCCAACATCATAAACGTGCAAAAACTAAAAGCTTTCCCACTACGATCAGGAACAAGACAAGGGTATCCGCTTTCACCACTTTTATTCAACACAGTATTAGAAGTGCTAGTGAGAGTGATCAGACAAGAAAAAGAAATAAAATGTATCCAAATTGGAAAGGAGGAAGTAAAATGGTCATTTGTAGATGACATGATAGTGTACATAGAAAACCCTATAGTCTCCACCAAAAAACTACTCAGCCTAATAAGTGAATTTGGCAAAATATGGGATACAATGTCAATATTCAGAAATCAGCATTTTTGTACACCAACAATAAAATATCAGAAACTAGGAAAAAATCCCATGTACTATAGCACCAAGAAAAATAAAGTACCTAGGAATAATCTTAACCAAGTGGTAAAAGACCTGTACTCAGAGAACTACAGAAAATGGAAGAAAAAAAATTAAAGAAGATACAAATGGAAGCATTTCCCTTGTTCATGGACTGGAGTAATTAACATCATTAAAATGTGTATATTACCCAAAGTAATCTATAGATTCAATATAATTCCTTTTCAATATCAATGGCATATTTCACAAACCTAGGACAAATATTTCAAAAATTTATATGGAACCAAAAATGACCCCAAATAGCCTCATCAATCCTCAGAAAGAAGAACAAAGTAGGAGGGATCACAATACCTGACACTAAACTATACTACAAGGCTACTGTAATCAGAACAGTCTGGTATTGCCATGAGAACAGACACATAGATCAATGAAACAGAATAGAGAGCTCAGAAACAAACCCATGTCTCTATGGTCAATTAATATTTTAAAAAGGGGTCAGGAGCATTCAATGGAGTAATAATAACATCTTCAATATATAGTGTTGGGAGATCTAGACAGGTACATGCAAAACAATGAAACTAGACCACCAACTTAGACCATACATCAGAAAAAAATCAATATGGATGATAAAGTTTTGTCACCATAAAAGTCCTAGAGGAAAACATAGGCAGAAAAATTTCAGACATCCCACATAGCAATATTTTTATTGATATATTTCCTATTGCAAGGAGGATAAAAAAATAAACAAATGGCACTATCTCATAGTAAAAATCTTCTGCATGGCTAAAGAAAACATCATGAAAATGAAAAGGTATCCATGTATAAAGGACCCATGGAAAAGACAACAGGAGGGAGGATTGAAAGTGGAAGGTAGCAGGTGGGTAGGGTAGGGGAGAATAATGGGGGAAAATGGGGACAACTGTAATTGAATAACAATAAAAAATTAAAAAATGAAAGTGGTCCAAATGTGTGGGAAAACATTTTTGCCAATTATACCTTGGACAAGGGCTTGATCTCCAAAACATATAAAGAACTCACACAACTCCACACGAGGACAACAAACAAACCAATTAACAAATGGGCAAAGGACTTGAACAGACACTTCTCCAGGGAGGACATACAGAAGGCTCACAGACATATGAAAGTGTGCTCAACATCACTAGCTATCAGTGAGATGAAAGTTAAAAGCACAATGAGATACCACTTCACACTGGTCAGAATGGCCATCATAAACCAATCAACAAACAAGTGCTGGTGAGGCTGTGGAGAAAAGGGAACCCTAACGTACTCTTGGTGGGAATGCAGACTGGTGCAGCCACTGTGGAAAACAGTATGGAATTTCCTCAGAAAACTAAAGATGGAACTGTCTTTTGACCTGGCAATTGCACTATTGGGATTATACCCTCAGAATCCTGAAACACCAATTCAAAAGATCCAATGGACCTCTATGTTCATAGCAACACTATTTACAACAGCCAAGTGCTGTAAACAGCCTAATTGCCCATCAATAAATGAGTGGATCAAAAAAAACGTGGCACTTTTACACAATGGAATACTATGCAGCAGAAACAAAGAAGGATCTCCTACCTTTCATGACAGAATGGATGACACTGGAAAATACTATGCTAAGTGAAATAAACCAGTCAATGAGAGACAAATATCATATGGTCTCACCCATAGAGGAACTTAATGAACAAAAATGAACAAATGAGCACAATAGAAACAGAGGCATGGAAATATAGAACAGTCTGACTGTGACCAGAGGGGAGGAAGGAAGGGGATAATGGTAGAAGGAAGGGGAAGGGACTGGACAAAGAAGATGTATAAATGACCCATAGACATGGACAACAGTGTGGGGACTGACTGTGGGAGCTGGGGGTGGACTGGGAGGGGAAGGACAAAAGGGGAAAATTAGGACAACCATAATAGAACAATAAAATATTTTTAAAAACCACCTTTGTTATTTTACTCAGCACTACACAAACAAGTCCTGTGTATTTATCTGAATTTAAAGTGCCATAAAAGAATTGATGCTGTAAAGATGTATTAGAATATGAAAAATGCTGTTCTGCAGTGATGTTTAAGGCCATACAAATACGGTTTGGAGACATTTGGGTTTTCTTATATCTTTATAAAATAAGACATTAAAATAAATCATTACTGTTTATTTTTTAAAGATACAACTATTGGGTCATAGAATTTTTAATACGGTGAACCTAGGCCACATATTGAAGCTAGCATTTATTTTACTGTTTTTGATAGCTCTTATTTAATGTCTCAGAAATAAAAAATTCCATACTGAAGTTTACTGTTATAATCTCTATAAAGTAAAATCCCAATAAAAATTAATGGCACCTTATTTAATGAGAAGACAGGGAATGAAATCATTCTAGGAGACATTTTAAATGGTCAATTAGGTATAATTTAACTAGTGCCCAGATATCTTTACATTACTGAAGATTACAGGATGTGTTTTCAAGAGAAATGTTCTGTTGATGCCTTTTTATTCTACAGAGAACTTATTGACAGTTATTCCAACATGCCACACTACACTGCTTATACTAAAATAATTCAATAATACATTTAAATCTACAAAGAATGTTAATTATCCTATTTTCTTTTTTCACTTTTTATTGTTGTCTAATTACAGTTGTCCTCATTTCCCCCCCCCATTATTCTACCCTGCTCTACCACCCCCCACCTTCCACATTCAATACTCCCCCAGTCATCTTTGTCCATGTGTCCTTTATACAGGTTCCTTGACTTGACCCTTCTGCTTCTTTCCCCGGTTATCTTCCTTCTCCCTCTCCTATGGTCACTGTCAGTTTGTTCTTTATTTCTATTTCTCTAGTTCTCTTTTGCTCTCTTGTTTATTTTGTTGATTAGATCCCACTTATAGGTGTGATCATATGGTATTTGTCTTTCACTGACTAGCTTATTTCACTTAGCATAATATTCTCCAGTCCCATCCACAGTACCAGGAAAGGCAGGAGTTCCTTCTTTCTTTCTTCTGCATAGTATTCCATTGTATATGTGTTCCACAGTTTTTTGATCCACTCATTTACTGATGGGCACTTAGGCTGTTTCCAGCTCTTGGCTAGTGTGAATAGCACTGCTATGAACGTTGGGGTGCATAGGTTCTCTTGAATTAGTGTTTTAGGATCCTTAGGGTATAGTCCCAACAGTGCAATTGTCATGTCAAAAGACAGTTCCATTTTTAGTTTTCTGAGGAAATTCCACACTGTTTTCCACAGTGGCTGCACCAGTCTGCATTCCCACCAACAGTGCACTAGGGTTCCCTTTTCTCCACAACTTCACCAGCACTTGTTTGTTGATTTATGATGGCCATTCTGACCAGTGTGAAGTGGTATCTCATTGTGGTTTTAATTTGCATCTCTCTATGGCTAGTGATGCTAAGCATACTTTAATATGTCTGTGGGCCCTCTGTATGTCCTCCTTGGAGAAGTGTCTCTTCAGGGCCATTGCCCATATTTTTAATTGGATTATTTATCTTCCTAGTGTGGAGTTGTGTGAGTTCTTTATATATTTTGGAGATCAAACCCTTGTCCGAGGTATCTTTGACAGATGTATTTTCCCATACAGTTTGTCCCTTTTCATTTTGCTGATGTTTTCTTGAGCTGCACGGAAGCTTTTAAATTTGAAGTAGTCTCATTTGTTAATTCTTTACTTTCTATCTTTTGCTCTAGGGGACATATCAGTGAAAATAATGATGCATGGAATATTTGAAATTTTCCTGCTTATGTCCTCCTCTAATACTTTTATGGTGTCACGACATATTTAAGTCTTTTATGCACCTTGAGTTTATTTTTGTGTATATTTTCCTATGGTTTACTGGTTCTCAAAGGTCTCGGTATGGTAGAATACATATGTGATAAGAAAAATTGATAGGTAATTAAAAGTTCTATAGAGAGTTGTTGCTGTAATCCTATTAAATGTTTAATGTGTATAGTATGTCTCATGCAATATTTAGTAAATACCTACAATAAAAATATCTGGTATTAAAAAATACCTTGGCATTCTTCATTTTTCCCTGACAATCCTGGCTCTAGAGACACACTATACAAAGGCTCTTGAGTTGGTCTCATATAAAATACACATGAAAAATGAAGACATTTGTGGTTTTGGTTTAGGCTTTAAATAATGTTACCTTATATTTCAAATCCTGTCACTGGACATTATATAACTGAATATTTCCTAAGTTTTACTCATTCATAATCATAATAGATTGGATAATGGCTAGGAAATGTTTTTCACTTTACAACTGTATTTCATTTTTTAGGGAAGAATTTTATATCATTTCCAAAATGTATTTCTCTTTCAACTTCATTCAGAAACTAAGAAGCAGAAGCATCTCCAGCACATTTTGCAATCAATTTAACCCCATCACATTGCACATAGATTTTTATAAATAGGAACCAATAATCTTTGAAAAAATGTCTTAATCCTGACATTCACTATAACTTTTTTATTTATTTTTTTAATGGGGAACCGTTCCAAGCATGGGAAATGTGGCCCAGCCCCCACTCGGAAAAGCTAGTGGGATGCGAGGTTCGGTGGGCTGGACCCACGTCCACGGATAGGTTCTCCTGTGGGAAATCAGACCCTCATTGTACCTAGGCCACCTTGAGACTTGCTTTTTGCTAAAACTCCCTCACCCTGAATTGGGGCAGCAAACCTTTACTGCATATCTTTAAAGTAACTTCCTAAAATCTATGCTAAACCTTCCAAGGATGAGTGTAACCAGCTTAACCACTTCTCCCTTTACATTTGCAAATATCCTTCCTCTTTTATGTAATTAGCAACATCCTCTCTTTTGTTTTCTGTAACCGCCTAAAGCAAACCTGTGCAGAGTAAATGAGGATCATCCTCAATGTAATGTGCCCAGAAAAGCAATAAAAGCCTGTCAAGGCAAGGGTTGGGGCACTCTCCTCTTGAGAGAGTGGCCCTGCTGTCCCTTTTCCTCCACAGGACTTGGTAGTCCATGTGTATTTGTCTATTGCAGCCACAACACAGGATCCTGCTGGCCGGGATCTGCATCAATTTTTTATTGTGGTTCAAGTACAGTTGTCTCCTATCTTTTAATAAAAAATTAATAACCCTATAATAAATTCAACATATGTTCTACTTTGTTTATATTCTCCATGTACCATATTTTTGCTTCCATTTTCTTAACTTTTTTCATTTTTAAATCACTTTTATTTTTCACTTACAGTTGAAATACATTATATGATATGAGTTTCAGGTGTATACCTGAGTGATTATACATTACATAACTTACTAAGTGATCATCCCAATAAGTCTCACACCTATCTGACACCACACATAGTTATTAGGGTTTTATTGACTTTATTCACTAAACTGTACTTTACATCCCCATGAGTATTCTGTAACACCAAATTTATACTTCTTAATCCCTTCGCCTTTTCATTTATCCTCCCAACCCCTCCCATCTGGCAACCATCAAAATGTACTCTACATCTGTGAGTCTGTTTTTGTTCTGATTGTTTATTTTGTTTTATAGATATGTTGTTGATAGATATTTATTTCTATTTTATGGATTACATCTTTAATCTTTTTCCCTTCTCCTTAAAGAGACTCTTTAACATTTCATGCAATATTGTTTTGGTGGTGAGGAACTCCTTTAGCTTTTTCTTGTCCAGGAAGTTCTTTTTCTTTCCTTTGATTCTAAATGACAGCTTTGCTGGGTAGTGTAATTTTGGCTGTAGGGTCTTGCTTTTCACAACTTTGAATATTTCTTGCTAATCCCTTCAGGCTTGAAAAGTTTCTGGTGAGAAATCAGCTGACAGTCTTATCGGAGCTCCCTTGTAAGTAAGTGTTTTTCTCTTACTCCTTTTAAGATTCTTTGTCTTTAACCTTTTGCATTTTAATTATTATGTGTCTTGGTGTGAACCTCTTTGGGTTCATCTTGTTTGGGACTCTGTGTGCTTCCTGGACTTGTATGTCAATTTCCTTCACCAGGTTAGGGAAGTTTACTATCATTCTTTTTTTCAAATAGGTTTTCATTTTCTTGCTTTCTCTCATCTTCTGGAACACCCCATGGTGTAAATATTAGTACTCTTGAAGTTGTCCCAGAGTCATTTTACACTATCCTAATTTGGGGGGGAGGGCAGTTCTTTTTTTCTTTCTGCTGTTCTAATTGGATATATTTTTTGCTTCCTTATGTTCCAAATTACTAATTTGATTTTTGGCTTCACCTACTTTACTGTTGATCCCCTGTAAATAATCTTCATTTCAGTTAGTGTATCCTTCATTTATGACTGGATCTTTTTTATGCTATTGATATTCTCACTAAGTTCATTGAGCACCCTTATAACCAGTGTTTTGAATTCTGCATCAGGCAGATTGTTTATCTTCATTTGGTTTAGTTCTTTTCTGGAATTTTGTCCTGTTCTCTCACTGAGGACATGTTTCTTTGTCTCGTCATTTTAGCAAACTCTCTGTATTTGTTTCTATGTATTAGGTGGAGCCACCATGTTTCCCAGACATGGAAGAGTGGCCTAACATAGGTGTTCTATAGGGTCTAGTGGCATAGCCTCCTCTGTCACCCAAGCTGGGCATTCTAGGTGTATCGCATATATGGGCTGTGTATATCGTCCTCTTGTAGTTGACCCTTGATTGCTGTTGGCACTTTAACCTATTAATCACTATGCTTCCACTTAAGTACAGCCAACTTACTCCAGTAGTTGATTAATTTCTCTTCACCCCAATAACACATCCTTTTTGAAAAAGTCCAAAATCCTAGCCTCTAATACTCTACTCATTTCTGAATGATTACTGTTCCTGTGTTATCAACTACCCAGACCATCATCTTAATCTATGTCATCATTGATTTTTAGTTGCTTTCTCTGTGGAATCTTATTTGTACAACCAGTTTACAAGATCATGGAGGGGGGAAGCTAGTCTTCTACTTATTACACACTATGTACAACACAATGTCAGCTCCAATAAATTCTCATTAAATGAGCTTCCTATTCATTTCCTTGTGATCTTTTGAAATCAAAAAGCATTAGAATAGTTAGGAGTTATATTTTGCTTTGAGATCATATTTACAAACATGTAGTAGGCATAAATTAAATAGTAATAAATTTGAAGTACTGCTGCCTTGGTAATTTTTTAGTAATTCTGTCATGTTTTACAATAGAAGCCTAATGTACCCTGATTTTAGAAAAATTTTTGAAATGAAGAAGAGAAAAAATAAAACACAATTCTACTCCTCCCAATACTCTGTTTAAATTAATTTTTTCTCCTTTTAAAATACAATATTAAGATCAAAGTTTATATACAATTTTGAATCTGACTTTTCACATGGCATCTTTTGTGAGTTTTTTAAGTTTTATTAAATTATTTATATAGCTTGGGGCCAAGTAATTATGTAGTAATCTTTGATAAAGATAAGTAACTATTATATATATAATTTTGAATCTGTAATCATGATTGTAATTCTAAATAATTCCTTATTAAAATGAGAAATATCTCATCAAAAGTCACACTTGATTTAAATCTTCTGATGAATATTTATAAATTTATTTCTAGAAGGTTTGTTATAATTACAGCCTTATCAGTAGTCCATTTTAACAGTTTAATAAATATTTTTGTATGTTTATCAATTATTTATGCGAAATATTATATTATTGTTAGTTAACTTTAGAATCATTTAATCATTCCAGAAAAAAACCCCGCAACTCTTAGCCAATATTCCCGACCTTTCCCAGCTCTGAGAAACCACTAATGTATTTTTATCTCTATAAATTGTCTTATTATGGACAGTTCAGTTAAATGGAACTGAAAATGTGATCCTCTGTGGCTGGTTTCCTTCACTTATGTATTTTTTAAGGTTTATCCATATCATAGCTTATATCAATACTTCATTGTTTTATGGCTGAATAATATCCCATTATAACAAAATACAACATTTTATTTAGTCATCATGTAATGGATATTTGATTTTTCCCACGTTCTGGTTATTATAAATAATAATGTTATGAACATTCATGAACAAGTTTTTCCCTGACCATGCTTCATTTCTCTTGAGTACTATAACTGTGACTGAAATTGCTGGGTCATATAGTATCTCTAAGATTAATCTTTTGAGGAAGTGCCAGAGTGCTTACCTGATCTCCTGTGCCACTTGATATATCCTAACATCACTTTATATAATTTTACATCTCTTAAAGAAGCTGAGAAAGATAGGAGAGCAAGTATATTTTTATAGTTTGCTGTATTTTCCTTATTTATTTACCATTTCTGGTTCTCTTTGTTTCTATGCTATTATTTTCAATATATTATATTTCTATTTGTTATAGGCCCAACAACACACTTAAGATATTGCATATTCAATTGCTTTTTAAACTCAGTTAAGAGGGGAAAAAAGGAGAAATATGCTTATACACTGTGTTTTATTATATAGTTATCCATACTATTGCTCTTATTTTATTTTGTGGATTCAGTTTTCAATGTGAGATCACTTGTTCTCAGCATGAAGAGAAAGTATTCTTTAGTATTTATTGTAAGTCTGTTCTGTAACACATTTTCTCAATACTTTTGTTTATCTTGGAATATCTTTTTTTAACTTTTATTTATTGATTTTACAGTGAGAGAGAAAGTGCGGAGAGAGAGAGAGAGATTGATCTACTGATTTGCTCTTCCATCCACCAATGCAATCATTGGTTGATTCTGTGTGCCCAGACCAGAGATCAAACACACAAGCTTGGTGTATTGGTACAATGATCTAACCAAATGAGTTACCCAGCTGGGGTATCTTGGAATGTCTTTATTTCTCCTTCATTTTTTTAAAAGATAGTTTTGCTGGATATAAGATTCAAAAAGAAAAAGTGTAAGGGTTATCAAGGAACATGTATAAAGGAGACATGGACAAAGCCAAAGGGAAGTAGGATTGAGGATGAAAAGTGGGGGTGGGTGGGGTGGGGGCATGGTGGGGGGGAAATGGAGACAACTATACTTGAGCAGCAATAAAAAATGAAAAAAATGGTTAATACTTTTAAAAAACAAAAAAGAAAAAGAAACTAAAACAAAAGGTTATTGGTTTATTGTTTTCTTTCAGCACTATTTAAATATGTAATCTTACTCTTTCTGACCTCCATTGTTTCTGCTAAGAAGTTAGCTGTTGATCTTCAGTGGTGAGTCATTTTCCCTTGAGGCTTTCATGTTTTTCATATTATCTTTGATTTTCAACATTTTTTATTATGGCGTATGCCCACTTGTGGATCACTGTTCCTTTATCTTTCTTGTGAGTTCATTGAGCTTCTTAGATGTGTAGATTCACATATTAAAAAAACTGAGACATTTGCAGCCATTATTTTTTGAGTAGTTTTTCTTTGTCTTTCTCTTTCTTGTCTTCCTGTATTCCATTACACATGTATTAGTACACTTACCTGTCTCCCATATTTCTCTGAGGCTCTGTCATTTCTCTTCACTCTTTTATTCCTCTGTTCTTCTGACTCCATACTCTCCATAATCTCTACTTATCTCTTTTCAAGTTTGGTCATTTTTTCTTCTGCCAGTATTTTAAATTTCAGTTATTGTATATTTCAATTCCA
The DNA here is from genome assembly GCF_022682495.2 of Desmodus rotundus. Taxonomy (NCBI): domain Eukaryota; kingdom Metazoa; phylum Chordata; class Mammalia; order Chiroptera; family Phyllostomidae; genus Desmodus; species Desmodus rotundus. Next base: position 110,882,926 of record NC_071390.1, read on the forward strand.
AACTTTTAATTTTATTATTAAAATAATTTCTATACCTCTATTGATACCTTCTTTTTGATGTTACACAGCCACCATACTGTATTTTCTATTTTTAATCTTAATTTCTTATTTTTTAAACATATTTATAATGGCTAAATTCAAGTCATTCACAGTTAAATTGGACATCTGGTTACTTTCTCTGGAAGTTCTTTTTTTTTTTTAAACTTATTTTCCCCCAATATATAGTTTATATTTTTTTATTTCTTTGTATGTCTCATATATTTTATTGGAAAATAAACATTTTATATGACATATTGTAGCAATTCTTAGTGCTTAGGCCCTGCACAACCCCTCTTCTGCACTCCACTTCCAGGGCTGACAGTCACACTGGTTTGACGGTGTTTTTGGCAAGGCTCTCTGGTTATTTCTTTCCATTATACACACAGATATAAAGCCCTACTAATTGCCAACTAGTTTCTATCTGGCAAAACTTGCTTTACAGATTAATCTATTCAAATTAAGACACCTTTAAAAAGAAAGTTCCTGAAGTCAATACTTAAGAATTTTTTCCTTAACTCAAGAAGACTCTTCCTAGCTATCTCTTTCCTTCATTTCTCTCTGGCAAACAAGCTGGTCTACAGTTTTACCTAAGAATTCAATACATCTATCAATTTCCTACAAATTGCTTTCATCACAAGTTACATTGTTTAGAAAGGGCCTTCTGGCTTGAATTTGTCCACACTCTTATAAATTAAGTCTGTTCCTTTGTGAAGAGATTCAAAACAGTGCAAATCTTTGCACAACGATTTTCACAAAGACAAATCTTTGAGCAAAGTCTGACACTGGAGGAAAGGACAATTATGTGCTTCCCTCTGAGTGACACTCCTCTTTAGGAGCTGAACATTTGGGGAGGGGGAGAGGTGAAGCACAAAGATCTCCTTGGCTTACTTCTTTTAGCATGGAACTCCCACCCTACACATCAGTACAATGGCTATTGGGTCCTACCGTTTTGAACTATGCTACCCAGGACAAACCTTCTGTGTTAGAAGTGGGCATAAACAGAAGAAAGAAGCCCAAATCTTTCAGCTGCATTTACCCAGGACCTAAACACAGCAACAGATATTTACGGGGAAATATGAAAAATGATGATGGCAATAGTCTGGGAAACCAGTCCTCCATCCAGGAAATGGGTTTAGTGGAAGCCCACTGTTTTTGGATGTACCCGTGTAGAGACAGTTTCCATCATTCTGAGCTGGCAGGTGGGAGAGAGTACCTAGATCTTGTTTCAAATACCACATACATTGATTTTTAGTAATTTTTCTTGAATAAAATTTCCTTCATTCATTGAACATGTATAAAAGACACATGGACAAAGCCAAAGGTGGGTAGGATTGAGGGTGGGAGGTGGGGATGACTGGGGTGGGAAGGTTGGGGAGAAAATGGAGACAACTTTACTTGAATAATAAATAAATAAATAAATAAATTTAAAAAATGAAAATTTTACCCCAACTCTTTTCCTCAAAGCTTTCATATACACTTTTATGAATAATGCTTTTGGTGCTGTATCTAAAAACTCATCATCAAAAACAAGGTTGCCCACATTTTCCTCCAAATTATACTGTAAAATATTTATAGTTTACATTTTACGTTTAGTCTATATTCTATTTTGACTTAACTTTTGTAGAATATGTAAATACAGTGTCTAGATTAATTTTTTACATGGGTGTCCCATTGTTGTAGCACCAGTTTTTAAAGTTATCCTCTCCCTATTGTCTTTGCTTCTTTGTCAAAGTACAGTTGACTATAGTAGTGTGGATCTATTTTGGGGTTTTCTATTCTATCACTTCTTTTATCAGAATCATGCTCTCTTGCCCTGACTGGTATGGCTCAGTGGACTGAGTGCTGGCCTGTGAACCAAAGGGTCACCAGTTCAGTTCCCAATGAGGGCACATGCCTGGGTTGCAGGCCAGGTCCCCAGTGAGGGGGGCATGAGACATAACCACACATTGATGTTTTTCTCCCTCTCTCTCCCTCCTTTCCCCTCTGTCTAAAAACAAATAAATAAAATCTTAAAAAAAAAAAAAGAATCATGCTGTCTTAATACATGATGTCTTGATTTGCAACTTATATTAAGTCTTGTGGTTGGGTAGTACCAGTCCTCTTACTTTGCTGTTCTTAAGTATTGTGTTAATTGTGGGTATTTTTCCTTGAATATAAACTTTAAAATCTGTTTGTATATATCTATGAAATAATCTGCTTGTATTTTGTTTGAATTACATTGAGTCTATAGAATAAGTTAGAAAGAAATGACTTGTAAATAACATTTGAGTTTACCTATCTGTGAACTTAATTTTCTCAGCACCAATGTGTGACAACATATTCAAAGTGTTGCCAGTCAAATAAGGTCAAGCAAGCTTGGTGTTCAGTGTTTCACTGGAGGTAAATCACAGAGGTGTGGATTACCTGCAAGATTGACCTTAGCTACTTAGACTCCAGCTCCACAGAGCAAAACATTTGTTCAATATAAATCACATTTGTTAGCATAGATTATCTGATCCACTTGGTACCATGTAATCCAAAGCCTGGGCATACAATAAATGACATTCATCATAAAACACACTTTCAGCATGGCCTATCTGACCAAATAAGTGCAACATGACTCCAGACTTTAGTCATAGAAAAGCACTCTGATCAGAAAGAATATTCCAAGATTTCAGAGCTCATCACCAGAATCCAAGCAATTGCCAGCCCTAAAGACAGTCCTTTAATCAGAAATTGGTAGTTATGAAATAGTCACAAGGATGTAAATTACAGCATGGGGGATATAACCAATAATATTGCAATAATTATGTATGGTGCCAATTGGGTACCCGTAATATTGGAGGAACTTCTTTGTCTAACCACTATGCTGCACATCTGAAACTAATACGAAATAATATTGAATGTAAACTGTAATTGAAAATGTTTGAAAATTAAAATAACTTTAAAAAAGGAAAGTGCAAGATTTGAGTAACTTAGGCCTGTAGGTACATGGGAAAGCAACCGGCATTTGTTTATTAACATGGTGTCTTGATGCCTTGCTCTAATTATTTATTAGGCCCCAGAGCATTTCTGTTGATCCTTTTGGGTTTTCTACAAATACATCTTTGAACAGACAATTCTATTTATTCCTTCTGAATTTATATACTCTCATTTCCTCTTGTTTTATTGAACTAGCTAGGATTCCAGTATGATAAAAGGAATAGTGAAAGGGAACATCCTCAACTTGTTTTCAGTCTTAGAGGAAAAGCATCTAGTTTCTCATAATAAGTGTAATTTTAGCTAACATTACTTTTGTAGATATTCTTTATCAAGGTGAGGAAGTTTCTGGTTATTCTTAGTTTGTTGAGAGTTTTTAACAAACATTTGCTCCATTATGTAAAATCCTGTTTCTGCATCTATGGATGTGATCATATAATTTTTCTTTTTTAGCCTGCTATGTTACGATTCCATTAATCAATTGTCAAATGTTGAACCAGCCTTGCATAACTGGAATAATTCTACTTGGTCATGGTGTGCAATTCTTTTTATCATACATTGTTGGATATGATTTGTTAATATTTTCTGAAAATTATTATGGGCATGTTTATTAGATATATTGCTTTACAGTTTTCTTGCCTTATAATGTCTTTACTTGATTTTGATATTAGAGTAACAGCAACCTTATGAAATAAGTTAGAAAATATTCCCTATATTTTATTTTCTGCGATTGTAGAGAACTAGTGTTATTTATTCTGTAAATGCTTGGTAGCAATCACCAGTGAATTCTGGGCCCAGCTGAGCCTGGTTGTTTCTTCTTCTTCTTTCTTCTCCTTCTTTTTTTGTAAGGTTACTATTCAGCCAATTTATTTAAAAAATATAGGTTTATTCATATTACCTATTTCTCCTTGTGTAAGTTTGGGTAGTTTGTATCTTTCAAGAAATTATTCTACTTCATCTATGTTATCAAATTGTGAAAAGTTGTCCACAATATTTTATTATTCTTATAATATCCACGAGACCACAGTGATGAATAACCTTTTTTTTTTGATATCAGTAACTAATCTACTCTTTCTTTTTCTGTTAGACTGAGTAGAGTTTTATGAATTTTATAAATATTTTTAAATAGTTTAAACTATTTTGTTTTTCTCTAATGATTTTCTGTTTCTATTTTCATTGACTCCTACATTAATTTTTATTATTTTCTTTTCCATTTAGTTCCAAATTGTTTTATATTTCTTTTGAAATGTTTTTCTTTGACTGATACTTTATATAGAAGTATGTATTTCAATCTCCAAATATTTTGAGATTTTCCAGCTATGTTTCTGTTATAGGTATATAGTTTAATTCCATTTTTATCTAAGAACACACTTTATAGAATATCTATTATTTTAAATACTTTAAGGTGTCTTTATCATCCAGAATTTGTACTATCTTTCTTAATGTGCCTTGTGAGTATGTGATGAATGTGTATTTAATTGTTGAATAAACTATTCTATAAATTTCAAGTAAATCCAGTTGATAGTTGGTACTGTTCAAAACAAACAACAATAATAGAAATCCAGATAAATCTGTTAGAAAAAAAATTTTAAGTGTCCTTCTAAACTTGATTATTCTGAAAATGTATTAAAAAGATATTACATTTTGACAAAGTGGGTTTATTCTATTAGTGAAAATAATCTAATATTGGAATATTTATCAATTAAATTCACCACATTAACATAGTAAAGCTAAAACAAATATAATCCTTTCAAAAGCCATAAAAAATAAAGCAAAATCAATAAAATTCATCCACTCAAAGGATAAAACAACTTTCTGCTAAATAAAATGCATGATAATTTATTTAACTCAGTAAAAAGTAGCTACAAAATATTTACATGAAATGCTATACAATTAGTAAAATCTTTGGAGAATTTTTAAAATAAGACATAAAATAAGAATGATTACTATTACTACCCCTACTCAGTATTACACTAGAGCTACTAGTCAGCTCATAAATATAAGGCTAATAGACACAAAGTATGCAATCATTCATTTTTATTTGCAGATATGTCTCATATAATTCTACAAAAATTATATATTCTATAGAATTTAAAGATTCTATAAACAAATGATTAGAATTATAAAGAGAGTTGGGCAATGCTGTTACATATTAAATTATTATGTGAAAGTAATCTGCACTTTTAACAACAAAAAATGATTTTAATAAAATACAACTCACAAGAGCACCAAATATACAATTTATATTATAAATGTGATCTAAGTATAAATAATTTTGTAAAAAAATGACCTCAAAAATTAAAAAAAAGAAATACATTAAAATCCCAAACCATATTTATGAATAGGAAGATTAAATATTTTTTCTCTGTCGTTTTCCCCCAAGTTGATCTAGAGTCAATATAATGTCAATCTAAATACAATCACCTCCTTTTCTATGAAAACTGATAAGTTAATTCTAAAAATTATATATAGATATAAAATTTTAATAATAGTTATGATTCTCTGCAAGAACAAGCTGAGGAATATTATCCCTTCATATATTAAGACTAATAAAGTTCAAATTATTAAGATATTTAGAAATGTAGTTGTGTGAAACAAAACTAATTAAACTTGAAAGAGTTCTCAAACAAACCCACAGATTTATCATATTTGATATTTGGCAAAACCTACATTTTAAGTCAAAGAGGAAAACAAATAATTTTCAATAAGTATTGATGAAACATTGCTTATCAATATGGATACACATGAAATTGAATTTTTACCTCAAGCTATACTCTCAGACCAAACCCTAATAAAACAAAGATTTAAACATAAAAACAAAACTTTAAATTATCAAATAACCATAAAACCATGTCTTTGTAGCATCAAATATATCATCACCATAAAGAGGTGGAAATTACTGGCTATAAGTTTGGAAGAGATCATTACTAAGAACACCGATAATAAGGTTAGCAGCTGATTTCTCAACAGAAACACTGCAATCCAGGAGAGAACAGCAAGAGATATACCAAGTAATGAAAACCTAAGGCCTGCAACCAAGACTACTCTACCCAGCGAGGCTCTCAATTAAAATGGAGGCAAAAAAAGGATTTCCCAGATAAAAGAAGGCTGAAAGAATACATCTCCACTAAACCATCCCTACAAGATTTACTAAAGGGACTACTACAAGAAGAGAAAGGAAAGGAGTGAAAGAGAGAGGAAGACAGGTACAAAGGAGGAAAAATGAACAAATACCTGTCAATACTAACCTTAAATGATAATGGATTAAATGTTCCAATCAAAAGACGGAGTAGCTGAATGGATAAGAAAACATGACCTACACACGTGCTGCCTACAAGAGACCCACTTCAGAACAAAAGACCTACACAGACTGAAAGTGAAGGGTTGAAAAAAAATACTCCAAGCAAAAGGACAGGAAAGAAAAGCCAGGGCAGCAATACTCATATCAGACAAAATAGACTTCAAAACAAGGGCCATAATAAGAGACCCAGAAGGACACTTCATAATACTCAAGGGAAGAATCCATCAAGAACATATAAACATTATAAACATATATGCACCCAACATAGGAGCACCCAAATACATAAGGACAATCTTGGAGGACTTCAAGAAAGATATTGACAGCAACACGATTATAGTAGGGGATTTTAACACCCCACTGTCAAAAATGGATAGATCTTCCAAACAAAATACAACAGATACTGTGGCATTGAAGACTGTCCTAGATCAAATGGACTTAACTGATATATAGAAAGAGCCTTTCATCCCAAAGAAGCAAAATACACATTCTTTTCAAATGCACATGGAATATTTTCAAAGATACATCACATGACAGAACACAAAACAAGCCTCAACGAATTCAAGAAAATTTAAATCATATCAAGCATTTTCTCTGACACAAGGGACTGAAACTAGAAACAAACCTCAAGGAAAAAACTCAGAAACACTCAAACTCATGGAGATTGAATAGCATGCTATTAAACAATGAATGGATCAAGAATGAGATCAAGGAAGAAATCAAAACGTTTCTGGAAACAAATGAAAATGAATCACAACAACCCAAAACTTATGGGACACAGCAAAGGCAGTCCTGAGAGGGAATCTCATAGCAGTACAGGACTACCTAAAAAAGAATCATTTCAAACAAACAACATAACTCTACACCTACAGGAACTGGAGGAACAACAACAAAGAAAACCCAGAGCAAGTATAAAGTAAATAACCAAGATCAGAGCAGAATTAAATGACACAGAGATTAAAAGGACAATTCTAAATATCAGTAAATCCAGGAGCTGGTTCTTTGAAAAAATAAATAAAGTTGACAAGCCATTAAGCATTCCCATCAAGAAAAAAAAAGAGGACCCAAATAAACATGATCACAAATGAAAGAGGAGAGACTACAACTGATACCACAGAAATACAAAGGATTGTAAGAAATTACTATGAAAAACTATATGCCAAGAAATTTGAAAACCTAGCTGAAATGGACAAATTTCTAGAAACATATAATCTTCCAAAACTGAATGAAGAAGAAGCAGAAAGCCTGAACAGACCAATAACAGCTGATGAAATTGAAGCAGTAATCAAAAAACTCCCAACACACAAAAGTCCTGGACCAGACAGTTTCATAGGATAATTCTACAAAGCATTTAAGGAAGAGCTAACCCATATCCTTCATAGACTATTCCAAAAAATCCAAGAAGAAAGACTCCCAAACTCTTTTTATGAAGCCAGCATCTCCCTAATCCCACAACCAGATAAAGAAATAAGAAAGAAAAGTTCAGGCCAGTATCGCTGATGAACATACATACTAAAATCCTCAACAAAATACTCGCAAATCACATCTAGCAATACATTAAAAAGATCATACACCATAATCAAGTGGGTTTCATCCCAGGGATGCAAGGATGGTACAATATTCACAAGTCAATAAATGTAATACATCACATAAACAAAAGCAAAGGCAAGAATCACCTAATAAAGGCCATATATGAGAGACCTACAGCCAACATCATACTCAATGGACAAAATCTTAGAGCTTTCCCAGTAAGATCCAGAACAAGACAAGGTTTTCCACTTTAACCACTTGTATTCAACATAGTATTGGAATCCTAGCCAAAGAAATCAGACAAGAAAAAGAAATAAAAGGCATCCAAATTGCAAAAGAGGAAACAAAACTGTCATTATTTGCAGATGACATGATAGTGTACATAAAAAATCCAATAGACTCCACCAAAAAACTGCTCAACCTAATAAATGAATTTGGCAAAACAGCAGGATACAAAGTCAATATTCAGAAACCAAAAGCATTTTTGTATACCAAAAGTGAAATATCAGAAACAGAAATCAGGAAAAAAAATCCCATTTGATATAGCAACAAGAAAATAAAATACCTATGAATAAACCTAACCAAGGATGTAAAAGACCTGTTCTCAGAAAACTACACAACACTGAAAAAAGAAATTAAGGAAGACACAAACAAATGGAAGCATACACCGTGTTCATGGATTGGAAGAATTAACATCATCAAAATGTCCATATTACCCAAAGCAATTTATAGATTCAGTGCAATACCTATTAAAATACCAATGGCATATTTCACATATATAGAACAAACACTTCAAAAATTTATATGGAACCATAAATTACCCTGAATAGCTGCAGCAATTTTGAGAAAGAAAAACAAAGTAGGAAGGATCACAATACCTGATATCAAACTGTATTACAAGGCCACTGCAATCAAAATAGCCTGGTACTGGCATAAGAACAGACACATAGAACAATGGAACAGAATAGGGAGCCCAGAAATAAACTCAAGTCTCTATGGTCAATTAATATGTGACAAAGGGGGCAGCAGTATAAAATGGAATAAAAATAGCCTCTTCAACAAATGGTTTTGGGAGAGCTGGACAGCTACATGCAAAAAAATGAAACTCAATCACCTACTTACACCATACACAAAAATAAATTCAAGGTGGATGAAAGACTTAAATATAAGTTGTGACACCATAAACGTCCTTCAGAAGAACATAGGCAGGAAAATCTCAGATATTCCACGCAGCAATATTTTCACTGATATGTCCCCTAGAACAAGGGACAGAAGGGAAAGAATAAATAAATGGGATCTCATCAAAGTAAAAAGCTTTTGCATGGCCATAGAAAACATCGTTAAAATGAAAAGAGAACCAACCATATGGGAAAATGTATTTGCCAATGATACCTTGGACAAGGATTTGATCCCCCAAATATATAAAGAACTTACATGACTCTGCTCCAGGAAGACAAAAAACCCAGTTAAAAAATAGGCAAAGGACTTGAAGAGACACTTCTCCAAAGAGGACATACCAAGGGTCCAGAGACATGTGAAAAGATACTCAGTAAGGCTAGCCATCACAGAGATGCAAATTAAAACCACAATCAGATACCACCTCACACCAGTGAGAATGGCCATCACAAACAAAGCAACAACCAACAGGTGTTGGAGAGGATGTGGAGAAAAGGGAACCCTAACGTAATCTTGGTGGGAATGCAGACTGGTGCAGCCACTATGGAAAACAGTATGGAATTTCTCAAAAAACTAAAAATGGAACTGCCTTTTGATGTGGCAATTCCAGTGCTAGGATTATGTCCTAAGAACCCTGAAACACCAATCCAAAAGAACCCATGCACCCCAACGTTCATAGCAGCACAATTTACAATAGCCAAGTGCTAGAAGCAAACTAAATGCCCATCAGCAAATGAGTGGATCAAAGAACTGCGGTACATTTACACAATGGAATACTACACAGCAGAAAGAAAGAAGGAGCTCCTACCCTTTGCAACACCATGGATGGAACTGGAGAGCATTATGCTGTGTGAAATAAGCCAGGCGGTGAAGGACAAATACCATATGATCTCACCTTTAACTGGAACCTAATCAACAAAACTAACAAGCAAGCAAAATATAACCAGAGACATTGAAATTAAGAACAATCTGAGTAACCAGAGGGGAGATAGGAGGGGATAGTAAGGGGAAAAGGCTGAAGGGTTTTCAGGAACTCTTCACATGGGACCCCTTCATAAGGGACACATGGACAATACTAAGGTGGGGTGGAATCAGGAGAGGGAGGTGGAGATGGCTGGGGTTATGGGGAGAAGTGGGGGGAAATGGCAGACAACTGTACTTGAACAACAATAAAATAAAATAAATGGAAAAAAAAAGAACACTGATACAACCTCAATGAATCAATAAGAGACAAGAATAATTAATTTTTAAAAAATCAACAAAGGACATTTATTTTTAGAAGAGAAAATGGGAGTAAATGATGTGAAAAATGTTCATCTGATTAATAATCAATTAAATTCAAACAATAATATATTATAATTTCATGCACACCAGAGTGGCAAAAACAAATTTTGATAATAATAAAGGTGGGGTAGAATATCCAACACTTATACCTTGCTGCTAGGAGTGTAAATTATGTATCTTTCAGAAAGCTTTTGAGTTTCACTAAGTAAAGCTGAACAGATATATATATTTTTTTCTATGACCAGCAATTTAACTAGCAGATGAATACCCTAAAGAAACTTATATTCACACTTGAACTTCACTGGAGGAGACCATCCTAGCTGTACTTATTACCTGGTCCAGGCTTCCCACTTCAAAATGATGACATCTGCCCTAGAAGCACAGCAGGTTCTTAGACCTAAGTCATGGACTTTTAACCTTAAAAACAACTTGGCAGATATTTTATATTGGCTCATTATTTGCTCTCTAGATGCCAACTAATACTTATCCTAAAAAAGGAGATGAGAGTGGATCCATTTGTGAGCAACATAAGAAGTTACAACTTTAATGAGAATAATTGTGTCACTAAATTCTGCAAGAAAAAAAAACCCTTAATTTTGCAGTACCCCCACTCACTGGACAAAAAAAAAAGAAATCTTGTTCAATTCTTACCTCAAAAATTTAAGATACAGTGAGTGTGTTTTCTGACAAGGTGACCAAATGATGAGGTCATCTCCACTAGGCATTCACGAGGAGTCTCCAAGTGTTGAATAGGTTCCTATGGCACACCCATGACACCAGTTTCTTTTTCTAGAAAGACTTTTGAAGGCTGGAAATGCAAAAATGTTTGATTGTCACTGGAATACGACCAATAAACCCTTCCAAATACATCCAGAAAAAAATCATTCTCACTTCCAAAAGGAGGCATATTAAACATTGTATGTAGTCACATCATTTATAAGACCAAAAGTCGAAAACAACTCAAATGTCAGCACTAGCATAACTGGCAATCATGCAAAGTAATGGCACAACAAATAAATTATACTTACATATTTTATGACATTAAATAAAAAGTCAAAGAAGTATATTGTTAATATAATGAGAATGGGTTGTGCGACAGCCATATAACCTGGCAGCCAAGGAGAGTGGACTGGAATGCTCATGTGTGAACAATGACTACTTCACTGTACTAGTCAGTTGAGGTGGTAGACACCATTGTGTGAGCATGTGTACTGTGTTGTCATTGCATTCAAAATGACTGGGTGAGTAGACCAATGAGTCTGCATCAAATTTTGTGTTAAGTTTGAACATTCTTCTACACAAACTATTCGGATAATTCAGAAGGTCACAGCTAAAGGCAACTAGCAACTGGCAGCTTTATTGTGATGATGCTCCCACTCATGCATCAGGTCTGGATCAGAGTTTTGGTGAAACATCAGATTACCCAGCCAACTCAGCCCCTCTACAGCCCAGATTTGGTGCCCTGCAACTTCTGGTTTTCCCAAAACTAAAATCACCTTCAAGAGAGAAGTGGTTTCAGACCATCAGACCATCAGTGAGATTTAGGCAAATACAATGGGGCTGCTGATGGCGGTCAGGAGAACTGTGTGAGGTCCCAAGATGCCTACATTGAAGGGGACTGAGGCATCATTGTACAATGTTTCTTGTATGTTGTATCTTCAAGAAATGTCTTTCATATCACATGGCTGGATACCTTCTGGACAGACTATATGTGTGTGTGTATATGTGTGTGTGTGTGCATGTGTATATATATATACATATATGTGTTTATGTATATATATTCAATTTTTATCTAGGTCACAAATAAGCAAAACTAAACAAAAAAGTCATCAAATTAATTTCTATGGACAATTATTAACACAATCTATATAGTAATAGCTTCCTGACAGGAAAGACTGGGATAAAATTCAAAAGATGTCCACAGGCGATTTTTGGCAGTATTGACAATGTTTTGTTTACTTAGCTAGATATAATGTATGCACATGTTTTTGTTGAGTAACATTCTTTATACCACACATATATGTCATATTCATAGGCCATAATATGCGTTATAAGTTGTAAATGAAGTATGCTTTTTCTTTACAAAAAAGCAAATATATGTTCTTAAAGTGTAAAAAGTATTCTTTTTAAAAAAAATTTTGCTTGGAATGAATTTTTTTGGAGAACTTGTTGAAACTACCATAAGAAAGATCTTGAACAATGTAGTGTCTTAAGGAAAAACGAGTAGATTTTATTATAGGTGACCTTTCAATATTTGTACCTTTACGGGGTTTCTGCCCTGATTTTACTTCAATAATCTACCACCCTTTATAATTATAATCCCCATATAAAATTCTTATGTATTTATTGTTTAATTCTTCTTTTAATATCTTTGTTTTTAGGAAGACCCCTGCTTCAAACATAATAGTACTTTGGAGTACTTAACCATCACTTTAGAAAATCATACACTGAATCATGAAGTTGTTTGGGTTGAAAGAGGCAATCCAAGGCAGAGGAGATATCAAATTCACTCCAAGAGACCAAATTGAGCTCATCTGTTTAGAGAAGTAGTCTACTGTTTACACAGCTGGGCATGGTGTATTCATTTTATAAATATAATTTACTATTTCCTTGGGATTAGTCAGTTTGCTTGAATGGATTAGAAAATTGAAAGTGGCTTTGTCTGATGACATGATGAACCTACATTCTGATAACAGAATGTTTATATTCTGGTAAGCATTGATACTCCCCCTAGCTTTCCTTGTTTCATGTTTGAAAGCAAGGGGTAAAACACCACATAAAGTCCCAAACTCAAGATTCTTAAGCTCCTGTAATAGACTGAAAATAGTTAAAAAGGTACTTAATTCACTTTATTAAGTGTAACATTCAGGTTGTTTGCATATTTGTCACTACAAGAGCAGATTCAGGAACAAAACATTCTCTTCACAGAGGGTTTGCCTGCAGACAATTTCCTACCACCATTAGTAGAAGACCTTCATCAGGCACTTACTCAAAATTTTTTTAGAATACCCAATAAGATCATACAAATATACTCTATACATCTCTGATTAAATGGGAAAAATACATTTTAAAGGTATTTTAGGTGGTCAGAGTTGGGTGAGGGGAAAGACCGGGGCTGTTCAGAGAGTAGGAGTTAAAAACAGTTTTAACAAAACATCTGAATTGCACTAATAGGTAACAATTGCCTTAATAATAATAGTAAGTGTGTGGCAGATATTTTTCTCCCAAAGACCATAATAATATCTACTATCCCAAATGCTCTTCCTAAACTTTGCCACTCTATTGAGAGGTGGAGTGTAAGTCTTCTCCCCTTGAAACAGGTCATATGTTTTTGATAGTCTCAAACAGATACAGGGGAAGTATCACTGTTACTTTGAAAACTAGATTATGAAAGGCAACACAGCTTTCTACCTGGCTCTGCTTGGGAAGCTCACCTGTGGACCCCAAGCTAGAAGGAGCCCAGGCCACATGGAGTCTCATATCAAGTAGAACAGAGACCCCCAGTTCATAGCCCTGTCTGAGCATCTAGACAACAGCCAATAAATACCAACTTGTGGCTTTGTAAGTCAAAGTGGAAGCAGATACCCTGGACCTCAGCTGAAGGTACCTTGAGCAGAGAGAAGTCTTTACCAGTGAACCTATCAAATTGAAAATCTGTGAGCAAAATAAATGATTGCTGTTATTTTCAACCACTCAATTTTAGGATGGTTTGTTATGCAGCAATATATATCTGGAACAAAAATCTAATATCATCACTGGGTACAAAATAATAAAGAAGTGGTTTCAGAATAAAAGGAAAATATTGAATAGGCTTTGAAGAACTCTAAAATCAGTTTCTTGAAGTTGTTCAAAGAAAAAATTATGAGGGTCTATTAGAAGAGGTTATTCAAAGTAAGCTTTGAATTAAGAAGGTAATTGATAAAATAATTACATTACTGTATTCAATTTATGCTTTAATAGAATTTCTTCGGATGAATGACTATCTCCTTTGAAATAGGAGTCCCAAGTGCAAATGAAACCTTCTAGAACTTCTTGGCAAGAAAAGTGTCAAAAATTATTGAAACATAATAAAATTGTCTTAACTTCTGGAGGACTAAAATTGTGGAATTGCTAAATATAATGGGTGAATTTTTATTTTTTGCAAAGGTTCTATTTTACATGCATTAGTAATTGAGAAGTTTTTTTTTAATGTGAATGGAAGTTAAAGAAGACTCTCTACTTGAATAAAATTTACTTCCATGAAAGTAGATTATTGATTGCAGAGTAAGTTTTAAGGCTGTTGATCACATACTTAATACACACTCACAGGGACTATAAAACAGATTCTGTAGGGATATAATCCCTGACTGTCCAAAAAAAGATGTGTAATAGCCTGAGGCATTAAAAAATATTAGCCCTGACCAGAGTGGCTCAGTTGTTTGAGCATCATCCCTGCAAAGTGAAAGGTTGCCAGCTGATTCCTACTCAGGGCACATGCCTGGGTTGTGGGTCCATCCCCATTTGTGGTGTGCAAAAGGCACCCCAATCAATGTTTCTCTCACACATTGATGTTTCTCTCCCTCTCTTTCTACCTCCCTTCCCCATCTCTAAGTAAATGAATAAATACAATCTTTAAAAAATGTTATGATGTCCCTCACATATACTTATTTTTGTCTACTTTACCACAGACTATTGGGTTCCATGGGTTCTAAGCTATCTCTGGTAAGTATACCTTCCTAGGAACTTTCTTTGCTTCTGTTGCCACATCTCTAAGGACAGCAAAGTTGCTATGTGGCCCAACCAATTCCTCAGGTGTGATGCAGATACTCAGAGAGGAATAATAAGAAGAATGATGTTGGACAGATAAGGGAGACCTGGAGTTCCTTCCATTCTACTTGATTCAACTCTACATAACACCTACAGGATAGAGTGGAGTTGTTCTGTTTATAAGTAATTTCAAATGCAGGTGTGAGAAATAAAGGAATGTGAATACAGAATATCAAGATGATCAGCTACGGGCACAAAATTAATGCCTTACCACTCATATTTTGAGGATTATTTGTTTTATTTAGGTTAGCTTAGTTTTGTACAACAGCGGTAATCAAGGATTTATGCTGCTTCATCCTTATTTTCCTGAAATATAATGTTAAGATGACAGTGATTTGGGTGGCAGAGTCTAGTTCCATAGTGTAGAATGAGTTAAATAGGTCTTCATGAGAATAAACCCTTACTCTGAAAATCATCAGTATAGACTTTAGATAACTGTTTATGCATAGGCTTTTTAAAGGATCCTGAAGAGAGTTGAATCCATGGTATAATAGTTTTTTTACTATCTATCTATTTATATTTTTCCATGCTAATGAATAGAAAATCTAATAAAAGATTATATTTCTTGAAAAAGTAATTCCTCATCCTTAAAACAAGCCTAGAAATTCTGGCCCATCTCACTAGTCACTATAATTTGATTGATCTAGAAGATGACTGTAAGGCATTTTGAAATAGACATTGGTGTACAATTAGTAAAACTGTATAGAACATATGCGTGGGGCTAATCATTGACTTCACAGAGTGGAATCCTTTAAAATGTTTATTTTTTTTTGTAATTTCAGAAGGTATCTACCTTGAAAAGTATCCATTGGCTTAACGTAAGAGGTAATAAGAAATATTTAAATTTTAAATTGAGATATATGTATATTCACGCTATGCAGTATATAAACACAGTTGATATTTTGTTTATTTACAAAAATAAATGTGCTAAAGAATATTTTATACATTTATGCATTTTCCAAAAAGCTAGTTGATTTATTCATAAAATTTTGAATCTACAGAGATAGATTCCCAAAGTGATTCTAATTTTTAAATTAAATATACATAAATTAATACACATAACTCTGGGAGCAAAATAATTCTCAGAAAATGCATTGAATTCATTATGAGCCATTAAATAATCATTCAGTAATTACTAATGGCAGAACAATTTATAAAATACACAACTTTTTTTCTGTTTTTTAATCATGAAACTTATTTATATTTAGAGAATCTACTTTCTGTAGTATTTTCTTAAAAGAATAATTTCAAATTTTCTATTCTTCTTTAGGAAAAAATTATACTAAAATTTCAAGACAGAGTTTTTTAATTGGTTACACTATTACAGTTGTCCAAATGTTCCCCCCTTTGCCCCCGTCCACCCAGCAACCCCCACTCCCTCTGGTGATCCACCCTCCTTTATTTGTGTCCACAGGCCATGCATATAAGTTCTTTGGCTACTCCATTTCCTATACTTACTCTTAACATCCCCGCTGTCTATTCTGTACCTACTAATTTGTACTTCTTAATCCCTTCACCTTTGCCCCCATTCTCCCAGAACCCCTCCTAACTGGCCAACGTCCCAATGTTCTCCACATCTATGATTCTGTTTCTGTTCTGCTTGTTTGCTTAGTTTGTTTTTTAGATTCAATTGTTGATAGTTGAGAACTTGTTGCCATTTTAATGTTCATAGTTTTAATCTTCTTTTTCTTAAATAAGTTCCTTCAACATTTCATAAAATAATGGTTTGGTGATGATCAATTCCTTTAGCTTTACCTTGTCTGGGAAGCACTTTATTGTCCTTCAATTCTAAATGATAGCTTTCCTGGATAGACTAATCTAGATTGTAGGTCCTTGCTTTTCATCACTTTGAATACTTCTTGCCAATCCCTTCTAGCCTGCAAAGTTTCTTTTTGAGAAATCAGCTCACAGTCTTATGGGAACTCCTTTGTAGGTAATTATATGCTTTTCTGTTGCTGCTTTAAAGATTCTCCCTTTATCTTTAACATTTGGCATTTTAATTATGATGTATCCCAGTGTGGTCCTCCTTGTGTCCATCTTGTTTGGAATTTTCTGTGCTTCCTGGACTTGTATGTCTATTCACCAAATTAGGGAAGTTTTATTATTTTTTCAAATAAGTTTCCAATTTCTTGCTCTTTCTCTTCTCCTTCTGGCAACCCTATGATGTAAATATTGGAATGCTTGAAGTTGTCCCAGAGGCTCCTTACACTGTCCTAGATTTTCTGGATTCTTTTTTTTCTCTTCTTGCTGTACTGATTGGATGTCTTTTGCTTCCTTATATTCCAAATCATTAACTTGATTCTCGGCTTCATTCACTCTACTGCTGATTCTCTGTATATTGTTTGTTTTTTAAATTTCAATTAGTGTTTCCTTCATATCTGATTGGATCATTTTTGTGCTGTTATAGTACCCACTGAGTTCTTTAAGCATCCTTATAACCAGTGTTTTGAACTCTGCATCTGACGATAGATTGCTTATCTTCATTTTGTTTAGTAAATGTAAATGTTCACGAAAAAATGTGAATAATAATGCCTGACTTCCTTGCACTCAAGGACACTCAAGGGTGTGGGATGAATGGGCTCTTTCTAACTCTATTATCTGTTGTTCTATAATTCTGATTCTCAGGCCATACCTGTGGCAGGTCTGACTCACTTAACTGGAAATGATCTAAAATAGTTTTGAATGTTGTTTTTAATCTACAATAAAGATCAACTGTGAGCATTCATAAAAACTGATAGATATATCTTATTCTTATGACCCTAGTGGTGCATTCTGAGGTATTATGAGATACAGCACACCATTGTAATTCCACAAAATACAAAATACATTTTTAACAATTTTTCTAGCATTTTGCAAAGCCTTCTAGGGGTAACAGGATTAATACTTACATAGCTACTAATTTAATGTTAGAATCACTTTAACATATATTGCTTCTTTTGAAATACATATATACACAATTACATACAACATACAAATGAGCCTGGCCTACTTAATCTAACTGAAGTTAAACAATTAAAGTTTAATAATTAAAGTTTGTACAGCTATGATGTACAAACTATTATGTTAGGTGCTAGGCATCAAATGCTTATATTTTCAACCAGGAGGCTGATCATGAAATATGTTTTTAAAACAGTATTACAAAAAAAAGTTGTATAACAAAAGTTGTAATTAGGGGACTATGACAGACCTATTGAAAAAACTGATATAGTGGATGTAGACTGAGAAAGGGTAGAAGTGGTCAGGGTGGAGTAAAGGTCTCTCACCTCAGCACCTGAGCACTATTAACATTGAGGGCTGGATAATTCTTTGTTGCGTTGTCCTGTGCATTGCAGGATGTTTAGCAGCGTAAATGGCTTCTACCCACTAAATGTCAGTAGTAGCTATGTTCTGACTGTGACAACCATAAACATATTCAGACATGACCAAATGTCACCTAGGGGCCAAGTCATCCCTAGTTCAGAACCACAGTATAAATGAATGGATTGTAATGAGCAAGGTCAAAAATTAATATAAAATAAATTAGATTAAATGGTCACTCTAATCATCCAAATAAGAAAAGATGAGAAATGAGTAGAGGAAGGAATGAGATAAGGGTGTACTTTGGTGGTAGAACATATAGATTCTATATGTAATCCACTTGATGGATTGAAATGGATTATAACACAGTTCCAAACCTCAGGAGGAAGAAGTAGTGTCGGGGAAGTCTTTATGAAGTCTAACTTAGAGCAGTTCTGACATATTTGGTATAAGAAAGTGTCCAGAAATACAGGTTTTAACAAATATCACATTTTGAGAAAACACTGCTATAAAAAGTGAAATGCTTTCAGACAAAAGGGTTGGAAATCATGAAGTATAGCCTGTTAGAGGCAAACCATAACCAGAATGGTTGACCTAGAAATCGTTACAAGGTGGATATATACTGACTTTGGAGACTGCGAATGTATGAATAATCCTTGGCTTTTTGGAATTAAAACAAAAATATTAAGGGGCTTACTGAGCAGGAAAAGGCAATAATACATCTCTATTTTTCTCTGATGGAGGACATTTGTTTCTTTCTTAGAAGTAAATGTCTAGTGGTAATGGCTTATACAATTTTTTTCCTGGAAATCTATAAAAGTTACTCATACAATTTGAGCCAAGGATTCAGGCCTGGGTTACTATGCTGGTTTTTGCTGATTTTAAAAATTCCAGGAAAAAATATATATACATACATACATATATATAAAATCTACAATTGTCAAAAATGATTATGTGTCCTAAGAACATTCTAATATATATGACATGAGATTATTTGGGAAAACATTTCATGTTCATAATTTAGAGGCTTTGAAGTTCCCACTTGTAAAGGCCAACAAGAGGACTGTGTTTCTCAGGTCTGCTGGAAGAACAGTGATGCTCCAAAAGGCCCGTTGTCATCTGTGCTTACCAAGCTGAAAGGCTTTAGCTCTGCAGAGGAAAGATTCCTGTCACAGACCATGTTGCCTCCCAGTACTTTCTGTGGTTTTAGTGCATGGCCCATGTTCAAGAGCCCTGTGATTGATATTAATAACATAGGTGACTTTGGAGAAGTACAAGAATAATAAAAATAATTGTAGAAATCTAGCATCGGGCTCTCATGACCTCAATTCTTGATTTAAGATTTCAGCAAGCTACTTATAATATTAGGTAATTTATTTAGTGTTTATGCTAAACATATTTGTTTTTATATGTTTTATATTTTAGGTACTAATATAAGATATAAAGGAAAGAGGGTCAATTTATTCTCCTACAATACTGCAATTTAAGAAAGAGTCAAAGAGAAAGATTTTTAAACATTTTGTTCAACATTTGATAGTATTTAGTAAACTAGAGAAGCAAGGCTACAAAGGATGATGTTTGCAACAGCCAGACATTTCTTTTCATTTTGCTAAAGAAAAGACACTGATCAAATTATACATCTTTTGCACTGTCTGTAATTTTCTTTACAATTCTCCCACATTGATAGTGTGCAATTTGTCTTTAAATTATAACCTTGTAGAATTTAGTTAACATTTGTATCCTAATTGCCAAGGCAGCAATGGTATTTTCATTAGCATTCTGGAAGTTACAAATGATTTTTTTACTTGTGAAAATTTAATGATGTAAAGATATGTGTTTTGGATAAAAATTTTTGTAGAGGCACTGCCATCCTGGTCTGAATACTGTGTAAAAATGTAAGTAATTCATATTTTCTAACCTTTGAAATGGAGGCCTGAGTTGGAATTTTGATCTCCTGTGGCCTCTGTGTAGCTACTTATTAGAGGATTTTGTCTCATGACTTCTAACAGAAGGTTAGCTGACTTCCAGGTTACCTACAAGGGCTTTGTCTTGCTTGTTTTTCCTCTGCCTGCATGTTAAATAAATGTATGCACTTGTCTGAAACTTTTTTCTTTGAACCACAACACCTTAGAGCAAGGATGTCAGGAATGAAAACTAACACCATATTTCACTGATTCTAAAATGCACTTTTAAAAATAGTATAACATTTGTGAAATGTTACAATCTCTGGTAGCTAGATGGTAGTCAGGATATACTTATCAATGTATTCTGGCAAGAAAAAAAAAACTGCCAGCATTTCAGCTTGTAAAATAGGCATCATCCTGGAAATTAGAGATAATAGTGCAGCCTCTTTTAGGAAATATTGCACCAATAATCTTAATAGCAAAGAGGGTTATATTACATGGGGATAAAGTAAATTCACTGATATTAATGTCTCTAAGCCCCAAGTTAATTTAGAAAAGTTGAATTTTCAATGTGAAAAAATTTTGGGAACCCCCTAGTTAATGTATTTTTCTATATTTTCCACTTAATATTTACAAAAATTATATAATAATAATTGAACTATGTGTAAATTAAATATCTCTGTGATTAAGTAAAAAGTAAAAAATTCTAAGTAGTAAGAAAGATCTGTTCCAGTTTGACAGCAAATAATTTTTCATAGATTTGCAAAAAAATAGTTTATTTTGTAATGGTTAGCACTTTAGAATTGATGAAATATGGTCATTTTTCAATGGTAGGCCAGTTAATTTCTTTCAACCCCCTGGTGCTGAGTACCACACTTACTCTAAGGGAACCAACCTGAAGAGTCACAGCAATAGTTCTTCAAGGTAAATATATAAATGAACACTAACCATGACCCTGGGCTGAATGACTTATGAAATAAATATGGTGTAGAAGGTCTGGACTTGTGCTAGATGATTCTGAAGAAGTATTAGGGAAGTAAGGTCCTGTTCAAGATTGGATGGTGTCCAGAAGGTGGAACAACTCAGTAATATTATATTGCAATATTTTTGTTATTTTTAATATTTTATTTATTTATTTTTAGAGAGGGGAAAGGGAAGGAGAATGAGAGGGAGAGAAACATTAATGTGTGGTTGCCTCTCACACACTCCCTACTGGGGACCTGGCCCACAACCCAGGCATGTGCCCTGACTGGGAATGGAACCAGTGACCTTTTGGTTCACAGGCCAGCACTCAATCCACTGAGCCACATCTGTCAGGGCTAATTTTTTTTTTTTTGAGGTGCAAACAAATGGAGCTCATGTTAAATAGTAAAAAGGTAGTGATATTTTAAAATAGGGTGTGTTAATCATTTAGAGGATTGCACTTTACCCCAGTCTACATCCTATTAGTCTTGCTGGATACATCATTATATTATGTTAGGAACACTGCAGCTTGATTACCAGCTGGACGTATTTTCATTTCTTCAGTAGGATTGACCAAAAAACAATAAAGTTTAAGACTTATCAAAAATTTCTATTTATAGCTTATCTATTAACTGTCAGCACTTACAAAGCAAATAGATGGTCAATGTTAATAAAAGAGGACAACTGTAATTGAACAACAATAAAATAATTAAAAAATAAATAAAAGAGAATAGACTGATTATCTTGATTATACTATAAAATAGAAACAAACAAATAGATAAGTCGGATGGATCCATTGAACACTGGCATCATGAAATTCTGGCAGTCAAAAGCCAAGTAGAAGAATCAGCATGACAAGGTCATCCAAGTAAGGCAGTTTTAATCCTAAGGGACTGATAGCAGGAAAGAATAAAGGGGATCTTTGGCCGCTTTATGGCAATGTCTGATGCTGACTTAATATTAATACCCGAAGTTACATTTTCTGTAATTTGATGAATAAAAAGGTGCTCACCACTTGCCTTGAATGATAGGCATGACTAAGTGTTATGCATATAAAATTAAGAGAGATATTTATAAAATCCTTGTTCTGGGACCATTGAGCCCTTAAGGGGAATAACAAGGGGAAAGAGTCTAGACACTGGAATTTGAATCATACATATCATGTGTGTGACCTTGGGAAAATAACTTAATCTTTCAGAGCTCCTGTTTCCTCATTGTAAAATAGGAATGACAAACTTTAGGGTTGATAATAGTGTTAACTAACATATATGAAAATCCACACAGGCATTCAATTAGTGTGGTTAAATTTTGAGTGTAAATCTAATCTCTTACTCCAAACATTTACTTGTAAAATTTCAAGCTATCTCTTGCTTACTTAACCAAGAAGTAACTATCTTAAATTCTTGCATGTTGCAAGGATACAAGTAACACAAACATATAAATCAGCCTTAGGGAAGAATGAGAACAACAGGAGAAGGAGGAGGGGGAGGAAGAACTAGAGGAAAAATAACAAAGAAGAAAGAGGAGGATAAAAAAAAGAAGAGAAAGAGGAGGGGGAGAAAAAAATGGAAGGGGCAGAGGTAGAGGAAGAAAAAAGAGAATGAGGAGGAGAAGGAAGAGAAAGAGGAGAAGAAGAAAAGAGCAAAGGCTGAGTGTAGAGAGAAGGCATTTGTAGGAAGCAGAGTGCTTCATTTCTGGGCACCCAGGATGCACTGAAAGATCTAGAACTACAAATCAGCAAAGCCATGAGCAACACAGACGGCCCTTTCTCCATATCTCAACTTTGCTTTTTCCTGGACTTCCATCTTAATCATCTCTCTTTGCAACTTGATTTCTCAATGTTAACACCCATGTCTACCCAACAAGTAAAAATACCACATATTTATCATTGAAGAGAGCGCCCAAGCTGTGTAGCTATCACTCATTTCACTTCTTTAGGGAAGAGAATCTGATCACACAGAGAGTGAGGCACACCATGAGATATAAACAGAGCAGTCCAAGTCTCAGATTTAGGGAGTACAAGTCATGGGTTGCTCTTTTTATTATTGTGTTTATTGGTATAATACTGGTTAATAACTATATAGATTTTAGTTGTACAACTTTATAGTATTACGTTTGTAGACTCTGTTGTGTGCTTATCATCCGAAATCTACTCTCTTTCTGTCATCTTATATCTGACACTTTCTACCCTCCTGGTCCTCCTCCCATTACCCTTCCCACCTAGAAACCCCCATTCTTTTGGCTGTATTTCTGAGTTTGTTTGCTCGGTTTGTTCACCAGTTGCTTTTGGTTTTACATTCCACATGATACAATTTAAGTGGTATTATACAGTTCTTGTTCTTCTCCATCTGACTTACTTCACTTAGTATAATAAGTGATATGGACTCTCAAGATCCATGCAAGTTGTCACAAATGACAATAGTTCATCTATTTTATGATGGAATAGTACTTCACTGTACATACAAAATACCTATTAGAAACTATAAACAAATACAGGAAAGTTGCAGGATACAAAATCAACAGACAAAAATTTGCATTCCTGTGTACTAACAACAAAATATCAGAAAGAAATGAAGAAAATCTCATTTACAATTACAACAAAAAGAATAAAATAGATAGGAATAAACTTAAGAGATGAAGACCTATACACTGAAAACTATACAATACTATTGAAAGAAATTGAAGCAGGCATAAAGAAATGGGAGGATATTCTGTGTTCATGAATTAGAAGAATTAAATTAAAATTAAATTAAAAGATTAATATTACCCACAGCAATATAGAGATTTAATGCAATGCCTATAGAACTCCCAATGGTATTTCTCACAGAAATATAACAAAAAATTCTCAAATTTTTATGGACCCACAAAAGACCCCAAATAGTTTAAAAAGTCCTGAGTAAAAAAAGAACAAACCCAGGGGTATCACATGCTCTAATTTCCAGTTATAAAGCTACAGTAATCAAAACAGTATGGAATTAGCAGGAAAACTGACACATGAAACAAAGGAATAGAATTGAGAGCCCAGATATAAACCCACAAAAATATGGGCAACCAATTTTCAACAAAGGAGCCAAAAACGTACAATGGATTGCTCTTGAATAAAGGGTGCCAATAGGTCACTGGTATTTGGGATGATATAGTAAAATATATTTACATTAATTTCTAGTAATACATATTTTTCCTAGATCAAGAGTAGAATTTAAATTTTGTTTTCATTTGAAGATTAATTTGACTAGAATAATAATAGCTATCATTTATGAGTCCTTACTATCCACGAGGCAACCATTTTTATAGCCATTATCTCATTAGTCTCCATAAACACATGGGTAGGTGCTTTTACTATCCTCAATTAGAAAGAAGAACATTTAGACTGAGAGAGGGTGCTAATATTTGCATATATTTAAGATTTATAATTGATTGAATTGTTTGTCTTCCTGGTGTTAAGTTTTATAAATTCTTTATATATATTTTATAAGTTAACCCCTTATCAGATGTATCCTTGGCAAATATGTACTCCCATAAATGAGTTCCCTTTTCATTTTGTTTATGGTTTCTTTTACTGTGCAGAAGATTTTTAGTTTGATGTAGTACCATTAATTTATTTTTTCCTTTATTTCCCTTGCCCTAGGAGATGAATTGGCAAAGAAATTGCAACAAGAGATGTCTGAGATTTTACTGCCTATGTTTTATTCTAGGACTTTTATGGCTTTGAAACTTACACTTAACTCATTTATCCAGTTTGTGTTTATCCTTGTGTACGGTGGAAGTTGGTGGTCTAGTTTCATTTTTTTGCATGTTCCTGTCCAATTTTCCTGACACCATTTATTGAAGGGCCTGCTTTTACTCCATTGTGTGCTCTTTCCTCCCTTGTCAAATATTAATTGGCCATAAAGACATGGGTTGATTTCTGGACTCAAGACAAACAATTCAATTTAAAAATAGGCAAAGGACCTGAATAGACACTTCTCCAAAGAGGACATACAGATAGCCAATAGATGTATAAAAAGTGTTCAATGTTATTAATCATTGGAAGAAGGAAAATTAAAACCACCATGAGATATCACCTTACACCTGCCAGAATGGCTGTCATCAATAAATCAACAAACAAATGCTGGCTAGGAAAGGGAACCCTAGTGCACTGTTGGTGGCAAGGCAGAGTGGTGCAGCCACTGTGAAAACTGTATGGAGTTTCCTCAAAAGATTAAAAGTAGAACTGTCTTTTGACCCAGTGATCCTACTTCTGGGAATACATCATAAGAATCCCAAAACACTAATCAGAAAGAATATATGGATGCCTATGTTCATAGTGATGTTATTTACAATAGCCAAGATCTGGAAACTGCTGAAGTGCCCATCAATTGATGAATGAATAAAAAAATTGTGGTACATTTACACAGTGGAATTCTACACAGCTCTAAAGAAGAAGAAATTCTTACTATTCACAACAGCATGGATGGACCTGGGAATAGTATGCTAAACAAAATAAGCCAGTCATAGAAATTCAAGTACCATATAATTTTACTCATGTAATATGATGATCTCATTCATATGCGGGATCTAAAGAATAAAACAAACTGATGAACAAAGTAAAACCAGAGACATGGACATATGGAACATACTGATAGATTTCTCAGTGGGAAGGGGGATGGAGAGAGGGGAACTGGGAGAAATTAACCAAAAAATGTATATGCAGATATGCAAAGCCCATCAACACAGACAACAATGTGATTAAGGTGGAGGGCTTAGTGGAGAGGAGAAGAGGGGTGAAATGAGGGAAAATGGGGGACAACTGTAATAGTGTCAACAATAAAAAATAAAAATATATATGATAAATAAAAGATTTATAATTAAGAATAAACAAGTTTATAATTGAGAAAGACAAATACCATACTATATCACTCATATGTGGAATCTAATGAACAAACGTAACAAGGAAAATGGGAAAGACTCAGAGATGGAGAGCAAGATGACAGCTGTGGGGGTGTGAGTTTAGGTAGCGGAGGTATTGAGCAAAAAAGAAAAGGACTCATGGACATGGACAATAGTGTGGTGCTTGTTGCGGGGAGGGGAATACAAGGGGACTAAATAGTAATGGAAAAAAAATACAATGAAGATTAAATAAAAAAAAGAGAGAGAGACTAGAATGACTCAAAACTGTTAAACAGTCCAAAATATATGTGGGGCCCCAATATCAGAACTATGCTAATAAGAATCTGAATAAAAATGAATGACATTTTTCATGGATGTTAGGTACATTTTATGTGCAGCTAGGTACATTTAGACAAAGAAGATGAGAAAAAATTATCTGACTTTAGAATAAGAAATGTTTTGAAGGTAAGAGCAAAAGTGCTTCACTTTAATGACTATGATCAACTTTTAAATAAGAAAATCAACAGAAATTTCAACCTATGATTTCAAAGAATCTCTTTGTTTTACAATATTTGTCAGTTTTTAAGTCCTGATATATCTTTAAATAATACAAAGACATAGTGAGGATAATGCACAATGGTACTAATTCTTAACTTTATGAATTATAGCAGTTAGCTAATGCAACTCAAGAATAAATATGCCAAGCATGTGTCAGCCGTACTCGAAATCATTCAGCTAAGAGCCAAACCCAATTTTGTATTTAGGAAAAGCTGATATAAAAGCTAGCCTTCAAAAGAAAAAATAAACTACATGGAACAGGATATAGAGTCAGGATAAAGGTAACAAGGGCAAAGTCAAAAACTAAGTGTAACCTCTTGTGGGAGATGGAGAGTGAAACTTATCTTACCATTTTGTGAACATGGAATATTAACCTGATATGAAGGGAAGCAGCATGTCAACTTGCACTTTACAATTCAAACACATACAGATTTTCAGCAAACACATCTTCATACAGGAAATAAAAACCCCCAGTTTTATATAGGTTGCAGTTCCTGAGCCAATTTTCTATAAATAACCCACTGATGTCAAGTGAATTACGATCTTCTCAGCTAAGGAAGCTGTAGGCAAACCCAGAAGCCTATTAAGAAGGAAATGACAAGCTCCAGGCACCTAATTACATTAGCTCATCACCAGTAAGAAACCAGAAGTCTAAAACTAAGCTGGCTGGGGATTGACTTGAATTGAGCCTACTCCAGGGTGTTTTTCCTCCCTTAAAAACCTTGCATGTTTAAAGAGAAAAAGCTGTCTTGGTCAAAGTCATGTTTATTTTCTTTTTTTAGTCAATGAGATAAATTTATATGCTGTATATATTTATATATTTTTAATTAATCAGCAGAATATTCTTTGAAGATAGACCATGATAAGTTAAAGATGCATATTGTCATCACCAGAGCAACCACTAAAATTTAACAAGAAAGTCACAACTAAAAAGTTCGTAGACAAATTTAAAGTTCTGGATAAATTGAAATAGCCTCATTCCATGATACCTCTCTCTGTTACAACTCAAACACCTTTGCCATAAATAAGAAACAAACTCAGAAAAGCTTTCAAATATGGGAAAAAGACAGCAGAATGGCTAGGGACCTAAAGACTTCAAAAATGATGCAATATGTCCCAGATGGGGCCCTGGAGAGAACCTTTTTGGATTGATTTCTCTCATTCTAGCAATATGCATTTATGGTCCCTGTGTCTTTTCTTGAATTGCTAGCTCATTTATTGCTCACATGGAAGAATATGTCTCATGGTACAGATTTACTATAGTTTATTAATTCATTCACCAACTGAAGGACATCTTCAGACCCCAGGTGACTGCAGGTAACTGAAACCACAGAAAGTGAAATCACAGTGAATGGTGACTACTCTTGCTCCATTAATGGAAACAATGTAGTACTGGCGGAGCGAAAGATCACTGGAACAGAAAAACCACAAATAGCCCTGCATATATATGGTGAAATGACTGGCCAAAAGTGCAAAGCAACTTAAAAAAGGAAGGATGGTCATTTCGACAAATGGTGCTAAAGCTATTGAATATCCATAGGCATAAACAAACAAACAAACAAACCTCAACCTGAGCCTCACATCTTATTACAAAAAATTAACAAATAATGGATCTTAGATTTAAATATAAAACAAAATTACCAAACTTTTAGAAGAAAAAAATAGAAAAACTTCAGGACCCGAGATTCACTAAAGAGTCGAAAGACATTGTCCAAAACTATGAGTCATGAGAGAAAAAAAATCAATAAACTGAACATTATAAACATTGAAAACTTTAGCTCTAAGACGTATCATGTATGGCAATGAAAAGACAAACTGCAGACCTGGATAAAATATTCACTAACCAAGTATCTGACAAAGAATTCATATCCAGAATATACATAGAATTATCCGAACACAACAGTAGAAGCAAGTGAATCCAATTAGAAAATGGGCAAAATACATGAACAGACATCTTACCAAGCAGGATATTCAGATGGCAGATAAGCACACAAATATGTTCGGCATCATTAGCCATTAGATAAATACAAATTAAGACTACAGTGAGGTATCAAAACACATATATTAGAACAGGTAATTTTTTTAAAAGTTACATTAGCAGCAAATGCTGGTGAGAATGTAAAATATCTTGTTTTTCATATGGTTGCTAGAAATATGAGATAGCATAGTCACTCTAGAAAGTAGTTTGTCAGTCTAACATATTCCATATAACCCAGCAATTATGCGCCTGGACACTTATCCCAGCAAATGAGAACTTATGTCTGCACAAAAGCCTGTACATTAATGTTCACAGCATCTTTATTTATTACTGCCAAAACCTTGAAATTATCCAAATATCCCTCAAAGGATGAATGGTTAAACAGTGGCACATCCATACAATGAAATGTTCCTAAAAAATGTAAGGAATGGATTATTGATAACACAGCAACTTAATATTTTTCAGCTATGAAAGTACGTAGTTTATTTTTCAATGCAATAACACCATCTTTTTTGCTTAATTTATCTGAGTTACCATATGCTTCCATCAAAACAAATACTTTTTAATTGATTACATATGTGCATGTATACTCTGTAACAAATAAATTGGTATTTTCAACAAAATTATGCAGAGTGAAAAAGGTCAGATTTTAAAAGGTTACATACTGCATAGTTTAATAACTTATATAATATTATTGAAATGATGAAACATAGTCACAATTGCCAGGGGTTCGGGTTAGGGAGCGGGGGATAGACATGACTATGAAGGAGGAGCATGAGGGACCTTTGTGGTGATAGAACGGTTTTGTGTTTTGAATGTGGAGGTGGTTAAACTAACCTATACACGTGATAAAGTTGCATAGGACTACACTAGCAAATACAAATGGGTGCATTAAAAACTGATGATATCTGAATAAGGTTATGGATTGACTATATTGACCATTAGTCAATATTATGCTATATTATATAAGATGTCCTTACTGAGAGAAACCAGGTTATGGTTATACTGGATCTATTATTTTTTAACTTTCTGTGAATCTATAATTATTTCCAAATTTATAAAAAGTCAAAGAGGACATACAGTAGAATGTTAAAACAAACAATGAAACCTTAATTCACCCATTGAAAGACAGCAAAGAGGCAACAGAGGAATAAATAGCAGATGGGACAAACCAAGATCAAACAGCAAAATGTCAGGCTTGAACACGAATATAGGTATAGATATATGACCAGGTTGAGGCGTGTTATGGAATACTGTTCAGCAATATAAGAAAAAAATGTTGGTCATATACAACAGTGATGAAACTCAAAAAAAAAATTACACTGTGTAGGAAAAAAAAAAGCAAAAAACATGAAGAACATGGAGTCTCTGGTCCTGTGTGTTTGTGGTTTGAAAGCAGACCAAACTAATCTATGGTCATATACTTTAGAAAAGTGGTTGCCTGAGATTGGGGCATATCTAACTGAAAATGAGCATAGGGAGCTCTGTTGGGTGATGGAAATACTCAACACCTTGGCGGGTGTGTGGGTTTCACAAGTATATGCATTTGTCAAAACTAATCAAAGTACAGAGTGCATTTCTATGGATGAAAATTACAGTTTAATTTTAACATGTCCTTTAAAAAGAACTTCAAAATGCTTTCCAAACCTACATGAATCATTCAGTATACATCATGGGAAGCCCACACTCCATTTGGATCTCACTGGAGTAGTCAGTAATATATGTAGGCACTTTGGAACGTAGACTGAAGGGGCTTAGCACCCATTTGGACATGACGATATGTTGGCCAGACGCTATTCAGACACTCTCTCTACCTTGTGTTAACCTCCACACTTTGAAGAAGAGACAAAGCGATGAAATCCTCAAAGTGTTTTCAACTGAAGAAGTAGAGATTTTTAGATTCATTTTGAAGAGGATTTTAAGTTGAGTGCTGGCAATTTCTTCTCTATTTCCTTAACAGGTAAAATAAAAGAGCTTCATATCACTGCCATGAAAACTTCAGTTAGATTTTTTAAAGAAACATTTGACTAATTTATAAGGATGTAAATCTCATCGTAGTTGTGTAACTATGAAATTAGGCAAACACACTGCACACAAAACCTAGATTGTAAAACTACAAACTTCTGGTGAAAACCTCAGATGTCACCATTACTCCACTAAGAATTTGTTCCCCATCGTTTTAAGAACTGCCATGTAATCATTTGTCTTACATGTACTTTACATGACTTGTTCTTAGAAAATGATCACTATGACAAACATTGGTTGAATTGCGCTGTCTCTCTTCTCCAATGCTTTTATTTAATCTCACTCAAAAGAGTAGGAAATAGTTCAGCTAAACAATAAAGTGGACACAATAAAATTTCATTGCCAGTATTTATAAAACTATTAAGAAAAGGATCTCATTTTCTGAGATGTTTAAAAATCAGTAAGTATAGAAAGTAGAGTAATAGAGCAGGCACAGAGATAACCTGCCAATTGATCCAGAACCTAAAATTATATTAAGAAGCAGTTCAAATGAAGCTTAAAATCAAGTATACCTAGTTAACAAAAGTAGGGCAATGTAGGTGTGTGTAGCAATACCTCTAGGGATTGTTCAGGCCTTTGTTAAGTGTCAACTTTCCATTTGTTGCTATGACTTTTGTTCTAGAAATAGTTTTTTACTTTTCCTTTAATGCATTTCAAGATGCCACCCTTAGTAGGAGTGCCTGACTCTGTTCTATTAAAGCAAATAAATAGGTAAGCATGTTTATTGAACAGATATGTGGAAAACACAGACACTCTTCTCTGCTGAGAATTTGAAAATGGAAACACAGATCACTGCCTCCATGGAGATGAGCATCTTGTAGGAGTTTGTAAGAAGTTGCTGAATAAACTAAGGAATGAGTTTCAGCTCTACAAGGGGGAAGCGTGAAAGAAACTACCATTTATCCTGCATCCACAGTTCCTGAGCTCTGTGCTAAGCCTTTTACATATCATCTCATTTAGTCTTGAAGTCTACCCTTGTGTCTTTTTGGAGATGAATAAAGGACCCAGAGACAACTTAAGCCACCTGTTCAAAGGCACACAGCTAAAAGCAAAGCCATAATACACAGCTGCCAAACAACCTACTCAATTGGATTGCCATCTTCTGATTATTTAGTGGTGACCACAAAACTCGAGTCCAGAAACACACTTTAAATCCCTTTGTTTCAACTGTTCATATTTCATATTTGGGCAACTCTTTACATTTAAAATACGGCAAAATCCAAATGCCACTTTCTTTATTCCCCTCCCCCCACTTTCTTAGCGGAGCCTTCCCTAGCATCCCATGCTTTTTAAATCCTTTGATTATATACTCTCCTAATGCCAAATACCTCTCCTGTATACCACTCATTATTGGCATTATTTCTACCTCATTTTCTAGATTATAAGCAGGGGGAGTGGTGCAGGGAATGTGTCTGGTTTTACTTAACAAATACAATGTCAATCCCAGAATGGGCACTACATGATAAACTAGAATGATTTCCATACATATTAAATGATGAACTACATAATTACTGAATGAACAAACATTTTAAGGGACTTGTTCAGAGGGCAACAAAAATGCTCTAGGTCTAAAAGTGATAGCAAAATATAGGCAAAATCCTCTGAGGGCATAATATAAGAGAGAGAGTTGGGCTCAGGAGAAGAGAAAGAGAGGGACCACCATGGACCCCTAAGTAACTTAGTGCCTCTCTACACCTCAAACAAAGCCAGGAACTATGCCGATTTCCATATGGACACTAGGTTGCAGTTATCTCCTTTATCAACTGGAATGAAGATTCTTTAAAATCTCAGCATTCCCTTGCCCAGAATTGTGAACTCTCCTCAAATTCCCAAGCACTGAACTGAAACACCAATAATGTGAATTCCCCCTCCCCAAAGTGTGCTTGAGTTACAGAAAAATTATATTCAGAATTAGAATTTTGAATTGAGTGAATTTTATAGACATAAGAATACGTTGATCGAGGGGTTCAGTGAAGATGAATTTGTTCCCTTCATTCCTTCTCTCAAATGTATTGGGTGCTAACTATAATATACTCAGTGATAGAAGGACATTTTTGGAAGAAATGAGTTATGCATCACTATAGATGCTAGACAAGTACTTAAAGTGGATATTGCACATTTCACTTAAATGTGTTATAAGTTATTTAAAAAGAATACCTGTTAAATTCCTTTGTAACTCTTATTTTATGGTAATAGGACAGGACAAGTGAATGACTTTTAAAACATTTTAAATGTCTGATTCGTAATTTTAGTTTCCAAGGAAAGCATCTGGGTATAAAAACATGAAATACTGAAAAAACTTTGAATTGTCATCTAATTTTTACAATTATATATATATATATATATATATATATATATATATAGGTTCAGTCTCCTCAATTTACTTCTTAATTCTTTTGCATTCCCTACGAACCAACTCAACTCTGTCTATATAGTTAGTAGACAACAAATGCTGGTTTGTAAATGAGTCCATTTTATTGCTACTTCTGTGTGTGTGTGGGAGAGAGAGAGAGAGAAAGAGGGAGGAGGAGACACAGAGAACAGAGAGAGAGAGAGAGAGAGAGAGAGAGAGAGAGAGAGAGAGAGAGTGCCTTGTCATCCAAAATCACCCCTAAAATTGTAAAAGTATTTTAAAACTTTAGAATAATAGCATTTTGATTACATAAATAATATAAATTAGTTGCTAAAATTTGGGGCATAAAGAAAGTTATAAAGGAGCTGAATAGTTTTTGCAATATTAAGTTATGTTTACTTTTCTCATATTTTTGTTTCCATTTCCTTTCTTCCCATTCAAGAAGTAACAGCAATGTAAAACACGAAGTTGTGTGGCATTGCTTCAAGGAGCTATGTGGCATAAGTTTACTATAATACCTTTTGTATTTTGTTTTTCAAAAATCCCCTTGAGTGATGTAGAAATGGGAGAAGAAACCAATGGACCAAAGTAAGGAAAGAGAAGCTGTCTCCTGTTGAAATAGGGAGCAGTTTGAGAGGTTTGGTCCTTGGGGACCCGGCAGCTCTAGCTGTGCCCTTTGGCAAGGTTGTAATGAAAATCATGGCCAGACCATGTGAAGAAATGAAGTCATAGGGTCCCCAGGCTCCCCAGAGATTTCTATACCCCAGAATAGTACAGAAGCTGGAATCATATATTCAGCTTAAAGGGTCCATTCTAGGTTTAAAAAAATTAAGAGGCTTTATTAGTAGAACACTTGGTTTTTCAAAATCCCCCTCTCCACAAAAGGACAAGTTTTCCTAATAGACTCAATCCTGCGGTCTTTGAGATGATTATGAATATCTACTCGTCATCCTTGATTCCTCCCTTTCATTACCCACCAGTCCTCTCCCCAGTCACCCTCAAAATGAGTCCTGTCATTTCAGCCTCTCAAATGCATTTTCTGTCCCCTTTTGTCACCTTCACTGCTTCTATCCCAGACCAGCCACTCTCTATACTCCCTGCTATAGTTTCCTAATGTCCTCCATGCTGGCCATCCTTCAACCTATTCTACAAAATAGATCTTATTCCTTAATGTAAGTTAGATTTTGTCATTCTCCTTTCAAAACTTCCAAAGTCCTCTTCTCACTTGAAATTACAACCACAAGGCAGTTCCATTTTTTATTTGTGGAGGAACTTCCATACTGTGTTCCATGGTGGCCGCACCAATTTGCATTCCTAACAACAGTGCACAGGGGTTCCCTTTTCTCCACATTCTCACCAATACTTATATGTTCCATTCTAAGTCAGTGTTCAAGGTGACAGAACATTGTGGTTTTAATTTGCATTTCTCTCATGATTATAATATGCACCCCTATGTTCATTGCAGTTATTTCAATAGCCAAGATATGGAAGTAACCCAAGTGCCCCTTAATAGACAGTGGATAAAAACAAGTATTGGTACATATATACAATAGAATATTACTCAGCCATAAAAAAGAATGAAATCTTATCAATTATGACAATGTGGATGGATCTAGAGGATATTATGCTAAGTGAAATGTCAGACACAGAGAGACAAATACCATATGATTTCACTTACATGTGAAGTCTAAAGAACAAAAATAAACAAAACAGAAACAGGCTCATAGATGCAGAGAACAACTTTGGTTGCCAGAGAGGAAGGGGGTTAGGTGGCCGGGTGAAAACTGGGAAGGATTTAAAAACTTAAAAACTGGCAGCTACAAAATAGTCATAGGGACATAAAGTACAGAATAGGGAATACAGTTAGTGTCGTAATAACTATGAATTGTGTCAGGGGGGTACTTGAATTATCTGGAGGATTACTTCATAAATTATATAATTGTTTAACTACTATGCTATGCTGTAAACCTGAAACTAATATAAAATAATATTGAGTGTCAACTTTAATTGAAAAATAAAATTGAAAAAATAAATAAAATAAAATTGCAACCATTACCTAAAGTCCCTACATGATCTGGCTCCTGACTATTTGTCCACACTCACCCTGGGACCCTTTCACTCTAATTCTATTCATAATCACGTTTGCACATCACATTCTGCCCCAAGTTCTCTTCCCTCTCTCCCTCTGATACAATGTCCCCCAGATCGCTGTCAAAAAGACCCTCTTTTTATTCAGTTTTCATCTCTAACTTTACATCTTCAGAGAGATTTTCCTTGGCTTTTCCAGGAAAATGAGCTCCTACTCCATTTGACAAGGCATCTGCCCATAGAAGTGACTTTATTAAGTTTCACAATGTGCCACTAGGCTATCTTAACTAAAGCTGAGAAAGAACTTCAGTAACTCTGCTACAGCTTCCCAGTTATTTTATCTTGGAGTTAAGATTCAAAATCTAGAATAATTTGCACTCTTAAGTTCTATGCTATTTACCCATGGGTTCTAAAAGTATTTGTTGAAGAAATGAAAAGAAAAATGAATGTCAGCAGAAAGCATGATGAACCGGAAATGTCATTCATTCATTTCCCATTTTTTGGTTCCATATTGGCCTAGAGTCTGACCTTGTGAAGGAAGAGAAAGCCACAATAGTAACTAAGATAGAATGTTCACGAAGACTGGTAAGATAGGATGTCAGAGCCAAATTAACTTTATTTAAAATAAAAACAGAAGTGATTTACTTCTCAAAAATATATTTATAGGCAGAGTCCAATATTTCATAGTGCTTTTTTTGGCTATATTCTTACACATGATTAACTTTGGGATTCCAAAATGGCACCCATGCTATTATTCTTCATGTACCTCCCAAATTTGTGTCCACATTTATTACTATTTTAGATACATGTGATTAGGCAGTTTAAGTATGTATATAAATAGAAATGTGTATCCCTGACAGTGTTGAAGGAAAAACTGGTGGAAGAATACTGTAAGTCCAAAACTGCAGAATCCTGAGAAGTTTGGTTAAAAAAAAAAAAAAAAAAGTCCCACATACAGTCTGGTAAGTGGTCTGCAAGTGCTTTTCCAATGCTTTTTATTTCTCTAGAATCTTCTGTGAAGTGGTGCTCAAGGAATCATAAATACCTTCCAGTGTGCCTCTAAAGGGCAGGATTCAGGCCCCATTATTATGAGGAAAGGAAGGCTTAGGCAGTTTCAGCAAATTATATGAGGCTTTGGCCAAGTGGCAGTGAAAATTACTTTCTCTGGTTTATAGTGTCTGTTGGGCATGAAAATAATTGGGAATGGCTAGAAGTACCCAACAGCAAGACAAAGTTTCATTCTAGGAAACTAATTCAACTTGCAAGCCACATCATATTCTCACTAGGATTAAGGGTCCTTTGCTCTACTGACTGAGCTAGCCGGGCCACCTTACATCATATTCTCAAAGATCCTTTTTTCCCTCCTTAGTTACAATGGAATTTTTATCCTTAAAAATGGACATAGTGCTCCAGAAATCCATCTCATTTAACATTATTCCCGCTTGTAGCATAGCTATGATGTTAAGATGTGTGGCATATTTAGGTATTCTGGGTACTTTCTGGTGTCATTGAGACATTCTCGTATCTGGGCCTTGAGTTCTATATAGCAACGCAATTTTATCATACAAGGCTTTTCTGATTTTTCTCCTTTAACTTCATCTCCCTCTACTCCATTTGAGAAGCAATTGGAGTAGAAGGAAGCATGCCCAGGCAAATAAGTTATTGTTTCATTTCCAAAACTAAAGCTAATCATGTTAACAATTGTCACTCCAATAAATTTAAATAAAAAAGGAATAGACATCTAATTAATCACTGATATGAAGGTCTTCCTAACAATCACCATTCCTGCCCAGGTAGAAGATAGCCCTCTTTTGTGGATCTCTCTACCCTATACATATTTCTGTCTCTCCTCTATTATTTGTTAGAAAGGCATTTGTTAAAATTCATAGTCATTTTTTCTTTTTAAAATTTTTAGAGAGAGGGGAAGGGAGGGAGACACAGAGGGACAGAAACATCTATGTGTGGTTGCCTCTCATGTGCCCCTCACTGGGGACCTGGCCCACTTCCCAGGCCTGTGCTCTGACTGGGAATTGAACTGGTGACCTGGTTCTCTTGCTTTGCAGTCCAGCACTCAATCCACTGAGCCACACCAGCCAGGGCTAAAATTTATAGTCATTCCTAACTTAGCATATAAAAATAGAGGAATTCATCATAAGTTGGAATAGAAAGAATTAGCATTTAGAAATAGAAGTAATTGAGCTGAAAATTATTCCTTAAGAGATTATCTAAAGTAAATATAGTGTAAATTTACTGATGATATAAGCATTTTATTCACAGTCATGAACAAAAACCAAACACCTGTGCTTAATACTAGCATTTATTTTTCTGGTTGTTCTAAGCATGGATTTAAAAGTTGAGAGGAAAAAAGACAAATTTGACATTGTTTTCAAGTGATGTTTCTTGACACTAAAAACATGCAAGGCAATCTGTTGAAGAATATTTAGAAAGTGTACAAGTTTTTTTAAGATAATAAAACTGCTATAAGAAAAAAATCATAATTTATCTATTTTCATATCACCAGTAAGACATTGATGCAAGAACAACATAATTACAAAAGAAAAACTAATTTGGACTTAAAAAAATTCTAAGTCCAGTGGGAGCCAATTCTTTCTTTTTTAATATTTATTCGTGGGCAACTTTTTAAAGTTTGATACCCACTTTGAGATTTTCTTGATTATACTCCAAATATAGGATGCTTACATTTGCATCTGTCATATCCCACCCACCAAATGTTTTGACATTTTATTTGGTTTTAATACCTCAGTGATTTTAGGCAAAGCCAGATGGGTTACAGTAGATACGCACAGGTAACTGAAAAAGAGATTTCTACCAAACCGCACCTTGGGTACACAGGGGCATGACGAATGCTAATCCAGTTCACCCTTGCAATATCTTGTATCTCATTAGCGAATATGGAATTTTCTGTGCTGTTCTTTGAATTGCTTTCTTGTAAATCAACTTTGATACACAATTCTTGGAAGTATAAAGACAAATCAGAACAAATTTCAAAAGGGGCCATATGTGACATGCCGGAGACAAAAGCCTGATTAGAATGGAAGCTGGGATCTTTTTATGGTGCTGAATATCATTTAAGACACCATGTTGGTACTTAGGAGGACGCCTTATTTATACCAGCAGGACCATGCTGCATAACAGATGCGAGTGGAAAGTGGAACTATGATGAAATTAATTTGACCTTTCTCTAGCCTGCAGAACGTAAATCAGATACATTTAATAAAGAGCAAGTTTGCAAGAAATAGCTGCGACTTCAGAAGTGTGAAGGCTTCAGTGAAAGAAATGAAAGCAATGCTTTGTACAGTTCTGAATATCGTTTAAATTAAGCAAAAATGATGAAAAAATGTATTTTGGAGATGTGCAACTTTTCCTCATTAGAAATATGTGGCATACCGAGTAATCTTTTCACTGCATTTTTCAGGTCATTAGGCAC
The DNA here is from genome assembly GCF_022682495.2 of Desmodus rotundus. Classification (NCBI taxonomy): domain Eukaryota; kingdom Metazoa; phylum Chordata; class Mammalia; order Chiroptera; family Phyllostomidae; genus Desmodus; species Desmodus rotundus. The sequence continues at coordinate 110,921,500 of NC_071390.1, forward strand.
AGTACAGGTATCATTTTCTTGTGTGTGTGATAAAAATTTAATTTCTGATGCCTAACTAGAATAACTGCATTAAGTAGTATTTTGGTATTTATTTGAGGGTGGTTTTGTTATCAAATCTCCTATAAAGTCTATGATCCAGTTTTTAATAAGATCCTGGAGGTTTTGAAATCTTTCTATATGAAAAGTGATGGCACGATTCTTCCTCAAAATAAAAGCCAAATGATTGGAGTTTTTCTGGCTAGGAGAGAGGGCAAAAGTTTATTCTGAAGACAGAGATTTTTAAGATTAAAGTCAGGTTTGGCAGGAAGCCTGCTTTATTTTAATGAAAGAACGAACAGAGGCCAAACTCATTACTAGTGGAATGCCTAGCAGCTCCAAAGCACATAAGTAAAAATAGGGAGATACCACATGGATTGTAGCTTGACATGACCATAATATAAAGAAATCAAGTTCATTCATTCATTCTGTCTTTCATTCATTCAAAAACAAATCTCTACTCTGTACAGACTTTGGGAAAGTAAAATGAGTGAGAAGCAGATACTGCTTTCCAAGTGCTCTCATCAGATCAAGTGCAACCATTTGCCTGCAACGCATCTCTCTTGAAGGCCTAAATGCTGTAAGTATGGAATGTATAAGATTCCAAGAGACACAATTCTGGCTGTGGAGTATCAAGAATGACTCTTTAGAGGAACCGATTCTTTGAATATAGACAAGAATTCACAAGCCCCCAAAAGGAAGAATGCTTGTTCCAAGCAAAGAAAAAAGAATGAGCAAAGGAACCGAGTAGAGAGTGAGTATGAAGGGCCTTGGATGCCATGCCATGGAGATTGAATTCTGTCATAAAAGTAATGCAAACTTTACAAATGCATTAAGCCAGAGGAGTTACATGGCTATATTTGCGATGTGGAAAGATCCACATGATTGCAAAGTGTGTCTGAAGATGGTGTGAGAAGAGCAAGAGTGAGACCATCACAGTCAGGGAGACCTTTCAGGAGGCTGCCGTAATGGACAAGCAAAGATGAGGGGGTCTGCATTTGTGCAGGGTGAAGGGAGTAAAGGGAGAAGAAGGATGAATAAAAGTGACAGTTAGAGGGTGTGATTAATAATAAGATTTGTATCTCATTGGATAGATGGGAAATCAAGAAAAATTAAACCATTTAATGGAAACACTTGGATTTGGGATGCCAGAAGAAAATCCAGTAAGATGTCCAGAAAAAAAAAAAAAAGATTGAGAAATATTTGGTCCAGGAACATATTTTCAGAAACCATTGGCATGATAAACTGTCTGAAGCCCTAACATTAGATGAGATGGCCCAGAAATTTGATACAGTACAGGAAAAGAGGATCACAAAGATGCAGTAAGGAGAAACATAAACATTTGGTTGGGAGGTCTGGGAAGTACGGTTAGAAGGAAATGCCAGGGCAGCTGTGGAAGGAGAAACTCAGAAAAAAAACTTAGGGCATTTCCCTTGTTCCAGGCATACTGTTAGGTGTTTTACACATTTTCTCATTATTATTCCCAGTATTTGAAATGATTCACATAAAATATTAATATAATCACTTTATGGACCCATTTGAAATATAAAATTCCATAATATTTAAAAATTAAGTTCTGGCTGGTATGGCTTGGTTGGTTGGAGCATCGTCCCCTACATCAAAGGGCCACCATCTCCATCCCTGGTCAGGCCACATACCTTGGTTGTGGGTTCAGTAGCTGGTCAGGCACTTGTGGGAGGAGGCTGATCTGTGTTTGTTTCTCTCTTACATCAATGTTTCTCTCCTTGTCTCTCTCTCTCTCTTACTCTCTCTCTCTCTCTCTCTCTCCCCCTTCTGCCCCTCTCTCTAAAAATCCATGGATATGCCCTCAAGTGAGAATGTTTAAAAAAATTAAGCACTCTGTAATTTCAAAGCTAATTTTAATCTGTGCTTACATTTTTTGTGGTTCTACTTTAGTTAGTAAGCAGAAATGTTGTGTTCATAACATGTATTGTTAGTAGTTAATGAAAAATCCTGTTAATAGCATCAAAATTCTTACTTATTTTGGTGATTATTGTGTTATTATTTGAACATTCCGTTACTATAATTTAAAATATTTTTAATGTCCTATAAAAACATCTTCTAAACATGAGTTAAGCGGTGGACCTTTTGTTGAAAAAACAAGCTGGAAATTAGCAAGGCTGGAACATAAACTAGATGCAAGATGGTCAAACAACTACCATGATATGATGCTAATTTCTTAAAAAGCATGTTAGGAAATATCAGAGATAATTCTAAGAAAACAGGCAATAGTATATGAAGTAAAGCTTTACATTTACAAAAGGTATCATTAAACTGGGCAAAAATAATAAGCAAAGAGTAAAAAATAAAATCTTAGCAAGTATAACAGCAGAAATGTGATCCTAAAGTAGAATTATTAAAAATTAATATGGTCTTAAAATACTTAGCCGCTTTCACTTTCCCCACAAACTTATACTTAGTTTTTAAAACTGGTCTTGCATGAAGTGTTTCTGCATGACCTAAATTTCCTGTATTGCGACTATTCTATAATACGATCCATGAGGATATGAACACAGCATTGCTGGGATATGAAGATGAGTTGAAAGGGGAAAGAAAAATCCAACTATAAGGGACAGTGGGCAGAGAGAAGGACTGAACTAAGATGTCATTAGTCTTGTCAACTAAGAAACAGTGTTTAGAGCATGTGCAGTAGAGTCTGGTTCAAGAAAAAACTACCTAAGTCATGCCTGGCAGGTTGGAGTGTTCAAACTATCTGCACGCATGACCTGAACAGACAGTTCTGTAGAGGTGGAATACCCCAGGACGAGCCCAATGGAAATTCCCCAATGAATTATCAAGGGTCTCGAGACATTTGTTGGGAGACTCAGAAGGATGGAGTATATGACCCTCAGGGTGTAAGAAGTGGGGACCTCAGACCACTACTGAGACAGCTAAACTCCTCACACCAAGGTGCTGCTCCACACGGTGCTGAGCTCCTGACTACTGTGCCATCAGAGGCTCTGGCCTGCTGGACCAAGCAATTTGTCCTGCTGCCAACTGGCTCTGGAGGTTCTGCCTTGTAGGGCGCTGACAGCTCCCTACCCACCATTCTGTCTTCTGGACCCACAGACTGAGACTCTGGGACTTGGGTTTGTTATCTTCCAATTCTCTTCTGTGATGTTATTGCTGATAGCATCTGAGTGATTACTGTTATTCGGTTAGTATGGATTTGAATTGGCTCTGCATTAATAAAAGCTGAGTGAATAGCGCACTCCCCTGTGTTAGGTCCCTGTTGTTTCTTGGTGTCAGTGTCACCCGTAGGACTGGTGGTCATAGGTGGCTTAGTGCTTTTGTTTCTTAAGGACCAGATGAGACAACCTGAACAGGAATGGAAGTCTGGCATATAGGAAAGACTATATAGTGAAACACATGCTCGCAATGCAGTGGGAGTAGAGGAGTAAGTAGAACAGCAAGTGATTTTGTTGAGAAAGGAAGGCAAATGAGGAATGCCAGAATGCAACACAAGTGGTCATTGCTCAAGTGTGCCTGTCCACTTCCACGCAGAGCCTCCTTCCATTCTCTCACTGAATCAGTGGATTCTCCAGGAGATTTTAAACAGACAGTAGCCTGCAGATGCGTCTCTGCAGCTTCTCTGAGCAGCTCCTATGCTAGTGTCTTGGGAAGCAGCTGTTCCCCCTAAAGATTGTTTTTATTGCTAGAACTTGGTAGAATACAGAGAAGTCTTTATCTGCCATTCAAGTATCCCCCAGAATAATGGAGAAACTGGGACAACTAATTAATAATCCAAATCAACCAGCATCCAGGTTTCAACCCTTAACTGTGAGCAGTAACAGACTTTGGATTTGGGACACAAGTCAGTGTTTTGGGCACTGTGAACTGAATTATTCTATGGTTCAGATTTCACCAACAATATGTGCACAACAAAAATTACTTGGCTCTACACGTGACTTCAGAGTAGCTGAGTATTCATCTGAAGCTGAAAAGTTTTTCTTCAAATAAAATGTCACCTTTACATTTTTGTATATGTCTTAGGTCTTAAAGATTATGATAAGAACAAGAAACTGGGTAAGATCATTAAGGTGATGAATATTCTTCTCCATGCAGTTGACAACTACAGTGTCTGCTTTCTAAATGTCTAAGTCCACTCCCATTTTATGAAACAGAAGTTTATTATAAATCTTCCTCCTTGAAGAGATTAGGCATTTTATTTTTAAAAGAACCATCTGGAAATGCATGTGTTTCCTATTTGAGCTACACAAAAAATAAACAAAAGTTAAATTTTACTGGGATTTAATCTGACGTTTTTCCTAACCAAATGTCTTTTAGAGTATATTCTATCATACAGGTGCCAAAATAACAAAGAAGCTAAAATATTTGTACCTGCAATAATGCAATCAATTGCTCAGACATTGTATATAAAAATCAATTATTCGAGCTATGATTACATGGAACTTTTGATGACAATGTCAAATATTACATTTAAAAATATATATAAAGTATGCTGTACCTCTCCTACCTCTCCTCATTTTATTTCAATATATTCATCATTTTGAAAGGATCATGCTTTGAACTAGCAGCAGATGTTAATACAGAAATATAGAACATCTCAATTTTCTCACTGCTAACTCAGCTTACTGAGCCAATTTCACAATTCTCACATTCCTGAGTCCTTGGAGAAAATGCTAATTTAGATTGTTAAAATTGACACGGGTTAGGGTATAAAGGGTAATTAGCATAAAATCCTACACAAAGTGTTTTTAGCACCATTAATCAACACCCACCTAGGCATACACTTTTTTAGTCAGAGCTGAAGTTTAACGGAGCTAAAAAATATCTCAAGTATTCTCTTCTAGTTAGGTAATAAAAAAATTCAGTTTGTCCTCAAATCAAATTTGAGGGTTTTTAAGGAAAAAAAAATACAGAATATGCAGTTCAAGGATAACTTTTATTTTACACTTTAGAATTATTTAAAGCATATAAAAGCACTCTCTTGAGGAAAACACCTTTTAAACACTTGTGTTTTTGACATATTTGTGTCAATGCTGTTCTATGCATGTGGCATTATTGCTAAAAAGACTAATCTGTTTTTTGTTTCCTCCCTTGATGCAAATGCAAAGGCTGATGCATTTGGCACCATTTTTTTAAAAATTTCATTACAGGACAACACTGCTAGTGTTTCTGCCTCTTTCATTGGCCAGATTCCTAAACTCAAAAATAAGACACTGAGGTTTGAATCTGCTTATCAGGATGGGGGTATCCTTGGTTCCTCAGATTCTGCAAGCCTGCTGTATTAATCTCCACCCCCCACCTCTTCCCCTGCTAATGATGTGAACTAGTGAACTCATGACAGGAGAACCGTCTTCCAGTTAGATCAATGACTCAAAATCAAAAATAACATATATGGCAAGTATAACAAAACAAATTCAGTTTCAGAAGCACAAGGCATATACATTCCTGGGAGCCCGTCTGTATATGTTCCTGGGAATAGAATTTCCAATGAAGGCTGTCCAATGAAGGCTGCAAACATGCTACCCCTAGAGGCCATTTATACTACATAAGATAAATGCTGCTTTGTATAAGGCAGTGGTTGGGCAGAGGAGATAGAAGCAGAACAGAGCGATCTCAGGAGAGAGGCTGTTTTTTAAAAAAAATTCCAGAGCCACCAGACAAGTGCTCTGACAAATGCTGGTGCTGGAGAACATGGAGCAGAGGCGGCTAATGAAACTGGGAGAAATGACTCCGTGAAAGGATGCATAGGATTGGCCCTGGGTGAGGAAGAGAGTGAAGAAAATGTTCCTGACGTTGAGAAACATATGTGGAAGACTGGGCAGGAAGAAAGAGAGTTATACATGCTAGGGGCTGAAATTGAAACGTATGTGTCAGCTGATGAAACAGTCTTAGGCACAGTGTTGAGTTGGATGGAATCTGAAAAGCAATGAAAAGTAAATGAAGTGTGTTATCCAGGGAGGTGCACAAGCATCCTTACATTTTAGAAAGCCCCTCTGACTGCAGGGTGGAGACAGTCTGGATCCTGGAGGCAGGAGGTCAGTAACTGAAGTGGCCCTCCTTTCGAGCTCCGTGGTTAGAGGGCAGGACTGCAGTAAGATGGAGGGTGGGGCTAAGGATAACAAGGATTCACGTGTATTAGTATTTATCACAGGCTAGGCCAGCGTTTTCCCTGCATTGTCTCCTCAAATTGCCACACACAAAAAAATGCCTACATTTTAAGGTACTATTTCTCTATAGTAGAGAAGACTCAAGTGTAAAGAGAAAATTGACTCAAACTCAGGCCTTCCCAAAGGCTTACACTGGGGTTTGAGGCCAGGGAGTCTTGCTCCAAAGTTTTCTTTGTCTTCAATCTGTCTTCCACAGGAATTCGGAAGGAAGGACTGACAGTGCTCAGTGACAGACTAGTCAAGGGAGTAAGTGGAGAGGAAGGTCAGAAAGATGACTGCCTGTGTTGTCAGGCAGGGAGGGAGGCAGTTCACTTGGATAGTGAACGCAAGAGGAGATTCGTGGTTGGTGAAAAGTAGGTCAGATAGGATTAGATCGGTGAGCACCTGGAGTTGGAGGAGCCTGCTGGCTATCAACAGGCAGGGGCAATTAGATGAGTGGATCCACCTGTAGAAAGGGATTAGTACTGTTTGGGAGTTATCAGCAGCAAACAAGCATAGCCCGTGGGCATGAGTCCGTGGATGAAGGGACCTGTGAGGAGCAGTTGTAGAGTTCAGAGCAAAATAGGAGACAATTACTATGAGAAAAGCTAAGGAAAGTGGTGCTTCCTGATTAGGAAGTGACTGAAAGCATCCAACACTCCTGACAGGTTAATAAGATAGAAGGAAAAAAGAGGAAGCCATTTGATTTTGTAGCAAGAGGGCTTTTTCCTAAAAGTACAGAACGTGGTAGGCACATAGTACAGAGACCACACAGGCCTGAACTACAGATGTTACAGTGACAAAATTCTCCGATTACAGGATGCAGACAACGGGGCTGCTGCCGGGCCGTCTGATGCCTCCTGGAGCCTTTCATGTTTTCCTCATTCCCGCCTGTTACATGACCTGCAACATGGGCTTAAGCCACTCAACATTGGCTTAAATAGTTGATAAAGCTACCTATCTTAAATTCTTTGTGATTTACCAAAGTCGTCTGCTAAGGCTAGCTATTTGTTACAAAAGTGATACCACCATCCTCTCTAAAAGTATGATTTTTCCAAAGGAAGTATTATAGCAAGAAACTGTTTTAATGGAGAACCTCTCCCAACATCACTAGTTTAATTTCTAAAAGTTATTATTAGCTTTTGCTTAATAATTATACTATACTTGGGAATTAATAATAGTAGGAAAGTTTTTCACTTTGGCATACTTCCTATTTTTCACAATACTTTCACGCTGCTTCCCTCTAAGACGGTTCATGGGGGTAAAATGAGGTAGTAGAAGAGAAGGGAAAAAAATCATAGTTATATAACAATACTGTGAAATATCCCATTTCCGATTCTTAATTTTTTTCAAATTTGATTATATAATGAATGTAATTTGAAAGCTCCCTTCATGCACAAGACTGTCAAAAAATTAACAACTTATACAAATCCCTGTGAGGTTCCAGAGTCATATTCATTTATTAAAGGGAATGATGCATTTACATTACTTACTTCAGGTCACTTAAAATGTCAGTAGCTTAGTGAAAAAGGAAATCAGAAAGAATGTGTTCCAGAAACCAGTGTTATAATTTCTCCAAGTCTGAATCTGTTGATTTAACTCTGTGGCACAGAGGATTAACAAATTTAGTTTTCTCAGGATAGGAAGATAAGATTCATCTTATTTTTATTCTGTCTGAAATTATGAAACCAGACTCAGTTTCACAGAGCATGATTTGGAAGCAAATCAAGCATATTCACTATGTGAGGAAGTCACTCTCTGACAGCAAATGTTCACGAGATGAATGTAGAGATGAAAGACAAGTTATTTATTTTTATTTCAAACTGAAAATGGTGATTTAAACTGCAGTTAATTTGTCCTTCAAATGAGAGGCAAAATATAAGTCAAATGTCTTTATAAATATATCAATATATAAATTAATAATATCAGTAGTGATCAGAATGATTTTGAGCTTTGGGACAAATGTCGTAATCACACATTTTATCATAATGTTAGTATTATTATATAAAGTATATACATACATACAAGATTCAGAAACCACGTTCCAATTTCTGTTACTAAGGGAGTTACACCTGAAATATTATTCCATCATAAGTCAGTCAAGCCCTAACAGCTCTAAATGGGGTGTGAGCAAGTTGAAATTTTACACTGGAAACTATATGCCCTGCACTTCTATTGTCAGTGTTACAGCAGTACTTAAAAAATAAAGAGTGCAAACAAAAAGGACACGTATACACAACCTGTGGACACAAATGACGGTGTGGTGGTGGCCTGAGGGGACAGGGACAAGGCTTGGGTGGAGGGAGTCAAGGGGGAAGTAAGGACGTCTGTAACAGTGTAAACAAGAAAAAATAAAAAAAGAATCATATCATTTTTCAAGTTAGAAGGGATCTTAGAAAACATCTAGTCAAAATCCTTCACTTAACACACAAATAAAAATGATCTCAACTAAGTGGTCCCCTGTTCTTCCTATGGCTCCTAAGTGTTACATATGAATTCCAATAGAGGAAAGCAACTATGGAAAGTGTACTGGTCGACACAAGTAACCCACACGGACATGCAGGACAAATAAAATGACATACTCTAGGATGAAAATAAAAAACAAATAAAGCAGTTTCTCAAAGTTCAGAATAATCATTGACTCCATTTCTGACTTTGAAACCTAAGAAGGAAGGATGAGAGATGTGAGTATGTGTCTGAGACGCTTTTAATAATACCAAGATGAGATGCATACAGCGAAACACTGCATTTTACCATGAATCAACTAGACGTGTCTCTCAGGAGCTAATCTCAGAATCTTCTCGCTATAATTATCATAAAGACCTTAAAATCTAATTTATTATGGTGGTATTTAAAATAAGTTTCCTCAATTTTTATTTTACACAGGCTGTATCTTTTTTTTTTAAGTGGTTGGCAAAAAGCTGTTAGTACCTGTCTCCATTCTAGCCAAAAGATCTTATTTGCTTTATTTTCCTAGTGGCTCTCTCACTAATATTGCAACTCCCCATATAGAAAGGTATGGATGCAGAAATAGAAGTGAAAGCCGCCTATCTCTTGCCTTTCAACTTTGATCTTCACCCAGGAAAATAAACACATTCCCTCAGAAGAAACTCTCATACTCTAAGCCATTTCCCTTTGTTAGAAAAGTGCTGCTTAATCCCTTACAGTCACACCATTTCAATTTCTTTTTACTTCATAATTACTGTACATTAAGTAGAGCAAGTACCCTTTCCCTTCATCTGCTTTTCCCCTCCTTCTCCCTCATCTCCTTCCCTTTCTCCTCTGATTCCTTCTCCTTCTTCTTAGTGGAAAGCATAATATATTTTCCAAGAGTTTATTTTGAAAATTAGAGAGGACATTACATTGGAAACACATGGTAAAAGACAAAATGTTTTACAAAATCCTCTGACCTTAGGATTTCTGTTGAGAACACAGGCCCGTCTAGTGCTTTTTCCCAACCCTAGCTTACTCCTGTGTTCTGCCTAAAAAGGATGGCACCATTACCTAGGTCTCTATCCTCTAAAGTGTTTTCTTGGAATTAAACATGAGAATTCATTCAACCTTCTATGCAAAAGTAGTCTAACTCTACTATACATAATAGCTAAGGAGAAATAATAAAAGGAAAAAATGGGATCTTATCAGAAGTAAATGAGTATCTATCGATCATGTTACCTATATCTATTTATCTCTATCAATCTACATAAAATATTTCCTGCAACATCATAAGTGCTAACTAAATATTAACATGTTATTGCTTTCTAAAAGTAAGGTTTTATACTGTGATTAAAGTGAAAGTAGTCTTGGAGGCATGTAGGGGCTGATTTAAATATGGGTAATCAAAGGGCAAAAATCACAGGCTTACTTCATTTATCAGAGGAAAGCTATTAGGAGACTATGCAGTTTTAGCCTCAGACTGGTTTGGTAATAACACTCCAGTGATTATGTATCCCTATATTTAAACAAACAAAAAAACCCCCAAAGTTTTAAGCTAACAATTACGCTCCTAGAAATATAGCCCAAGGACGTAATTATATCCATAAAGACAGAGTTACAAGGTTGCTCCTTATAGGGTTGTTTATAGCAGCAAAAAGGCTGGGGTCAATCCAAATGGCCAACAACATCAAATACGTTTAATAAACTATGGTAGCGCTCCGCTAGAAAAAACATTTAACAACACGGAAATATTTTGACAAGTGTATTATAAGATGCAACACAGATTATAAAACTTTAGGAATACATAATATTGCATTCCTCATGTTCCCAATTTTTCTTCTACCTGATCATATCACTACTCAACAAGTAATAGTTTGCAGTTTACCTGACTTCTCAGTAATAACTGACAGTATGAAGTCTTTCTTGAAAACCACTCTCTTATGCTGGTTATCCAACCCAATGCATTTTTGGTGTCCTCCGATTTTTAAAAAAAATATTAAGACTTTTATTTTATAGCAGTTTATGGTTCACAGCAAAATTGAGGGGAAAGTACAGAGATTTCTCATATATTGCCTTCTCCCCGCTCTCCCCTCCCCCACCTTCTCCTTTATCAGCATTCCCCACCAGAGTAGTACATCTGTTACAACTGATAAACCTACATTAACACACCATAATCACCTGAAGTCCACAGTTCACTCTCAGTGCCTCCTAACATGCGGGCCACTCATTTTCTGTGCCCTTGTCAAGTTTTACTTTACCACCTAACATTAAATGTTTGCATCCTTCTAGCCACAGTACTTGGCCTGCTTAGCTTTTCATTTCATCCTTCATCTCTGAAAGCTATCGTTCACACCCTTGATTGTAATTACTATCAGTACACAGATAACTTGCATATATAAAATCTCCAGAACAACTTCTCATTTAAGCTGAGACCCTACATCCAACAATGCTGTTGTAGTTCTCTTGTTTTTTTAAAAAGCACTTCAAATGCAGCATACCTAAAATGAGACACAATATCATTCCCTGAGTCACCCATTTCAAACTGGTCACAATCTGGCTCTCTTTCAGAGGTTCCTATATCTGAATGGAACTGCTATCAATTTACTAATGTAAGGCACAATAAATAATGCTATTCTCAATCCCCTACCCCAATAACAAATATAGCGCATGCTTGTAAAATAATCTCAAATCAGTCTCTTGCTCTCTAGTGTTTCCTTGCCCTAGTCTAGGTAACTGTAAAGTCTCACCTGAACTATACCACCACAGTCTCTACAAATGGTCTTCCCATACTCACTCTACCTTACCTCCAACTCTTTTGTGTATATATAATCATGCCAGCCCTTCCTTGATTACTATTCTTTGGTGGTTTCTTAACTACATTTCAGAGATTGATCATGAAGGTGAAATAAAACATCTATGAAGTTTAAAGTGCCCAGCAAATTAGATGGGCTTAATAACTATTTTTAAATAAATATTGCACATTCTATTTCTTTGGATATTTGTATGCATGTGACATATGTTATTAAAAATCTAATAAAATTGATATGGTATTAAAACTTTTATTTTTTAAGGCAGATTATTTCTAAACATGTTAAGTAATAGTATCTAGTCATTCCAATAGTCACAATTAATTCTTGTGTTGGACAAATGAATTGGTTATCAGATATCTTATAAATAGTGCGAGTATTTTGAGAAAATGGGACCAAAAAACAGTCAATCCGTTCACCTCAAACATTCCGTGGTATCAAAGTGTTCATCAGATCATAAACTCCAACTGACAGAAAATAATGACAAGACCAATCAGATTGGACATATTATCCATCTGCTCTAAAACTTAAGGACTAGACATTCCAGTACATACACACAGTTGGGTGGATAATTGTACCAAGTGGCATATGAATGAGATTCCCCGAGGGACAAATAAGTAAATGAAAAAAGTCATGTGCCACGAGGTTGAAATTTTATACTGATTTCCCTAACTCCTTTTTTTCCATCTGGGCTATGTAGAAGGGGGTAGAAATGTCATCTGTCAGAAGACGTAGAGGTAGAGGTTGACATAAGCAGAGGTAGACTCTCTCAGTTTAGTTGGGGGCACCAGATAGTGCCAACCAATAGCACACAGTTGGAAAGGAGTATGGGAAGGCATCTGAATAATAGGAAACAAAAACAACTCAGCTTAATAAAATTTAGTATTTTTGAACTAAAGTTAGTGGTATGTATTCACTTGTTAACATTCGTGTTCCACGAATGGTATTCACTTTGATTTCTGTAACCCATTTTTATCCTTTACAAAATAAAGCCCCGCTCCTCGAAAATAACCAACAGTTCTCAGTGACTCAATGACTATAAGAATTCATCCTTGTCTCTCATAACTCCTCTGGACATTTTGTTATTCATTTTCATTTACGTCAACTACTGTTGGGTAGAGTCTTCTCTTTCTTCCCCCACTTACCCACCCATTCCCCCCATCTCATCGCTGAATATCACCCCACACCAGGGCTGCTGTAGTAGCACTCCCCTCTCAACCTCATCCCTACACTTTATTTTAAAGCTCTTGCCAGCATTGAGTGCTAGAGATAAAATGCAAATAAATTTGTCTCAATATGTTGAATGACCTAGAGGGCTGTCCTGGTTTACTTCTGTTTCCCAGTGCAATTATTTAGCACCCTTTTTATTTTGAAAATTGTTCTATTTTGGAACACAAATTATATGTAGGGTGTTGTACTTACAATGTCTATGTGCATAAATTTTATGGTGAGGAATGAGCGTAGGAAAAAAATCATTTTGTCCTTTATCTGTTTTGCATTGCTAGCAGAAAACAACTCCATCACTTTCAAAAGGGCAGTAAGGAAGTATAGAGGAGGAAAAAACAAACAAATAGACACACACACACACACACACACAGGCACAGGCACACCACAAGGGGATTTGGTCCCATATCTGTATCCCTTGAAGGAAAGAAGTCCTGGCCAGAAGCAGCATTGCTGTGGCTATGGGAGGGGAGCTGCTAGGTTAGTTTTTACATGATCTAGGAAAAGCAGGGACAAGAGAAGTGAACCGTTGGGTTCCTCGATTCTCCTCACAACTACAGGATACAAGGGCAGGCAGGCTGGGGGCAGGGATGGAGGAGGTAAGCAGAGTGGGTCTCCTTGACTGGCTTGCAGGCAGTGATCTGTTTTTTATTCTTTTCCAACCACTTAAAATTCGGGGCCTACTTTAGTATACATGTTGATTAAGTTCTATAATTCCATTAGCAGAGTACTAAGCTTCAGACACATTGTGCTTAATTAGGCTTTTATGGAAAGGCCTAGGGAATTAACCACAGTATGCAACGTTGTTCATTTGAGAAAATGTATTCCCAAATGCAAACAGCTGCTTCAGAAACTTTGGGAATAGTATTCCTTTGTAAGTTATAGATCGGGAAAGGGTCTGATCAATTTTTCCAAACTCAGGCTACACATCAGAACTACTGAGGAGCCTCTAAAAATACTATTTTGGGGGCTCCACACCAGGAGAGTCTAATTGAATTGGCCTGGGGTGAGGCCTGGAAATTTTTAAAAAGCTCCTTGCAACTGGGCTGTGAACCACTGGGCCAGTAAATGCATTTTGGATGAATATTCTAGTAAGTGGCTCAGGAGGGTTTGTTTTCATTACAAAGGGGTCTTTTCTTCACAACACAATGCACTTTCAGTTTTATTTTCTGAATTATTATTCAACATAAAATAATCTCTTTCACTGTGCCATTTCAAAAACAAAGATGCTCACCTGTTGTGAAAAAATAAACACACCTTCTTGCCAAATACACAGTTATCATTGAGTGTTTTAAACTCATGGTGCTTTGTTTAAAAGGAACTAATAAACCCCAACATACTGGCAACAGAATTTAATGAGAGATTAATACCATGTATTTGAAAGATGTCACTCCTTCTCAGTCCCCTCCATCAAGGTCCTGGAACATTTTTAGGATAGATTTGAGTCCTGAATTGCTCCCTGAGGTCCTCTGAGCAGGGTTTTGCTGCTCTAACAGATACCATGGGTGTGGAGATAAGATTTATTAAACCCACAAATTCCTCAAAGTTCAAGATGAAGAGCTAGGTGATCAGCCAAAGAACATACATGCATATATGCATAGCCCACAGACACAGAGACAACACTGTGGTGGGGGGCAGGGTCTGGGTGGAGAGGGGCAAAGAGGGTAAATGGGGGGAATCTGCAATAGTGTCAACAAAAAAAAGGTCAGCCTTTCATAGGACAGAAACAATAGCATCATCTTCATCAGTAGTATTCACCAGTTCAGGAGAGCCCTGGGGTCTCCCTCAAATCCTCTTACTGTCACAAACCAGGTGGCTGAGGACTACTGGAGTGATGTAACAATTGCTCCCACCAATGCCTATCCCCGACCCTATTGTTCTCACTCTGCTATCCAGTGACCCTTTGTTCTCCTGGTTAGGTTACTTTCTACTCCCTTACCAGACAAATGCATTAGGGTTTCTTCTGAAAACTTTGCCTAAAAAAGTACAATTGCATGTCCTAAGGTCTATTTTTCCCCATTGACTTCCATTCAGCAACTATATATATAGTTCTGAAATCACCTGTGAATGGTAAAGAAGACGTGAGGTTCCCGATCAGATTTCTTTATTCTGCACCAGAGGCCTGTGATCCGTGCTCAGTGGGTCTCATGCCATGTGGGGAATGAATGAACACGTTCACTTTTCCTTTGTGGATTTAGGCATATATGCATATTTCATATGTCAAGTCACAAAATTTACCTGTACATTTGTAAATTATATTTTTACCAAATTCCTAGGAAATACTTTTATTTCTTCAGTGCTTATTTTCCTTTCATTCTTAATATGACTACATTTTACATGGTAAACAGATAATACACAGAAAATAACTAGGTCTAGTTTTTATTATTCCTAAAAGAGTGCACTGTGTAGATAGTCACTTAATGCTGCTTTGAAGGGCATAACAAACTAAAATTTATGGATGTAATTTATATGATTTCAGTTGGGCAGATCATGAAGAATGATTCATTCGTTGAACACATTTCTACTGAACAACTACTGTCCAGGAAGGATTCTAGTCACTAAGATAGACAACTGAATAAATGAGTCGAAAAGCGCAGACTTCACGGGACTTATATTCTAGTGGGAACTTAGTCTTGTAACATGTAACAGTGCTCTTGAAAAATTAAGCATAAAGTTTGTTTCTTGAACCAAACTTCAAATCCATATTCATCCAAGGTAAATTCATCCACGTTCTTCTACAGATATCGAAAATAATGTGATAGGGTATGCCAAGGGCTTAGAATGATGAAAATAGAAGAATTTCATAGAATTGGGAGGTTAGGGGAGTAGAAAATCAATGTGTTTAGAAACCATTCTCATATACAAAATTTTCTAATCCCAAGAGTTCCAGGATCAGAGCTGGAGGGTCAAAATTGAAAGTATGGAAGGCCGACACATTTTTTAAGGTGCATATGTTTGTTTTTAATCCAAAGCCTCAGTGCTGCACTCTGCCTTGCACACCAAGCTGGGAACACGATAACAAGACAGGGAAAGTAAATTTTTCCAAACTGGATAGACAAGTGTAGGCCTCCACAGTGTTTGAAGCAGCCTTTGAAGGGTAAGGAAATGGACAATTAGGCGGAAGGAGCATGCCGAGAGGAAGCAGTGAAATCAGAGACTAACTGAAATAACTTTGCTAATAACACAAAGGGCGACAGCTAACTGCAGGCAAGGAACAGGCCACCGTGGGGGTGTTGCTAGGAAGGACAGAGAATAGAGCCATCAAGCTGAGCCAAGACAATGACTTTGTGTGATTCTGGGGGAGGGACAGAAGCTGTGATTTTGAAATGCAAATCCTGATGCGATTTCCCAAAGTGATCCTATTTAGATACTTTAAATTTGCTGCCACCTACAAACATCAGTTTTTAAGACAATGACCAATAAGCAAAGAAACCATCATTCCTCTTTCTAAACCATGTCTGATTTACCACTCCTTATGATAACATAATACCTGGGAAGTGTCTTCTATAAATTCTCTATATTAAATAGACAGTTGAGTTCCCTGAGGAGAATCTGAGACGTATTTTCTTGCTTCTCTGTCGATTAAGAAGGTTATATTATAAAACATATCCCAGAGCTTGTAAGTGAGACTTTCAGTAAAGTGAGAAAAGCTGCTACAACCTCAGTGATAAAATACCTTCCTCCTGAAAATGCTTATTACCACAGCAAGCAATATCTTGCTAATAACGATGAAAAATGCGTTCAAATACGACACAAATCAATCTCTTCTATGACTGGAACACAAGATACTGTCACAATACACAGATGAAAGCTACGGTGATATAAAGAAGATTTAAATGCTTTACCATCCCATTTACAGTAGTTTCAATCAGTAATTTGATTTAAAGCTGAAATAAATGTTTCTTTGACTTAAAAATCTGTAAGAATCAAAGACTTAAATATTGTATTAAATTTCAAATAACTCTTACAGATGAAAATAACAGCATAAAACTTCATTTAAGAACAACAAATTACACAGGCCCACATAAAATATAAGAAAATAGACATTTGTTATTTTGGACAATTAAATAAGAATTTTTCTGCATTAATAAGGGTGAAAATATTTTCAAGCAGAAAGTTTTCTTTTTATTCTATAATATGCCTTCTGTAGCATAGCACCTTTTAACATATCTTAAAATTAGATTAACTTATTTAAATTATTTGAATTTAAATATTACAGCCTTAAAATAATAAAAAGCAAGATGCAGAAAAATTGCATTTGTATAATCAATATTAAAAAAACTTTGCATTTTCTATAAAAAATTTGATTGTTATTCCTTGGTGCCAACACCTATTTCTTTTTGTGTCTGAACCATAACTATACAATTTTCGCAGTGTAAATGTTTCTTAAGCAGAGGACAGACAGACATACTGGTGTGTCTGGAATAGTCCTATAGCCATGCTGTAATTATTCATGGGGTCTGCTTTCTCAAACAAGGGAATTGCATGGAAAATTTCCATCTCGGTATAATTCTGATTTCTATTGTAAATATTTGTCAACATCACAAAGTTCAGTGTTATCTAAATTAGTACAGATTATGTATTATAAAATTATACACCTGAAACAGATTATGTATTATAGAATCATACATCTGAAACTTATGTTTTTAACAAATGTTACCCAATAATTTAATTAAAAATTAGAATTATGATTTGTATTTGTCAATCTGGAAAACAGCAAATAACACATTTATAATACTATTACTATGAGCTAGCATTGCCCTGACCGGTGTGGTTCAGGTGGTTCGGCGTTGTCCCTCAAACTGAAAGGTCACCATGGTGTTCACTCCATCAGTGCACACGCCTGGGTTGAGGGTTCAGTCCCTGGTGGGGGCGTGTATGAGAGGCCATTTTCTCTCTCTCTCTTTCTTTTTCTCCCTCCCTTTCCCTCTCTCTAAAAATAAATAAATAAATGTTTCTTTAAAAAATGAGATAGCATTTAAGTGCTATGATTTGTAAGCTTTTGTGCCTTGCTCAAATTACTTCATTAAGCTACATATTATTGTTCTTAATAAAGAAGGAAAGTGGAGTTTGAAACAGATAAGTGACTTGCCCAGGGTCATAAACTAGGAAAGAATAGAATGGCTATTAGAAGCTAAGTCTCTTTGATTTCGAAGCCCATGTTAAATAGATGAATAGTATAAACATCTACTATAATAGCTGTGTAAGCAATATTGAGAATGCATGTAAGCACAAGAGAATAGGAGACTTGTCATGTAGCTGCCTTGCTTTTCTAAAGTCACAAATCTTGGCGTGATTCCAATTGCATTCATTTCCATTTAGAATCGCCATTTCAGCTTCACAGCTAAATCTTGATCTCAGCACTTCTTGGTATGTTCTCTCTCAGGTCTATTTCCTCTCTGGGATTAATTCTAACCTCAGGGGTTTATGCAGTGTGAAGACGTTCATGGGAACAAACAGCACTGCATGACCTCGATCCATCTGATAGTAACTTTCACTGAGATATAAAATTTATTCCGTGTGGTCTTTGTTTAGGAGCACAAATATCCAGTTTCTAAGAGGTGCAAATGCTGACATGTCCACTGAACAGACAGCCCACTCTTTAATAGCCTCTCTTTGCAGACTTGACAACCCTCTGGGCCCGTGACTCTCTTGTGCTTTCTTCCTACACATTTACTTACCTGTGTATCCTCCTTTGTCTGGTTGGACACTAGGCATGTTTAGCTGCTTGACAATAGCACACTAACATGACAGGGCTCCTCAACACCTTTCTGTCTCTGAAGTCAAGGTAGTGATTAATTTTCTACTATGAGTCATGCTATTATGGTACAGGACACATGGAAAAAAATGGATGAGTCCCAGATTTCCAAACAGGAAGCAGAGACAATCTCTACCACTCTTGGCTGTGCACATTTTAAGGAATATCTATCATCTCTGCAGTTTCCTCCTAGACCAAACAGATGCAGGAATGACAGAATTCCCTTCAGCAGCCACACTCCCAACTTTCTTGCTTCTTCTCTATTACTCTCCTCCCTCTGCATGGAGCTTCTTTCTCGAAGACTATATATTTTAGCTCCTCCCTCTTTTACTGCTAAATGTAGATTTTGAACCCAAAGTACAAAATTAGTCACTTTTGGTGTTTCTCATTCTATAGTGCCTAGGAAGGGGGGAACTCTCAGGATATAAGTAAATGAAAGGTGATATTAATGCATAGTTACTACTTCAAAATTATTACCTTTCCCCAGAGTAGCAAAGTACTTTATATGATTGACTGCGTGTGTGAACACATGGAAACAGTAAAGGGACTTAATAAAGAAAAATACTGAAGTAGAATAAATCAAGAATAGAGAGAAGAGAAAAGGAGAAGAAAAACAAGAAAGGAGATAAAAATAGAATGAGACTAAAAGAAAGATGAGTGTACTGACATTAAAAATAGACAAAAAAGATAAAAGAAAAGCATGGAATGGGAAAGAAAGAGAAGAGATAAGGTGCAAGAAGTGATGACAAAGCACAAAGACGGAGAGAAACAAAAGGCAAGAGGAGAACGAGATTCAAAAGGGAAACTCCAATCAATGAAAAAGAAGTACAGAAGAGGCAAAACAAAGAAAATAGACAATTTTTAGAGGAGTAAGACATTCAATTTTCAAACTCTTAACTGGCACAGATGATGTACCATGAAGCCTGAATCCATTTGCCCCATTCCTTTTACTGCCCAAACTGTGTTCCCTGCTTCTCAGATGCAGAGCCGTCCATTTTAAGCATCCGGCTGGGTAAGTCTAGAGATTACAACTTTTCATTTAAATTGCTTATCTGTAATAGCTGTTTTTTCCCCTGTTTTTCAAGTGTTAACTGCATTTCAGACACTCATCTAAAGGGTTTATGTACATTATTTCATTTAATTCTCACAGCAACCATGAGGGAGCTACTATTTTTTTCCTACTTTACATACTGAAATATGAGGTTAGAGTGACAAGTGATTTGGCCAAGTTACCTAAGTAACCAACAATGCAGTTAAAATCCAAAACAGAAAAATCTAACTCTGGATTCTCTGCCTTCTTAATTGCTTAGCTACATTCTCTCAGAGCCCAAATCATTAAAATAAAGAAACCACCTACCTACCTTTATTTTATCATATTAAAAAAATTATACAATGTTCCATTTACTCTATGCTTTGGGCAATCATCATAATTTCATTTGGTTTGATTCTCAATTCAATGTTCTTTATTCTATTGGCCATATTACTGTTTAATGGAACACAAGCACAAGCTTATTAATGCAAGTTATGGGCAGCAAACCATGTTCTTGTGTAATTAGGAGGTGCTACTTAATACTTCCAGGGAGAAGTTATGTGTTTAAATTTGTGCAAGACCCAGCATGTCTCCACACAGGTGGGGATCTTTTATATGCTACTTAATAATAAGCATAAAGATATAGCAGAGTCCTGAAGCTGAAATGGGGCTATTACGGAAGAATAATTCTTATGCCAGAAATTACAGCTGTTCTTTATCATAAAGAAAGGCACTTGAGAGATTTCACTTGATCATTCAACATTTTTTCACAATGAAGAGATAAAAGAAACATTTCCATATATCAGATGAAAAATAGAAACAGAGAAAGATGTGTGGAGTTTTCTCAAAGATATGCCAGTGGCAGTTATGAAAACTTCCTTAAAAGTTCATGACCCACATTCGGTGTGATTTTTTTTCACTATGTCTGCCAAGATGTTCCAGTTTGAAATATATATTCCTTTTATAACACTTATCTCATTACACATGGCTCCTGGAGAGCTGGGATGGCCAAGTAATCAATATCAGGAAGTCCTGGATTTATTTTCTTGGTTATTGTCTTTGTAACCTTAGGCAAGAAAGATCCTTTAAGCTATTAAAGACTTACATTCCCCTTATGTAAAATAAGGATAATAATAATCACTAACCTATAGTATTGTTATAAACTTTAACTGAATTTGGTATGCAAAGTACTTGTTATGCTCAATAAATTTTTACTAAAATAATAATACTCCTTATTCCATGGTAGCCCTAGCACTTATTATAGTATCTCGCACATTAAACTCTCAATAATTGTTTGTTAAATAAATTAATATGATATAAAAATAAATATGATATTATTATATGGATACATTATTAATTGAAAATAATGAAATAATGATATAATATAAAAAGAGAAATGATGTTTTCAACTTACATGAGGTTTCATCATTTTTGAAAAGCAAGTACTTAACAAAACATTACCCTGTAATGATTCTTGGCTTAATGCTTCCTTCATTTAAAAAAAAAATATTTTTAATGATTATGCTATTACAGTTATCCCAATTTTTCCCCCTTTGACTCCCTCCACCTGGTATCCCCCATGCCCTCTAGCAGTCTCCCCTTTAGTTCACATCCATGGGTCATGCACGTAAGTTCTTTGGTAACTCTACTTCCTGTACTGTTCTTAACATCGCCCTGTCTATTCTGTGCCTACCAATTTGTACTTCTTATTCTCTGCACCTTTGCCCTCTCCCAAACAACCCTCTAAATGATTTCTGTATCTATGATTCTGTTTCTATATTCTGCTTGTTTAGTTTGTTTTTTATATTCAATTGTTGAATATAAACTTATTGCCCTTTTAATGTCCATAGCTTTGATTTTCTTTTTCTCAAATCAGTCCCTTTAACATTTCATATAATAATGGCTTTGTGATAATGAACTCCTTTAGTCTCACCTTGTCTGGGAAGCACTTTATCTGCCCTTCTATCCTAAATGATAGCTTTCCTGGATAGAGTAATCTAAGTTGTAGGTTCTTGCTTTTCATCACTTTGAATACTTGTCAGTCCCTTCTTGCCTGCAGTTTCTTTTGAGAAATAAGCTGATAGTCTTATGGGAACTCCTTTGGAGGTAATTATCTGCTTTTCAGTTGCTGCTTTTAAGATTCTCTCTTTATCTTTAACATTTGGCATTTTAATTATGATGTGTCTTGGTGTGGTCCTCTCTGTGTCCATTTGTTTGGGACTCTGTGCTTCCTAGACTTATATGTCTATTTCCTTCACCAAATTAGGGAAGTTTTCTTTCATTATTTTTTCTTTTTTACTAAGCAATTATATTTTTTTAAATATTATTTATTTTTTGTTTTTTAATTCAATCTTATTGTATTTTTTCCCATTACCCTTTAATATCCTCATATGCCCTCTCCGCAGTAATCCCCACACTGCTGTCCGTGGCCATGATTCCAAGTTTTCAATTTCTTGCTCTTTCTCTTCTCCTTCTGACATCCCTATGATTCAAATGTTGGTACATTTGAAATTTTCCCAGAGGCTCTTTAGTCAATCCTTGGCTTTTTTTTTTAATTCTTTTTTTTCTAGTTTTTCTGATTGAATGTCCTTTTCTTCCTTATGTTCCAAATCATTGATTTGATTCTTGGTTTCATCCACTCCACTGCTGGTTTCCTGTAAATTTTTCTTTCCTTCACTTAGTGCAAACTTCATTTCTGCCTGGTCTTTTTTATGCTATTGAAGTACCCAGTGAGTCCCTTGAGCATCCTAATTACCAGTGTTTTGAACTCAGCATCTGCTAGACAGCTTATCTCCATCTTATTTAGTTTTTTTCCTGGAGTTTTGTCTTTTTCTTTCATTTGGGCCATATTTCTTTATCTCCTCATTTTGGCAACCTCCATGTGTTTGTTTCTGTGTATTAGGTAGAGCTGCTTTGACTCCCTGATTTCATATGTAGCCGATTTAGAAAACCATAATTGGGATTGGGCAGATCCTTAGGTAATCACCAGGGCAGGGTGACCATGTGAACCAGGCTGACAGAGTCTCAGATATGGTGTTGCTGATTTGTGGCTCTGTGTGGTAGAAGGGCTCAGAAAGGGGACAATGCTGATGCCTTTCTTCTGTAGTTTTGTCTAGGAGGAAGCAGTCCCCTCACACTTACCCTGATAGTAGACATTTCTATTTCTCCCCATATGCTACTGGTGCTCGTCCAGTTGCTGCCCCTGTACTGAAGCCCAGAGGGAGTGAGTCTGCATTAAGTCCTAAGTCTGTAGCAGGCCCTTTAAAAGGAGACTCCTGAGAATCCCACAGTTTCTTCTGCTGCTTCTAGCCCCCACTGTTTTTTACAGCCAGAAGTTACAGGGACTTATCTTCCTGTCACTGGAAACTTGGACTTGGTGGTCTGGTGTGGGACTGGGATCCCTCATTCCCAAGATATCCCTCCCAATTTTTATCCACCACACTTGTGTGTGGGACCCCCCTTTCCACATCTCCACGTCTCCATACCTCTTCACATGTCTCTACCCCTCCTACCCATCTGGATGAATGTGGCATCTTTAATTCCTTTGTTGTCAGGTTTCCATACAACTTGATTTTCTGATGATTCTGGGTGATACTTGTTTTGTATCTAGCTGTAAATTTTGCTGTGGTTGTGTGAGGAGGTGAGTCATGTTTACCTACACCTCCATCTTGACAGGAAGCCCTTCCTTATTTTAAAACTAGGACAGTGGATGAATGTGTAAGATGGTGGTAGCTCCAATAATCTAGGAGTTTCCTGATACCTATCAAAAACACAAAATGAATATTCTAATAAAATTATACAGCAACAACCAGGTCCTTGTTAATTTGCATTCACTCTGGTCAGGGAACTTTATCAAGATCTAGAAAATAGCTCTGTTTTCTTCCTATCACTCTTTTCTCAACACCAATGAATAGCTTAAGCTTAACTAACTCAGCGTATTATGATGCTAATAAACATATATATAGTAAATGTGTTTTGAACAAATCTATTCTGTTGAGCACAGACTAAAATTATATTGTATCAACCTACTAAAGTTGAAAATCAAATAACTGCATAATTAAAGACAGCAAAAACAGTTTTAATGTTAATGATGCATCAAACATTCATTTTTGGTAAATAATAGAACCTTGTTTATATCCAGTTAAACAAGATATCTACATTGACTTAAAACTACTTGGACTTTCTTGACTGATTTTGACCTCTAAGAATCTATGAAATTTCTGATTTGCATGTGAATAAAGTATAACTTAAAAATGCAAAAGAAACACTTTTTTTTTCTAGCACAGCTGAATAGTACAACTATTATTTCCAACTAAGCTGCTTACTGCAAACTTTTGAGGCAGTTTATTTTCTCAGTCTTTGTGTAGGTTGTCACTCCCCCAAGTTAGGCTCCTTATTAACCATTTCTGCCCACATTACAGTTTTAAAAGGTACACTATGTTTTTACTCTCCATCTTACATCACTGCATGTGGTGTTGCAGACACGCTAATATGCCATCAGTATGTCACCACGGCATGTCCCTCATTAGGGTGGGGATATGTACTGACTTGCTCTGATAATCAGGACACTGGAACGCTGCTTCTTCCAACATGTAACAATTTGAGTATGTGAAGATTAGTACTTTTACAAAGCTTTACTTCCTCAAATTAGATGGCAAAAATCACATATTAGGAACATGGGTGAAAGTATTTTTGTTGTATATGTTGATTTACTATGATTCTACAACTTATAAGGAAGATATCTTCTATGTCTTCCTAATTAAAGTCTGAACAGGAAATGAGAGTATCACAAATACTTAGGTGTCTTTTTTTTTTCTGCTGGAAAGACCATGTAACATTATTCATGTCTTTTTTCAGTTATATTAATTCAGGGAAATACCATAAGGTACTCCCCCACCCACTCCTTCTCAACTTTTCCATGCAAGGGTTATTTAGTGATGATTAAGTTCTTTAAAGACAAGCTGTTTATAGAGTAGAGGCAGTATTGCCAAATACAGGTTGCAGCACTTTACATCTTATAAATTTAACAGTAAATTGCTCAAGATAGAAGAAATTTTATATATGCATTGCAGGTCTCTTGATTGGACCAATTCCTCTTCCCCACCCGCCAAAGAAAAGACACCTCCACATAGAGGTTAGTTCTTAGCTAGCAAAGCCACCTAGTAATAATGCTTGACTAGATTTTATTGTATGAATAGTTGAATAATAACTTAAAACAAAAGCACAATAATCTCAAGTCCTGATCAACTGATCAAAAAAAAATGTATGGTTTCAAGCCCAGAGATAAGCTAATTTCTCTGAAGTGTTGATTTGGTTCTATTCTCTTATAAGAATGTATAGAAAGATAACCCAGCTGTGCCCTAACCATATGTTCATACTCACACAAAAGTCAAATCAGCTTTCTTTTTCTAAATTACTTCCTCCCTTGATGTATGGACCTTATTTATAACCTCCCTTTGTGCAGCCATAACACTATCACATAGGGCTTAGTTTCTGAAAACCATAGCAATTGCCTGAAAATTGATTTGATGTCTTTTGCCCATCCCTCCCCTTGGTCCCTGAAGACATTTTAATACGAGCCATGACATTATGATGGATGAAATCTGGCATTTTACTGTAGCAATGCTACTCCCATGTGGAAAATAACAGCTTGTTCAAAAGCTGGTCTTCCTGCCAGATTTAGGATGTACAGTAAAGCCACATATCCAATCTTCCCCCTTTTCTTTATTTTCAAAATATCCTTCCTAGACTTCTTCATGTTATCAAAGTCTCTAGGTATCACAGGTTGAAACTAATTGTAGGTCACATAATAAGTGATAAATATGTCACCAAAAGACAGTTAATTGTGAATAGGAAACACTCTAGATGTTTGAACATAAAATAAAGTAATTTTCTAATACAAACTGTTTCTGCACAAACACCAAATTTCTGTATATTTGTGGGAAAAATTGTAGCTTTATAACATATATTGTAATTGTGAGAAGAAATTGTCTCTCTAATTCTAGTAGACCAGATTGAAAAAATCTTAAGCTTATTCTTTAATAAACCGTAAGTTCTTATTTGTAAATGGCAACATTTTTTCTAACTATATATTAACTACCACATTCAACTCTTTCAAGGTTAATACATACAAACAGATTTACAAATTCATTTATCAAAATGAGGAGAAAAGATATTTGATTCCACCATTATGTGCGGTATTTCTTATATTTAATTGTTGATATATTGTGAGCACCGTTATTTTAAATATATGGGGTATAGTAGGACATGTCTGAGGACAATTAACTGCAACTATGTTCCTATTTGTTCTGGGGGTTTTGTATGGACCCCTATTAAAACAGACAGTTAGACTCACAGAAAATATGGAAGTATTTTGTAATTAAAGTATTTGTAATTGAATATATATAGCTAAGATTTATGCCCTTCACCAGTAAAACGCAATATTTATATAAAAGCCTGCAGGAAGTATATGATTAACTATTATAATGATGGAAGTAGTACTGGTCAATGCATGTGAGTTTATGGGAATTGACTCTCTCAGGGTCGCCCCTGTTCCTTCGGACCTGCCCCATCTCCTTAGATAATCAAACAGCTTTTACACTTTAAGATTAATACATAAAAGAAGCCTACTCTCATTCATGTTTAAATGATACAATGAGGTAATCACTGTCAATAGACACCCTGTGAATTATTTAGCCATATTCATGATTTCCATGTCTGTCGGTACAATCTAGTTCACGACACTGGCATTTGGTGTTGGTCTGCTTTACTTTGTCTTCACTAATTTGCCTTAATTTACTTTTCAGTTTCACTTTTATTCTGTTCATTTTTTTTGTAGCTACCTCCTTCAAATTCCTTTGACAACCTGAGAGTGTCTTGCAGCTGAAAGTAATATTAATTACATTTCAAAGCAAACCTTTATTCATTTGAAGACAAATTTCTGAGAAATTTGTGACTGAAGCTGCTGCCAAGCCAATTACTGATAAATAACTCAAATATGTCTCGACAGATTGCATTTTTCCTATTGTTAGATTGTTTATTCCATAGATCAAAAGGCTACATTTCCCTTTAATTAAAACGAACTAACTCACATAGTTAAATATATCATCCATTCCTTGCAAGTATATGTGAGTTTATGTATAGACAGAGTGTGCTAATAAAAATGTTTTTTTTTTTTAACTGTAGATTTCTGGGTTTTTTTTTCTAGATGTTTTCAGGCTTTCTTTATGCAAGGTATTCTTTGTATGAACAAGCCAGAGTAGAAAGAACTAATGAGCACTGAAGACCAGAGTGAAAAGAAATTATTCAGTGCTCAAAGAAATTCACCCTAGGCGCACTTCACATTGCATCACACATGCAGAAGAGATTGGTGAATTATAATAGGTTCAGTGGGATAAGGACTTGACATTCAGATGCTTATCTGAACTTTAGCTGAACAATCCAGATTTTTTTTTTTTTCTGAAGCTCCTTAAGGACTGTTTTTGAGGCTTTAGAAATAAGGCAGACAACTGTAATTGAATAACAATAAAAATTTATTAAAAAAGAAATACTCCTGTTTAACATGAAATAATATCAACAATACATTGATTTACAGAAGAAAAAATGTGTTTTTTTGTTTTGTTTTTTCCCCACCCGAAAAAATGTTTTTATATTTAAACAATTGTGACACATATTTTTAAAGCCTTCAGTGGACTGTCATTTCATCTTTGTGTTTTTGTTATTTTGCCATTCAGAAGCAAAAACATGGCTTCCTAGCCCCAAATAGAACCACCTTTTAATTTGTTTCTAAGGATATGTGTAAGGAAACACATTGAAAGCCCATAAGAGGTCTGCAGGATGAAAGTATTATATGCTAAAAGGACTCTGTGCCTTTAACGGTAGCTAACAAATGACTTGTCTTTGTCTTGGAGGTGTGCGGTTGATGACATTTAAGGAGAAATTCTGAGCAGCTCACTTTGACAAGACAATCTCAGTGACAAAGGCTCTAGGAAGTTTGAGCTTCAAACAAATGAAACACCACCCAAGGTAAGAACAACGGAGAGTGTGTGAATAACACAAACTGAGCAAGAAAAACAAACACAATATAGTTCCTTCCTCCCCAAGTGTTCCCTTAAACTACACTTAGACAAGCATTCTTCTGTTTGCCAGAAAACTGTGTGAGAAGGAGGAGATTCTCAAATATACCCTGGCTCTCAGCACTGCTGACCAATGCAGTCCCCACGTTGCCTGCCTTGAGTGAATTTTACTAATCTGCACCCACTTGCTACATTGTTTGCCCCTCTTCCATTACTGTAGATTGGGGCACAGTTATTGGTCAACAGAGAGTTGGCAAAGTATTTCACTGCTGCTTTCTGGGCTTCTTCCCCTTCCTAGGACCCTACCAGATTCAGGAAACTTCTGTATCTCCATTTTGAAAGAGAAGATTCGAGTCACCCACAAACTGAAGTGGTTGATTCATCTTTCTCTCCCTTGGTTCTGTGATATAGGGTTGTTTTAGCTCTTGACACCAGTCCAAATACCATAAATTGGGTGGGTTAAACAACAGAAATTTATTTCTTAAAGTTCTGGGAGCTGAAAATCTTGTCAGGGTGCCAGCATGGTCGAGTTCTGGTGACAACTCTCTTCCTGGCTTGCACATGGCCACCTTCTTGGTGTGCCCTCACATGTAGAAAGCAAGCCAGCTCTGGTATCTTCTTCTTCACATAAGAACATTAATCCCATCATGAGGGCCTCACCCTCATTAGCTCATCTAAACCTAATTACCTCCCAAAGGTTTCCTCTCTAATACCATGACATTGAACTGCAACATAAGAATTTGGGGGAGACACAAACATATTGTCCATAACAAGAATTGGTTTTGTTCTGCTTCCTTCTGACCCTGAATGTAGCGCTATCCCACAGGGAATTTGCATATTCTGTTTCTGATACAAACCAAACTTATCTGCTGGATCTATGCCCACACTTTCTCTCTCTCTGGAGGTGGTTGGAGGGAGGCTTTGAATCACAAGCAAGTCACTTAAATTTTTGAAATCTGTAACTCCGATCTAAGTAGTTCTGACCACAGGCATCGACAGCACTCCTCTGTGTTTCTGATTGTTAATGTGCCATTAACAATTTTCAACAATACAGAACAGGATTCCAAGAATAATTTACTTGTTTGGCAAGAGAAATGAGGGAACCATCAGCCAACTTGGAAATATAACAATAATTAAATAAAATAACCTCTGTTCTTTACAGATTAAGAATGTGAAATATTTTTAGCTAGAAATAACTTCTTCCTTCAAAATGCATATATCACTCTTCAAAAATCCATTTAATCATTATAGAATCCTGGGGCAGAATTAAAAAGTTGGGAAGGCCATAATCAGTCTCAGGTTCAGAAAGATTCAGAAATGACTAAACTAAAATATACATTTATATGAGTATATGTACATGTGTAGCTCCTTGGGACCTCACACAATTCTTCCAATTGCCATCAGCTACCCTGTCATTATTTTCCTGAATCTCATTGATGGTGTGAAATCTCTTCCCTTTCAAAGGTGATTTTAGTTTTGGGCAAAGCCAGAGATCGCAGGGCACCAAATCTGGGCTGTAGGGGGGCTGAGTCACGGCATGGTTTAATGTTTCGCCAAAAGCTTTATACTAAATGTGATGGCTGAGTGGGCACATTGTCATGATGAAGCTGCCAATCACCAGTTGCCCATAGTTGCAGCCTTGTGAATCATCCAAATAGTTTCCATGGAGCAATGTTCAAGCTTAACACAAAATTTGAAGCAGATTCATTACTCTACTCGCTCAGTCATTTTGAATACCATGGCCACACGGTACACATGCTCACGCCACAGCATCTACTACGTTCACTGACTGGTACAGTGAAATCCTCATTGTTCAGCCATGTACATTCCATTGCACTCTCCTTGGCTGCCAGGTTACATCAATGTCGCACAAACCATCTTACATTAACAATGGCTGGACATTTTGTGGACAGACCTCATACATGTGTGCACACATACACAGAGAAATAAACTTACTTAACCCAGCAGCCTACCTTTCAAAATTTGAACTAACCTTTTCATACAAATATGCTAAAAGTAAATTTAGAACAATATGATTTTTCTTTCATTATCTTGAAAAAATTCTTATTGATAGATAAGAGAGTATGCTTATATATGTGTTACAGGGCATATAATGATATTAATGGTGTTCTTGCTTACATTAAAAAAGGTAAAGACAAAACTAAGTTCAAACCTGCAGTCATATGATCAACATATCCAGTCTATTCTATGAAAAAGTCTGGATTTTGGTCTAGTATTCAATCTTTATGAAAAATGTTTATAAGGATGTTATCAGAGAATAAGCCTCTCCTAGAATATGCAGACTAATGATCAACATTTTGATGAAACACTCATGATTTTGAAATAATAATGCACTGAAATTCCTGAAAGCAGCCAAAGATATTTAATCCTAAATGGCATATTTAGTGAGGGTCTTTATATGTAACATC
The DNA here is from genome assembly GCF_022682495.2 of Desmodus rotundus. Classification (NCBI taxonomy): domain Eukaryota; kingdom Metazoa; phylum Chordata; class Mammalia; order Chiroptera; family Phyllostomidae; genus Desmodus; species Desmodus rotundus. Next base: position 110,951,429 of record NC_071390.1, read on the forward strand.
ATTTTATATGATATTTATATCTATATTTTAGAGTGAAGTTCACTTTAAACGTACTTCTATAACTTGAGGATTGATGTGAAAGTCAACTTTGATAATATATTTAAAAGTACATATTCCTGAATACATATCAAATCTTGAATTATTTTCTTTCAAAATGCCCTATTTACCTTTTCTCTTTAACTTATTATATAAAACTACAGTGAAATATGTAGGATAAAAACAAATTTAGTAAAGTTCAATTTGGCAATAAAAGAGTATATTAGGCACAAAATGCCTTTTAAAATCTGAATTTCTTAGAAAATTCCAGCATTTTTTATTCAAGAGGCATGACTTGAGCCTGGGAAATTTTGTTAGTCTTAATCAGAAAAATATAGCCCATATGTTGATTACAAAATACATTTTCTGAACACTTTACTTTTTTAAAAAAAAATTCATGTTAGTTCATACCTTTTAAATACCAAAAGATCAAAAAAAGAAATAGGCATCTTCCCTTGTACAAGGGTTTGATCTCCAAAATATATGGACTCACACAACTCCACTCCAGGAAAACAAAAAACCCAATTAAAAAATGGGCAAAGGACTTGAACAGACACTTCTCCAAGGAGGACATACAGAGGGCCCAGAGACAGTTGAAAAGATGCTCAGAATCACTAGCCATCAGAGAGATGCAAATTAAAACCACAATGAGATACCACCTCACACTGGTCTAAATGGCCATAAAAATCAAACCAACAAACAAGTGTTGAAGAGGATGCAGAGAAAAGGGAACCCTAGTGCACTGTTGGTGGGAATGCAGACTGGTGCAGCCACTATGGAAAACAGTATGGAATTTCCTCAGAAAAAAATGGAACTGCCTTTTGACCCAGCAATTCCACTGCTGGGATTATACCCTAAGAGCCCTGAAACACCAATCCAAAAGAACCTATGCACCCCAGTGTTCATAGCAGCACAATTTACAATAGTCAAGTGCTAGAAGCAAACTAAATGCCCATCAGCAAATGAGTGGATCAAAGAACTGTGGTACATTTACACAATGGAATACAATGCAGCAGAAAGAAAGAAGGAGCTCATACCCTTTGTGGCAGCATGGATGGAACTGGAGAGCATTATGCTAAGTGAAATAAACCAGGCGGTGAGGGACAAATACCACATGATCTCACCTTTAACTGGAACATAATCAACAAAAGAAAAATGCGAACAAAATATAACCAGAGACATTGAAATTAAGAACAATCTAACAGTAGCCAGAGGGGATTGGGGAGGGGACAGAAGGAAGAAAGGTTTTTAGGAACTACTATAAAGGACACATGGACAAAACCAAGGGGGAGGGAGGAAGCAAGGGAGGGAGATGGGTTTGGCTGGGGTGAAGGGGAGTAGCAGGGAGAAAATGCGAACAACTGTAATTGAACAATAATAAAGTAATTTAAAAAAATAAAGAAATAGGTATCTTCAGCACCTCTTGAAACGTAAGTTAAAATATTTACTAAAATATCTATATAAAAGCAAATTTATTTTCATTAGGCCTTTTGCTGGTACTGCTGTGAGAGAAAAATACTACTTTTTTCTCCTTTCCAGTGAATGTTATGAAAATTGTTTTTTCCTACACATTTGCAAATGACAAATTATTTGAATTAAATAAAGTTAAAGGGGAAAAGAGCATGAGATAGAGAATAAGTAGAACAATGTCTCTTTCTGCATTCTCTGTCATTGACCTCCAGGATTCCAATGTGCTCCTTTCTTATTCTATGAAGCAGCACTGTTCAGGCTGGTTGTTAATGGGGGTAAGGTGAACTAATACGTGTTTATCTTAACATATTTGCAATTTGCGTGACAGACAGAAAGAGCGTATTTTAAAAGTTGATAAAATCCTAAAACTCCCTCTCATCCTGGACTTCAAACAGTATTTCAGGAATCAAAATGCAAACAATGTCTAAATATAACATAGGGTATCATTTCCCTTAAATTTCTGACTTTTTGAAGTTATTAATAATTATGAGAGTCAATCATGGGATTAATATTTGAAAGCTTTTGGGAAAAATGCTCTCCCCAGTTTCCTTACTCATGCTTGGATCTTATGACTTGTTTAGCTAAAGATATCAAATATACTTAGACAATTGGGCTGCCAGCCAGATATACTCCCTGGAACTCTCTAGACTGGAAGACAGCAAAGGAGCTAAAAACAGTTTGAATAAATAGGACTGGGATTCTAATAGCTCAGACACAGCTTCAAAAGGCAATGTTTTCATTCTGTTAAGCATAAGAATCCCTCAAATAACTACAGTGATTTGGAGACTTGTCTTATGATGGTCTAAGAGGACATATGCGAATGGACTAAGCAAATGTGAATATGAATCTCTGCCTTCTTTTCAACATTTAAATAAGTCTGGATTCTTCTATCAAACATTCTATCAACACTATTATGAACTAAATGTTTGTGTACCCCTAAAATTCATGGGTTAAATCTCTAATCCCCAGTGTGATGACACTTAGAGACAGTCTTTAGAAGGAAATTGCAGTTAGATGAGGTCATGAGAGTAGGGCCTGAAGGATGAGACTAATGTCTGTTTAAAAAGGCACACCACAGAGCTGCTCCCTTGCTCTCTCTGCCATGTCTGAATACAGCTAGAAGGTGGCCATCTACAATCCAGGAAGAGAATTCTCACCAGAAACCAGAGGTCAGCACCTTGAAGCTTAGATTTCCTAGCCTCTAGAATTATGACAAATAATTTTCTGTTGTTTAAGCTATCCAGTCTATGGTATTTTATTATGGAAGCCCAACTGATCAATACCTTTTTTTCTTCCATTTGGTTCACCAATGTGTCTTTTCCCCATATTTAAAGAAGAAAACCATATGCTATAAGTTCCAGCCATATTTATAATACTCCTTACTTCAGGGAAACTTAAAATAATAACCAATCTGATTTTAAGAACTTAACAGAATCCTGATTTAGATTAAGTCTCTTTTTAAGGAAGAGGGAAGGGAGTAGAGAAAAGATTGTTAAGGGTAAGCACACATATTCTACATTGTATACTCTTAATGATAAAAACTACTAACCTAATGAACAAAATAGAGCAAAACAGAGCCAGAGGCATGGAAACAAGGAACAGACTGACAGCAACCAGAGGGGAGGGAAGAGTGGGATAAGGGTGGAAAGAAGGGAAAGGGACCAGTCAAGGAAGATGTATGAATGAACAATGGACATGGGCAATGGTGTGGGGACTGACTGTGGGAGCTGGGGGTGGGCTAGGCAGAGGAGGGCTAAAGAGTAAAAATTGGGACAACTCTAATAGAACAACCATAAAATATTTTTTTAAAAAGAAGGTAGGCCATTTTTAGAAGGGATGCAAATGGAAAATTGGTAGAGTAAGGGAAATTGCTTTGCTATCCAGGTCAGAGTTAATGGAATGATGGATATTTTGGTCAGATCTCCCTCACCACCAAAGAATATTTTTTCTTCTTAAAAAATATATTTTATTGATTATGCTATTATAGTTGTCTCATATTTTTCCTCCCCTTTATATCCCTCTGCCCTGCACCCCCCTCCCACCCTCATTACCCCCTGCCTTAGTTCATGTCCATGGGCCACACACATATAAGTTCTTTACCTTCTCCATTTCCTATACTATTCTTAACTCCCCCTCTGTTTTGTACCTACCATTTATGCTTCTTATTCCCTGTACTTTTCCCCCCATTCTTCCACCTCTCCTCCCCACTGATAACCCTCCATGTGATCTCCATTTCTGTGATTCTGTTCCTGTTCTAGTTGTTTGCTTAGTTTGTTTTTTATTTTTGTTTTTATAGGTTCAGTTGTTGATAGTTGTGAGTTTGTTGTCATTTTATTCTTCATAGTTTTGATCTTCTTTTTCTTAGGTAAGTCCCTTTAACATTTCATATAATAAGGGCTTGGTGATGATGAATTCCTTCAATTTGATTTTATCTGGGAAGCAATTTATCTGCCTTTCCATTCTAAATGATAGCTTTGCTGGACAGAGTAATCTTGCATGTAAGTCCTTGCCTTTCATGACTTCAAATACATCTTTCCAGCCCCTTCTTACCTATAAGGGTTCTTTTGAGAAATCAGCTAGTAGTCTTATGGGAACTCCTTTGTAGGTAACTCTCTCCTTTTCTCTTACTGCTTTTAAGATTCTCTTCTCATCTTTATTCTTGGGTAATTAGATTATGATGTGTCTTGTTGTGTTCCTCCTTGGGTCCAAATTCTTTGGGACTCTCTGAGCTTTCTGGACTTCCTGTAAGTCTATTCCCTTCACCAGATTGGAGAAGTTCTCCATTATTTGTTCAAATAAGTTTTCAATATCTTGCTCTTCCTCTTCTCCTTCTGGCACCCCTATGATTCAAGTGTTGGAACATTTAAAGTTTTCCCAGAGGTTCCTAAACCTCTCCTTATTTTTTTGAATTCTTGTTTCTTCATTCTGTTCTGGTTGAGTATTTTTTCCTTCTGCTCCAAATCATTGATTTGAGTCCCAGTTTCCGTCCCTTCATGGTGGTTCCCTGTGTATTTTAATTCGTTTCACTTTGAATAGTCTTCACTTCTTCCTTTATTTTGTGGCCATACTCAGCCATTTCTGTGAGCATCCTGATTACCAGTGTTTTGAACTCTGCATCTGATAGATTGGCTTTCTCTTCATCGCTTAGTTTTATCTTTGGAACTTGGATCTATTCTTTCATTCAGACCATATTTTTTGTCTTGGTGGTGCCTGTTACATTGTAAAGGGCAGAGCCTTAGTTATTTGCCAGGGAGGGGCAACCCCCTTTGCTGAGTTGTGGAGCTGTGTGTGGGAGAGGGAAAAATGCCAGAGAGGGAACAGTGTTGCTTACTCAGCTCTCGCCCTACTTTCAGTCACTTCCACCAGTACCCACAAGCAAATTGGGCCCTTAGGGCACTGATTCCCAGGTGACTGGGCTTGTGTACATTCTAGGATCCCATGGATTTCTCCAATGAACTCTCCTGTGAGGCTGGGATTTCTCCTGCAGCTACAACCCCCCACAGGCCTTTACAGCCAGAATTTTGAGGCTTTAGTTTCCCAAGCTGGAACCCTCAGTTGTGCTGTCTGTCTCACTGCCCAGTCTTCCTCCTGGCTTATTTGCACACAAATGTGGGAACACCTGGTCCAACAGGCACCACTTTGCTGTGCATCCTCTCTGCCCTGGCTGCATGTCTCTGCCCCTCCTACCGTTTGGACGAATGTTTCTTCTTTAACTCCTTGGTTGTTGGGCTTCCATACAGTTCGATTTCCTGGCAGTTCTGGTTGTTTTAGTTTTTTAAATTGGTTGTTGTTCTTTTGGTTGTGCAAGGAAGCAAAGCATATCTATCTGTGCCTCCATCTTGGTTGGAAGTCCAAAGGATATTTCTCAAAAGTTCTGTCTTCTAGCATTTATTGTAAGTCTATAGCTGCTTTCTCCTCTACCCCCCAAGCCTGGTTCACTGAATGCTTCTCCTTTGTCTACTAGTTAAGCAATAATGTCTTCCTGGGTTCTGTGCTGACATGATTCTTGCTAGGTATAGTCCCCAAATAAAAGATTTAAAATGGTTTAACAGGAGGGAAATATGCTACATTCAAGGTAATATATCATAGATGAGCCCACATGTAGGTGACTTCTACAGAGGTAGACAATATAATTATATACTATACGATATAATTCTCAATCTGGAAAATTTATCTCTTTCTTTTTTTGGAGGGGGTTCATACATCCACTTTATATCTGATGCAGCTGAATCAGAAAACATGGCTTGCACATGAAATTGAGTCATCTTTCTTATTTGTTTGTATTTCTCTTGTCACAGTGTAAACTGACTATGTTGCTTAAGAGTCTTCATATAAGAGAGTAAATATATAATCAATGCTTGCTGAAGAAAGCAGTGGTTGACTGTTTCTTATAATAAGTAGACTTAGGGTAGGATGGATTAAAATAATTGAATTTATGGCTCATACAGACCTTCAGGACTTTATTTTTTTTTCTATGTTGGTTTCAAATCCATGTACTATCAAGATGTGGCAGAAGTGCTTAGTTTTTCTTCTCAGTTACAAATCCAGACAGAGTCGCTACTTGTCTTTTTTTTTTTTCATTGAGTTCAGCAAAATTATTATGATGATTTATAATCTCTGAAAATATAACGTGCCCATCTCTGAAGCAATCACTGTGGCCTGGGGGCTATGAGACTGATTAATCAAGTCTGAGTGACATTATTGCCATGGGTTCACTAAACGATGTTGATTGAAAAGAGGGGCCTTTGAAAATAAAAACCAGCCATTAGCAAAAGCAGAATATGTGGATTCCTGTTGTTCTTGAATAAATATCTCCCAGAGCCCAGTGCTTTTGCTTTCTTTAACCCACATACTTCTTCCTAAGTATTCCATTTAAAAAAAAATGTACCTTTCTCTTTAAAATGTACCCAATTCTTCCCCAAAGGAAGTGATGTTACCTCTCAGCTCTAAGTTTAGGATCTTTGAGTACAGCACCGAAGCAGCTCCTGATGCATGTTACATATAATGGAGGAGAGAGAAGAGAAACACTACACCATCACTCTTTGAGAAACAGAGAAGGGATGTAGGTCCATAGTGCCTCACGGATCCTTCTAGACATAGATAATAAGAACCGACTGGCAGTTGAAGGAGTTTCTTAGGTTCTCACAAGGTTTTTTCCCTATGCTGCTTCTCAGGAAGTATCTCCCTGCCTGTGATCCTTCCTGATCATATCTGAGATAAAATGTGGTTTGAAGACATTTTAACATACAATGGAAGAACTAAAAATTACCTTGGCTGCCTTAGAGAACTCATTTGATACTGTGGACAAGCAAAACTGTGATATGACAAGAATAACTTGGGAAAATCACCAAGAGTGTTGAGGTGATTTAAAAAGAACAGAGACAAAATACTATGAGGAAATAAATCAATCTTTGAATTATAATGGTTTCTGAGAAACATTTGGAATGGAAAACATTTAAAAAATGTAAACAAAATCAATGATCAAATAAGTAATTAAAGGAAACTTCCCTATCTTGAAAATATTAATGTATGGATAACACCTCTTATTGAGTTTGGCAAAGACCAGTGAAAAAGATACATACATCTATACACACCAGAAAAACATTTTGAATTATATGGATAAAGAAATGTCCACCTAGGTTTACATGCATGTCCTCTCTCTCTCTCTCTTTCTTCCTCTCTCTATCCATATACACATACAAACACAAACACATTTAAAAACTAAAATGAGGTTGTTCTGTTCTTTTCAAAAAAAGGCAAAAAATATACACTAAGCTGCGTCAGACATCTGAAATATGAAGTATGAAGTCAGAGTGGAGAAGACTTGGTTTAAAAGGGAAGAACAGGGACAGTTATTAGTATATATGAGAGTTAGCCCCATTATACCACTCTCTTGGGTTATCTAATATCAACAAAATGTAGGCATATTTCCATGTACTGATCAGACATTAGGAGAATAAGAAGAATAACATGGGTGGAGGTGTATGGAAGAACTAGTATTGGTGTTTTACTTTTTTTATGCTTTATTTGCTTTCCTGTTATATTTTTATTTGTTTTAGATATAGCCAACAGGATATATCCAAAAGGGCAAAGTCTTTATGAAGGTTAAAATACATGGTATTTTTCACAGTGAGTAAACTGGACTTTCTGATATTGTCACTCCCCCACCTCGCTTCAGAAAATAAATAGAACATTATCATCAACTGATCTGCACCTGCACTCATTTTTGCTGCAAAAAATAAAAAATATTTCACATAACCTCAAAGGAAGATTTACAGCCTAGGCTGTTCTGATAGGAGTCTCATTATTAGACTCAAAAGACTTTTAGAGAGATTAGGCCTGTTCCTATTCCTTGATGCCTTCCTGGAACAAATTTCGATAGGACCCCAATGTGATCAAATGTCATTCAAGGACCTGTAAGTGGGTGAAAGGTAGTTCAAGAGAAGTCCACTATTTTGAAGACTTTTTAATGCTGAAGAAGGATAGATGCTACATGATGCAACTGTCCTAGAGTGGTGGTACTTTTAATTGGAGATTCTGTTTAAAAGAATAACTAGAATGTCCAATTTACTAATTTTATGCAAATTAGTGAAAGGATCAAAAAAATCTATCAGGTGATGATGTAAGGTCTAAAGTTTCATTAGCAACTTGAGTTTGAACTGAACATTTCCAAAATACCTAGAAGAGTAGCAAAATGGAAGTCTTGCATTACTTTGTGCATAAATGATTTCTTCCTAATAAAGTCTGCTTGTAAATAACAAAAGAGACTTCCTTCACTGTTCCCTTTTCAGAAATCCTACATCAGCTAGATTAGAATGATGGAAATCTTTCCTGATGACATTCTTTTCCTTCAAAAATGGTAATAATAAATACATGCATCGACATTTCCCTTTAAGTTAACTGGCTTGCATTCTTTTACTAGACTAGTGGATGAGGTGGAAATTAAATATACATTTATATATTTCACATATGTATTTATATATTTATATTCATAAAATATATAAATATATATTTATAGATATGGACACATGCATAAGTCATACATATGGTATATCTGTGTTTGTGTGTACACACAGACACACACACACAAACCCAAAGATCCTGGCATACAGCCCATACTCTGTATTAGCACCCACAAGACCCCACAGACTGATGTCTCAGAAATGTTTTGGTGGAAAATTGTTAATTGAGTTTAGGATGTTGGATAAAATTTTCATTTCTTGGATAAATCTGAATATATATTGCTCTTTATATATTATTGGTTTAATTGGGTAATATTTTTAAAAATATTTAGTTCTATTCCAATATTGGGATTGGCCTATAATTGTCTTTTTATCCTTATCATGTTTTTATATCACAATAACCATTTCATGTCCTCTTGCACTGTGAATTAGGCATTACTTTTTCCGTAAGTACTCTCTGATGAAGACATATAAGCTGAAGCTTCCTCTTATGGAAGCTTTTTATTAGAGATATAATTCATGTGACATCTATTACAGTGTCCAGATTTTCTATAACTTCTTTTGTCAATTTTAATAAGTTTTATATCCAGGAGTTTTACTATTTCATTTAGTTTTCAAGTTTATTGGCATAGGTTATTCATTAAACAGATTTATAATTGCTTTAATTTCTCTATGATCTGGTCTTTGTATTCCCTTTTTTAACTAAAACCCTTTTATCTCACTTTTTATCCTAGTCTTTCATGTATTATTAAATTTTGTCTGAAAAAAAATTGTCAGCCTTTTATATAAACTGATTTTAACTTTGCTAATCCTCTTTATTGTGTTGATTTTTCTCATCCTATTATTTTATTACTTGTATCAGTTGTTTTTCTTTTATTCCTCTCTACCTTCTTAAATTTTGTACTCTTACTTTCAGCATTCCTTTTTTTTTAACAGATATTTAAGGCTATAAATTCTTCTCATAGCAAAGCATTAGTTGCACTAAGGCACTTTTAATATCAAGTATCATTCATTTAGAACTATTTCATGATTTCTTTTTTATCACTTCTATGTGGAATCTAATGAACAAAATAAACTAATGAACAAAACAGAAAAGAGGCATGGATGCATGGAACAGACTGAGGCTGTCAGAGGAGAGCGGGGAGGGAAGGGCCGGATGAAAGAAGGTGAAGGGATTTGCCAAAGAACATATATGTAAAACCCGTGGACACAGACAACAGTGTGGTGATGGCGGGGGGGGGGGGGGCAGGGATGAGGGCATCTGCATTAGTATCAACAATAAAATAAAGAAAAAAAGAAAGGAAAAATTCTCAGGAACAGGAAGACACTGAGAAAAACAAAAGAACCATGGGTTATTTTGAGGTGTAATTTTGTTTTTGAATTTCCCAACACAAGAAGTTTTAGTTATCTTTTTGTGGTTAAATTCTAGCTTAATTATACAATGGTTAGAAACATACTATGAATGTTTTAATCATTTGGAATCAGTTGAGATTTGCTTTGTGACACAGCATATAGTCAATTAATTAAAAATACTTTATGTGCTCTTGAATGAAATGTGTATAGTTGGTTGCTGGATGCAGTGGTATAAAAATTTCCAATAGGTAAAGCTTATTGTGTTGTTTAAAGTTTCTACATCATTAGTGATTTGTCAGTTTGTCCTTTCTGTATGGAAAAGTTACCTTCCATTATGAATTAGTTTCTCCCAGTTATTAATTTTTGCTTTATATCTTTTATGTTATATTTTGGTAAAATTAAAAGCTAGTATTTTTATACTTGTTGGCAAAGTGAAATTTTCACCTTATGAAATGTCCCTGTATATCTCAAGTACAACTTTTTGCCTTGACTCTTCTTTGTCTAGTATTAATATACCTAAGCCAATGTCTTTGGTTAATGCTTGCAAAGTATAGTATTTCCATATTTCTACTTTATGTTTGTTTAAATTTTAGAAGATTTTCTTCCAAGAAACATGTTAAGTTTTAATTTTTTATCCAGCCTGATCATCTTTGTCTTTTAATTAGGACGCTCCTTTTTTATAGTATAATTATGACATATTTGGCTTTGAATATACTATCTCACAATTTAATTTCTATTTGTCCTATCTATTCTATGTTCTTTTCTCTTATTTCCTTCCTATTGATCAACTAATTTTTTAAATATTTCCCCTCCTATTATGTTGATATTTTTATATTTTATTATTCTCTCAGTGGTTATACTAAAAGAGTAAATATTATCCTTGACTTATCAAAATCTGATGTAAACTAGTTATTTTGCCTCTTGTCAGGTAATGTAAGAAACTTTACATATTCCATATGCTAACAAATTATATGCTATTGTTGTTTTGTATTTAAATTTTATATAAAATCCCAAAGATATTACTATTGTTGCTTATATAGTCAGTATTTTTTAGATTACCTAATATCCATTTTTTGTTCTTTATTTCTCTCACATCACCAAACTAGGATCATTTATTTCTCTTTGAAAAATACTCAATATTTTCTTTAGTATAGGTTTGCTGGTGGAAAATTCTCTTAGTTTTGGTTTGTCTAAGCATTTGTGGGGGTTTTTTTGCCTTTACAAGGGAAGGGAGGATACTTTTCCCCAGTCTAGAATTCTTGGTGGCAATTTCTTTTTAGGGTTATTGTCCTGTCATCTCTCGACTTCCACTTTTTTATTTGAAAAATTAGTGATCAATGTTTATGTTGCTCTGTGAAGGTGATCTGTCTTCATATTTCCGGCTGCTCTATGATCATCTCTTTGTCCAGCTTTCAATGGTTTAGATAGCATATGAAGATTTTTAAAACCCTAATTGTTATTCATAGGCATCTCTTGAATCTGAGACTTGATACTTTGAGGAGGAAATGAAAATATCACTTCTTCACACATTGCTTTTGCCTTATTTTATCTTCCTTTGGGAAGTCTGATTATAGAACTGAGAGATTCTCTGCCCCTGTATTTTTGACTCTCAATTCTTCTTTATTCCCATAAGTTACTCTGCATTTTATTTGGGATATTTTATTCTGATTTCTCTTTCATTAATTAACTCTTTATTCAGTTGTTATAAATGCTGCTAAACACACTCCTGAAATTCTTAATTTTGGTTATTGTATTTTTTCCAGTTTTCTTGACATATGTAACACAGTATATAACAAGTGTGGATTTGATACACTCATATCTGCAAAATGATTATTACCACTACAGAATTAGCTAATACCTCCATCATGTTGTATAACTACTATTTCTCTTTTTTTGTGGTGAGAACATTTAAGACCCACTCTCTTAGCAACTTGAAGTATGGAATACAGCATTATTAACTATAATCACCATGCGCTGCGTTAGCTCCCCAGAACTTACTCATCTTATAGTGAAAGTTTGTACCCTTTAACCAACATGTCCCCATTTCCCCTCCCCTCTAGCCTCTGGCAACCATCAGTCCACTCTATGTTTCTACCAGTTTGGCTCTTTTAGATTCCACATGTTTTAAAATGTATATTTTGTTATTTTGTTCTACTTTTCAGTTCTCTGCCAAAAGTTTCAATCCTATGTCTTCTTTTCTTGAATATGTATTAAGTACAGTTGTTTCAATGTACTATCCACTTGAATAACTGTTCGTTTTTGTCTAAGTTTCTCTTGGTTTTCAATCATATTGTCTTATACTTTCATATGTATTATTAGTTTTGGTTGGGCATTGGACATAGCATGAGTAACTGAAAAAATATTTTGAGTTCCAGAAAGATATGTCTCTCTATAGAGCAGTGTGTATTTATAATTCTAGCAGGTATTTGGGGACAGTGGCTATACTACATCCACTTTATTCAGTTTGGGGACGACAGTGATTCAAAGGCTTTATTAGTTCTCAAGGGCTTGTCTACTTTTGGACCATTTTTTGTAATTATTACATAGCTTTTTGTATCCCAATCCAGGTCTCTGGGGGTCCTAGACATACGCTTCTGTCCCCTCATTTCTGTTGGCTACGGTATGTCTGTTCCTGTTGCAGGAGCAGTGGTTTCTTCATGGGACATCTACACAGTTTGGCAGGTAACCCTGGCTGCACAGCTTCCAAATATACTCTCTTCCATAAGACGTTATGTCCTACCAAATATCATCAGTGAATTAATTTACTATTTATATTTGCCTATAACTTCCTACTTATATAGTGGCTTTTGTGCTCATAACTACAAAACCTGATTGAAATCAATAAACTTAATTATCTGTCAGGGAAACTCACCATTTACTACCATTCATTTTTCCAAATTATTCTGTGAAATTCTTACTTATAGTGTCCCATGTGAACTTAAATGTCATTCTCTTCAGTTAAATCACAATTTAGGATTCTGACTAAGGTGGTTAATTTGTGTAGGATTGGCACTTTTAATAATATGTGTTCTTTCCAGAAAGATGATATTTCTCTCTAATTATTCAGCCCATTTTTTACTCAAATTTTGGTGATTATCTGCATAACAAACTCCCTACGTTTCTTTATTCTGAGTTGTTGCTTTTGATATATTGAGCTAAGGTCTCCTATTTTTCCCCATTTCTATTTCAAACTGCTGGTTGTTAATATAGAGTCTATGGACATTTACATATTTATTATGTGCAGGTAAGTGCTCTATCGAAAGTTCTTACTAATTCTAAAAGGTGACTGCTTGTTAGTTTTTAATTATGTATCTTCAGTTTTTTAGGTCTACAGTCATATGCAGGCTTCCTTTTCTCATACTTATTTGAACAGAAATAGTTGAGTACTTGCAGTTTTATATGATATTTCAGATATTTTTGAAAATATCCATTCTCATAATTAAGTAGGCTTCACTTTCTATTTTACTTGAAAAACATTAAGAATAGCAGTTAACTTTTAGAAAACATCTAAGTACTTTAAAGTTATGTTTTATTTTTAACTTTTTAGTGTAATGATTTAATAAACTGTACTAAATTAACAAGCTAAGTTTCTTTTGTGTGTGTATGTGATTTCCAGAGCAGTTTATTCATTAAACTCCATTCAATATGCCACCAACAGTTCTCCCGTGTGTACTGTGCTGAGAAACAGACACTGAGAGGATTTAACACATTCATCATTTAATAAGTCTGAATTCACTCTCATCACGTGGTATTATACATGCTCATCTGTTGAGACAGATTTCTTTTCAACAGATCTCAGTTTTCAAAAGTCACAGATAATGTAAGTTCTGTATAAACTGGTGGATAGCAAGTTAGTTCCTTTGTTTTGACTTAGAAGCTTCAACTTCCCCTCAGAATAAAGATGTAGACCAAACAAAGCATGACTGGTCGCTGTACAGAACAGTGTTGTTTCTATAATTTGGAGCTTTCTGAACGGATGGGTTCAGGCCTGATGCAACTATATGGAAATCATGTAAAACGTATTAACTTTAATCATTAATAGCTTAAACTGCACTAGGTTACCAATTGCTATTCAAACTCAAATGTCTGGTTTTGAATCCTCAAGAAGGCGTCATGGGAACACAACCATACCACATTGTACTTGGGCGTATCGATACATATTTCAACGGAAACTTTGGCTTTACGAAAGAGTCTCACACATTTTAAATAAAGGCTTTAGTAGTCATTTTATCTACACAGTAGAGGAAAGTGTGTTTAAATTAAACATACATTATGCCAGTGATGCTGGCAAGGTTGAAAAGTTACCGTTCAAAATATGTGGCGATATCCATGGGCAAGACCATGATTTACTTTGACATTTTGGGTACATTGGCTTCCCGCCAGAAAGCAACTATGTGGTTCTTGGCAACCATGTGGACAGGGGAAGGGGTCACTAGAGGCTGTCTGCCTCTTACTGGCGTACAAAATCAAGTATACCAAGATTTTTTTCTTCTCAGAGGAAACCACGACTGTGCCAGGATCAATAGAATATATGGACTTTATGATAAATGTGAAGGAAGATATAACATTAAACTATGGAAAACTTTCACAGACTACTTTAACTGTTTACCTATAGCAGCCAACCAAATGAGAAAATATTTTGTCATGGAGGTTTATCAACAGATCTTCAGTCTATGGAGCATATTCACTGAATTGCGTGACCAACTGATGCACCGGGTCAAGCTCTTCTTTGTGATCTTTCATATTCTGACGCTGATAAAGATGTCTTAGTTGGGGGTGAAAATGAAAGAGGAGTGTCCTTCACGTTTGGAGTAGAAGTGGTTGCAAAATTTCTCCATAGGGATGATTTAGATCTTATATGTAGAGCCCATCGGGTAGTTAAAAATGGATATGATTTTTTTACAAAGAGTCAGTTGGTCTCTCTGTTTTCTGTAGCCAATTATTGTGGAGAGTTTGAAAATGCAGGTGCCATGATGAGAGGTGACTCAACACTAAACATGCTCTTTTTAGATTTTAAAGCCTGCAGAGAAAAAGGAGCTGAATGTCACAATCCCCATAACACCTCCAAGGGGTATGATCACAAAGCAAGCAAAGAAATAGATGTCGCTTTGACAGTGCCTAGCTGGGACTTGTACCATGTAACCTTCATTTTTAAAACTGTAATGTGTATTGGTCAGCTTGCTCAGATAGTGTGTTGTGGGGCCCTCCTTTCCATTTTGAGTTAATGAATGGCATTTGCTAGTTAGTACAGGGAATGAAAGACTTCACCCCCAAGAAAAAATGTTTTGTTTCTTTTTTAAATTCCCCCTTCCTTTTGCAAACAACTTTAATGATGGTGTTAAAGCTCTACACCCTAGGACAGTTTATCCTAAGGGGTAAGTGTACAATTCTCTTTTTAAAAATTCAATACTATCCATGAATAATGTAAACACTCATTTTCTTCAGCATAAAAAGAGAGCCCTAGGGTGCTAAATCTGTACATGTTATTGTCATAAAATGCATCCTGTTGAATCAAATCACTGTGAACAATTTTTTTTTTAATTTTAAGAATTTGCTTTAAAGGGATTGCCTATTTCTCATTGTCTTGTCATGTACAAACTGTTTTTCATAGCTAACAACTGTGTTTCTTAATGTTAAAACATCTTCATTTCTAAAATCACCTGGACATGGCATATTGCAATTTGTTCAAATTTTATTTAGATGTTTCATCTTTATATTTACAAATAAAATTATATACTTTATGTGTCTTTTACATGGCTCAAATTTAGAGATATGATGGCTTTAAAAAATTAGTTGGGAAGCTGTCATTTTTCTGTGTAGCTTCTAATAGTTTAAAAAACGTATGAGGTCTGTCTGGGAAAAGTCCAGCCATTGTTCAAGTAACAAGAATGGTTTGTACAACATCCATGTAACCTGGCAGCCAAGGACAGTGGACTGGAATGCACACATGTGAACAATGATGGCTTCACTGTACTAGTCATTGGGGTGGTAGATGTTGTTGAGTGAGCATGTCTACTGTGTGGTTGTCACATTCAAAATGACTGAGTAGAGCAATGAATCTGCATCAAATTTTGCACTAAGCTTGAATATTCCTCCATGAAGTTATTCAGATGATTCAGAAGGCCACAACTACAGGCAACTGGAGATTGGCAGCTTCATCATGACAACATTCCTACTCATGAATCACATCTCAGGCAGAATTTTTTAGCAGAATATCAAATCACCCAAGTGACTCAGCCCCGCTATAGCCCAGATTTGGCACACAGCAACTTCTGGCTTTTCCCAAAACTAAAATCTCCTTTGAAAGAGAAGAGATTTCAGACTGTTGATGAGATTCAGGAAAATATGATGGGGCAGCTGATGCAGACTGGGAGAACTGTGTGAGGTCCAAAAGTAAGGGGACCTACTTTGAAGGGGACTGGAACATCACTGTCCTATGTATAATGTTTCTTGTATCTTGTATCTTCTTCAATAAGTGTATCTATTTGTCATATTGCATGGCTGGATACTTTCTGGATGGACATCATAGATGTATTTATTTGAGTTAAAATACAAATTAGCTACAAAACTATCTGAGCATTATACCTTTCTATTTTCATTATATTTTTATCAATCTTTCCAATTCATACTATACTTGGTTTGTCAGATTATCTTACTCTTCTTGGATCAATTTTGCTAACTATATTTTACAAGAAAATTTAAAATTTCCTCTAGCTTTTCAAACTTATTGCCATCAAATTGCATGTAATATTTGCTAATACTTTTAATACTTCCAGTATCTGTGATTATATATCAATTTATATTCTTAAACCTGTTTATTTTGATTTTTTTGCTTTATCAGATTTGTAAAGTGTTTTTCCAGTTTGTTTTCAAAGAGCTAAAATTTGGTTTTATTTATTTTTCCTATTTTTCTTTATCTTCTTTTAGTTACTTTGACAGTCCTTTACTAATTTTCTTTCTTCTTTTATCTTTACATATCAACATTGTTTTCATGTTATATAATTACATCGCTTTACATCACTGTCAGTTTTGTTTGTCTTTACATAGTAACATCATTCACATGTTATATATTTACATCACTGTATTGCTATTTTAATAATAAAACTATTTCTCTGTAGTTACTATTAACACAACTTTACCTCTGTACTGTACATTTTGATGTGGTTTAGGTTTTCACTTAATTTCTTTAATGATTTATATTTTTGTTTTTATTTTCACTTTGACTCAAGAATTTTTATTTAATTTTGGTTTTGGAGTCCAGTTTTTCTTTCTTTCTTTCTTTTTTTTTTTTTGGAGGCTTTCACAACCATGATAAAGCTGCAAAGATTAACACTACTTTGACGTTTGCTCTAGTAAGCCAACTGAAAGACAGTTGTCAAAATTTAAACCTTCCTTTCAGTTTTGGCTCCCAAGTCTGAGACTTCCCTGGTGTGAACTGGCTCGGGATAGGGGTGGACGTGGGGTGAGGACAGACTTCTGTTAGGGGACTGGCGGTGCATAGTGCCTTTTTCCTCTGAGAACACAGGTGCCAGCAGTTCCAAACAGCCTCCCCGCTCTCTAACAGATCCCCTACACAACAGAATGCTTTTGCTGTTCTCTTCTCTAGAAAATTCAAGGCCTCAGAAATACTCTAATTTATTCTTGCATCTCACACTAGGTTTCTTTTTTGTTTAAAGTTGTTCTGTCAGGGAGATGGGAAGAAAAAAAAGGTGTTATGAGATGCATTCAGTTAAGACATTCTCAGTAATACAATTTTATTTCCTGAAATATTTTTGGAAACCCTGCTAATTATCATCCCTTCCACTGTTGTCTTAACTGAAGCCCTTATTAGCTCCACCTTGGACTGCTAAAATCATTTCTCAACTAAACTATCTGCTGTTTGCACCCCCTAAAAGCAATCTGTCTCCCATACTCCCAAACTTGTTTTTTTTAAACACACATAGGAACTTTATTGCCACAGTCTTCAGTGGTTTCCACTACTTACAAGATCATCAGGAAATCCACTCTGCTCAGGATTGCCTATAAGGCCTTTTCAAACCTTGGGAGCCTATCATAAAAATATAATCTGAAACACCCACACTCCACTTCCTCACCCAGTAAATCTGTCTTCATCACTTCCTATAGCTAATACAGTGTTTTACAGCCCCAGTGGGAAAGCTTCCAAATCAGTGGCTTTCCCCCACCTTGGGTCACCATTTAACATTTTACTTATTCATTTATTCTAATACCAGGCTCAGTTATAGCAATTGGACACTTCTGGTAATGTGTTTCTGTATCTCCCTTTCATTTTTTGATTTGTCTGGACGATCTTCTATGTAAAAGACCACATGTCACCATTATACCAAAGAGTTTAAATGTTTAAATGAATAGATTAAGTTTAAATAAATTAATTATAACTATTCATTATTCACAGAATTCATTCACAGAAATTTTTTTTAATTTTCAAATTTTCTCTATTTCATATTTAACTCATTCTTAACAGTAAAAAATTTAGGAGCATAAATGTCATAAAGTGTGGGGTACAGTGTAAATTGAATAAAAAACTGGGATTATACAATGAAATAAATCTTTAAATTAAAATCACTCTGAAAGAATCCTATCATCAAAAATAATCACAAGCGATAATCAGCCATTTAACATGTAACTAGCACAAGGTAAATTTGTGGCTGCCACAAAAATCTAGCAAGTAAGCCTAGTAAAAGGCTGCTAGCCAGGAAATTAGGCACTTATTGCCATACTGATCCTGTTGGGAAAAAAGATAAACATGAAAGCCCAGCATCTGTGTCTTAGAGCTGCCAAGAACATCCACTGAATGACCATTCTCTTGGCCTAAATAATAAAACATATTGAAAGAAGGTGCAAAAGGAGACCATTCCTGCATTGCCAGCAGCAGAAGAGGTGTGGGCCAAACCTGTATCACACTGTAATGTAATAGCCAATTAGTTGTATAATTGCATTTTGCCAATAATAAGGCACACCTGTATTTGGAATCTGCAAATTTCATGCATTTGTACTGCATATTAAAATTGGAAGTAAAGGTGAAAATACTATTTTTATAATTGGTTTTATTGTTAAAAAATAACTGATGACTTTGAAAGACAACAACTTGGACATAATGAAACAACTAGAACCAACCATTGGGACTGTCTTCCCCACAAGTGGACCAAATAAGATGCAAAGAGTATCGTTGATCAGCGGGACTTGAGGAAGTTAGGGGAAGAATGATCATTTTGGAGATTTTGAGTTGATTTGCATTTATCTGTAAATATAGATTAATTATCAGAGGAGAAGTGAAATAAAGGAGTGATTCAGGGCAAAATTTGCACATCACATAGTAAGAAAAATTTGTGAAACCAGGCACGCTGAAAGAATGTTACTTTTCAAATGATGTGTGTCTTAGGATATCCAATCTAAAGCTTGCTAATTGACTATTCCCTCAGGTCACAGTTTCTAAAGTGTGGTCCACAGAATACTAGCTCACAGAATACTAATATACTCCATGAATAAAGCATTCTTGCCCAAATGTTTTTTTTTAATTTTCAAGACATTAAAAGTTAAATAGAATTATTAGTGTAATACTCTGCAGAACCTTCAATATGGAGGTTCAGTATCAAAGGAGATTAAAGAAGCAGAATTTTCCAGATTTCTTTAAGCAGTACTTATCTCAATGAGCTTTGTGCAGCACTGATCTTGGAAGTGTGATATTTCTATATGTTTATGCACTCATTTCATGGAACTGTTTTCAGCAATTTTATACAGTACTTTCTCTTGTTTTTTGAATATTTTTTATTTCACATAGAAAAACATGACCTGCAAAAATCTAGAAAGCTAAATTTGTAACTTTTGACTAATGGGAAAAGTTGTATACATATATATAATTATGAGTTGCATTATATATTTATTTATTTATATATATAAATATTTTGGGGCTTGATCTTTCAGTTTGTATAATATTTAAAAGGAAAAACAGTGCTCCCTGTTTTCAATAAAACTAATGTGGAAGGTTATGTGAAGTATTTTAATAAGGTTCAGAATATCTAATTTCAACAGCTGGCTTCTCATCAGACACCATACAGCCCAGAAGGCAGTTGGCCACCATATTTAAAGTGCTCAGAGAAGACGACTGTCAAGCAAGAATCCTATGTCCATCAAAGTAAAATCCTTTATCTTTCAAAACAAAGAAAAAATAAAGACATTCCCAGATAAACAAAAACAGAGAAGTTGTTGATACCAGCTATCCCTTATAAGAAATACTACAGGAAGTTCTTAGGCTGAAAGCAAGTCAATCTGTACGATCATTCTAAGCCATGTGAAAAAACACAGCAGAGATAAAAGTAATTATGTAATAATAAAATACAGTACGAATATACATCTTCTTTCAACTTACTTAAAAGCGACTGCTTAATAATAACAATAAATAAGCACCGGTATTTTTTTATATTCCTCCATATTATTGCAACTTACATTTCTAGGCCCACCAACCTTCCCAGGTGCCTTCCATGACCAGTTTTCTCTTCTTTCCCTTATATGTGTAACTGCTTCTCATTTGGATAATTTTATTATATGGATAAACTTAGTCAAGTTTATCACATTTTTGAAAATCAAACCAAGAAACTTCTCGATTCCACATTCCTATCAGCTACGACTTTATCTTTTTCATTCACAACAGTACTTAGTAAAAAGTTTGTCCACTTCTTGCTTCAACTCTACTAACCTCTCAATTCACGTCGGTCAGCCTTTGCTCACATCGCTACTAAAACAGTTCTTTCTGAAGTTGCCAGCAGCGGGGCTGGAAGAGGATGGCGTGGGTGTATCGAGGCCTCGGGGCACCTCAGAGGCAGAGCACATCGTGTCTGAGGCCCTGTGGGCGAGACCACCAAACTCCCGGGCACGCTGATTTTGTGAGATCTCGTGAGCTCTCTGGGGCGGGGCCGGCAGGGGAGTCCTGGGACGAGAAACAGGTGCGTGTCTTGGGCAGAAGACCGCCTTTCCCTGGGCTCTTTGTAAGGAATTCGGGTCATACCACCTATCAATCAGAGTCGCAGTGTGGCAGGCCCTGGTTCCAGAGCTCCAGCCGCGTGTGCGGGACAGTGTTCTGGACCAAATACTCAGCACAGGAGGAAGCGCTGGAACCCATAACGGGGGAGTGAACTGCTCATGCGGCGCCGCAAAACTATAGCCATCCAGGATGCCTAAGGGCCCCAGGCAACCATACTGACTTCTGGGAACAGAGCCCTGGGTGCCAATCTGATGTCTGCCAAGGTCCAAGGCTGCAGCAACCTGAGCATGCCGTTTCATTATGAAATCAGAAAATACGGTGTGCCATGCCAGCAGAGGACCTGACCGGGCCCCTGCCTCTTAACAACTGGTGCTATCAGTTCTGCCTACCTTCCACTGCCAGTACATAGGCATCCTTCTCATTCTCCTCTTCCTGCAGATGTGAGTACAGTGCCCTCCAATGACTTGCCTCTATGCCCATGCCAACCACGGACCATGTCACCCTCACCTGCTAAGGGAGGAGTCACCACATCTTTGCCATGGCCTGGGTACATGCAGATCTAGGGCCACAGTGTCAGTGGGACTGTACCTGGACGCCATAGCATCTATAGTCCACAGGGCACCTAAACTTTATTGGCATATGCCAACCTTTAAAACAACCAAGCTTGACACCCCAAACTATGTCAGAGTAGACATTCTCACACTAGATCTGGTCAAGGTGGACTTTCTAGCACAAGTTGAACCCAAAGGGAAAAAATGGCTCAAACTCCAGGAACCCAAGGTATGTATGAATGAGTACAGACACTCCAGCTGGTCGGGAGGAGACATGGGCTCCCAATCCTGGCCACAGCTCTCTCCAGAAAGAGAGAGCTACTCAGTCAAATAGTGTACTTCTTGCAGCTGGAGAATAAAAAAGACAAAAAACATATAAACATACAGTACATACAGTAGGAGAATAAACACATAAACATACAGTAAGAGAATAAAAAAGACAACACACACACACACTCATTCATAACAAATACAAAAAGCAAAACAAAACCAACAAACAAAAAAACACCCAGGCACTCACAGGTATTCGCAGGACCAGTTGTTGCTCCCTGCAGTTGGCAGGTTAAAAAAATAAAAATCTAAAAGCTGTTTTTCACTTATCATTTAACTTGACTCTTCAGTAGCATTAAACAATGGTGAACACTCCCTATGTCTTTAAATGATATTTTTCATCATTTTTTAAATTTGACACAATATTCTCCGGCTCTATTTTCTCTAACAGCCACAGTCACTCCTTCAGTTATCATTGGACCATTTTCCTCAGCTATTCAGGCATCAATTTCCTCAAGACACAGCCCCAGTCACTCTTTTCTTCCTATCCAGGCAGCCCTACCCCCCATCGTCATGATTTCAATGTGCTGAAGATATATATCAGACATCACTTGAGTTCCAGGATCATATAGCCACTGGCCTGATTGCCATTTCCACTTAGATGTTAGGTCAAACATTATGTTGTTACTTCTCAGCTCTGAACCTGCTCCCCCATGCTCTGCTTTGTGATACTATGACTGGAACTCTGAAAGTACATTTATTCTTAGGCAACTGAATTCCTCTTAGCTTCTGCAAATAGGGATATAAGGGGGAGACCAAAGGCTGCGGAAGAGTGGCAATCTCTTTTTCTCTTGTCGTGTGTGTTTGCTTTGATGGACAATCACAGAGGACCAGCTGGACTCCATCTGAATGCCACAGAGAAATGATCATGGATCCAAGTTTCTGTAACCTTTTCTTTTTTAAATTACTGAATTTTGGGGGGTGACATTGGTTAATAAAATATATAGGTTTCAAGTATATGATTCCATAATATACCATCTGTATATTTTATTGTGTGTTCACTACCCAAATTTGTCCCCTTTGGTCATCATTTATCTTCCCTTTACCCTCATCTACCCAACTCCAGCCTCTTTCCACCTAGTAATCACCAGACTGTTGTCTGTGTCTATGAGGTTTTTCTTTTTTCTTTTTTTTGTTTAATCCCTTTACCTATTTCACCCAGACCCCAACCCACCTCTGCTCTGACAGCTGTCAGTCTGTTCTCTGTATCTATGAGTTGTTTCTGTTTTCTTAGTTTATTTTTGTCCATTAGATTCCACATATAAGTAAGATCATATGGTATTTGTCTTTCTCTGACTGGCTTATTTCATTTAGCATAATACTCTCCGGGTCTATATACTGTCACAGAAGGTAAGATTTCCTTCTTTTTTTTTTTACAGCCGAGTAGTATTCCATTGTGTAACTACCACAACTCTTTTATTCACTCATCTACTGGTGGGCACTTGAGCTACTTCCAAATCTTGGCTATTGTAAATAGCACTGTAATGATACATCTGATAAAGTGTTAATATGCAAAATACATGCACATAAAGAACGTATACAAGTCAACGCCAAGAAAACCAAACAATCCAATTAAAAAATGGACAAAGGATGTGAATAGACACTTCTCCAAAGAGGACATACAGATGGCCAATAGACATACAGAAAGATACTCAATGTCTATAACCTTGTTATTTGAGTTTACTCTCAGTGATGTTGCTTCTTTACTCCAGCAACAGAAGTTCTTTCCTATATATAGTTAACTGCATATTTTCCAACACTTACAGAAGGAGCTTCATCTCAGAAGCACCAGAACCAGCTTCCAGTACCTGCTTTCCAGAGATGTGTCCCAGGCTTGTGGGGGCCGCATCTTTCAGTTCAGAGACACTCACTCCAGGCCAGTTGAGGCGCCTCCTTCTCAGAGATCTGACTTTCACATTTCCCAGGACTCTCTTCTGGGAATGTACATTTTTCTTGGTGTTCCCTTAATATATTCAGGTAGAAGGATGGTAGTCATTCCTGCAGTTTATACCTCTGATGTCCTAATGTTTTTGTCTTTACATTTTCTTTAGTTAATAAGTTTATAGCTAGTTTAAAAATTCTTTATAATAAATTCTCTCTGTTGAAAGTACTGATATGATGTCTGTCTCCTGAATGGACTTTAGCTGATACAGATACTTAAAGCCCTTCAAACTCAGTGCATCTAAATCTCAATCATTCCTGAGAAGCCTGACTCTCTCTCAGTGTTCGCCATCTTAGAGACTAGCATCCCAACTCATATAATTCTGCAAACATGGATCTAGGATTCACCCTTGGCCTTCTCCTTCTCCCTCATCATTCCCCTATATATAATTCTCAAGTCCTCTCAATGTTGCCTTCTGCCTCTTTTAAGTCCAACTCTTTTTGCTGTCTCCACAGCCACCACCATAGCTAAAGCTATTATCATTTTTTAGTAGACTAAAACAAAAATTTGCTTACTGTTTTGTGTTCCTTTTGAAGCCCAAATCTCACTCAGACTGTTCAATGACTTCTCTTTGCTCTAAGAATGGAGTCAGATTCCCATCCATCATAGCACACATGTCACATAACACCTATACTCTGTGTAACGGACTCATATCTATCTCATGCAATGGATCGTAAGCGCCATGAAAAGAGAGTACTGCTACTCATTGCATTCTCAGCAACAAGCACCATGATTTCACAGTGATAGGTTTATACCAGATATTTCTTAAATAAAATAATGTATAAGTTTATGAATAAATGTAATGTGAAAGCAGAAGTACCTTATGGGCAGAAATCTGTTTATTTATGGCAAGAAAACAGATATTGCTGTTCCCTATCTTATAGAAAATTGACTTTGCTTATTTTATTTTGCTGATGCATTTTCAATTTGACAAGCAATTTTTTCTCTGTAAGAGTCCAATAATATTTTCAATTAATCATTTATTTTTGTTTAATATATTGTTAACATACATATATTTTTGTGGCAAAATTATAACAGATGGCCAGTCCTCTAGAGATATTAATGTGGATAAATGTGAATGTAAAAATCTAATACCTCTAGAGTCAATTCAATAACAAATATATTATCATAGCTGCTGAATATCTTTCCTACATCTTTATATCTTATTTACAGATGGTGAAATTGAGATCGAATATACAACCACTCTGGAAATGCCTCCATGGTTATGAAGCAGATCTGTTCATCTGTCTGCTGGGAAAAGTACAATGTCTATCAGAAAAGGAAAGCAATAATGTACCCAGAAATTAATAAGGGAGATGCAATTTCAAATATATTCCAGGTTTTCTTTATAATCCAAACAAACTTTTGAGTATAAATGATGATATTTCATCATTACAAGTTTTCTTGTTTTTATTATCCAAAATGTTTGTGGTTTACATACACACACACACAATGTATTTACCCTATTGGCCAGCATCTTAAAGTCTGAGGTCAAATTTAGTAAATAATTTAATGTCTTTTATATTTTAATGACAAATACAGAGGTATCCAACCTTTTGACATCTTTGGGCCACAATGGAAGAAGAGTTGTCTTGGGCCACTCATTAAATAGATCGGGACACGTAGTCACAGAAAAATCTCATGTTTTAAGTAAATTTATAATTTTGTGTTGGGCTGTATAGCCATCCTGAGCCACATGCAGCCTGCGGGCCACAGGTTGGACACCACTGGGAATGTTAAAAATGTGAAGTCCTTTTTTTAGTAGGAAAATAAAAAAGACCAAATGTATTTCACATTTCACAAATAAAAATAGAGGCAAGAAACATAACTTTATGTTTATTATTTTTCATGAAGAAATATTACATACACAAGTTGCTCTGAGAATTAAAAATGATATTGGATCATTACTTTTATGCTCCATAGACAAATTTCAAAACATGCCTTTCCTACTATCTCTCTTTAGTCTTTAAAAAGAGAGGGACCAAAATATATTTTTCAGAGTGGTGAGCATTAAATGGTAAAAAAAAAAAAATCTCAATCTCTATAAATATGTTTTAAAATTACTTGGAAATAAAACTTTAGTATTTTTAAGAGTTATTCTAAGAAATTAAATAATATATAGTGCCACTTGGGGGAAATATTGAGGAGAAAATAAATACTTTATTAAGATATTTATTTTTAAAGTTATTTTGCAGTTCTATTGTTAAATGGACTATATAAACCAAATTTTCTGAAATCTAAGGGAATATTTGTTTTAATATTCTCCCTCAAAAATATAGTGCTTGGTAAATCAGACATGTGCTGGCTTTTAAATATTTTTTTTCAGGAAATCTTTGTGTTTTTTTTTCTTCATCTATTCTTTTCACTGTTATTTTTGAGGAACATTTCAGATATTATCATAGGAGACAACTACATTGCTGAGAGACTAACATAGTAACATGGGCCAACCAGAATTTTGTAATTCTCAAATAAGAATAGAAATAGCTGAAGCTCTTTGAAATGTTTGTACCAAAATAGCTCTTGGATGTCCTTGTGAAAAATGACTTGTTGAAGGATCTGAAACTACCATAGAGGAGAAGGAGAAAAATTAAAGCAAGATCTCTGGTTAAGTATGAAATGGAGGAGACATCTGTTTAAAGAGTTTTGCAAAAGGTCTTCAATATAGCAGCATTTGAAGGAAGTGCCAAGTGGCTTGACTTCTGTAATAGAAGGACACTGTTCTGAGACTTGTTCTCATAGTTCAGAGTTACATTTCATAATTTATAAAATAATGGGGAAATATTGTAATTATTTAATATTTATTGGATGTCTAGATAAAATATGTTAAACTGTTCCTATTTCCAAATAATTTCATATTATAATTTGAATAGAGTAGATGCCCATGAGAGAAAAAAAATTATCTTTGAAACTATGGTATTTTTGTTATGGTAACCCAAACTAAGAAAGCTACCATAAGGTAATATTACAGATTGAGTTGCTTCAACAGCAGACATTTATTCTCTCACAGTTTTGGAGGCTGAGCATCCTAGATCAAGGTGTCAGTGGGTTTGGTTTCTGCTGAAGCCTCTCTCTGTGGCTGATAGATGACCAACCTCTCATTACCTCTTCCCAGGGTATTTCCTCTCTGCGTATTCATGCCTGGTACCTCTATGTCCTCATCTTTTCTCTTTTTAATTATATTTTCTTGATTATGTTATTACAGTTGTCCTGATTTTTCCCACTTGCTTCCCATCTACCCAGCATCTCTACTCCCACAGGCAATTCTCCTAACATTGTTCATGTGCATGGTTCATGTGTATAAGTTCTTTAGCTTCTCCATTTCCTATACTGTACTTTACATACCCATGGCTATTCTGTAACTACCTATGTGTACTTAATCCCCTCACCTCTTCAATTATTTCCCCACACCCAGATCCCATCTGACAGCCATCAAAATGTTCTCTATATCCATGATTCTGTCTCTGTTCTTCTTTAGCTTTGTTTATTTTTTTAGATTCAATTATTGGTAGATATGAATTTATTGCCATTTTATTGTTCATAGTTTTGATCTTCTTCTTTTTCTTAAATAAGTCCCATTAATATTTCATATAACGTTGGTTTGGTGATGATGAACTCCTTTAGTTTTTCCTTGTCTGGGAAGTTCTTTATCTGCCCTTCACTTCTAAATGATATCTTTGCTGAGTAGAGCAATCTTGGCTGTAGGTCCCTGCTTTTCATGACTTTGAATATTTCTTGCCAATCGCTTCTGGCCTGCAAAGATTTTTTTGAGAAATCAGTTTACAGTCGTATGAGAACTCCCTGTAGGTAAATAACTGCTTTGCTCTTGCTGCTTTTAAAATTCTCTCTTTATCTTTAACCTTTGGCATTTTAATTATGATGTGTCTTGGAGTGGACCTCTTTGCATCCATCTTGTTTGGGACTCTCTGGGCTTCCTGGACTTGCATGTCTATTTCCTTCACCAAATAGGGAAATTTTCTTTCATTATTTTTTGAAATAGATTTCCAATCTTTTGCTCTTACTCTTCTCTTTCTGGCACCCCTATCATGTGAATGTGGGACTTCTTATCCAACAGAGCAACCAGAGGCTGCTTATACTCTCCTCATTTTTTTGGATTCTTTTTTCTTCTTGTTGTTCTGATTGCTTGTTTTTTGCTTCCTTATGTTCCAAATAATACATTTGATTCTCAGCTCTATCCACTCTACTGTTGTTTCCCTGTAAATTATTCTTTATTTCAACAACTGTATCCTTTGTTTCTGATTGGATCTTTTTTTTGTGCTGTTGAGGTCCTCTAAGTTCCTTGAGCATCCTTACATCCAGTATTTTGAACTCTGCATATATAATAGACTGCTTATCTCCATTTCATTTAGCTCTTTTTCTGGAGTTCTGATCTGTTCTTTCATTTAGTCTATGTTGCTTTGTCTCCTCATTTTGGCATCCTCTCTGTGTTTGTTTCTATGTATTAGGTAGAGCTGCTATGACTCCCTCGCTTGGTAGTGTGGCCTAATGTAGTAGGTGTCCTATAGGGTCCAGTGGCACAGCCTCCCCTATCACTCAAGCTGGGTACTCGAGGTGTATCCTTCATGTGAGCTGAGTACACCTTCCTGTTGTATTTGAGCCTTGATTGCTGTTTGCAGATCAATGGGAGGGATTTACCCAGGCCAGTAGGCTGCAAGAACTTGTTTTGACCACTTACCACCAACCTCTGCCCTCCGTGGAGGATCAGCTGAGCAGTGGCAGAGTGGTGGTGCTCTGATGTGGTCTGTAGCTGTCCATTGGGTGCACTGGCCCTGGGGTTTCCTGGCTGGTGCTGGCCAAGGTCTGTTCCCACCTGTGTTTTGCCCAGGGCCACCCTGCCTGAGCTATAAAGCAATCTGAGATGGCTGTTACTTGTGCTTGGCATGGAGACTGGTAGGCAAAGCCAAGCTATGAATCTGGGATGGCTGCTGCTAGTGCTGGGCCTGGGGCTCACTGAGGCCCAGCTGTTGCTTGCTGATAGGACTTAGGAAGTTATGAAGCATGAGCCAAGACCAGTCATTCATATGGAAAAACAGCTTGGGTGGGCCTGTAATTTGGGTAAAGCAGAGTCTCTGGTGTTCTCTAAGGCAGGTCAAACAGTGTTAGCCAGGTTGATCGAGTCTCAGATATGATACCAGCTTGCCAGCTCTGTGAGGGGAAGGTTTAGGAAAGGAACAGTGGTCTCTGCTCACCTTGATGCCAAACACTTCAGTTTCTCCCTTTATATCACTGGTGCCTTTCAAGCTGTTACCCCAGTGCTAGAGCTCAGAGGGAGTGAGTCTGAGTAGGTGAGTCTGTGTGTGGGTTCTTTAAGAGGAACTGCTTGGAGTTCCAGAATTGTCTTCCACTGACTAAATCCCTGCTGGTTTTTACAGTCAGAAGTTGTGGGGACTTACCTTCCTGACACTAGAACCTTGGACTGTGGGGCCTGGTGTGGGGCTGGGACTCCTCATTTCCAGGATATCCCTCCTGAATTTTTATCCACCATACATGGGTGAGGGACCAGCCCATTCCACATCTGTGTCCCTCCTACCGGTCTGGATGGATATGGTTCCTTTGATTCTGTTGTCAGACTTCCATTTCAACTCAACTTCTTATGGTTCTGAGTGATGATTATTCTATATTTTAGTTGTAATTCTCAAGTGTTTGTGCAAAGAAGTGAGCCATGTCTGCCTATGCTGTCATCTTGACCAGAAGTGCCTAATCTTTTCTTATTAGGATAGTGGTCACATTGAATTGGGGCCCATCCTAACACTCTCATTTTAACTTAGTTACCTCTGTAAAGGCCTTATCTCCAAATACAAGTATATTCTGAGATATTAAGGTTTAGGACTTCAACAGATATATTTGGGGTGGGTCGGACACAATTCAGTCCATAACAGTGTACATATACATTCCTACTTTGTTTCAGCCACTGTTGTTTTTGTTGTTAGCAATCAGGTCTAATTACTAACTGAAACAAAGATTTCATGTATGTATATTATTTGTAGATATAGAGTACATTATCCCCCCAAAACTTAAACAGACATAAAAAAGGTTTTATTTCTGGGGGATTAAAGTGTTCGTATTATAAACTTTTCTATTCTGTTTATTTAAAATTATATGCATGTTTTATATTGATTGAAAAATAGCAAACTAAAAAATATTGCTCAAAATTATCAGTATATAGGAGACTATTCTGCGTGGCATGGGCCCAGCTCCCACTCGGAAAGGCCAGTGGAAAGCGAGGTCCGGCACACAGGACCCGCACCCACAGATAGGTTCTCTTGTGGGGAATCAGGCCTGCATTGTACCTAGGCCACTTTGAGACTTGGTTTTTGCTAAAACTCCCCCACCCTGAATTGAGGCAGCAAACGTTTACTGCATATCTTTAAAGTAACTTCCCAAAATCTATGCTAAACCTTCCAAGGACAAGTGTAACCAGTTCAACCACTTTTCCCTTTACATTTGCAAATATCCTTCTTTTTTGATGTAATTAGCAACATCCTCTCCATTGTTTTCTGTAAAAAGTAACCACTTAAATCGAACCTGTGCATAGTAAAGGAGGACCATCCTCAATGTAATGTGCCCAGAAAAGCAATAAAAGCCTATCAAGGCAAGGGTGGGGGTGCTCTCCCCTTGAGAGAGTGGCCATGCTGTCCCTTTTCTTTCACAGGATTTGGTAGTCTGTGTGAATTTGTCTCATCTTAGCCATAATGCCACAGCCACTGCAGGCCAGTGTCTGCATCATCAGTAACTTGGCTGAAATATTCTGCTGTTTCAGTGGTTTATTTTTAGAAAACACAATTAGGTAAACATGTTGTCAAGTAAATATTCTCAGTTATTATTTCTTATGGTTAACATAGCTTTTTAGTACTTTAAATAATAAAACATATATATATATATGTATATATATATATAACCTAAGTATTTGATTCTAGTATAGTGCCAGTGAGTAGAAAAATAACCTATGAAGGCTAGCCCATACAATAAAACCAAACTGTCAAAAGAACATAACCATCACTATTCAGTATTAATATTAAAAACAATAATGTACAATAATATTTTCTACTGACAATTGACTAATCTATGAATTTTCTAGTAATAAGATAATCTATTATTTATAACTTCTTTTATGTTTTTAATTTATTATACCTGATATTATAATTCATCACATTTTTAATTTAATTTACTTGTATGCTTCATTCCACTTTACATAATGTTTACTCATGTTTCCTTTATAAATCATAAATTCAATTAATTATATATTTTATATTGTATGCTTTAATGTTTTAACCTTTATGTTGTATTGTTATTTCCTTTATACTATATCTTAGATTTGATTAAGTACCCTTGATGAAATGTTATTGTTACTGCAAAAAATACATTCTACTCTTTCCCTTCTCTCCCTCACCTAGTACCACACATCAGACATCCATGGATTAAAGAGACAATTTTGTAAATTTCTTATTAAAATTAAGAGTTACTACCCTTAGTAACCAATGAGTATATTAGCCCTCCTAGTCTCTATAATTGGTTGTTTCTCTGTTTTCATGTGTAGTCCTCATTTGTCTACCATTTCTACAGATAAGGAAACTGTGATTCAGAGGGATTGAGAAGTTTTAGGTCACATAATTTTTAGGTAATAAAATCAAGATTCAGAATCAGAGGTTTTTGTTTCAAAACACAGTGATAAATTACACTATCAAGGAACTTCCAGTATAGTGAAGGAGACAGGGAAGTAAAATAGATTGTTGTAAATAGTATGAAAAAAAATGCTGGGATTGGGCAAAGATTAGGTGATTTGTACTTACTTAGTAGATAAGAAAAGGACTAGCAATAGAAAAACTCAGAAAAATGTTGGGGGGTTGGCAGGGAAGTAATAATTCAAGTCAAGGATACCAATATGAACAGAAGCTCAAATGTTCATAAGTAAATACCATCTTTGGACTAACTGAAATGATTTTGTGCAGCCAACACATACTGTGAAGATTGGAAGGGAACAGAAGCAGATAAGGTTAGAGTAACAGGCTGAAAATCAGTCATAAGGAGTAATAAATGCTATGCTAAGATAATTGAACATTTCTATTTAAGCAAAGGATAGCCTATGGAGTTTTTTGAAAATAAGGATGATTTGATTTGAATTGAAATTATAGAAATAAATACAGATTAGAGATAGGAGGAAAATTGAACCAAGGAGACCAGTTAGTAGAATATCAAGAGAATTGAGGTATATGATATTGAAATCATGAATCAGGGCACTGGCTGGGAGTAACCCAGGAGACTGGAAACATTTTAGAAATTGAATTGAAAAGCCTTGCTGATTATTGAGAACAGAGAAAAGAGATATATGTGATTAATGGTAAAGACATTCACTGACATCAGGCATTTAATGGGAGTAGGTTTTATACATGCTGAGGTTGAATGTTCTCATGACCTTTAGGCTGCAAAGTCCAGTAGGTAGGTGAAGGTTGTTTAAGACTGCTGGGCTTCAAGACTGATCATCTTATTTAAAACTTCAAACTCCCTAAAGCATCTGGCCACTACAGTGTGATTTATTCATTCTAAGGAACGTTTTTTCACACATGAGCACCTCTAAAATTAGATGTGACTCACAATCTATGGAGTTTTACCATGTAATTGTGCATAAGAAACCTAAAGCTCTGGTGTGTCTCACAGTCAAAGGTACCTTATTGTGTAATTGATGAAACACACCATATGGTCTTCTTGTTTGTTTGTTACTCTCTTCACTGGAATATAAGCTTCATGAGGATGGAATGTTGTTGTTGCCTCCCCCTCCCCTATTTTCTTCAGTCTGTATGAAAAGCATTTATTCAGTGCTTTGAAAAGTATCTGATACATAGAAGGTATACAATAAATATCTATTGAACAAGTAAATGACTCAGACTCCTTCCATCAATTAAAATTGAGAAAATGGAGTTTTGTCAAAGGAGAGATTAATTATGTGTAGGAAAATGGAAAGAACTGAATGCTGCTAACTTTTGACAAAATTCAGGAATTAGGGAGCATGAAGTGCTTGCCTATGTGGTAAAAATCTGTATTGGAAGTAACAGGAGACTCTAGATCTCAGGGAATTAGCATGAAGAGGCAAGTACATAGGTAAGGAGTATGATATATAACATATCTCAATCATTTAGAATTGCTTTTAGAAGCCCTAAGTAACAGTTCAGGGATGTTCTTTCCATTGTTTGAGAGAGGTGTTTGAGACAAATTTTAGCCTATGCTTAAAAGAAAGGAGTTATCCTATTTGCAGGTTTGTATAAATTATAACAGAATATATAGCTTTTTTTATTCTACTTACACCCACCTAAAGCTAGTAAACATATTTAAACTCACACACACACACAAGAAATTAATACTTATGAGGAGCAAGCTATATTTAAATAATTGAAAATCTTTCTCAAGGGAAAAACAGTTGATGCTACTGTAGGGGAATACACTTAAAACCAGCAGTTTTGGGGAACATTTTGGCTCAAAAAGGGAAGAATATTACAAAAACTAAAGCTGATCATCATTTACAAGAACTAAAAATTATGAAATGTTTAAACAGGCTCAATAGTCCTTTTGGTGCACAGTATAGAAATCTATGTAGTATCTTTCACTGTAACATATTTTTGTAAAGCAAAATAGGATGGTAAATAGTAACATCTCCCTTACATATGGGGAATAGCTTTATTGTAATGTGGAGGTTGCACTGGTTCATGTGTGACTTTCCTAAAGATGTTAATGGTTTTAGCCTAACGGTGCTAAAATGGAGCAAAGTGAGTTGAGACAGTCAGTAATCCCATCAGCCACAGAAGAATACAGTGTTGTTCTACTAGCCATCCATTTTCCTAGGATCTTCCCCTCAGCGACCTAAGTGAGGCTTCACACTCAGACCCTGAAGAGCTCATTGTATGGTTCTTTGGACATTTTTTGCTTGTGTCCATAACTTAGCAGCCTGGCCTTTCTTAGGGTTTAAAGAGTCTGTCTCTAACCCATTTTCCCTCAGCACTATTCTAATGTTTGCTTTTGCAGGAAATCAGGGTTTGGGGAGAACATATACATCACGTTATTGCATTGGATAGAAGGTTGAAAAGATGGACTCTTAAGTTCTCTCAAACATGAAGTTTCCATGGCTGAAGAAATGCCTGTCTAACTAGATTAAATATATAGTAATGCATGAAGACCAAAGAAATATGGGATCACTTATCTTAACTGTGTTTTATTTGCACAAATCTGAAAATTACTTTTAATATTCAAGTACACACTTATTTGGAATTTGGTAAATATTATTATTAACAACATTTTAAAATGTATTTTTCAGCTTCCTTTAAAAAATAAGCTTTACCAAACAATCTAGGCCCATTTCTCCAATTTTAGGCTGTCCAAGAGCTATTAGTACTTCTAGAAATTATCCCAAATATATGGATTGTTCTATAAGACATTAAGAATAGTACTGATAATTTTTTGTAAGTTTACTGAGGGAATGCTGTGAAAAGAGAAAGTACATATTTCGACTTCAAAGATCTATTTGAGCTATGGCTGGTGTGTCTCAGTGGACTGAGCGCCAATCTGTGAACCAAAGGGTTACTGGTTCAATTCCCAGTCAGGGCACATGCCTGAGTTGTGGGCCAGATCAGGTCCCCAGTAGAGGGTGCATGAGAGGCAACCACACACTGATGTTTCTCTCCCTCCCTTTCTCCTTCCCTTCTCCTCTGTCTGAAATAAACAAATAAAATCTTTTTTAAAAAGTATTGATTTTTTTATAAAAGGTCTATTTGAAGAATGTCAGTGTTTGCTCCAATATAAGTGCATTTTAAATCCTTACAATAATGCTGATATGTAAAAATTCATTAGTCTGAAGACTTTGCCTTCCCCTGTAATATTATTATTATGAGACCAAAAAAATAAAAGGCAAATTAATCACCAGTTAAATTCTCCAGATTAACATTCAGGTACTATACTAATAGATTGTAGTATAGTACTTGTAGTATAGTTAACTTGTTTTGTCTGCCATGAGCTAAAAGGAAGACATTGGCTTCCTCATCTGCTGACATTGCAAATGCTGACAGCCTGTAGAACTTCTTTATAGATTGGAAGAATTACTTGTATTTCTTCAGGACCTGCTTGTTTTTCTATCTTAGAACAACATGGTGAATCTATCCTTCTCTCCTAATAGACTGATTTTCTCTAACACTCTTTTGGGAGTATTTTCTTACTTGTTAAATTGCTACCTGATGGGACATAATAACATCAGTAAACAAAGAAATACTATCAAAAGGACTGATAAATCACCATTTGGTACAGAAGAAAGAAATGGGACTGGGAGTTGGCATCTGTTTCTAACTGAAACTTTACTCAATTCATTCTCTTTCTCTCTCTAGACTTCAGTTTGTTTATCAGTAAAATGAGGAGAAACTAGATCAGCAATTTCTTATACTGGCTTGGCATCAGAATCAACTGTGCAGTTTTCAAACAACAGAGGAGTAGGCCCTATTCTGAATTTTAGGGTCAGAATTTCTAGTTGTGGGGCTTAGTCATAAGTACTTTCATAAAGTATCATGGGTTGCACCAATGTACACTGCCAGCTAAGAAACCTAATTGTTTTCAAAGGACCTTTCTAATTTCATCTTTTTTTATTTTTGAAAGATTTTATTTTTTATTTTTTATTGTTGTTCAAATACAATTGTCTCCATTTTCATCCCCCACCCCACCCCACCCATCCCTGACTTCCACCCTCGAAACCTCCCCCTTTGGCTTTGTCCATGTGTCCTTCATACATGTTCCTTGATGCCCCCCTCCCATCATCCCCTATTATCCCTCTCCCTCATCCTCTCTGGTTATTGTCAGATTGTTGTTTATTTCAATGTCTCTGGTTGTATTTTGGTTACTTGTTTGTTTTGTTGATTAGGTTCCATTTATAGGTGGGATCATATGGTATTTATCTTTCACTGCTTAGCTTGTTTCACTTAGCATAATGCTCTCCAGATCCATCCATACTGTCGCAAAGGGTAAGAGCTCCTTCTTCCTTTCTGCTGCATTGTATCCCATTGCATAAATGTACCATAGTTTTTGATCCACTCATTTACTGATGGGCACTTAGGTTGCTTCCAGCACTTGGCTATTGTGAATTATGCAGCTATGAACATTGGGATGCATAGGTTCTTTTGAATTGGTTTTCAGGATCTTTAGGGTATAATCTCTACAGTGGTATTGCTGGGTCAAAAGGCAGTTCCATTTTTAGTTTTTTGAGGAAATTTCATACTGTTTTCCACAGTGGCTAATTTTATCTTTTTATCTAATGTTATCTCTTTTTTTTGTACTATGAAGACACATAAGCTAGGGACAGTGAAACAAGGAGAGTTTAGCATAGAAGAAGCAAGAGGAGAGACTAGGCTGGGCTGCCTTAGCTTACTGGGAAGTCAGAGAAAATGGGGCTTTGGGAACAGGTTCAGGGGATCAGCCTAGGACAAGCTGCCAGCTGCTTATTGCTTTAGAGTTTAGGAGACATGTACTTGTGAAGAAAGAAGTGGGAGTTTTAAAATCTGTTTTGTTTTCCAGACATTAGGGAACTTTGTTATTCACTAGAACAATCTGATAAATTATACCCTCATGAGCAATATTAAAGCATTTATATTTTTCTCCCTAGCTGATCCCTCCAGAATGTGACAACTCTTAATGAGTGGGTATTATTTTCATGGCAATATGTTTGTTTGCATAAATCCAATAAGAATCCCTTCTCTTTATAATAGGACACATAGAACCCGCTCCCTAATGTTGTCTTATTAACCACGTTTTTGTCTGGAACGTCATGATCAAAAGAGACATGCCCAGACTCTGGGTGTCACCAGAAAGCCTGAAGGAATGGAGATTGATGTTTGAAGTTAATTAAAGCCCCCTACAGAAATGGCCTTGTACCTTGCTTGGTCACGTGCTTCATAACAGTCTCTCCAGGTAAGGAATGAAGGTTGCTTTCCTGAAAGATGGCAAAGGAGGAACCTCAGGACATTTTGGGGATCTCAAGAACTTGAGGAATCCAGCCAGACCTATAGGTATTGAGGGCAAAACCAGATGGCAATTCTGTTGCTTGGCTTCTTTGCCCTGAGAAGCTGACTAAAGCTCAATCTGAATATTCCTTATGAAGTTCTAGCAAAGCAAATTTAAAAGAGCTTATATGACCAATTACTATTCTTGTTATGTTTATGCAAATAACCAGGCCAAATTGAAACTAGACTTAATGTAGTCTCTTTGGTAAAATGAGGGTGATTTTAGGGAGGGAAATTGTGTTTCAATGGAAATCACAATGCCCAGTTGTAAATATGGGACTCTAGTTGAAATTTTATTTTTCACCTACAAACTGAATTGGAGTCTGAATTTTTCTAGTTTTATTTCAAGTCAATGTTTCTAGATTTATCTTTTAATGACTTCACATATGGCATATTAGCATTAGAATAATAATCAAGTATCAAGTGAATATAACAACTTGAACAGATGTCATGAGATTTTAAAATCTAGTTGTATATTGGTAATATGACATACCCAATATAATAAATGTCAGTTATTAAAATGAATGTGGCATAAATGCTTCAACCAGATCAATGATATAGAAGGGGATTAGAGTTTTGGAAAAGGAAAAAATTTGTTGGGAAGAAAATTGTGGAAAAATAGTTTTTAGAGAAAGCTTTACAGGCAATATTCCATTTCCTCCCTTAGGGCAGGGATGAGCTGAACACTTTAACTAAGAGAGAATAGGCTTCAGCAAGATCTCTTGCTCAGAGCTACCATGCTACCATGTGTGATGGCAAGAAACAGGTGTGCTATGGTGATAAGACCACCATCAGCAAGTACTGCTGCCTTGGCATCAACCTGCATTCCAGAATGTGCCAGAGGAAAGAGTGAACCATAGTGTAGGGAAATACAGACATTTCAAAAGTCCACCTTAGAAACCTACCTGAGGTCTAATGGGATTTTGACAGCAGGATTCTACACGATAGGATCTTTCGAGAACCTGAGTGGACAGGAGCCAGCTTAGAGAATGGAAAGCCTTGCTACTGTGTGAGAATCATAGGTGAGAGCACCCCAGGACATAAAAATATGTCAGGCCCTGAGACCAGAAAGCCGCTAAGTCAAGTCAAAACCTCCTTCTCTCATATACCTGTCTGGGCTGATAGAGTAGTTCTCTTATTGAGGAGGAAGTTAGAAAAGGTGCCAAAGACCAGTTTGCCCCCTTTCTCAAAGGCAGGCAGTTTACAAGTACTTTCTTGGCCTGGGAAAGTCATATGGCCCCTAACACTATCGGAACAAAGCAAGAGCACAAATGGAGGCCCGCATGCTATAAGGCAAATATTGAGAATTATACAGAAGTTAACTGTGAAGTAAAATATGTTCTTATGTCCTGCTTTAACAAACCATTAATAATGATAATGTAGAACAAATGTGTTTAAATTTATGACTTTATATTTTTGGAAGTTGGTATAGTATCAGAGATGATAGAATTGGCTACCAGTGTCCATGAAAGGGTGTTCAGATGCGGGGCCAGCAATGTTAGGATAAGTGATTTAAAAAATGATCTATAAATTATTACATGTTTTACCTTAAAATAAGTTGTAAGATTTCGGCCTGTCAAAACTAACGGCAATTTCAGGCAGAGGTGCATGTCTAATTTTAATCAGTATAGATTCCATTTACTGTGTCCTTTTGATCACTGAAATAAAAGTTTTTTCATTCAAAAAAGAAAAGGAGTATGGGAGAAACAGGTAATGAAGTTGTGTTCATTATATTCTATAGGTTATATGCTCAACATACCAGTTAGTAATACATAGTATTTTCCCATTAAGAGTTTTAATCTAAGAGAGGAGCATTGATTGATGGATGATCCATCAATTCAAAGACCAATTGCTTTTGAAAGTATGAGCCTTGATAGCTCTTAACAGTATTCCAACATCTAGGAAGTCCTTACGTTACTGGCATTATAATGTTTAAGAATGTTTTAAAATGTGATACATATGAAGCTAAACTTAGATATATATCTAAGATCCCTATCTTAAGGAAACAGTTTCTGGGACTGATGACTATCTTGTGAAGGTATAATACCAATTATTCACTTGTGAATAAGTTACTTGTGAGAAATAAATGGTCAAACACAATCAGAGTGCTCTATGTATTGAGAGCTAATGATGTGCCAGCATTGTTCTAGCAGTTTGAGATATATCAGTGAACAACACAGATCCTATACTCATAAAGCTCATATGATAATGAAAAGACAATTTAAACTGAAAAGACTTGTTAAAACTAATCATTTTATTCCCCAATACAAACTTTCTCATGTCTTAACATCTTTTTGGATGAAAAAGAGGCTATATAACCAGTAAAAACTGAAATTTCTCATTAACTCAGAATTTTAACACTCGTTGTCCTTTTAAGGTACACATATTATTTATTCATCTGGAAATCTCTGGAGTTGCTTTTCAGAATTTCATAGACAGAGGATCTCATATTTTCAATAGCAAATCAATAATTTTAAGAATTTATATCAACTTAATATAATAGTACATTTACATTTCAATTCTAAACTGCAAACAACAAACTTCTATTGCCTTAATAAAAGAAATGTTGAGAAAATAACCATAGTAAATACCATGAAACCTGACATCCTGGTAGAAGTTAAATAAGAATCCTATTTTCATCTCCCTGTATTCATTGTGAAAAGATATGTCCAAATATATCAGGTGAAATTTGTTTAAGGGCCATTTGATGGATGGTTTGTTTTTAACCTTCCAATTCTTTTGAAATAGATATGTTTAAATATTTGCAACAAAGCTTAGACAGGATTTTTCCAACACCCCTGTTGCTGTTCTAGAAATGATTAGGGAGTCGGCCTGCTGAAGTGGAAAATAGCCAGTGCATTTCTGGCCAGATCAGTGAGAAGCAGTAGCAGCTGGTGAACAGACTGCATTCAGGGACCCAGCTGGACTCTTGGAAATATGGAAAGTTTCTGAGGGTTGGCGGTGGCATGCCTTTCCTGGAGGCCTTTGAAAGTCAGATGGACACCCCTCTGTCTGAGTTGGGAAGGCTGTTCTTCCTGATGAATAGAAGATAGCAGTGAGGCTTTCTTGCCAGTCATTGAAATTTCTTAAGAATCTGCTGTGTATCCACTGATGGAGATAGCAAATGAACGAAATCAAAATTGCTGTTGTTCTCCGGGGTTCTGAAGTGTTTATAATACTCTGAAATAAATGTTCAATAATAAATTGGTCTTTGCTAACCCTTGTTACCTCTGTCAGACATTGCCCTTCATATTATTGAGAAGTGGTATGCTAAGTGTAGTTTGTGTTCTTTTGTTTCTTTCTCTGCATTTCCTAAATCAAATTTCTGAAGTAATGAAGCTTGTTAACATATGAAGAACCTTTTAAGAAATCCATTTTGATGTAGACTTGGTTCTCAGTTAACAGTATTGTGAGAGAGATTTTATTCCATTAAGTTGCAAATCCTAAACTATTATAAATATTTCTATTAAAGAATATACCTAGGGCTCTTCATATCTTTTTCTGGACAAAAAGAGATTTGCTATGCAGTGTTAAATGAACCTCACAGTGACCCAATGGAACAGCAAATATTTTTCCTGCAGGGAGAATGCAATCATATAGAGGCATTCCTGCTCAGTTCCCACAGTGAATATTTTTGCTTTGTTATGTTTAGTTTAAAAAACATATTTTTAAGGACAACAAAAATTGAAATCAGAGCAATGGACCAAGATATGCATTCATAAGTCCTACTTCTTTGTGGGGATGAGGGTGAATTTCAGACACTTTCAGCCACTCTCTCATGAGGGTTTAAGAATACCTGGAACATTGATCACAAGTTACATTGAAAAACGTAAATTACTGGAGTCATTATCACTTTGCTGTGAATCATTTCATTCTTTAAACACCAGTGGAAGTAACCTAAATTTCTTTATCTCCAAGCTACCTGAGAAAACCCAATGTATTTGCTCTCTGAGGTAAGATAAAAATTATCCCAATTTTCATGTTATTGCTAAACACATTTTTAAAATACAACATGTGAAAATTTTATAATATAACCAGGTACCCAAGAAGACAATATAAACAAATAGCAAAAACAATATACAATAGAAATAGATATTTCAGAGTTTTAGAAATTGAAACAATAGACTCAGACTTTAAATTGTTATCCTCAAAATGTAAAAATGATAAAAGACATGGTTAAATTTTTTCAGATAAAATGTAAAAACTCTAAAAAATAAAATTATAACTGTAGGAATGAGAAATGGAATCATTAAACTAAGGTATCAGTGGATAAGTGTAAACAGATTAGAAAAATCAAACAGAAAATAAGAAACCAAAAGATAGGCCAGAAGAAAATAATTAGAATAAAATATTAGGTTCCACTTAAAGGTCAAACAAGCAAGTACAATATAACCAGAGACATTGAAATTAAGAACAATCTGACAGTAACCAGAGGGGAGATGGGAGGGAATAATGGGAGGACGGGGGAAGGGTTTTCAGGAACTACTATAAGCACACATGGACAAAACCATGGGGTAGTGGAAGCAAGGGAGGGAGGTGGGATGGCTGGGGTGAGGGGGAGAGGTGAGGGGTTAATGCAGACAACTGTACCTGAACAACAATAAAATAATTTTTAAAAAATAATAAAATATGATGGAATAAAAACTGGAAAATACAATAGAGTTGGAAATAGAGGATATAGTGAGAATCTCTAAGATTTATATAATTTGGGTTCTAGAACAAAAGAATAAAAATGAGATAAAAATAATATTTACCAAGATAAAGACTATCAACTTTCCAAAACTGATGAAAAGCACTATATTACCAACTTAAGATGTCCTATGATTTCCAAGAAGATTACAAAAGGAAGAAAGGAGAATATTAGGGAAGGAAGGAAGAGGAAGAGCAAAGTTTTCAACTAAGCAAATCATAGTAAAATTGCCCAAAGCTGAAGACAAGAAAAATATCTTAAAAGCAGCCAGAGAAAAATAGGTTACTTTCAAATGAGAAACAATATTAGTTAACAGTTGGCTTTTCAGCAGAGATTATGAAAGACATAGATAATGAACATAAGGCAAATAACTTATCAAGCATAATTCTCAGTAATAATTTCTGAAATAATGAAAGTAAAACAGATATTTTAGACAAGAATTAGAAAGCTCATAACTAGCAGACATGCAGTAAAGGTAAAGCAAAAAGAGTTTTTAATTATAGAAAAAAATGGACCCATGTGGCATTTTAGAGATGCAAAAAAGGAATAGAAGACAACAAAAATGGTATGTGTATGCATTGAAATATAAAAAGGCCCATGAAAGGGAGGAGGGCCCCACTCAAACCCAGGAATAAACAGGAAGTTGAGTTGGATGCTTTGAGTTCCAAGAAAACATATGGAGCATAAACAGGAGCATCCTGGCAGTTGCTGCTAGGACCTTCCCACCCTGTACCTCCCCAAGGGTGTCTTAATTCCCTTAATCCCAATAAAATCTTTCCATCATGTTTAAAAATGGTATGTATGTGTATAAATATAAATGCATGTGACTGGAAAATACTACTGATTTCTTTAGGTATTTAAAATATAAGACTACAAAAGTATAAAATCAGAAAGTAGGGACAGGGTGCTGCTAATATCATTAGTTTTCTAAATTCTTACATTGTCTAAGGATAGAATAAATTACAGGTTGCATTTGAAATCTAATAAGTGACAAATGCATGTTATAGGCATCTAGGTAACCACTAAAATGATTAAAGAGTGCAATTTCCACGTAAGTAGAGGACAAAATAAGAAAGAAAACACCCAGTTAAACAGAAGACCAGAAACAAGAGAAAAATAGCATAAAATCAATGAGACAAATCAAGATCAAACAGGAAAGAGAAAGTTTAAATACAGTATGCCAATAATTACATAAAAATTAAAAGGGAATATATGTCCCATAAGAAAGATAAAAACAATCAAAATGAACTTTTAAAAGCCAACTTTGTGGCATTTGCAAGTCATACATTTAAAAGTAAAGAATATATAAAGTTAAACATTAAAAAATAATAACAAAAATTAAACTGCAAATATATTCAAATGTTTAAAAAATAATGTCAATATTATAGTTTTACATGGTAGAAAATCAGGAACATTCCACAACTCATAAAGTAATACAAGCCTATTCTCTGTATTAACCAGAACTCAAAAATTCTAAGCAAATAT
Organism: Desmodus rotundus; assembly: GCF_022682495.2. Taxonomy (NCBI): domain Eukaryota; kingdom Metazoa; phylum Chordata; class Mammalia; order Chiroptera; family Phyllostomidae; genus Desmodus; species Desmodus rotundus. The sequence continues at coordinate 110,994,290 of NC_071390.1, forward strand.
CAATTTGATTTTGGTAGTATAAATACAATAATGTGGTAGTTTTCAAAAATAATCACAGTATTTTGCAGCAATTACCATCAAGAGGAACACAGAACACATTGGAACTATGTTGACCATGTAACTTGCTTTGCCCATTGTGACATTGACGAATATAATGCAAGTAGAAACTTAAAGTCTCTTGAGCACTGTGTCTTGCTCCTCTTTCTAATCTGCTTCTACATCAACAAACCAGGGTACACCCACTGGATGATGAGCTACACATGGCTAAATCACCTCCATGCGTATTTAGATGATTTAGTAGAAAGCCAGCCTATTGCAATATATTGAAGTCATTTAGGAAGCTACATTACCCTAGACAGTTAAAAATTACCTGCAGACACATGAGAAGCTAGCTCAAACCAGCCAAACCCATTCCAGGATAGAAAAACTCAGAAAATTTGTAACCTAAATAAATGTCTGTTGTTTTAAGCCATAATTGTAAACGTACAAGAATTATATCTGACCATGTTGCATTTATGGAATAGTGGAGTCTAAGATTTTCTATGTCTAAGAACATACCTGCAATCAAAAACAAGTTTGCCTTTTGCAACAGCATGGATGGAACTGGACAACATTATGCCAAGTGAAATAAGCCAGGCGGTAAAAGACAAATACCATATGATTTCACCTTTAAGTGGAACCTAATCAATGAAACAAACAAGCAAGCAAAATATAACCAGAGGCATTGAAATTAACAACAAACTGACAGTAAGCAGAGGGGAGGTGGGAGGGGATAATGGGGGGAAAGGGCTTTCAGGAAGAACTATAAAGGACTCATGGACAAAACCAAAAAGGGTGTGGGTGGAATCAGGGGAGGGAGGTGGGGATGGCTGGGGTTGTGGGGAGAGGTGGGGAGTAAATGTGGACAACTATACTTGAACAACAAAAAAATCATTAAAAAAAAAAAAACGTTTGTGTAGACCTTCCTTTTTTATTTGAATTGGTTTCATTTGTTTCCTTACATGATTGCTCTGGCTAGGACTTCCCAGACTATGTTGATAAGAGTGGTAAGAGAGGATCCTCATCTTGTTCATCGTCTTAGAGGATAAGTCTTTATTTAGCCTCTCCACCACTGAGCATGATGCTAGCTGTGACTTGTCATACGTGGGCTTTATTATATTGAAGTATGTTTCTTCTACATCCAAAGTTGAGTGTTTTTATTATAAAAATATGTTACATTTGTTAAATGCTTTTTCTGTACCTATTGTGATTATTATAGATTTTTATCTTTCATTCTATTATGTGGTCTATTATCTTTCATTCTCTCACATTTGTTGATTTGTGTCTATCAAACCATTCTTGCATTACAGGGAAAAACCCCTTCATCATGGTGTATAATTCTTTTAACATGCTGTTGAATTTAATTTGCTAAGATTTTTTTTGAGAATTTTTAAATCTATATTCATAAGATATATTGGTACCAGGGTAATGTTGGCTTCAGAAAATAAGTTTGGGAGTGTTTGCTCTTCTTTCATTTTTTGGAAGCATTTGAGAAGCATTGGCATTAAATCTTTAAATGTTTGGTCAGATTCACCAAGAAAAACATCTGATCTTGAACTTTTCTGTGTTGGGAAATTTTTGATTATTGAGTCAATCTCTTTCCTCATTATTGGTCTGTTCACATTTAATATTTCCTCATGATTTAGTCTCATCAGATTGTATGTCACTAAGAATTTATTTCTTTGAGGTTGTTCAATTTGTTGCCATATGATTTTTTATAGTAGATTCTTATGATCCTTTGTATTTCTGTGGTATCAGGTGTAATGTCTCCTCTTTAATTTCAGGTTTTATTTAGTTGTGTCTTCTTTTTCTTAGTTAGCCTAGATAAAGGTTTTTCCATTTTGTTTATCTTTTGGGGGGAAAAACAGCTCTTAGTTTCATTAATCCTTTTGTTGTTCTGGTCTCTATTTAATTTATGGTATTTCTGATCCAGTCTTTGCTATTTTCTTCTTTCTTCTATTTTTGGGCTTACCTTTTTATAGTTCTTTGAGGTATAAAGTCAGATTATTTAAAATCTTTTCTTTTAATTTAATGTAGGTATTTATTGCTATGCACTGTCCTCTTAGAACTGCACTTGCTGCATTCCGTGTGTTTTGGTATTTGTATTTTGATTTTTATTAGCTTCAAGATATTTTTTTTCCTTTTCCTCAACTTCCTCTTTAACCTACTGATTTTCCAGGGGTGTACATTTACTTTCAACTTACTTGTGAATTTTCTAGTTTTTCTGCGGCTATTAATTTTATTTCATACCATTGTGATTAGAAAAGATACTTGTATGATTCTAGTCTTAAGTTTACTAGGACTTGTTTTGTGACCTATCATATGATCTGTCCTGGAGAATATTCCATGTGTGCTTGAGAAAAGTGTGTATTCTGCTGCTGCTGGATGGATACACAACTTCTTTTTTGTTGTCTTCATGAAGCAAAACCACAACCTGACCTGACAGATGGATGAACTCACATTATACAGAGATCTTTTACTTTGAGTGAAAAATATGGATTGTTTGTAAGTTTTATTGTCTCCATTAGGGTGAGAATGAATGTGTTCTGATTATACAAGGTTGAATAAACCAAGTATTTCACAAATCAGGTACCACCTCTGGAGAAATGTACTATTCTCCAATATCAAGTTCATCTCCTTATAGGAAGAATTTACTTTCTTTGCCCTTTGAAGTCATGCAAGACTGTGTGAAAGTTTGGGTCAATGAAATGTGATTAGAAGGGACATATGTTATTTCCATGTAGAAGCTTTAAAAATGAGTGAGTACTTTGCCAATTTCATCTTCATTCCTCACCATTGCTGCATTAGATAACACTCCAGATAGTAGTTGCTCTGTTTGACTGTATCTTGGAGTAAGGATGACAACTCAAGTGATGAGTCACCAGCTGCTCTTCAGTGGACATGAAGCAAGAGTGAAAAATAATCCTTTGTTTACTTAGACCACTGAAATTTTTAGAATTTTGTTTTCCTGGCATAAGACAGTCAATTTTGATTGATCCAAATCCAAATATCTAACATCAGTAAAAAAATGTTCTATACTTGTACAGTAGAATATTACATAGCAATTAAAATGAAGTAACTTTTCAAGTGAAGAATAGTTTCCATAATTATAATACCGAGCCACATTAAAGATATGTAAGTCAACTTCTATGAAATTTTAAACAGACAAAACTAGAGTACAATGTTGTGTTATGCAAGTTTACAGGTAAAACTGTTACCATCGGTATTTAGCTAGATATTGTAAAGGAAAGAGAGCAAAGGGAAGTAGATATTGAGCTTAATAAACTGGGAAACAGGAACCTGTTTGCTTTACCAGGAAGCTGCAGCTTCACACTCTGGGAGATTACAGCATTGTGCTCCACCAAGGTAATTAATACCCCTCCCTCCTCCACTTTGGTGCTGGATTTTTGGGAGGCTCAGGATGCAGATCCTCAACCATAGAGGGCTGTCAGTCTAACTAGGGGGTATAAACCCATCCTGAACCCATGAAACTTTGGGAAGGTGATTGGTTGATATGTAATCCCAGGGGGAACAAGGACTCTCGCTGTCTTGCCCACCCAGTGATGAGGCACTGGCCCATTTGTTCATGTGCTCTCTCACTCAGGACCCATGGCCATGTGGCCCTAGATCTCCATGGCCATACGGGCTCCACACCCCAGCTGCAGGAGGGAGCCTGAAATAGACTAAAGCTAAAAACACACACCAAGCTAGTAGGATGCTGGACTGGACTGTATTTTGATATGGCCCAGAATCTCTGGTCATTGACTCTATTTCTGATTTTCCATGGTAGGATGGAGGGAGGTGGGACATTGGAAACCTAGGGGGCAGCTTCTATCTCCACATGAGTAGACCATGCCACACTATAATCTCCCATGAGTGGGTCCTTAAAATGCTTTCTTTGTGATCATGTAGAAGAACCTAATTTCCCACCAATTACAGTACTATAAAGAAAATTTAAGAAGTCATTAACATGATGGTGATTTTAGTGGCAGAGAACATTAAGTAATTGGAAAGGAGTGTAAAAGGGGCTTCTATTATGCTATTTCTTGATGCAAATGTTGGATTTTTAGTGTATTTATTTTGATGATAATTTGTTGAGCTGTTCAGTTAAAAATAATTTGAAAAAGTGATTGTATAGAAATGAAGGTAAACTCATTATATTAATTAGATTCTTACATTTTAATACCTCATTATTCTGATAACTCTTATTAAAACAAGCAAGACCAGATGTAGATTAATCACCCGTGTTAATTTATAGACACATAAAGAAAGGGATACCAAGCATCTCATATGATTTTAAAATTACCAGTGATTTTCAGATATACTTTGACCCTTTAATGATTGCTTTGAGACTCTAAAATAGATACTATAAATAAGATTAATATAGAGGCACATTCTCAGTCAGTTCCCTTTAGTATACAACCAATAATTTGGAGCTGTTAAGTGAAGAAAAGCCCACCACTTGTTTAGCTCTATCGACTAGGAGAAATCAGTGTGATTTTTTGAAACAACCAGTTGTCCCCTAGCAAAACTCTCAGAATACTATTTATACCTTCTTGCCATTTATATCCATTAGTTAATGAAAAACTTGGTAGGATTGTGGCTGTCAGAAGGTTTCTGTGAAATTAACCATAAAGAAATGTTTTCCAGTGCTCCCAAATAAAATAAACTGAAAACACTTTGGTCAGAACTTATTACATAATAAAAGTCAATTTCATAGGTAATACCCTGCTTCAGAAATGAGTTCACTTCCTCTACACTCAAAACTACCCAACTTCTGAATATGACATATATTTCTTTTTTTAGTTCTGACACTAAGCTGAACATATTCTGTTTATTCAATAAGACTTATTTCATTATAGACTCATGAGTCTACGTATTCACCCTATGTGTTTCTATTTCCATGCCTTTGTTCATATGCATCACATAAAAACATATAAGCATTATATTCTTCTCAATATTAGAACTGGATTATCTCAGTGAAAATTTAATGATGATTTTATTTTTAATGCAATTATAAAATCTATAAAGCAGTGAGCAATTAACTACATTGAAGGTGGTGAGTAGTGGTTGGACCCTAAATAGAATCGTAGCGTATGCTAAAGAGAATCATAATTAATTCCAAACTAATTTGCCATAGTCGCTAAAAATATTAAGTGGGAGTAGAAACAAAAGTAGACTTTTGTCTATTTCTTTGGGAAGTAGAATGCTGAAATTGTGGTTACAAAAATTGCATATTTTCTCAATCACAAGGTTTACATGGGACCTTGACAGTGAGTGCTCTACTTGGGATAGAGAATAGGATTATTAAAGGGCTGTATGTTAAGGCATTGAAGGGCATGGTTATTGAAAGGATAATCTACATCAAAATTAAAAGTATGGTGAGTGAGAGCAGACATCCCTGTCTTGTTCACAGTCTTAAGAGAAACATTTGTAGTTTTTGTCCTTTGAGTACGATGCAGGCAGTGGGTTTGTCATATATGGCCTTTATTTTGTTTAGGTATGTTCTCTCTATTCCCAATATTCTGAGAGTTTTTATCTTAATGGGTCCTTGATTTTATCAAATGCTTTTTCTGCATCTATCGATATGATCATGTGGTTTCCATCCTTCATTTTGTTTATGTGGTAAATCACATTTATTGATTTGTAAATGCTGTACCAACCTTGTATTCCCAGAATAAATCCCACTTGAACACAGTTTATGATCTTTCTGATGTATTGCTGTATTTGGTTTGCTAATATTTTGTTGAGGAATTTGGCATCTATTTTCATCAGGGATATTGGCCTCTAATTTTCTTTTTTGTGCAGTATCTTTATCTGGTTTTGGAATTAGGATAATGCTGACCTTGTAAAATGAGCTTGGCAACTTTCCCTCCTCCTTGAATTTTTTGAAATAGTTTGAAAAGGAGAGGTAGGTATTAGTGCTTCTCGGAATGTTTGGTAAAATTCACCTGTGAAGCCAGAGCTCTAGTTTGTTGGGAATTTTTTGATTACTACTTCAATTTCACTAGGTAGACTATGTCTATTCAGATCCTCTGATTCTTCCTGATTTAGTTTAAGAAGATTGTATGTTTCTAGGAATTTATCCATTTCATCCAGGTTGTCCAATTTGTTGGCATAGAGTTGTTCATAACATTTTCGTATAAAACCTTGTATTTCTTTGGGGTAAGTTCTTATTTCTCCTCTTTGATTTCTTTATTTTTTCTTGATGAGTCTAGTAAAAGGTTTATAAATCTTGTTTATTTTTCCACAGAATAAGGTTTTGCATTCAATGATCTTTTGTATCATATTTTATACTTTATTTCATTTATTCCTCTTCAGATCTTTATTATGTTCTTCTTTCTACTAACTTCAGGCTTTGTTTGTTGTCTTTTTCAAGTTCCTTTAAGTGTAAAGTTAGATTGTTTATTTGAGCTTTATCTTTTTTTTTTTTTTTTTGAAATAGGCCTATAATGCTGTGAATTTCCTTATTAGGATTGGTTGCCCAGTGGTCCAAAGATTTTGGATTGTGTGCTCTTGTTTTTAAATTGTTTCAAGGACTGTTTTGATTTTTTCCTTGATCTCGTTGTTGACCCATTCATTGTTTAATAACATATTATTTAACTTCCATGTTTTTGTGTATTTTTCAGTGTTTTTCTTATGATTGATTTTTAGTTTCATAGCATTGTGGTCAAAGAAAATGCTTGACATGATTTCAATCCTCTTAAATTTATTAGCTTGTTTTGTGTCCTATCATATGTTCTGTCCTAGAAAACATTCCATGTGCACTTGAAAAGTATTGTGAGGGGGCTCTGCCCACAGGACCTTCCTGGCTGCCACGGATGAGAATAAGTCTACCAAGACATGATCTGCTTGGGTAGGAAATGCGGCCAGTCTCTCAAAGGAGAAGGACCAGGAGCCTTTTCCTCAGTAGAGCTCCCCAGGAGCTTTTACTGGGTTCAGTTTGCACAGAAATACAGGTAAAGCTCATCAATCATTGTCAGGCAGTAAGGATCAAACAATACATAACATACAAAGAACTCTGAGGGCTTATTCTGAGTCAGGGTCAATTAGCTAAAGGGCTATAAAACTTTGGGAAACAAACTAATTTCTTCCTTGGACCCTTATCAGAAAACTGAGGGCATTCTTAGCAAAGCAGGTTTCACAGGGTTTTATGCATTCTTTCTTAGGCCTGATTGCCCCAGGGAATCCGCCCTTTCCAGCACAGGGTTGCACCTCCCTCTGTCATTGTTTCAGGCTTAAGTCAGGCAGGGGAAGTAAGGCAGCCAAGAGATTAGGAGACTTCTTGCAGACAGAATGAGGACTCAGGCTAGGTCAAAGCTGAGGGGCAAAGGTCCATCACCCCCTTTTTCTATAGCCCCCCAAGTCCTTCCCTGAGGTCCTCTTCATGACCATGATTGTCTTAGGTTGTCCCTCCCTTGAGGAATCTTACCTGTCTTTGGCTAACTGGCCAGCCTCAGGTCCAAGCAGGGTGAAGTAAAGGGGGCAGAGGTGGTGCCCTTGCCAGGGAGATAAGCTTTGTCTCCTTAATGGCTTATAATGGTCCCAAGGTCTCTCACTCAGCCTTAACCATGAGGGGTTACAGTTTCTGAAACCAGGCAGGGCGGTTCCCAACAAAGTATGTATATTCTGCTGTTTTGGGGTGAAATGCTCTGAAGATATCAATTAAGTTAATTTGATCTAGTGTGTCGTTTAAGGCTTCTGTCTCCCTGTTGATTTGCTGCCTGGAAGATCTATCCATTGAAGTCAATGGGGTGTTAAAATCCCTTACTATGACTGTGTTCCTGTAGATCTCTCTTTTTATGTCCATCAATATTTGCTTTAGATATTTAACTGCTCCTGTGTTGGGTGCATAAATGTTTACTGGGGTTATATTCCTTTGTTGGATTGTTCCCTTTATCACTATGTAGTGTCCTCTTGTGCCTCTTACTATAGACTTGGTTTTAAAGTCTATTTTGTCAGAAATAAGCATTGGCACCTCAGCTTTTATTTACTTTTCCATTTGCAGGTAATATATTTTTTCCATCCTTTTACTTTTAGGCTGTGCATATCTTTAGATCTGAGGTGGGTCTCTTGGAGACAGCATATATATGGGTCTTGTTTTCTTATCCATTCAGTTACCCTATTTCTCTTGGTTGGAGCATTTAAGCCATTTACATTTAAAATGGTTATTGATAATATGTATTTATTGCCATTTTATTTTTATACTATTTTCCTCTGTTTTTCTTTTACTTTTTTCTTCTCCTTCTTCTTCTAAAAGCAAGCTTTTTTTTTTTTTTTAACACTTGTTGTAGTTCTGGTTATTCAACATAGTGCTGGAAGTCCCAGTCAAAGCAATCAAAGAAAAGAAATAAAAGACATTCAAATTGGAAAAAAAAAGGTAAAACTGTCTTTATTTGCAGATGGCATGGTATTGTACATAGAAATCCCCAAGATTCCATCAATAAATTACTAGAACTGATAAATGCATTCAGCAAAGTAGCAGGATGCAAAATTAATATCTAGAAATCAGTTACATTTTTAATAGCTAATAATGAATTGCCTAAAAGGGAAATTAAGAAAGCAATCCCATTTACAACTGCTTCAAAAGAATAAAATACATAGGAATAAATCTAGCCAACGATGTAAAGGACCTGTACTTGGAAAATTATAAGACACTGAAGAAAGAAATTGAAGAAGATACAAATAAGTGGAAGCACATATGCCATGTTTGTGGATAAGAACTAACATCATTAGAATGTCCATACTACCCAAAGCAATGTATTGATTCAATGTAATTCCTATCAAGATACCAATGATGTATTTCACAGAAGTGAAACAAATATTTCAAAAATTTATATGGAACTACAAATGGCCTCACAAAGCAACAGCAATCCTGAGAAAAAAAGAACAAAGTTGGGGGAATCACATTACCTAATATCAAACTATACAATAAGGTCATAGCCCATACTGGCAAAAACAGACACATAGAACAGTGGAAGAGAATAGACAGCCTAGGAATAAACCCATACCTCTATAGTCAATTAATATTCAACAGAGGAAGCAAGCACATACAATAGACCAAAGATAGTTTATTCAATAAATGGTGGGAAAATTGTACAGAAACATGCAGTAAAATGAAAATACACCACCTTCTTATACCATGCACAAGAATACATTTAAAGTGGATTATAGACTTAAATGTTGGACCCTAAACCATAAAAACTCTAGAAGAAAACTTGGTAACAAAGTCTTGGACATTGCTCATAGCAATGTTTTATCTGAAATATCTCCTCAGGTGAGGGAAACAAAAGAAAAAAAAATACATGGGATTATACCAAACTAAAAAGTTTTTGCACAGCAAAGGAGACAATCAAGAAAATAAAAATACAACCCATGGGATAGGAGAACGTATTTGACAATACCTTTGATAAAGGGTTAATGTCCAAAATTTATAAAGATCTTACAAGACTTGACACCAAAAAACCCCCCAAAACAATCCAATTTAAAAATGGGCAAAGGATCTGAATAAACACTTCTCCAAAGAGGACATACAGATGGTCAATAGACACATGAAAAGATGCTCAACATCAGTAATCATGAGAGAAATGTAAATTAAAAGCACAGTGAGCTATCACCTCACACCTGTCAGAATGGCTATGATCAATAAATCAACAAACAAGTGCTGGTGAGGATGTGGAAAAAAGGAATGCTTTTGCATTGTTGGTGGGAATGCAGACTGATGCATTCACTGTGGAAAGCAGTATGGAGGTACCTCAAAATATTAAAAATGGAACTGCCTTATGACCAGTGATTCCTCTTCTGGAAATTTATTTGAAGAAACATGAAACACTAATTCAAAAGAATATATGCACCCCTATGTTCATTGCAGTGTTATCTTCAATCACCAGGATATGGAAGCAGCCTAAGTGTCCATCAATAGATGAATGAATAAAACAGCTATGGGACATTCACACAATGGAATACTACTTGGCTGTAGAAAAGAAGAAAATTTTACCCTTTGCATCAGCATGGATGGACCTGAAGGATATTATGCTAAGTGAAATAAGCCAGTCAGAGAAAGACAAACACCATATGATTTCAATTATATGTGGAATCTAATAAACAAACTGAATTAATAGGCAAAATAGAGTCAGACTCATAGATGGAGAGCAGGATGACAGCTATTGGGGGGTGGTTAGAGGGGAGAGGGATTGAGCACAAAGGAAAAAGGACTCATGGACATGGACAACAGTGTGGTGATTGCAGGGAAGAGGGTGTATAAGGAGATTAAATGGTAATGAAAAAGTAAAATAAAACAAACAAAACATGAGAGTATGGTGAGTAATGAAAGGAAGTTGTCAAAGAGAGTGATAGTGTGTTTGGAGCTAAATTCTTTAAGGGAGAGGAAATTCCCTAAAGCCTGGAAGACTGTTGCAACAAGATGGCACAGTGTACACTCCAATTAGTTGACATAAAACTCCAAGTTGGCTTTTTTGGGAGGAGGAAGGCTGGCAAGAGGCAAAGTGGAGGAAGGAAGACATCCAGTACCCTCCAGGTCTGACTTAAGAGGGTAGTAGGAAAAAGAAAATATTCACTGCAAGAAAGTACTGGTGGAAAGTGAAGTGCTGCAGAAAGTATAGGGATATTCAGAGAAGAGGATAGGAAGGTTTTTAAAAAATATTTTATTTATTTATTTTTAGAGAGAGGTGAAGGGAAGGAGAAAGAGAGGGAGAGAAACATCAATGTGTGGTTGCTTCTTACACACCCCCTACTGGGGACCTGGCTGGTAACCCAGGCATGTGCCCTGACTGGGAATTGAACTGGTGACCCTTTGGTTCGCAGGCCAGCACTCAATCCACTGAGCTACACTAGTCAGGGAAAGAATAGGAAGTTTTGAAATTTGGTAATCACTGGCTGTGAGGTCCAGAAAGTGCAGAGAAAGGGTGTCAGAAGTTGTGGAGGAGTTAAGATGGGGTTAGCAAAGCAGTTGAACCTAGGTTTTCAACACATGTTGAATATAGTTTTGAACGTAGAATAATGAAGGATGTTTTGGGACACCTTGGCTTCTTGAGGTGACTGATGAAGTTAGTTTGAATGGTCTCCAGGTGTATAATTGTCTGAGACTATGTATGTTTAGGGGTGGAGGTGGGAGGTCTTGTCATTTGCACAGAAAGTTCTGGTACTTTCACTTGACTTCTGCTGAGATTTATGTAATGACAAAAAGACTCACCTACTCCAAACATGGGTTACCTATTGACATTTAGCCATGGAATATTAGCCAACTAACTATCAAATTCACTCATTCACTCATTTCACATAGGTTTTGTTTGCTTGCTTGTTTTTTGAGTGGCCTTGGTGCTAAGGGTGGAGTAAAAAGCAAAAATAGAAAATCACTGTTACTAACTATGGAGCTTACATTTTAGTTGGGGGTATGGTCGGGGGCAGCAATGGTAACAGTGATGGTGTTTGAGGTAAACACTTATATAAAAAGAAAATATCAGACATAATTGCATAAAACTAAGGCAGGTCAAGTGGTAGACTATCAGCAAAGTGCTTTTTAGATGAGGAAATCAGAGAAGTACCATCTGCAGAGGTAACTGTAAACAGAAAAGTGAAGGAAATGAGAGAGTGAGCTATGTGATATTTAGGGTAAGAACCTTGCAGCAAAAAAACCAAAAAGTGAAAAGATCCTGTGGCAGGAATGTGTTTAACATGTTTGAAAATGTGGCTGTAAAATGAATGAAACATGGGTAGGGAGCATGACTAGGGACAAAGTGATAGCCTATGAGTCAGAGAGGAGTCAGATTCTATAGCTCAGAATTTCCCTTTTTCTGCACTATTGACATTTTGTACTGTCCTGTGTACTGTGGGAAGTTCATCAGCAGCTCTGGTCTATACTGACAGATTCCAGTAGCACCCTTCCCCAAGCTGTAACAAGCAAAAACGTCTCCAGACATTGTGAAATACCCTCCTCCAGAGTAGGCAGTATTAACAAAGTTACCCATAGACAAGAACCACTTCTGTAGAATTTAATGGGAAGCATTGAAGGTTTTGTGCAGAAAAAAGGAAACATCTCATTTATTAAAAGATAACTCCAATTGCCATGTGGAAAATTAATGATAGGGGATAAACAGTGGAAACAAGTTTAACATCTGAGAAAGTATTTCTTTTTTTTTTTAGGAATCCAGGTGAACAAAATGGCATGTGAACTAGCTTGGTGTTGAATTGCCTTGACAGAGGTGATGCTGGTGTTGCAACTATGAGAGACAGTTGAAGTGAGAATATCTTTTGCAGTTATGGCCAGCAGGGCCTCTTGATGTTTTGGGAAAGTGTGACCCCAAGATTTTTAACTTAACAGTTGAGTACCACTTACTAAGATGTAATTGCTGGGAAGGAAAAAGTTTGGGGTGGGGATGGAAGAATCAGGACATGAATATAATAAGATGCCAATGAGAAATCCAAGTAGATAATTACATGTAAATTTCAGGAGATTAATGGAGCTGGAAATAGAAATTTTTTCTATATTTTTCCAAATCAATTCTAAGTTTGTTTTGCTAGGGAAGCCATGAGAGAGTAGCACAAACTGAGTGACTTCAACATAATTGTCTCAGTTGTCTCACAGTTTGGAAGCCAAAAGTCCAAAACTGATGTGTTATTAGCAGAATGGTTCTGAAGGTTATGAAGAAGAACCTGTTTTGTGCTGCTCCCCCAGCTTCTCTGGTGGTTTGCTGACAGTCTTTGGTATTCATTGGCTTGTACAAGCCTCTCCCCCAGTATCTGTCTTCATCTTCATGTGGTTCTCTCTGTGTGCCTGTCTTTGTCCAAATTTCCCCGTTTTTATGAGGATATATGTTATTGGATTAAGAATACCACTTCAGTATGACCTCATTTGTAACTTAATTACATCTGCCAGGACTCCACAAAGTTTAACCAACACATTTAAAAATAACGTGTCTTCAGAAAATTAGCAACTCATTTAGGGAGTACAAAATTATCTCAAAATCAAATGGCATTCTGGCCTCCAAAACTGTGAGACAATATGTTTCTGTTATTTAAGCCACTCAGTGTATTGCAGCCCTAGCAAACAGATATAGATTTGCTCTGAAGTGACATAATTCCAGATATGAATCTGAGGAAAATAAAATTTAACACATAACTATATATAATATTAATGTAGATTACATTTGAGGCACTGGGACTTGATAGATTATCTGAGTAATGATATAAATTATAGCAGAGATGGGTTTTAGGAGCGAACCCTTGGGCCCACCAAACGTATAGGTCAGAAATGTAGGGATCTAAAATAGATGATGAAACCAGCACCAAGTACATTTGAAAGAAACAACCACGCTGTTAGAAGAAAAACAAGAGTGTTGGTCCAGAAGCCAAGTGAAAAAAGTGTTTCAGGTACAAGGGAATGATCCAGGGTGAGAAATGCAAAAATGAGACAGGGATTGATAATTGCCGATTGAATCTACCAGGAGAGAGGATTTTGGTAAGCTAGATAAAAGTACTTGAGATTAAAGTCTGAAAAGAGTTATGGAAAGAAAATGAGATGAGATGTTGAAGAAAGCAAATACAGAAAAGCTCTTTTGACAAGTATTCTTAAAGAGAAGAGCAAAGTTACAGGAATCAGTAGATTATCAATTTTTCCTAAATAATAAGTCTTTCCATACATTAATTATGCTCTAAAATCACATGATTGTACTTTTATATTTTTCCGGTCATTGTTTTATATTTGTATATGTTCATACAAATTCCTATTTTGTCTGAAAGACAAATCTTAAGTAGTAATATATTGTGATAATTTAATATAATAAATTATAATATATAAAGAGTAATTACTATACATTATTTTAAGAAATAGCTTCAAATTATAGGTCTTAATTGTACTCTATCCTTAATAGTTTCTAACTTATTCACTAATATATATTAAGCATCTTGTATGAGCCAGCCAGGTTAAAATGCTGAGTTTTCTTTAATGCTTAAAATTATAAAAGTACATGAAAATATGCAATTATAAATAATTGTCTAACTTTATTCTCAAATATTTAAGAATGACTTTGTATAACATATTTACATTTTAATTTTGGAATATGAGAGCCTCATAAAATTAGCAACTGTTTGGAGAGTGCAGAAAAGTCGTTTACCTGTCTTACACTCACAAGCACAAGCAAAAGCTGGTTTACGCCTGCTAATTCTTAATGTCTTATATTTTAAGTAACTTCTAAAATCATTAGTATTAGACCAAGGGATCATTTTGCTTCTCTAGCTCACACCTGGATCTTGAACATTAATGCAGTGGAGGAAGTTTTACTCTGATGTTTCCTTCTTTAATTGAAAATAGATACACTTGGGGCATCTTGATGCCAAGTTAATAAATCCTGAGGAAAGGATTTAATATCAGAAATATGGATATAAACTTGAAATAGACTGAATTGGCTTCACTCTAATGAACTGTGACATTTAATTCATAATGGAAAAAATTGCAACTTAAATCCTTGTTCATCAGAATGGAACTAAATCACAAATCACTAATCGTGACTTTCTCCTCACTCCCAAAAAGGCTCTAAAAAGTATTGCAAACAAACACAGTAGGGCACACTGTAGTTTGACATATCTCACATGCTTTTATTTGGCATGGAAGGAAAGAAAAGAAGAAAAATTTAATCCCAACTGAACTTTAAGTTTCTATTCTTACATAAGTGGCACTTGACTTTTTATGTCTGTGTGTGTGTGTGTGTATGGGAGTGTGAGTAATCAATGCTTTTTAAAAGACTCTGTCAGAGAAAGCACTCTCTAGCATAAAGTAAGTGCATTTTGAGGAAACGACACAACCTCCAGAAACTATTGTTTCCCATCTTTTTCTCCTAGTTCCTACTTATTAACCCAGCATGATGAGATTGCTAAGGCTGCCAACAGAGAAGAGAAGGACAGCATTTCAAATGCAGAGGCATTTGTTTGAGAGTACAGGCAGCACTCACTGAACACAAGCCATCTCTCTGCAGCAATTAATCATCGCACTCACAGATAGAAAAGACAAGCTAGAAAGTTGAGTTTACTGCCCTTCCCCAAGTATGACAGGCTAGATGCAGAAGACTGTTCCAATTCAAGATTTTTTCCCCAAGTCACTGCATTTCCCCCATGGCCTCCTAAGGATGTTGGTGATTCAAATTTTTCTGAATCAACTAAGACAATTATCAGTACAAGTGTTCTTTCAAAATAGTCCTGAAGTTCCATTTATGTAAAATGCTGTAAAAAGAGGCCAAATGCTATGGAGTAGTGGGAATAGGGGTGAGTGGAAGTTCTGGCTTGCTCTTTCATTTGGAGCATTTTCCTGCACAACCAAAGGATCGAGAGTTTGATTCCGAATAATGGCTAGGTTATTAGGTTGCAGGTTCAATCTCCGGTCAGGGTACATGTGAGAGGCAGGCAGTCGATGTTTCAATGTTTTTCTCTCACCTTGATGTCTGTCTGTCTGTCTGTCTGTCTCTCAAATCAATATACATATCCTTGGGTAAGGATTAAAAAGAAATAGGGATGGACAGCAGACACATTGTTCATGGGAAATATTTAGGCTCATTCAAAAGTTCTGAATCTGGTTTCATTTTTCTGCACGTATCTCTCCAAGTTTCCGAATACCACTTACTGAATAAACGATCTTTAGCCTATTGTATGTGCTTGCTTCCTCTGTCAAATATTAATGAGCTGTAAAGGCGTGGGTTTATTTCTGGGCTTTCTATTCTGTTCCATTGATCTATGTGTCTGTTTTTATACCAGTACCATGCTGTTTTGATTACTATGGCCTTATACTATAGTTTGACACTAGGTAGTGATTCCTCCATCTGTGTTCTTCTTTCTTAAGTTCACTGTTGCTATTCAGGGACATCTGTGGTCCTATGTAAATTTTTGAAGTATTTATTCTAGTTCTATGAAATATATCATTAGAATATCAATAGGAATTGCGTTGAATGTATAGATTGCTTTGGGTAGTATGGACATTTTAATGAGGTTGATTATTCACATCCATGAACCCAGTATTGCTTCCACTAAGATATATATATATATATGAAATATATATATTAAAGAAGATATATATATATATAATTTCTTTAATTTCTTTCTTTAGTGTATAATAATTTTCTCAGCACAGGTCTTTTATATCCTTGGCTAGATTTATTCTTATGTATTTTATTCTTTTTGAAGCAATTGTAAATGGGATTGTTTTCTTAATTTCCCTTTCTGATAGTTCATTATTGGCATATAAAAATACAACTGATTTTTGGATATTAATTTTGTATCTTCCTACTTTGCTGAACCTATTTATCAGTTCTAGTAGTTTCTTAATGGAAAATTTAGGATTCTCTATTATGGCATCATGTCATCTGCAAATTAAGACAGTTTTACTTTTTCCTTTCCAATTTCGATGCCTTTTATTTCTTTTTGTCTGATTGCTATAGCATCAGTATTATGCTATATGTTGAATATGTATATGTTGAATAAGAGAGGCGATTACCATCTTCTTACTCCACCCACAAGAATAAATTAAAAATGGATTAAAGACTTTAATATTAGACCCAAAACCATAAAAATCCTAGAGGAAAACATAGGCAAAAAAATCTTGAACATTGCTCATAGCAATATATTTTTCTGATATATCTCCTCAGGCAATAGAAACAAAAAAATATATAAAGAAAAGGGACTATATCAAAATAAAAGTTTTTGCAAGACAAAGAAAATCATCAACAAAATAAAAAGACAACCCATGGTATGGGAGAACATAGTCGCTGATACATCTAATAAGGAATTAATATCCAAATTTTATAACAAACTTACAAAACTCAACATCAAAAACAAACAAAAACACAAACAACCCAATAAAAAAATGGGTGAAAGCCCTGAATAAACACTTTTCCAAAGAGAATACACAGATGACCAATGGTCATATGAAAAGATTGCTCAACATCACTAATCATCAAAGAAGTGCAAATTGAAACCACAATGAGATATCACCTCATACCTGTCAGAATGACTATTATCAATAAATCAACAGACAAGTGCTGGTGAGGATGTGGAGAAAGTGGAACACTTTCGCACTCTCGGTGGAATGCAGATTGGTGCAGCTACTATGGAAAGCAGTATGGAGGCACCTCAAAAAATTAAAAATGGAGCTGCCTTATGACTCAGTGATTCTACTTCCAAGAATTTATTTGAAGAAACAAGTAACACTAATTTGAAAGTATATAAGCAACCCTATGTTTATTGCAGTGTTATTGGAAATCCCCAAGATCTAGAAGCACCCCAAGTGTCCAAAAGTAGATGAGTGGATAAAACAACTATCATATATATACACAATGGAATGCTATTCATACATAAAAAAGAAGAAACTTTTACCCTTTGCAACAGTCTGGATGGACCTGGAGAGCATTATGCTAAGTGAAATAAGTCAGTCAGAGAAAGACAAATATCTTACGATTTCACTCATATGTGGAATCTAATGAGCAAACTGAAATAACAAGGAAAATACAGAAGGACTCATAGATAGAGGGCAGGGGAAAGGGGTGTAAGGCAGATAAATGGTAATGGAAAAAATACTATAAAATAAAGTAAAAAGTTCTGGATTTGGATTGTTTTAGTGGTTTCACAACTCTATAAATTTATTTAAAATCTTGCACTTTACCCTGAAATAGGTGGATTTTATGGTATTTCATGATAGGTGTAGCATACCTCATTAAGGCTATAAAACGTGTGTGTGTGTGTGCATTTGCATACCTGTAGATTTCTCTGGTTTGTTAAAATTCTATATATTTAAATGCTTATCTTTCCAAATCAACTTGTTTTAAAATCTTTATTGTATAACAAATAAAATGTTCTCTTCATGAGAACAAGGAGCACTAATTCAAAACCTAGAATGAAAATAGTACTCACTTTCTTCATTCTCAGAGTATATATGTAGTTGTTGAATGGCCAAAGCTCATTAGAAAATACAGCAATAACAGTGCTTTAGAGCATGATATGGCCATCTAAGAATTAAAACATAGGCATTTGGGACTGTCCTAAATATTCTACTTGTAAGCTTTTCTCATCTAATAATACTTTATACCAATTTTAGACAGAATTTAACATTTTCATTTCCACATTCAAATTGCAATGAGTATGTGACTTTTTTTCTACAGTACATATTATTGTGTATTATAATTGTGTATTTGTTTCTTCACTAGTTTTTATGCTTCATAGACAGAGTTTATACCTTATACTTGTTTTGATAGATTTTTGCACAGTATCTGATATAAAGTAAAGAATAAATGTTCATTGCACATGTTTGTACTAATAATGGGTTTGTCTTCCCAGTGGTATAAAAAGGCATTGCATTTTTATCAACATTTTTACCTCCCCCCACCGTTTTTTTTTTTTTTTTTTGGTTTTCTATACCTGAGTGAATAACAGGATTTAATGGAATATATCTCTTGGAATGCTCGTTTAGTTTCATATGAAAGTTAAATAAATATTGAAATAAATGTGAATCTAATACTATCATGTCTTACATGAAACAACTTACCACATGTGGCTATTTAAATTTTAATTAATTGAAATAAAAATAAATATTCAGTTTTTCATCACACTAGTCACCTTTTAAGTAATCACTAGTCATATGTGGTTAGTGGCTACCCTATTGGAAAGCACAGGTATAAAATCTTCTATCATCACAGAAGTTCTCTTGAACTGTTTGTCTAGAACATATCTAGATTGTACATCTGGATTAACATTATTTGACTTTAAATAAGATAGACTATTAACTCAAGATATGCTGGAATCCACTCCATTATCCCAGACCAATAAGAAAATGTTGAAAGGATAACATATTTCATATTCTATCTTCTTCCATATTATATTTTATCTCCACCATATTATCTAAAAAGTATTAAAATATAACATACTCTTAAAATTATTAGACACATTTCAAATTAATTTATTAGAGAATTTGATTCTTATATCAAAAAGATGAAGAAAAAATCAGATTACATAAGTATTTCTTATGTACAGCTCTCTTCAAAAAATATAAAACACGGCCCATATATACACACACACACACATAAAATATGGTTAGAATAAACATGATGGACACATTATGAAAGTGACTTAAGAATGAATCCATTATTCCTCTGGATAAATATTTTAAAAACAAGAAAGGAAAATCTCTGGTGAAAGCAGAATGCCAAGATTCATGGAGGTTTAAAGCCCTTCAGAGTATTGTCATTGAAAACAAACAAACAAACTAACTAAAAACCTTGATAACTTTATATCCACTTATATTTTGCAGCTATTCAAGCTAAGGCTTTAAAGAAGGATAATCAGATTCCAGGCTTACATGACAAGTTGATTGCCTACAGAGGAACAAAGAATATTCTTGCTTTCTCTGGTCCCATTTTCTGTGGTCAGAGTTATTATACAAGTGTCTATACTAGAATAGAATAGGTCATGTCCACTGTCAGCTGCAAAGTACAAAGTATTAGGGGAGATAGATTTACTCTTGAGTCTATACGTAAAGAGTATATTTGGAGCACAGACTCTCAACTAACTGATGGAATCTGAAGATGTACAGGACATATTTCAGTTCTAAAGTGTCTGGATTCTGGTCTACATATTCTATATATTTATCTTTAATCTTTTTAATCACTTTGTAGAGTTTATCTGCTCTATTTTACAAAAGACTAAAACTGAGAAGCAGAAAGGATAAATAAATTGCTTATAGTTTTGTAACTAGTAAGAAGTGACATGGGGATTGGAATTTAGGTCTGCTTGATTCAGAAGCCAAGATCGCCTTTTCTCATTCTGTCCCTTTGAGAGAAAGCCAAGGTATTTTTAGATATTTCTATTATGGTACATATGTTATTCAAAACAATTTGTGATAATTTCCATATGATTGTTATAACTAGAGACATACATTCAAAAAGGGCTGAATATATTGTATCACTTAGGACTCCTACAGATGTTTTACAGAGAACACCAAAGACATCGGGCCAATCATGAGGGATGCAGGCAAGATGACCATTTTTTTTTTTTTTTGGTGCTCACCACTAAATATTGTTTCCAATACTTCAACTGGGAGTAGCTTTTACCCATCCTTCTGTTTATTTAGTCACTCATTTTAAAAAATATACTCCATGTGAATTTTTGTGCCAGACAGTTAGGTACTGAGGATACAATAAGAATTCAAATCCTCCCCCCTCTGAGACTGGCTCAGACCCTACTCACGGTAGGCCACACATCCCACCAAAGAAAGAAGAAGGAAGTCTAAGTACAGTAACCCCTTTCCAAGGTTTTTCTTTCAACAATTTCAGTTACTGGTAGTCAATGACAGTTCAAAATGTCAAAGAGAAAATTCCAGAAATAAACAATTTGTAGATTTTAAATGTGTGCCATTCTGAGCAGCATATGCGATCCCGTGGAAGTCCTCTCAGTCCCACGGGGGATGTGAATCACCCATTTGTGCATTGTAGTCAGACTGTACACTGTACTCACCCATTAGTCACTGCACAGCCATCTGGGTTATCAGGCAACTGTGGAGGTATTACAGTGCTTGTGTTCAGGTAACCCTTAGTTTACTTAATAACGGCCCCAAAGCCATTCAGATAACTTTTATTACAGTATATTGTTCTGTGTTTATTATTACTGTTATTAATGCTTACTGTGCCTAATTTATAAATTAAACTTCATCATAGGTACGTATATATAAGCAAAGACATAATGCATGCAGGGTTTAATACCATGCCTGGTTTCAGGTACCCACTGGGGGTCTTGAACATATTCCCCATAGAGAAGTGGGGACCACCGTAGTGATCTGCAGTGACATTTGTTCCCTTGACAGGAAGATTGGCTTAGAATATTTGTTTTAACAAAAGACCTGCTTATTAGTTTGGCCTCTTACATGTCAGAAGAGACAAAAAAAGAAATTCTTGCTTAACTATGTTAATCAAACCATAACCATTAGATTTAATTCTTGGAAATGTCAGGAAATTAAACACCAGAGGTCCCACAGCACCTCTCCAATGAAACATTGCTTGTAGGAAGAGTAAAGTACAATTAAGACCCATCTCTTTTACTCCACTCTGCCCCTTTCCGGTTTTCCTCCTTCCTGTGCTTTCTTAGAGCAGGTTTGCTGACAGTGTTTACAGCTGAGTTAGGAGAAACAGTAGGTAGAAACTAAAAGGATCACTTGTCACAATAGCTATTGTATAGTCCAACTGCACATTTTTTATTACCATTATACTTTCACAGGCCCATAAAGCTATTAATATTACATTAATTAAAGAAACATATTTCCTGAGCCTCAGAACACTTTTGACCTATGTCCTCTGAGACTTCTGATGTCCTCCAAGGCCTTGCACCAGCTCCCTCTGCATTTTAAGTGTATCTGATAAGGAGCTTGGGTGTTGGACTCCAAAGTCCAGGTAGAATATTCTGTTCTTCAAAATCTTTCAGATAGACCATAAATCTTACCCAGGTAATTCTAAACCCTCCAATGATACGAACACACACAATATCTCTGCTGGAGTAAGACTCAAACATGTTCCTGCAAATTTTACTTTTTTAGGTTTATTGAGGTATTATTTACATACAGAAAATGTAGTCTCATTAGTGTACAGTTACAGCAGTCCTTCAAAGGCAAAATCACACAACCGTCACCACAGTTAAGATAGAGTGCTTTCAGCACCTAAAACCACTCATATTCCTTCGTATGATTTATAACACATCTTGAATTGATCACAGTTTAAATAGTATTATGCTGTCTCACACTGCAGTTGTAAATGCCTATAATAAATTGAACCTGATTTTTCCTGTATGTATTTTGTGGCATTAATTTTATTGCTATTAATTTTCTTTCCCATATGCCATTAATCAATTATACATCAGTGCATTGATATTATTTTTGCCTTAGATAGAACAACTGTTTTTTCAAGAATTACTAGTAAATAAATTCTTTCATATTTACCATTATTTCAACCATGTATGAGGATAGGTGCTTCTTTGTGTAGATCTGTTTGTGGCAGTGTCTGTTTAACATATTTTTGGTGTCATAAGAACTTTTCTTACTTTTTTTGGAGTGCTTTCTACACTATGAATGAATTCTATCATTTTTTCTTGGCCTAAAATGTCTATTTTTTTGAAATATATTTTTACTAAATAAAACTATTCTGGTTTGACTGATGTTTTTCTTTTAGCACTTGACTTCTGGCCCCCATAGTTTCTAATAAGTGGACTGGACTGTAAATATTTTCTTTGTCCTTCTGTATTTTCCTTTCTTTTTTTACTACTTTCAAGATTTTCTCTATAATTTTGCTTTCAGTCATTGAAATACACTGTGCCTGGGTGTGTGTCATTTGTGTGTATGTGTCTGTGTAACTGTGAGTGTGTGCATGTTTGTGTTTACCCTGATGTGGTTCTTTGACCTTTTCTATCTGGGATGGTGTGTCTTGATTTTTGTCTGAAAATTCTTGATTATTATCTCTTCAGATATTTTTGCTTCATTCTCTTTTTCTTCTGATATTCCAATTACATTTATATTGGATCGTTTGACATTTTCTGTGTTCTTCAGTGCCATGTTCTGTTTATTTTTCCCAACTTTCTCAACAGTGTTGTCACTCTGTCAGCCATTGGGGATTTGTCGTGGTCTGAGCCAAGGAATTGTCTGCATCTCTTCCAATAATAATCCCTTTTTCTTTTCCCTTCCCCCAGCCACAATTTCTGCCTTTTCTCTGTGGACCACAGGCTTTTCTGCCCCTTCCTGAGTAGATAGATGATGGCTTGGGTTTCTTAGGGAACACAGAAATGGTTGTGGCTGTGAGCCATTTCTGCGGTGGTTTTCGCTCCCTTCTTTGAAGCCTGTACTACCCCCCAAAGTTTCTTTCGTGTCCAATTTTATACTCCCACTTTTCCTCAGGGAGTGCTTGGTGTTTCTGGAAAGAAGAGGAAACTTTAAGTGGATGTAAATTACTCTTCTGTCTAAAGTTTCCAGCAATTCTATACTTTCATGATAACTTTTAACAATTCACTAACGATTTCACCGAAGCTCTTCTTGCCAGTCTCTATGCGGCTATAGCTTTTTCTCATTCTCTGCCGGAGGTTAGTCAGTGTTCGCTCTCCATTTCCCCTTTGGTTGCCCTGTGAGAATCTTTGATTATTTTAAAGAAGTATGCTTTCCTAAATTATCTAACTTGTTCTTGTTGTTTTGGGAATGATAGTCTTTACAACTTTATACATCTTAAATGAACATTATAAGCCCTTTCTCTTGACATTGTGTCTAAATACTAAATTACTACAGTTAGATAATTCACCTAGAAATAAAAGACCCACATAATTTTGGGAATTCTCAGAATTTATTTAGATATCACTTAGTATATGTCCTTGTGTTATTCTACCACCCACAAGAAATATGAAAACATATGGAATTACGTCTAGTGCAAATATCATTAAATATTTAAATATCTTGGCTACTAAGAAAGTTCCAGCAAATTAAAGATATGTGGAAATCTCCTCATTTTGCAAACACCCATGACTAGATCAGGAGTCTGAACAATGTGTTTGAAAATCCCCAAGAGTAATCTCATTTTGAGTTACAAAGTTCCTGCAATAGACTGTTAAGGAAAAGAACCCACCCCAGTCCTACCTCTTATCAAAGATTTTGTTTAGTAAGTAAACTCCATTAGGAGAGAGGAAATTGTCCTCATAGAGATTTAAGACCTGTGACCCCAGGAAGATTTACGATTAAGTAAAGAAATTTTTAGAAACAAATCCATATCACTAATGCATACTTTAGTATAAAACTACCTGCTCATTTATATTTTATTTACCTATAGTTTAATTGGGTTCGGCTTGCTAGAGTTATAAGGAGTTTTATGATTCCAAATTAGACTTATTAGAAAATAATGGATCTGGATTACTGATTTTAAGTAAGAATATGAAGTTGAAATATATTGTTGAACATTTAATACAATTGGTTCTCTATAATTATAAGCTTAATTGTACAAGGCTAAAAGAATTACTGAAGTACTTGGAAAATGTTATCACTCAGACCATGCAGTACTTTAAAATAAAAGTGACTGTATTAAATGTATAAATGAGATGAAATTGTTTATGGCATATAATTAATTGTTTTTAAATAGAACCAATTTAATCAATAGCCTCTTAAAGGTGTTAAAGTTTGCTAATGCATAAATATAACAGCATAATCTATAATCAAAAGTAAAAACTTTAAAGAAGAATGTTTTTTGAATATATAACTTAAATTATATATTAATTTTTAAATAAAATAAAGAAGACAGATATTTTTTGGACAGAAATAAATCAGGCCATAGGGCATCAAATATTTTACATTTCTCACTTCTAGGAATAAGGATACTATTAGTAACCATTAATTAAATATATTATGAATTTGGTGATAAAAGAAAAATAAGTATTGCAACATTGCTATATTAAATGTTTGATGTCATATCATTTCATTTCTTGTACTTAGTGAGTGAATAAATATCAACACTTAAATATTTCACTGGGTATCCTGGTCAGTGTAGTTGAACTGACTTAAGGTATAGATGGTTATCTTTTATGCCATATTCTGAATAAAATAGATAAATTTATAAAAATTTGTGCCATCAATAAAGCCATCATGATACCACATGTTTAGAATTTTTTTGTCATTGGAATCTAGAAGTCCCCTATGTAAAATAGCAAAAATAACACTTTTTAAAAAGATTTTATTTATTTATTTTTAGAGAGTGGGGAAGGGAGGGAGAAAGAGAAGGAGAGAAACATCAATCTGTGGTTGCCTCTCACACGCCCCCAGCTGGGAACCTGGCCTACAACCCAGACATCTGCCCTGACTGGGAATTGAACCAGCAACCTTTTAGGTTGCAGGCCAGCACTCACAGTCCACTGCGCCACATCAGCTAGGGTGCAACAATAAAGTTTTAAAAAGATTACTATTAGTAGTAGTATAGTTGCAGATATGAAAGAAGAAGAAGTAATTACCCTGTAGTCTAAGCCATATAACATTAGCCAGTATGTTTGTTTGTGTGTGTGCGTGTTTGTGTGTATAGTTTTACAATAAATATGATTGTAATGTGTACAATCTATAGTTTTTCCTGTCAATAGGCACACTTTTACAGTATCACTCTATCACTTATATATGTATTTTATGCACATAACTAATTAGACATTTAGGTTGTTTATTTTAAACATATTAACTGTCAGGCAGAATTCTACAATGAACATCTTGGTACCTAAATATTTACACATAATCATAAGTATTTTATTAAGGTATATCATGTCTGCATGAAGGGGAAATATATTGAGCAAAATGAAAATCTCTTATCTCTTCTTAACCTGACTTAATTTTTTCTATTCAAAATTGAGACTGAGCTAGTAAGTTCTGAACTTATGATAGATATTCAATTATTACATTTTGACTTAATTTTTACTTTAAAACCAATGGTCAAGTTTTCTACTTTATTATAGCTAAAGCAAGGGAATAAAGGAAGGGATTGTGAAAACACAGGCAAGATACATTATGTTAATTCAAACAGTGACACAGTGAAGGAGAAAGAATGACTGACTCAGGGATAAGTTTTCATGTACCTGCAACCATATTAGTATCTCAGGTGTGCACAATTCAGGCAAAAGATAGCATCTAATGAAAATCTGCAATTGTGATAGGTGTTTCTTCTAATAGACTAACTTACTACCTGGTAATATGACTTGCTTATTCTTTGAAAATCAAATATCCAATGGCTTGGTGAAAGCTGATGTTAAGATATAAAGACTACACAGTCTTGCAATCCCCATATGGAACCTTAGTCATTCTTCATATTTCTTTAAAGTTATGCCATGCAAAACAAAAGGATGCCTTCTGCTTTCAAGACAGAGTATAAATATTGCAGCACAAAACAATGATTGAAAATTAAATTTCGGGGTATTATGTGATAATAGCACAGAATCATAGCTTAGTAGACCTATCTGAAAAATTTCCATCAATTTTTACACTAGTTTAAAAGAAAACTTTGCTTGATCATTATTTGGGAGTGTAGAATAACTGAAGGAAGGAAGTTGGAAGTTGATGTTGGAAGTATGAGAAGGAAATCTAGGCAATACTAGCATAAAAATGTCCAATTTTCTTTAAAACACTATGAATAAATGTTCAAGTTTTCATATAGATGATGGAATTTTTATGAGAGCCAATGTTTCTCAGTTCACATGGCATAATGAACTACAAGTCAAGCATATTATTAATTCTTATCTCTAACTCTTTAGCCAGAACTGACATTTCCTTTCTTCTCAACATGCTAAATATATATATACATGATATATAACTTACTGTGCTTGGTCATATTCCCTATTTCCCAAAGTTTTCTTGGAAGATGTAAAATACTAGCTAATGGGATGTACTAGATCTCAGGAACTGGAGGTGGTGTGGGTGTGGGTGATATGTTCTGCCAGAGCAATGGGATTTCTTAGTAACAGGCCCCAAAATAAGCAGGTTAAATTTGACAAGGATTTGGGAATAAAATAAATACATATTTATAAAATACATACTTCTATAAAGGCAAACACTATAATAATTTAATGTAGTGCATGAATATGAAGAGGAGAGTATCCAAAAAGACAAAGAATTAAAATGTGCTTGAAGAAGAGTCAAGAGCTATATAGCTGGATTCTGGATTTCACATACTTCTCTTATATGTGAAGAGAGTTTAGAATGCTGAAGGAAGTAACTTTTGTAAGTATATCAGTTTTAACATGACAAGATAATTCTGAATACATAATTTACAAGTGGTATAGGAAGATTCCAAATTTCTTTTCAGCTTCATGTTACAAAAAGTATGGCTCTGGCCAGGTAGCTCAATTAGTTAGAGATCTTCTCAATATGCCAAAGTTGTGAGTTCAATCTCCAGTCAGGCACACAAGGATCAAACAATGAAACGTAAATAGGTGGAACAACAAATCTCTCTCTCTCAAATCAATCAATAAATAAAAACTAATAAAAAGTGTTTATATACAAACATCTTAATTAAGAAGGTTGACTACAAAGATGCTACATTTGCCCTCCTTTGCCATTGTAACCCCATACTATGACAGATACAATGTGTCAAAAGAAGACATAGTTAAAATGTGAATAAAAAAGAAAGAGGTGTCAGTGAAATAGCTATTCTGAATAATTTCTGGAAAACAGAAAGGAATTTGTACTGTAGTGATTAAAAGTATAAAGAAATAGAAATCATATGATGAAATCACAACTCAGGACTCAGTCAAACGCTAGCGTTGAAGCAGGAAAATTTCTCCTGTTAGGTGAAGCCGTGGAGAGGTTCTGAATTTAGAGTTCTCCAGTATAAAAAGCAAGCTTTAGAAAAGAGGAGTGTCGTAAAAATCAATGTTTTTAATCAACACACTCTAAACGAAATGGCAGAACAATTCAACCTTATCAACCCTTTGTCTCTATACCTCAGCATGGAACCAAAGTATTTGCCTCTAGATAAAAACTGAATTATTATAAATTAAAGATATACAATTATCCTGTGGGAAGAGTTTGAAATTTTAATTGATTTGGTGGCACTCCAAGTATTGTTGTGCTTGAATTTTACATTGGAGGGTTTTGTGTGTTTAGTGGCAGAGGGAGAAAGATTTACAAGCCTTCATATTTACTCTCTGTTAGCATAAAATAAGTTATATAATCTGCATTGATTTCCAGAATATAGAGAGCTCAAAACTAACCAGGCGAAAGACCTGGCAGGAAAAGAACCTTATACAGCATAGGCAAAACATACAAAGCACCTACTGTTTTATAAGCTATCTAACCCATCATTGTCAATTTGGGCATGTACATCAGCATTCCGTCATCAAAAGGAAGTAGTATATGGGGAGTCAGGTTTTAACAAGTCCTGAAAGCATAACTAAGTTTCATTAGAAAGTGGCTCAGGTGTGCATTGCCCCTACCGCTCTTGCTACATTGCCTCTTTCCAATCTGCCCCTTATGTCATCATGGGGAGTTTTCTATTATTTAGTGACTAAGGAAGAAATAATATGGGTATAGTTTATAGATGATTCTGCATGTAATAAGGAACTATCAAGTGATATAAAGGAAAGGATAAACAAATGCAAGTTCATCAAATTAAAAAGCTTCTGCACTGCTGAAGAAAACATCAGCAAAATGAAAAGGGAACCATATGGGAAAATATATTTGCCAATGATATCTCATACAAGGGTTTGATCTCCAAAATAAATAAAGAACTCACACTACTCCTTTCCAGGAAAACAAACAATCCAATTAAAAAATGGGCAAAGGACCTGAACAGACACTTCTCCAAATAGGACATACAGAGAGCCTAGAGACATATGAAAGGATGTTCAACATCATTAGTCATCAGAGAGATGTATATTAAACCCACAATGGATACCACTTCACACCAGTCAGAGTAGCCACCATACCCAAATCTACAAACAACAAGTTCTGGTGAGGCTGTGGAGAAAAGGGCACCCTAGTGCACTGTTGATGGGAATGCAGACTGGCGCAGCCACTGTGTAAAACAGGATGGAATTTTCTCAAAAAACTAAAAATAGAACTGCCTTTTGACCTGGTAATTCCACTGCTGTAATTATATCCTAAGAATCTTGAAACACCATTCAAAAGAACCTATGCACCCCAATGTTCATAGCAGCACAATTTACAACAGCCAAGTGCTAGAAGCAGCCTATGTGCCCATCAGTAAATGAGTGGATCAAAAAACTGTGGTAAATTTAGATGATGGAATACTATGCAGCAGAAAGAAAGAAGGATCTCCTACTCTTTGCGACAGCATGGATGGAACTGGAGAGCATTATGCTAAGTGAAATAAGCCAGGCGGTAAAAGATAAATACCATATGACCTCACCTATAAGTGGAACTTAAACAACAAAGCAAACAAAGGACCAAAATAGAACCAGAGAAATGTAAATAAAGAACAGAATGACAGGAACCAGAGGGGAGGAGGAGGGGGATAACAGGGCAAAGAAAGGGAAGGGTTGTCAAGGAACCTGTATAAAGGACCCATGGCCAAAGATGATGGTGGGCAAGTATGGAATGTGGGAGACATGGGTAAGTAGGGCAGGGGAGAGTAATGGAGGGAAAATGGGGACAACTGTAACTGAACAACGACAAAAATAAATAAATAAGAATCCAACCATAAAAAAAGAAAGTAAGTAAATGGCAAATTTTAAGCCTTAATCTGGAGTGACCATAAATAAAAGATTAGAAGGAAAACTCCCTGTCAGCTGAATTTCAAAAAGTACCCTTTTAATTCATTTTGTCCTAAAAAATTTTACCTGAAAGAAGTCACCAGTGGCATTATATGGATCTATAGCAATTTACATACATTGGCTAATGATTTGGCTAGGTGGTCAGATTGGCAGAAACACAGTTGGAAAAATGATAACAAGTAGACACTGAGTGTGTCCCCTCTGAGCATCCCGGGTGAATTTTCAGTGGAATAGAATTTTAATAATCAGGATAACAAGATAAACTATTCTGTTTATGTCAGCTTCTTTCCCAAGCCACCACTGTTCAGGACTGAGCTAAGGAGCAAAGTGATCATGGTCAGCAGCATTGATGGGATTATGCGTAGATTCTGTAACATGGGCTTCTACTCATCAAGAATGATCTGACTTTTGCCAATGCTGACTGACCAACCTGACAACAGGGACCAATTCTGAGCCCTGATACGGCACCATTTTCCATGGATATTAGCCAGTGACCGACTGAAATCCATTATTTGCACCATTCCCATTATGCAAGGGAACAATTTGTTTTCACCAGACCATACTCTTACTTGAGATGTAAATCTGATTTTCCCGTCAAGAGTATTTCTCTGCACCATTATTCATCAACTTATAAATGCCTCATTCACCATCATAATATTCCTCATGGCATTGACTAAGAAAAATAAAGTTATTTTAAGAAAATTAGCTCTGGCAATGAGCTGATGCTTGTCTCACTAGGTTCTTTATCACTCTATAGTGACTGCACTGATAGGGTGCTCCAACAGTCTTCTGAAGATCCAGCTACAATGCTATCATCTTGCAGGGTTGGGACAAGTTCATAGGGCTGGGAAATCAAGAATTGGAGATGGAAATATTCCCTCTTACTCCAAGTAATCCACCAGCAATTTTCCTTGTTTCCATAAACCTGTGCTCAAGAGAGAAAGAACACTACCAAGGGAACAAAGTGATGGTTCCATGAAACTGGAACCAGTAGGAGGTGAAATGTGGAAATTTGCTGCATTGCACTCCTCATGCCGGTGAAGCAGAAAAAGATTATTTTAACGACTAGGGTGATTGAACCCTGGCTGCAGGAAAGAGACTGGATCTCTGAAACACAATGAGGGTGAGGAAAAACTATTATTAAATGCAAAAGATTCTCAAAGGCAGCTTGGCACCCCCATGTTCCGTGATAAAAAGTTAATGGGAAAATACAACAACAAGAAGGACTGCAACTGTTCAGAACCTTTCTAAATGAAGGTGTGGAATACCTTACCAGGCAAGGAACCTTGACCACCTGACTGCTTCCTAAAAGCAAGGGGGATATGAATAGGCAGTAGAAGAAGAGAGTTTTAAATGCCAGCTATGACCTTGTGATTGGCACAGAAATGAAGACTGTAATGTTATAATAATTGCTTTCTTATTTTGGTACAAAATATTTGTGTATATATTACCTAATTATTTTTATTTTTCAAAACTCTCCCTCCCTTCTCTCCTTACATAAGGTGTATTTAACTTCACATCTCAGATTTATGGTGCAGGGTATCCTAAGGGGAGTATAGTTCAGATATAAGAAGAATCACTCAAAGGTGGATGTGAGACATGGAAGTTTATAAATCATTTTGCAGAGTCAATTAGCACATTTTCATTTGTATGAAGAGTAATTGAATCATAATTATGCACAATCATGACTTTTTCTACTGTCTTTATTAAGGAATTATTCCTCTTTTCATTTTTTTAAATATATATCCAGAAGTGAGATTGCTGGATCCCATACTAGTTCTATTTTTAATTTTTTGAGGAACCTCCATACTGTTTCTTAAAGTGTTTGCACCAATTTACGGTCCCACCGACAGTGCACAAGGGTTTTCTTTCCTCCACATGCCCACTAACATCTATCTGTAAGTGCTTTTCCCCAAGTTACATACTGTATAATATTGTAATGTATTATGCTCTTCCTGAGAGTAGAGGAAAAGTTGAACACTTTTCTGTATCTTCCCCAGCTCTAAACATACTAATGGGTTTTTAAATTGTTTTTTGTTTTTTGATCAAAGGAAAATACTTTAATGAAGATTCAATCTATGAATGCACTTACAGTCTAATCTTAACAAATTTGACAATAGTAACCATCAGTCTTACTGAGTCGAATCTCACTCTAGGAGCCTCTAAAGCTGAAGAAAAATAACACTGGCTCTTTATGACCTGCATCTCCCTCTGTTTTATTGCCTTTTTCTGGATGTCCATGGTTCTCTCTTTTGTAGGTCACTGTGAGGCTAACTGCAAAAATGTGTTTTAGGATTCTGTGAACACCTTGGGCGAGGACAGAGGAGATGGTGATTGCTTAACTTCAAAGTGTTGCTTTTATTAAAACTCATATTTCTTGTGCCATGCTCGAGGAGAACACCTAAAAATACAAGTGATAGCATCGTTTTAGCGGCAATTAAATCCTAAAAAGCACGATGTGAGCATTTTCATTTTGAACTCAATTGTATCTGCAATCATCAATCTCCCTCAGTTCCACACATGAATGACTTGCCCTCAGTTATTATACACCATAAGGATGTTCCGGTCCCAGAACACAGAGTATGTTGGCATGCTGGAGAGGGTAGACCAAGCATCAATGTGTGACTATGGCTCAGTTTTGCAGCAATGTTGAATTCTACAAATGAAAGAACATTTTGAAAAAGCAGTGCATGAAATTATCAATCACTCAAAGCAACCTCCAATTACAAGGAAGCCAGTAGTTTTCTCACATCACAGATATTTTTCTTCCTGTATTTTAAATATTGAAAGATGTTGTGTCACATATGATAATGCACATTGCAGACATTTTTAATTTGGAGAGAAACACATGGGCAGCT
The DNA here is from genome assembly GCF_022682495.2 of Desmodus rotundus. Lineage (NCBI taxonomy): Eukaryota > Metazoa > Chordata > Mammalia > Chiroptera > Phyllostomidae > Desmodus > Desmodus rotundus. Next base: position 111,026,452 of record NC_071390.1, read on the forward strand.
CTAGCCAAGAAAGCTTTCAGGTTTGTTTTTTCTTTTCCCAAGTCACCTGGACTGCAGTTATCTACTATGCAGAATAGACTTCTGGTTCCTCATGTGCCCATTCATGCAAATATGGGCTTGTCTTAGGCACTGCCAACATTGGTCTTTCTACGTGCAGGTTGTCCTCATTTTCAGACCTCATAAATACTTCAAAATTTGCACCTTTTATCATAGGCTTCCATTTCAAATAATTCATCCAGGGCTCATCAGGTAAAACTTTTGCTAGAGTTGCTCAGTTCTTGACCTTCCAAATTCTTTCTGCAAAATATATTGTTTGCTAATAACTGAAGCATAGAGTCACGTTTTTTAGATAGGGTTTCAGGATAAGCTTAAATCACTATCCTTTTTTATTATGTTTTCTTCCAGATCAATCGCAAATAAGAATAAAAATAAAAGCAACATAACTCATAAGTGATGATCTATTTCCTTTTCTGCCAACTCTAAAAAGTTATTAACATTATTTACCATTTAGAGTATGACGTGGATCCCAGCCCACATTTCCCACGCGTGGAACAGTTCCCCACAAGAGTATGTTTTCAGTTTTTGATAGACTGTGTCACATCATTTCTTTAGGTTGAAAATATTGATAATGAAGAATTTTAAAGGGTGATTTAATTTATACAAAATAATCAGAAGTAAAGTTGAATGTGCAGTGTTATATCTTTTCTGAAATCATCACCATCCTTCCTGACCATATTAAACTTCTCTTTTTGGACTTATGTCAATCATCTATGAAGCAGCCAATGAGAATAGGAGACACATTCATGCTAACATAGCAAAAAATATAAAAGTAAAAAAAAATATCTTCACCGATATATGCAAATGGCAGCCTTAGTTCATTAGAAAATATCTACAAACTGGGGTCACTGGATATCCATTCCCCATCTTCCTAAGGTCTTCATTTTGTTCTTCAACTATTAGACTTCCTAGTCATTTGAATAAAAGCCTTGTCTTCTTCCTTTTGACTGTTTCCAACATTAAATTTATTTTCTCATTGATATTTATGTATTGTTACACTCCTTTAAAATGTAGATTCCTTGTTTTTTAAAAAAGATAATAAGCTCCCTTAGGATACAGACTATTTTGAGTTTTGTATTTTGTACAATTTTTATGTATAAAAGTATTAGGAGAAAACAATTGATATTTTAATACTTAATTACATCAAGTACATGTAAAGCAAAGCATACACCTGTGTTGATTTGAAATATATTGCTCTTAGTGAGATAGGTTTACTTTGTTAAATGTATCTTTTATGTATAAACTAAGACTGATTACATAAAAATCTGTACAGATAAGAGATGAGGAATAACCATAGTTTATATTTCTGGTCACCAATCAAAATTACTTTTACCAGCTTTGTATATTTCCTTAATGTCCTTGAAAAACCAAATTTTTTTCTATAAGTTTCTATGTGAGTTGCTTACTTCGGATTTTTATTAATCACAGTTTTTAGCCTTTGTAGCCTATAATTTATTGCATTTGATTTAATAATTTGAAATATATATGTCATTATTCATATATATTGAATTTGATTTAATAATTGAAGTATATGTGTCATATATGAAATATATATGTTTAATTTGTCTTAGGTTTCTGACAAATTAAAACAGTAGCATTTGCTTGTATTTTATTCCTATTTAGAAGTCCTTGAGTATTTTCTATTTCTATGTATTGATATTGTATAAGGTTTGGGGAGTAAGGTTGTGTCTACATAGTTGTAAATAAATTATATTGTAGTTTTAGGGTTTATTTTGCAACTCTTATTAAAAAAAAAAAAACCTCACCAGGTATCTCATTACAGAATCAAGTTGTTAGTCACTGATTTCTGTTTAAAGTATCTCCTAAAACCATTTCTTGTTCATAATTCACAAAATTAACAACTTTTATGCTGTGCATTCCAATTAAACAGCTTACCTCTACAATCTTGTTCAATTGAAAGTACCAATCTAAATATTACAATGAACTTGGGAAGTTTCCTTAAAAGATCAATTTTTTAAGCAAATATGCTAAAACTTTATGACTTTTTCTTCCATTATATAGCAGAATTGCTAAGCCCTTTCTAATCTTTTCAGCGAATATAATGCTATTTCTTAACTTGCACTGTATACTATGTATACAGTGCACTACCTCACTGTTAAAATACTATGTCATATGTTTTGGATAACCCTGTATTGTCCTCAAGATGTCTGCTCTCTAAGTCATTAGTACCTTGCACCCTCTCCATCAGATTCTTTTCTATTTATCATTTGTAACATAGCTTACCTACAACCTCAGCTCTCTGGTCCTGTAATACTATTTCTTTATCCTTCTCAAATGAATTTGGAGAAAGAAAAAAATCCAAGGTAGACAGAGAGAAAAAAACATAAATCCAAAGGGACAAACATAAAACTCAACAGACTTCTCATTAAAAATAGCATAAGCCAAAATACAGTGAAGCCACATCTTTAAAGAACAAAAAGAAAGAAAAAGAAAACTACCAAAAACCTGTCGACTCAATATTCTGTACCCACAAAAAATGTCTTTCAACTACATAGACAAACTGGGGAATTTTTCATACATACAAAAGCTAAAAGAAGTTAGCACCAGCATGACTGCATCAAAGGAAAGGTTAAAGGGCATCTTGCAAGAGGAAGGTGTTGAACAGATGGAACTATGGATCTCCACAGAGAATGAATTGTATAGGAAATGGTTACAATTTCCTGTACAATTGTAAGGGTATTTTTAAAAAGTTATTATTTAAAAACTTTCTTTAAGGAGCTTATACCCTTTGCAACAGCATGGATGGAACTGGAGAGCATTATGTTAAGTGAAATAAGCCAGGTGGTGAGGGACAAATACCATATGATCTCACCTTTAACTGGAACATAATAAATAGAAGAAAAAAGGAAACAAAATATAACCAGAGACATTGAAGTTAAGAACAATCTAACAATGGGCAGGGGGGAGTGGGGAGGGGACAGTGAGGAGAGGGGATTACAGGAACTACTTTAAAGGACACATGGACCAAATCAAGGGGGAAGGTGGAGGTGGGGGAGGGAGGGGGTACGGCTGGGGTGGGGTGGAGGGATGGGGAGAAAAGGCACACAACTGTAATTGAATAACAATAAAAAATTTAAAAAAAAGCTTGGGGAAGATGGCGGCAACATAGGTGGGAGCGGAATCCACTTCCCCTCAGCGCCAGGGAAATACCTAGCTGATCTGAGGAGCAGAGCGAACAGCCAACAGTACTCCAGCATATACGAAGATTAGAGACCAAAGATAGAGGACATTGAAAGATCTGACAGTAAGAAGAGTGCTCAAGGACAATAAGGTCCCCGGGAACCGGGACCGAGCGGTACAAGGGCTGCAGAGGCGCCAGCCCTGGCGCAGGGGCTGCTGCAGGAGTCCTGGGAGAGGGCCAGGCTGCGCTGTGAGCAGCCAGGTGCTTGATTGGACCAGGGGGGCTTGAAAAGGAGGAATTTCTCAAAAAGAAAAAGAAAATAGAGACACTCAGGGGCTAGTTAGAGAACTCTCGGTGGTGGCCGAGGCCCCTGGCGCCCCTCCCCCCTCCGCCCCTGGACTGCGAACGCGGAACGCGGGATAAGCAGCACCGGTGCTCACCTGAGGTCCGGTTGCGCGCAGATTAGCGAACGGGGCCCATACATGAAACCCCGGAGGGGCGCACACACCTGAAACCTCCGAGATCTTTTGGAGCAGAGACTAGCTGCTCCACCCACAGACCCAAAACCTCGGAACCGAGTACCGCGTGATTCGGTCCCAGGGCGGCCCCGCCCACCCGAGAGTCTCAAGCCCCGGGCGGCTGGATCGGGCCCCCAAGCGTAGAGCCTCTGGCTCGGCGACGGGCTGCGCGCTCACCAAGCGTAGGGCCGGCTGGATGCGCACTTCCCAAGCACAAAGGGGCTGGCGAGAGTCGTAACACCAAGGAGGCTGAACCAGCAGCTTGCAGCGCGCCAGCCTCCCTAGCCTGGGCGGCTCGATTGGTCGGCCGGCTGCGCGCTCAGAGCCCAAATAACGTCACAAACCCGAAGCGGCTGGATTCCCATGCTGCGCGCGCACGCATCTGGAGCCAAAGCGGCTGGAGCGGCCACTCGAGAGTCCCAAGAACAAAGCTGCTGGATTGGCTGATCAACGGCCTGATTGCCTGCCAGGGACCACACCTACAAAACAGTGAAGAGTGTGACCCAGGAAGGAAGAAAAGTGAAACCAATCCTTCCAACCACCCCCTCCCGTTGCACAGACAGGACAACAGCAGAAATAACCTGAATGGTTTAAAGCCAACAGAAGTTTTTTTTTTCCCTTTTTTTTTTTCCCTTTTCCTTTCCCCCTGAACTCCTTCTTCCTCTCTCTCTCTTTTTTTTCTTTCATTCCTTCTTCCTCCCATCCTTTACCATTTTTATGTCTTCTTCCTGCCTTCTTTTATCTATTTCTGTGTTTTAATTTTTGTTAAAATTCCTTCTTATCTTGCCTCCGATCTTTCTTTAATCCTTCTTCCCTCCTTCCTTCCTTTCCTCCTTTCCTATTTCCTTTTTCCCTCCTTCCCATCTTTGGTTTTTTGTTTGTTTGTTTGTTTGTTTGTTTGTTTGTTTGTTTGTTTTTTCCTTTTCTTTCTCCCCCCCTTTCTATTTTTCCCACAGGTGCGACAACAAAACCTGGAGTGCTGAAAAGACTAGAGTTAGACCGTGTTAAACACATAAACGTCAGCTCAAGACCAGTGAGCACAGGAGAGTAAGGAGACAGCACCACCGAATCCCATTGGCATTCTACCATAGAAGTTCATATCATAAACCCAGGGATTCAGAACAAAGCAATTTAAGAAGCAGAGGCCAACAAGAAGAGCCTCACAAACAATGGGAAGACAAAGAAACAATTCCCAAATGAAAGGAAAGGAGGAAGTCTCAGAAAGAATACTAACCGAAAAAGAGGCAAGTCAACTATCAGATACTGAGTTCAAAGCAATGGTCATCAGGAAGCTCACTGAGCTCTCTGAGCTCAAAGAGAACTACCAGAAACTACAAGGAAACTACAATGAACTCACTGCAAACTATATCAACATGAAAAAGGAAATAGAAAATATCAACAAGAGCCAAGAGGAAATGAAGAATACAATTTCTGAATTGAAGAACACAGTAGAAGGAATGAAAAGCAGACTTGATGAAGCAGAGGATCGGATCAGCGAGCTGGAGGATAAAGTAGAAAAAAACACCCAGAAGGAGCAAGAAAAGGAAAAGAGGCTCAGAAAGAATGAAGAGGCAATAAGGGAAATGCAGGACAACATGAAACGTAACAATATCCGTATAATAGGAATACCAGAAGGAGAAGAAGAAGAGCAAGGGATAGAAAACCTGTTTGAAAAAGTAATGATGGAAAATTTCCCTAATCTGAGGAGAGAAAAAGTCACCCAAATCCAGGAAACACAGAGAGTCCCAAACAAGAGGAACCCAAAGAGACCCACTGCAAGACACATCATAATTAAAATGGCAAATTTCCAAGACAAAGAGAGGATCTTAAAGGCAGCAAGGGAGAAAAAGGGAGTAACATACAAGGGAGCCCCAATAAGGTTAGCAACTGACTTCTCAATGGAAACGCTCCAAGCCAGAAGAGAATGGCAAAAAATATTCCAAGTAATGAGAACCAGAGGCCTCCAACCAAGACTACTTTACCCAGCAAGGCTCTCAATCAAGATAGAAGACCAAATAAAGAGCTTCCCAGACAAAAGAAGTCTAAAAGAATACAGCTCCACCAAACCAGCTCTGCAAGAGATGCTAAAGGGACTGCTTTAAGGAAAGGAAGGAAAAGAGAAAGACAGAGGAACACAGGTAGGAAATAATGGCAATGAATAACTACCTATCGATAATAACCTTAAATGTAAATGGATTAAATGCTCCAATCAAAAGACATAGAACAGCTGAATGGATAAGAAAACATGACCCACACATATGCTGCCTACAAGAAACCCATCTCAGGACAAAAGACTTACACAGACTGAAAGTGAAGGGCTGGAAACAAATTTTCCAAGCAAACGGACAGGAAAAAAAAGCAGGGGTAGCAATACTCATATCAGACAAAACAGACTTCCAAAGAAGGGCCATAAAGAGAGACCCAGAAGGTCACTTCATAATACTCAAAGGAAGAATCCACCAAGAAGACATAAACATTATAAATATATATGCACCCAACATAGGAGCACCCAAATACATAAAGAAAATCTTGGAGGATTTCAAGAAAGATATTGACAGCAACACAATTATAGTAGGGGATTTTAACACCCCACTATCAAAAATGGACAGGTCTTCCAAACAAAAGATTAACAAAGATATTGTGTCACTTAACAATACCCTAGAGGAAATGGACTTAACTGATATATACAGAGCTTTTCATCCCAAAGAAGCAAAATACACATTCTTTTCAAGTGTCCATGGAACTTTTTCAAAGATAGACCACATGATAGGACACAAAGCAACCCTCAACAAATTCAAGAAAATTGAAATCATATCAAGCATCTTCTCTGACCACAAGGGTCTGAAACTAGAAACCAACCCCAAGGGTAAAAACCCAAAACACTCAAAATCATGGAGACTGAATAGCATGCTATTAAACAATGAATGGGTCAAGAACGAGATTAGGGAAGAAATCAAAAACTTCCTGGAAACAAATGAAAACGAACTCACAACAACCCAAAACCTATGGGACACAGCAAAGGCAGTCCTGAGAGGGAAGTTCATAGCAATACAGGCCTACCTTAAGAAGTTAGAAACAGTTCACACAAACAACCTAACCCTACGCCTACAAGCACTGGAGGAACAACAACAAAGACAGCCCAGAGCAAGCAGAAGGAAGGAAATAACCAAGATCAGAGCAGAACTAAATGACATAGAGACTAAAAGCACAATTGTAAGGATCAATGAATCCAGGAGCTGGTTCTTTGAAAAGATAAACAAAATTGACAAGCCTTTAAGTAGGCTCATCAAAAAGAAAAGAGAGAGGATCCAAATAAACAGAATTAGAAATGAAAGTGGAGCGATTACAACTGATACCACAGAAATACAAAGGATCGTAAGAAAGTACTATGAAGACCTATATGCTAAGAAATTTGAAAACCTAGATGAAATGGACACATTTCTAGAAAAATATAATCTTCCAAAACTGAATGAAGAAGAAGCAGAAAACCTGAACAGACCAATATCAGCAAAGGAAATTGAAGCAGTCATCAAGAAACTCCCATCACACAAAAGCCCTGGACCAGATGGCTTCACAGGAGATTTCTACAAAGCATTTAAGGAAGAACTAACCCCTATCCTTCACAGACTATTCGAAAAAATCCAAACTGATGGAAGACTCCCAAACTCTTTTTATGAAGCCAACATCATCCTAATCCCAAAACCAGATAAAGACACAACGAAGAAAGAAAACTTCAGGCCAATATCGCTGATGAACATAGACGCTAAAATTCTCAACAAAATATTAGCAAACCGCATCCAGCAATATATTAAAAAGATCATCCACCATGACCAAGTGGGATTCATCCCAGGGATGCAAGGATGGTACAATATTCGCAAATCAATAAACATAATACATCACATCAACAACAGCAAAGACAAAAATCACATGATCATATCAATAGATGCGGAAAAAGCATTTGATAAGATACAGCACCCATTTCTGATAAAAACACTCAGCAAAGTGGGAATAAAGGGAGCAGTCCTCAACATAATTAAGGCCATATATGAGAGACCTACAGCCAACATCACATTCAATGGACAAAAACTTAGAGCTTTCCCACTAAGATCAGGAACAAGACAAGGATGCCCTCTCTCGCCACTCCTATTCAACATAGTATTGGAAGTCCTAGCCACAGCAATCAGACAAGAAAAAGCAATAAAAGGCATCCAAATTGGAAAGGAGGAAATGAAACTGTCACTGTTTGCAGACGACATGATAGTGTACATGGAAAACCCTATAGACTCCACTCAAAAACTACTCGACCTAATAAATGAATTTGGCAAAATAGCTGGATACAGAGTCAATACCCAGAAATCAAAGGCATTCCTGTACACCAACAACGAAACTGCAGAAACACAAATCAGGAAAAAAATCCCATTCGATATAGCAACAAGAAAAATAAAGTACCTAGGAATAAACCTAACCAAGGAGGTAAAAGACCTGTACTCAGAAAACTACACAACACTGAAGAAAGAAATTAAGGAAGATACAAACAAATGGAAGCATGTACCATGTTCATGGATTGGAAGAATTAACATCATCAAAATGGCCATACTACCCAAAGCAATTTATAGATTCAATGCAATCCCTATTAGAGTACCCATGACATATTTCACAGATATAGAACAAACATTGCAGAAATTCATATGGAACCATAAACGACCTCGAATAGCAGCAGCAATTTTGAGAAAGAAGGACAAAGCAGGAGGTATCACAATACCTGATATCAAACTGTATTACAAGGCCACGGTAATCAAAACAGCCTGGTACTGGCATAAAAACAGGCTCATAGACCAATGGAACAGAATAGAGAGCCCAGAAATAAACTCAAATCTATACGATCAATTAATATTTGGCAAAGGAGGCAGGAGCATAAAATGGAGCAAAAACAGTCTCTTCAACAGATGGTGTTGGGAGATCTGGACAGCTACGTGCAAAAAAATGAAACTCGATCACCAACTTACGCCATACACGAAAATAAACTCAAGATGGATAAAAGACTTAAATATAAGCCGTAACACCATAAAAGTCCTTGAGGAAAACATTGGCAGGAAAATCTCAGACATTCCACGCAGCAACATCCTCACAGACACATCCCCTAAAGCAAGGGACATAAAGGAAAGAATAAACAAATGGGACCTCATCAAAATAAAAAGCTTCTGCATGGCTAAAGAAAACAGCACCAAATTACAAAGAGAACCAAAAATATGGGAAAGCATATTTGCCAATGATACCTCAGACAAGGGCCTGATCTCCAAAATATATAAAGAACTCACACGACTCCACTCCAGGAAGACAAACAACCCAATTAAAAAATGGGCAAAGGACTTGAACAGACACTTCTCCAAGGAAGACATACAGAAGGCCCAGAGACATATGAAAAGATGCTCAGCATCACTAGCCATCAGAGAGATGCAAATTAAAACCACAATGAGGTATCATCTCACACCAGTCAGAATGGCCAACATAAACAAATCCACAAACAAATGTTGGAGAGGATGCGGAGAAAAGGGAACCCTCGTGCACTGTTGGTGGGAATGCAGACTGGTGAGGCCACTGTGGAAAACAATATGGAATTTCCTCAGAAAACTAAAAATGGAACTGCCCTTTGACCCAGTAATTCCGCTGCTGGGATTATACCCTAAGAACACTGAAACACCAATCCAAAAGAATCTGTGCACCCCAATGTTCATAGCAGCACAATTTACAATAGCCAAGTACTGGAAGCAACCGAAGTGCCCATCAGCAAACGAGTGGATCCAAAAACTATGGTATATTTACACAATGGAATTCTACGCAGCAGAGAGAAAGAAGGAGCTTATACCCTTTGCAACAGCATGGATGAAACTGGAGAGCATTATGCTAAGTGAAATAAGCCAGGAAGTGAGGGACAAATACCATATGATCTCACCTTTAACTGGAACATAAGCAATAGAAGGAAAAAGCAAACAAAATATAACCAGAGACATTGAAGTTAAGAACAATGTAACAATAGCAAGGGCGGGGGTGGGGGGTGGGGGCGGGGACAGTGGGTAGAGGGGATTACAGGAACTACTATAAAGGACACATGAACAAATCCAAGGGGGAGGGTGGAGAGGGGGGAGGGAAGTGGGTTCACCTGGGGTGGGGTGAAGGGATGGGGGAAAAGGCATACAACTGTAATTAAATAACAATAAATAAATTTAAAAAAAATAAAAATAAAAATAAAAATAAAAAAAATAAAAAAATAAAGTCATTAAACATAAAAAAAAAAAATTTAAAAAAATTTAATAGAAGAATAGACAGTTAAGTAGAAATGTGGTAAAACAACTAAGCAAAATGTAAATGGAAGAATAAAAGTTGTAGGCTTGTAAATATTCATTTTAAAATTATTTCACTTTTGTATTGTAATCAATTTTTTAATAAAATGTGGAAATGAAAAAAAATAAATAAAAACTTTCTTTAAAATAATTTGAAATACACAAATGCCAATATACTGTGTGGCTTACAAGACATATGGAAGTTATTTTAATTTTAATAATAATCATATCATAATTCCCAGAAGAAAGACAGTAGTCATTGCTGTGGGCAGGTTCATTTCTGTAAGTGGAGTGGTGAAATATTACTTAAAGGAAAATTGTCATAAATTAAAAATGTATGTCAGAACCCCAAAAGTAACCACTACAAACAGGTAACACAATGTTTATTTTAGAAGCCAAAGAAATAGTAAAGAAATGGGTCTAATTAAGATTAGACCCATTTCTAGAAGTTAGCTGGTGCTAACTTCTTTTAGCTTTTGTATGTATGAAAAATTCCCCAGTTTGTCTATGTAGTTGAAAGATATTTTTGTGGGTATAGAATATTGAGTCTAAATGGGTCCCATTTCTTAATAGTAAAGAAAATAAAATGAAATCATGAAAATTATTTCAAAAGTAGGAGGGAATATAGGGGACAAAGAACAAAGAACAGATGGGACAAGAAGAAAACAAAGAGCAAGATGATTGGTTTACATCCAAAAACTGCTATTAATTGGTATAGCCATTTGATTAAAAAGGAGATTTTCATATGGATACAAAATTGCGACTCAACTATGTGCTACTATAAGAAACCTACTCATATTATGAAAACACAAATGAGTTAAAATTTAAATGATATAAAGAAATATATAAGTATAATAAATTTGGAGTTACAGAGATAGTATCAGCCAAAGTAGATCAGAGCAAAAAGAAAAAAGTGGGTCCCTTCATAATTATACAGAAGGCCATTCATTGAGTGAACCCAACAGTACTGAACCCCTCTGCTTCTTCTAACAAAACCTCAGAATACGTGATGCAAAAACAAACTGAAGTGCAAGAACTAAAATCTTCGCAAGTATAGATAGTGATTTAAATACTTGATATTATTAATTAATAGTAGTATGCAATAGTTAATAATAACAGGAAGACAGAAAATAAGTAAATAAATAGAATACTTAAACAACACTATGGGCTAACTTGACCTAAATGTAGTCTGAGACATAGAACATGACAATGAATTCAAAACAATTAGAATCCTACAATTTAATTTATCTTACAATGGAATTAAATGGAAAGTTAACAGAAAGACATCTGGAAAATATTTGAAAGCTAAATATCATATTTCTAAATAATTTCCAGGTAAAAGAAAATATCAAAAAGGAAATTAAAGAGTATTTTAAACTACATCAAAATGAAGTTCTACAGATTAAACTTTGTGGATGGCATTTGTAAACAAAAATTAATTTTAGACTTTAATAAAAATAAAAAGAATTTATTTAAACAAAAATTGCTGCAGCCTAAGAGACAGAGTTCTAGGTTCTTAATTAGACCCATTTTGTGTAAATGAGGTGTCCAAATTGTACAGTTGTGATTGGATGAGGCCTGTCTTAGTCCCTTGGTAGTAAAATAAAACCAGGTCTTCCCTGCAATGGTTGCCTCAGATAGTGCAAACCAGTGGGCATAGTGCCGGAAGCCCAGAGTTCAGTCTGAGGTTCTTCTTAGTATAGAGAGTGTGTGAAATGTCCCTGTCAACAAATGGCCACTAGGCTTTTATTATTTTTAAAATTTGAGTCTTCCGTTGACCATGGGGAGTTTACTTCAGTAGATAAATTCCTTTTCAGGGTTCACATCAAATGAAGCTTTTCAGGATACATGTAGTTAAGCAAAACTTAGAAGAAAATTTATAGCACTAAAATGATTATATTAGAAAAGCTAAGCAAATTTAAATTAATGATCTCAGTTACCAATTAAGAAACTAAAAAAGAAAAGTAAACTAAGCCCAAAGTGAATAGAGAAAAGAAAATAATAATCATAAGAGCATAAACAAATAATTTAAAAATCAATTTAAAAAATGAAAACAAAAGCTGGTTTTATAAGGAGATTAGTAAAATTGATGTCTTAAACATATCGGAAAAAAATGGAAAATACAAAGTAACAATACTAGTAATGACTGAAGTCACAGCACTGCAGTTTTACAAACACTAAAAAAGATAAGTGAACATCACGACCAACTTTGTGCAACAAAGTTTAAACAACTTAGATGATACGGATAAACTGCATAAAAGACACAAACTACCAAAGCTCACTCAGGAAGAGACAAAAACCTGAATAGCCCTCTATCTGTTAATAATACAAATTTGGGGGTAGAAAAATAACTTCTCCTTTACCTTTCTAGGTTCTTGGCTGAGACTCTTACGAAATAAAAGACATTAACAAAAAAAACAAAAACAAAAACAGAAGTTTAATAGTGGGTATACCTTCATATACTGGGAGAGACCCAGGAAAACTTAGTAACTCCCTGAAATGGGCCAAGCGATCACCTTAAGTAACATCTTTAGATAAATAGTAAAAAGACGTTGGACGCAGGGAACTTACGGGATATTACCAGAAAAAGTACAGTAAGCATGGGTATGTTGTTATGCAGATTTGTCAGTGCGTCCTCCATGTGTTACTGATGGAAATGGAGTTCTTTCACGGAGTCATGAAAAAGGCATGTCCAAGGACCCATACATGAGAAGATGAGATTTAGAGGTTAGATTTATGGGGATTGAAATAAGCGTCTGTGCCCATGTTCCCAGTGTCTCATCTCCGTTGCCCCTATGTGGAAAAAGTTCAGCATTATCTTTGTCAGGCTCAGGATAAAGGTCAGTATCAAAAAATTGTGTCCTATGGTCAAGCTTAGTCCAGTTCAGCCTCTGTCCCCATTTGGCTAGCTTCGTCAGTTCCTGGTTGTACTTCAGTTCACCTTGTGCTGCTCTACTCAGGCTTGTGTTTGGACCCTGAACTTGGAGTCCCTGTAGTTGCTGGTGGTACAGCTGCTAGGTTCATGCGGCTGCTATGGAGAGAAAACACATACACAAAATGAGAGAGCATATGTTACTGGGTGAGAGAGAGAGAGAGAGAGAGAGAGAGGGAGAGAGAGCGCTGTTTGTTAAGCCTGGGTTATGTTATCTTGGGTTTGAGAAAGATCAGGCACTTTTACAACCCAAGCAATTAATTTTGCAATCCTTCCAGAGCTTCTGCTGGTTCCTCTCCCGAATCCATCACTTTTCTAGATTTCCTGGGGTTCTGTGTCCCTTATCAAATCTGAACCTTTTTGCAGGAGAGGCTCCACACATCGTGGTTGTCATCTTGGCTCCCACTGCACTTCCTGCACAGTAAAGGGACCTCCTCCTGTGCCGTCTTGGCTTTGACTGGGCATGCACCCTGCAGAGGAGTATCTCCTGCTGTTTGCTTCTTTCCCTCATAGTCTGGACCGGTTGTGCCCTGGAGAGACTGAAAGCTGGTCCGTCCTTCTTCCCTACATGGGGCAAGTGGCTATGGAGGACGTTAATCCCCTTGGCAAGGCAATGCTGTGATTCCCTGGGGACTGTGTGAAGCTGTAGTTTCCTGGTGAAGCAGGTTTATTGTCTGATTCAGCTCCATAGTAGATTAGTCTTGATGTCTGATTGCCTTTGTCCCTTCCTTTATTAATATCTACCTACCTATGCTAACACATTAATAAGAGTTTCTAGAGAAAGACATCCTTAAAAATAGAGGTTTCCCTTATAAATGTAAATGTTTCTTATAAAAAGGTAACTTCTAATTTGTTTTCAGCACTTTTCCAATATTTGCTCTTTTAGAGCATGATTTTAATTTTTTTAAATTAAATTTATTGCAGTGACATTGTGTAATAAAATTGTATAGTTTCAGGTATACAATTCTGTAATATATCATTTGTGTACATAAAAACTATCTGCTCTTTTAAAAAATAATCTGCCTAAAATAATCCCTATGCCAAAAAGGCATATTTTGAGGTGTTATATTCTACTCTCCTTCAAATTCAAAGCTAACTACCTTCCAGCAAAGAAAACTCCGGGTACAATGATTTTAAAGTTGAACTCTACCAGACATTTAAAGCAGAAATAATAGCAAATCCCTATAAACACTTTCAAAAACTGAGACGAAGTACCCATTCCTGAAATTTACTCTGTGAGCCCAGTCTTACCCTGATACAAAAAACAGACCCAGAAGTTACAAAAAAATAACTAAAAAGCACGTTTCTCATGAAGAATACCCATATCTGATTTTTTTGCATATATATATCTTGCTAACAAATGGGCAAGAACAAAAGTATAAATAAATTCAGAGACAGGAACCCTTAATTGAAGAAACATCTAATTTATTAACTTAAATCTTTTCTGAAAATGGGGATGAGACTTTCATCCATGAAAGTTCAGTTGTTTTTCCATGTTTAAAAGAAGCAAATGAGCTTACTTTAAAGACAGTTGCTCTAACCAAACAGTTATCTATCTCTCTTCCATGTAAAAAGAGAAATTCCAGATAAATTACTATGTTATTTTCATAGAGCAGATACCCAGGATTTTAGGAAACCGTATTTTATCAAGGTTGTGAGAAAAAAAGAAAAAGTTTTATTTTATGGTTTAGATCTCTGGAATAGAAAGAGGATTTAAATGTATGTTTAAAAAGAGAATACTGATTTAAAAAGCAATATATTCTGATTGTAAAGTCACAAAGAAATACTGTGAAACAGGAAGTATTATGTGAAGAAATTAAGGTATGACATTTGTGATGAGATTAAATTTAAAGCAAAAATTAAAAAATATAAAAGTGTTAGCAAAAATGAATAAAACAAAATTGCTGGAAAGGCATAACAACACCATCAGTATACCTATGAGCAGATTGACTAGAAACTTACTAAAAAATCAAAAGAAAGTCAAAATTGTTTTATTAAATCTAGGTGCTGATCATGAATCATATTGAGGTAGTGGTAAACTTGCCGCTTAGATAAGTAGAGGATAAAGTTAAGGAAAAACAAGTATGTTCATGCTGCATAACCTCTTCACATCTCCTAGGAAAAGACCAAATTCATACACTGGCTTTTAAGGGGTTCCTAGCTCTAACTCCTGCCTAATGTTTTAGCCCCATCTCCTGTCCTTGTCTTTCCTATCTGGGTCACAGCTTCACTGTTCTTTTTTCACTCTCTGAATGGAACATACTGTCTCTCAACTAAGACCCTTAACATAGGATGTTCCTTTGACCTATGCTGCACTTCTCTCCTCATTTCTTAATCAATCATTCTACATGTTAAATATCCCAACTTGAAAGTGACTTCCTGCAACTGGAACAGGTTATCACTGATAAAATATTTTTAAATTATGATTTTCTTTCATATCATAGTACTTGTAATAGTTTATAATCACATAAATTTTATAAATATTTAATTTATATTTGTCTCCTCTACTAAAATGTAAATTCCTTAAATGCAGGGCTATAAGTCTGGATTGTATCTCTAACATAAAACTGGCACAAAGTAGGGCTTTAAAAAATATTTAAGACATTAATCAATAATAAAGAAAAGGAGAATAAAACTTGAAATATAATAATCATACTAGAATGAATAAAATGAACACAGAAATGAAATGTTAAAGGACACCATAGACTGAGCGAGTAATAAAACATCTATACAGCTGGTCCTCTTGCTTGAAAAATGTCCAAAGCCATTTCAGAATTTGTCAGAAGGCAGTGAGTGAAAAGATTATTTCTTCCCTATACATAATTGCGCACTATGGCCTGACTTTCTCTTGTCTGCTATATGCTACTATTATTTATGCTTTCCTCTTGCAATATCATTTTCCTTCACTTCCACACAGCTAGGGCATGGCTTGCAGACACTGAAAGATAACATGATGAGTAAATAAACCGATGAATGGCAGTGGTAGAAGTTCTCATCATGGCCATAAATGCTACACAGTC
Source organism: Desmodus rotundus (assembly GCF_022682495.2). Classification (NCBI taxonomy): domain Eukaryota; kingdom Metazoa; phylum Chordata; class Mammalia; order Chiroptera; family Phyllostomidae; genus Desmodus; species Desmodus rotundus. Next base: position 111,042,462 of record NC_071390.1, read on the forward strand.
TAAGAAAAAGAGTTTAAGGAAAGTAATGATGTTTACAGGATGTACAACACTGCAGGAATCTAGGGCACAACTCAAGATTTTCATTGACATCATTTATTTTCCTTAATGGCATCGGCGTGTCTCTCCGCTGGTAATGACATTTAACCATAGGGGTAGGTTAAACTACTAGCTTAGAAATATCTGGTTAATTATAATAAGAGCTAAAAGTCCCTGTAACCACAGTAATTGTGTTAGTCATAAAGCACACAGATAATGTAACCTGGCTGCTTAAATAATCATTAAAAATTTCTTTATACTTTGTTTAAATTCAAAACTAAGTGGAAAATATTCAAACTTATGGTTCATTTTTATTACAATTCTGATGGAATTTTACTGGTTGAAGACCATTGGGAGCCAAGACATTATATTTATAGTAACTAAGTAATAGACTACATCTTTATAATTTTATTTTATCTTTATTACGTAAATTTGTTAAAAAAGAAAGAAATTGACTACATTTCCTATTTATATTCTAGAGTCAGTGTTGCATTGGGAGAAAAGTTTGCAACTCTAGGTTCATAGAAATAATATGATATTAAATATATATTTTTATTTATCATATTGTATCATTTTCAAATGGTGTATATATACACATATCTACATGTATGTGTATATATACACACACATGTGTGTGTGTATATCTCCTTCATTTAACCATTTCTGTGTTAGTAGAAAGTCCAACTGTTGGGAACTGCCCTGCCTGGTTTCAGAGGCTGTAACCCCCCATGGTTAAGGCTGAGTCAGAGTTGGGACCATAAGCCACTAAGGAGACAAAGCTTGTCTCCCTGGCAGATGTGCCACCTCTGCCCACTTCACCCTGCTTGGCCCTGAGCTTGGCCAGTTAGCCAATGACGGGTAAGAATCCTCAAGGGAGGATCAACCTAAGACAGGCATGATCACAAAGAGGCCCGCAGGGAAGGACTCGGGGGGCTGTGGAAAAAGGGGGTGATGGACCCTCGCCCCTCGGCTTTGAAATAGCCTGAGTCCTCATTCTGTCTGCAAGAAGTCTCCTAATCTCTTGGCTGCCTTACTTCCCTTGCCTGACTTAAGCCTGAAGCAATAACAGAGGGCAGTGCAGTCCTGTGCTGGGAGGGGCGGATTCCCTGGGGAATCAGGCCTAAGAAAAATACATACATTCCTGTGAAACCTACTTAATTTGTACCCTCAGCTTAAAAGATAAGGGTCCAGACCTGAGATGAGTCTGGCGCCTAAAGTTTTATGGCCCTCTAACTAATTGGCTGTAACTCAGAATAAGCCCTCAGAGTTCTCTGTAAATCTTGTATTGTTTAACCCTTACTGACTGACAATGATTGATGAGCTTTATCTGTATTCCTATGCGAATGAACCTGATAAAAGCCCCTGGAGAGAGAGGCTCGGGGCCCTTCTCCCCTTGAGAGAAACGGCCACCTTTCCTCCCCAAGCAGATCATGTCTTGGTAGTCTTTTTCTTCATCTGTGGTGGAACCGGGGGGCTGTGTTAAAGCCCCCCGACATCCAACAGTTTTAGATGCTTTTCTCTATTATACGTGGCCAAATAATGTCATCTTAAACACAAATGCAACTGACACAACAACCCCATGCAATATTTATATTTTGTGGGTGAATGAACTAACTTTCCTTCTAGCTTTTATCTTAGCTGTCAGCATAACAGGGATGATAGAGGTAAGATAGGCTGGCACAAAGATTCTTTTTATTGCCTGATTTTTAAAAGACAAATACCATATGATCTCACCTTTAAGTGGAACCTAATCAACAAAACAAACAAGCAAGCAAAATACAACCAGAGACATTGAAATTAAGAACAATCTGACAGTAACCAGAGAGGAGGTAGGAGGGGATACTGGGGGGAAAGGTGGAAATGGTTTTCAGGAACAACTATAAAGGACACATGGACAAAACCAAGGGGGGATGGAATCATGGGAGGGAGGTGGAGATGGCTGGGGTGGGGGAGAATGGTGGGGGGGAATGCAGACAACTATACTTGAACTACAATAAAATTTAAAAAATAAAAATAAATACTTTCTAATAGGAACCCAAAGTAAAAATTTTATGGAGGGAGCAGTTCAAGATGTCACTGTAAAATGATCCTGAGCTTATCTCCTCCCATGTATACAACATATCTACAACCACATTTGGAACAATTACTTCTGAAGACTACCTGAGATCTATCTGATAAGCTACCCCACATCAAAGGCTAAAAGGGCCACATCGAGGTTGGTAGCAGAATCAGAGACACACCATTGCCCGAAACTTCACCCCTGACACAGCAACCCACATTTTGGAGAGATCACAAATAAACAAACAAATATCAACAACCAAGGAGCTTTTTTCTAAAGAAGAAATGGTCTGTGCACATCATCAGGCACCCAAACCCTTGGGACCAAAGAAAGAAGCCCCCAAAATATGTGTCTTTAAAAATCAATGAGGCTTAACTCCAAGATAACCATGCGGTTGTAGGGAATTGAGATTCTGCTCTTAAAGGGCTCATGCACAGACTCACCTGCCCTGGGACCAAGCATAAAATAGCCATTTGTAAAGAACCTAAACCAAATGTAAAGATTCATTTGCTAACCTTAATACGTTGGCAGAGAAGGAGAAGGCTGTTGAGACTCTCTTGAGGACAAAGGTACGAGTGTGTGCCATTTTTGTGTTCTCCTATCTTGTTAGCACTGGTCCTGGTGGGTGCCACTTTTGCACTCTCACTCTAACCTGCTAGCAGTAGCAGGCAAGCAGCTCTGTCCAAGGAGGTGTCCAGTAGCCACACCACCACGTGCCAGCCCCGCAAGCAGCCCTTCACACTGCTCCTTAGAGCGGCCTAACCAGACATGGCAGGTGAGCAGCCCAGCGGAGACAGTGGGTGAGCAGCTCAGTCCTTCATGTCCCCCTCCCCGGCCCTTGTCAAAAGCAGTTGGTGCATTCAGCACACACAGGAAATGCCCTTTGAGCTCCAGGCTCTGGTGGGCAGAGAAGATTGTTTTTAGGCCCCACAGGTCTGAAGCAATTAGAGATACTGTTCGAAAGTCAACCAAGAACTAGGGCAAGGTTAAGGTTCACCTCATACACAGAGCTATTCCCTCAAGACTGGGAGAGGTAGCTGTTTCATCTAATTCATATTATTTGAAAAAAAAACACAAAGGGTCAAGCAAAATTAGAAAACAAAGGATTATATTCAAAACAAAGTAACAACATAAAACACCAGAATAAAACTTAATGAAATACAGATAATTAACTTACCTGATAGAGAGTTCAAAATAACAGTCATAGAGAGGCTCACCAAACTGAGGAGAGGAATGGATGAACACAGAGAACTTCAACTAAGAGATACAAAAGATAAGAAAGCACCAAGAAGGAGTCACGGGCCTGAATAATACATGAAGTAAACTAGAGGGTTCAACAGCAGACAAGCTGTAAAATGAATCAGTAACCTGGATAACAGGGTTCCAGAGTGGAACTCACACACAGAAGCCAAAACATAAGAAATTTTAAAAGTGAAGATAGCTTAAGAGACCTATGGGACTACATCAAGTGGAATAGCATTCTCATTTTATAGTCCTCAAATAGGGAAGTGAGAGAGAGAAAGCAGCAGAAAACTTATTTGAAGAAATAATGACTGAAAACTTCCCTAAACTGGTAAAGGAAACAGATATATAGACCCAGGAAACCCTGAAAGTTCCAAATAAGATGAACTCAGATGTCAAATGTTAAAGATAAAGATTTAATCTTAAAAGCAGTAAAACAACTTATTATGTATAAATGAACCCCATAAGACCATCACCAGATTTTTCAGCATAAACTTTGCCAGCCAGAAAGGAATAACATGATATATTTAAAGCACTAAAAGAAAAAACTTCCAACCATCAAGGTTATCATTCAGAACTGAGAAGAAATTAAGTGTTTTCTAGGCAAGCAAAAACTAATAGAGTTCATCAGCACCAAAACAGCCTTAGGAGAATTGCTAAGGTATTTCTTTAAGTTGAAAGGGGCACTAACTGGTAACAAGAAAACATAAATTACAAAATAAAAAAGTTGTAAAATGTTACATCGAAAATGTCAAACATGAAGAATACTAAAAGTGTAGTTCTAGAATGCTTTCAAATGTAATGTGCAATCAAATTAAAATAGAATAGATATGTATATGTGTGTTTATAACACACACGCACATACTTAGTGAGTCATATGAGAGTGAGTCATATGGCAACCACAAAATAAAAACCTGTGATAGACACAGAAAAGGTTATGAGGAAGATATGTCAATATAATATTGCAGAAAGTCATCAAACCACAAGGCACAAATGCAAAATAAGAAGAAAGGAACAGAGAGAAACTACAAAACAGCCAGAAAAAAACATTTAAATGGCAATAAGTACATACATATTGATAACCACTTTAAATATAAATGGACTAAATCTTCCAATCAAATGACATACAGTGGCTAACTGGGTTTTGAAAAAGACCCATTTATATGCTGCCTACAAGGGATGTACCTCAGGTGTAAGGGCATACACAGAGTGAAAATAACATGATGGGAAACTCTATCTCAAGTAATGGAAATCCAAAGAAGGCTGAAGTAGCTTTGGTTACACCAGACAAAATGGACTTTAGAACAGAGTATGCCATAAAAGACAAAGGTTGGCATTGCATAATGATAAAGGGTCAATCTAACAAGAACACATGACATTTTTAAATACCTATACACCTAAAATAGGGGCACATAAGTATATATAGCCAATATTAAGGTATAAATAGAGAAATTACAGCAATTTGATAATAGTGGAGGATTTTAATACCCCACTGAAATCCTTGGATAGATCATCCAGATAGAAAATCAATAATGAAATAGCATCTTAAAACAATACATTAGATCAAATAGAACTATAGAACTAACAAACATATATGAAACACTCCTTCATAATGCAGCAGAATATACATTTTTGTCAAGTGCACATGATGTATTTTTTGGGGGATCTGACATCAAAGGAAATGGCAACAAAACCAAAAATAACATTAAACTAGAAAGCTTTTACATAGTGAGGGAACCATTAACACAATAAAAATGACACCCACAGAACTAGAAAAGATATGTGCAAATTATATATCTGATCAGGGCTTAATGTCCAAAATGTACACAGAACTCTTACAGCTTAACAACAACAACAAAAAAGACCAATCTGATAAAAAAAAAATTGGCAGACTTTATCTGAGTAGAAATTTTTCCAAAAAACACATACAGATGGTCAACAGGTACATGAAAAGATGCTCAACATCACTAATTATCAGAGATTTGCACATCAGTACCAAAATGAGATATCACCTCACACATGGAAGTCTGTACCTATTTATTCCTTTCACCCATTTTACCCACACTCCAAACACTCTTTAAATGAGTATTATCAAAGGGACAAGAAATAACAAGTGTCGGTGAGTACATGGAGAAAAGGAAACCCTCACACACTGTTGGTAGGAATGTAAATTGGTGCCACCACTATAGAAAACAATATGAATATTTATTTAAAAAGTTAAAAATAGAACTACCATCTGATCCAGCAATTCTACTTATGGGTATTTATTTAAAGAAATATAATACACTACTTTGAAAGGATATATGCACACCTATACTTATTATAGCATTACTTTCAATAGCTAAAATATAAAACAGCCTAAAAGTCCATTGATGAATGAATGGAAAAAGAATATGTGGTATTCAAATACAATGAAATACTACTCATCCATAAAAAAAGGACTCACCATTTGTGACAGCATGAATGGACTTTGAGGGTATTATGCTAAGTGAAATAAATCAGAAGATAAATAAAAATACCAATTTATTTTACTTATATGTAGATTTTTTTGGTTGCTCTAATTGGTTCATCTTTCATTTATTTTTTAAAATTTTTTTAATTTTTATTGTTACAATTATCTTCATTTTCTCCCCATCCCTCCACCCCACCCCAGTCAATCCCACCTCCCTCCCTCACCTCTACCCTCCCCCTTGATTTTGTCCTTGTGTCCTTTATAGTAGCTCCTGTAGACCCCTCTCCCCACTATCCCCTCCCCACTCCCCTCTGGCTATTGTTACAGTGTTCTTAATTTCAATGTCTCTGGTTATATTTTGTTTGCTTTTTTCTTTTGTTGATTATGTTCCAGTTAAAGGTGAGATCATATGGTATTTGTCCCTCACCGTCTGGCTTATTTCACTTAGCATAATACTCTCCAGTTTCATCCATGCTGTTGCAAAGGGTATAAGCTCCTTTTTTCCCTCTGCTGTGTCGAATTCCATTGTGTAAATGTACCATAGTTTTTTGATCCACTCATTTGCTGATGGGCACTTCATCAAAATAAAAAGCTTCTGCATGGCTAAAGAAAACAGCATTAAAATGGAAAGAGAATCAACAGTATGGGAAAACATATTTGCCAATGATACCTCAGACAAGGGCCTGATCTCCAAAATATATAAAGAACTCACATGACTCCACTCCAGGAAGACAAGCAACCCAATTAAAAAATGGGCAAAGGACTTGAACAGACACTTCTCCAAGGAAGACATACAGAGGGCTCAGAGACATATGAAAAGATGCTAAGCATCACTAGCCATCAGAGAGATGCAAATTAAAACCACAATGAGGTACCATATCACACCAGTCAGAGTGGCCAACATAAACAAATCAACAAACAAATGTTGGAAAGGATGCGGAGAAAAGGGAACCCTAGTACATTGTTGGTGGGAATGCAGACTGTTGAGGCCACTGTGGAAAACAGTATGGAATTTCCTCAGAAAACTAAAAATGGAACTGCCCTTTGACCCAGCAATTCTGCTGCTGGGATTATACCCTAAGAACCCTGAAACACCAATCCAGAAGAACCTATGCAGCCCAATGTTCATAGCAGCACAATTTACAGTAGCCAAGTACTGGAAGCAACCTAAGTGACTATATGTGGATCTTAAATAAAAGTAAATGAATAAACAAGACATCACGAAACCAAACTCAGAGAAAACAGACTGGTGGTTGCCAAGGGGAAGTGTATAGGGGCAGAGGGTCTAATGGATAAAGAGAATTAAAAGGTACAAACTATCATTCATAAGATATTGTCATGGGGATATAGTATACAGCATAGCAACTATCGTCAATAATACTATACTGCACATTTGAAAGTTACTAAAAAAGCAAACCTTAAACATTGCCATCTCAAGAAAAAAATTGTAACTTAGGTGAAAGAGGATGGCTAGACTTATTATGGTGATCACTTTGCAGTGTACACAGATACTGAATCATTATGTTGTATACCTGAAACTCATATAATATTGTTTGGCAACTATACTTTGATGATAAAACTTTATATAAACATCAACAACTCAAGATGACACATACTACAGTGACTTGTATAAAAGGAATGTGTGCTCAGATGAACTGCCCTTGAATGCAGAAGGCTGATTGCAGTTCTGGACAGTCAGGATGGGAATTGTATCTGTGATAAGAATGGCACAAGGGTAGGCAGAAAGGATTTTAAAAGAACTGCTTGGAGGCCAGAGCATTACTCTACAGGGAAGGAAAAGAACAGCAATTCCATCTTTATTTCTGATTGTGGAGCAATGACTTCCCCAGCCTGAAAACAGTAAAAGTTACACCTATGCAAATTAGTGAAATATGCCACAAGGAATAACAGGAAAATGCAGGCATATTATTCTGCATAGTGGATCATTTATAAATCCGTGGTTAATATCTGAGCAGCTTCATGGAGCAAGAAGAAAACCCAAAACATAGATTACTTGCAACTAATTATCCTCAGTGTATTGCATTAATTATCCAGTTATTGCCACCAAACAATGCATGCCACTAACAACTATCCAAGTCATACATAATGCATAATAGATTGGAAAACAAATACCCAAACTAGTTATATTAAATCCACAACTCAAAATATAAACACTTTGCTTATTCACATTCCTCTACTTTTGGCATTTGGATTCTAATTTTTAATTCATTTATTTGCAAATATCAGCTTATCTCTTGGTAGATATTCTTCAAATGTATGTATCTGCAAGCAACAAGAACAAACAGAAACAAAAAAGAAAACAAAGAATAAATATACTTCAACCTGAACTAAACTGCTCTGCTTCCAAATAAGTTTGATTTGAAGTAATCTAATTACTCTATAAATGATCCCTTTCCTTCTCAAAGCTCACATCAGATAGCAAGGGACATTGGTGAACAGAGAAGAGAATAATCTAGGATTGAGGGAAAATTTTATAAATACAGTACAACATTCAGCCTAAGTATTCAAAAACTCAGGGACACGTCCATTCAATAGAGTAATATCCCGCATTCTGTGCAATTTTTCTCAATCTTTATGGGGAAACAACTGCTGTTAAAATGCTTAATTTTAAAGAAAAGGATGTTAAGATAGAGATGTTTAATCCTACAGTGAAGTTAGAAGCAAAGATTAATAATGTCTGTCAGAAAAAATGGCACATTTACAAGTTAGGCATTAAACAGGGCTATTTTGTGTATGTTTCTATTGTTCTGGGGAGCTGGATGTAGTAGACAAAAATATGGTGTTCAGTTCTTAATTCTCTATTCTCAATGTTTTTGATAACTGCAAAGAAAAGTTGTTTAAATTAGAACTTGTAACAATAATATACATTTACTAAATGCTCACATTTTCAGCTTTAAAACACAACCTAAACAAATATATCAAACATAATTCTTTTATTTAAAATACCGTATTTTCGGACTATAAGACACACATTTTCCTTCCAAATTTGGGAGGGAAAAGGGGGGTGCATTTTATAGTCCGAATGTAGCTTACCTGGCTCACTGGGGAGGGGGGGGGTGGCGGTGGAGCAGGTTTTTTTTTCCTATTTTCCTCCTCTAAAACCTAGGTGTGTCTTATGGCCGGTGCATCTTATAGTCTGAAAAATATGGTACATAAAAACCTGCTAGTTACTGTCCTGTTTTTGTCATCATTACCTTTACAGATTAAATATTTCATTCATTTACTCCAATTACATGTTTCTTATTCATTCTTTGATCAACGATTGAGCTCCTGCGTCCCCCCCAAAATCAGATGATTATTTTGCCAAATACAATTGATATTTTCAGATACCAATGTATAAGAAATTACACAAATACTACATAATTCTTCCTTAATATTGTCACTCCTCTTGACAGTTAAACACTGTCAGTCATTACTATTTATCTTCCCATTTCTCTGACCATGAATTTATACGTGTATACACAAGGTCTGTCCAGAAAGTATTCAGCCATGTACTATGCCAGAGAGAGACGTTTATTGAAGACACAAGACAAAAGAAATATTGTACATAGGACAATGATGCCAGAGTTCCCTTCAAAGTAGGCACCACGGGACTTCACACATTCTCCCAATTGCTATCAGCTGCTCTGTTGTATTTTCTTGAATCTCAATGACAGTCTGAAATCTCTTCCCTTTCAAAGGTGACTTTAGTTGTGAGAAAAATGAGAAGCCACATGGTACCAAAACTGGGCCATAGGGGTGCTGAGTCACCTAGGTGTCACCAAAAAACTCTGAATGAGAGGCGATACATCAGCAGATGCGTTGTCGTGATAAAGCTGTCATTTACCAGTTTCCCAAAGCTGCAGGCTTCTGAATCATCTCAATAGTTTGCATGGAAGAATATTCAAGTTTAATGCAAAATTTGGTGCAGATTCATTGCTCTACTTGCTCAGTCATTTTGAATGTCACAGCCACACAGTACACATGCTCACTCAATGGTGTCTACCACCCCACTGACTACTACAGTGAAGTCGTCATTGTTCACACATGTGCATCCCACTCCACCCTCCTTTGCTGCCAGGTTACCTTGATATTGGGCACAAACTGTTCTTGTTATGTTATAATGGTTGGACTTTTTCTAGACAGACCTCATATATAACATAGGTACATCAAACAGCTTTCTAGTTTTCCTTCTAATCACTTAATATATCCTCCAGCTCTATCCATATCAGCATCCTAGTGTAGGTGTGTTTACTTCATTCTCGCTAATGACTTTGGTATGGATGCTTTATGAGGTATGTAGCCTCTCTGATAAGCATTTAAGTTGTTAAAACTTCTTGGCTTTTTAAAATGTTTTAGTGAATATTTTAAAATAGGGTTGAGGAGTGACAGGTAATGCACTTTGTTACAGATACTGCCAATTCTTTACCAAAATAATTCAACAGCTTTTTCTCTCACCAACAACAATTAGGAATACACACCCATGTTCCTTCATAATACTTCTTTGTTATTGACTATCTCATGCTGAGAATATCTTCTTCCACTGATGATTACTAACAATAATTATCTTTTTATATATCACTCACTATATGGTATTGTTTTCTACCTTATAATCTTTGTAAGAATTTTATGTCATGGTTTGTTGATCATATTCATATTGAAGATTTCAACTTGGACATTAATCTTTTATCAATGGCAAATATTTTTTACATTATGCTATTCAGTTTTTTGTTTTTAATGCTGTATTGTACATGAGTTTTTTAATGTTATATAATTATACCAGGCAATCTTTTCCTTTATGATATCTGGATTGTGTGACTTGCTTATGAATATCATAAAATATTAGTTTATAGTTTATCATACTACTGTTCTTGTTTTTTAATCCATTAAAACATTACTTTTATAGATATATATATATAAATAAAATGTTCTAATATTTTTTCTTTACAGGAAAAACAGCTTCTGAAATGATTGAATTATTTATAATTGCTTAGTAATTTTTAATATTATCTATTATAAAACTTATGCCTATTTGTGAACTCTCCATTTTTGTGCTACTTGTTAATATCTGTTTAAATATGATATTATTTTAATTTTTGAATTTTAATAAATAATTTTTTATAACTGGCAAGGCATGTCCATCCATACTACTATTTTTCAGTATTTATTGATTATTTTAATGTTTTTGTGTTCAATTTAATGTTACACCACTAGCAAAAATTAATGTGAAATGGGGTAAAGACTTAACTATGAGACCTGAATCTGTAAAACTCTTAGAAAGTATAAGAAAATGTTCCTTGACATGGTCTTGGCAACAATTTTTGCATATGATACCAAAAACACAAGCAACAAAAGCAAAAATTAGAAAGTATGACTAAATAAAATATATAAGATTTTACACAGCAACAGAGATAATTAACAAAACAAAAGGGAGTCTATGAAATGGGAGAAAATATTTTCAAATTATCTCTTTGATAAGGTTAATATCCAAAATATAGAAAGAACTTATACAACTCAATTCAAAAAAAATCTGATTTAGAACTGGACAGAGAAACATAGAGACATTTTCTAAAGATGACATACAAATGGCCAACAGGGGGCTGAAGGTCACTAATTATAGGGGAACTACAAATCAAAGCTACAATGAAATATTATCTTAGACTTTTTAGATGGCTATTATCACAAAGACAAGCAATAACTGTCTGTGAGAATGTGGAGAAAAGAGAACCCTCATGCACTATTGGTGGAAATGTAAATTGGTGATGCCACTATGGAAAACAGTATAGATGTTCTTTCAAAAATTAAAAATAAAACTATCATATGATCCGGAAGACTTACTTCTGGATCTGGATCTGCACCCCAATGTTCTTTGCAGCACTATTCACAATAGTTATGCTACATGAACAACCTAAGTGTCTCTCAACAGATGAAGGGATAAGAAGATGTGCTGTGCAGATGTAATGGAATATTACTCAGCCATTAGTAAGAAGGAAATTCTGTCATTTTGGACCACACAGATGGACCTGGAGGGAATTATGCTGTGAAATAAGTCAGACAGAGGAAGACAAACATTGTGTGATGATAGCACTTACATCTGGAACCTGAAAATATCAAACTCATAGAAACAGAGAGTATAATGGCTGTTACAAGGGGCTGGAGTGAAAATGAGGAGATGTTGGTGAGAGGGTACAAATTCCCAGTTTTAACATGAATAATTCTGGATGAATAATTATTCATGCATAATTAACATGAATAATGCTGTCTAATATGCAGCAGGGTGATTATAGTTAATAATACTTTTCTAAATACTTGAATGCTTCTAAGAGAGTAGATCTTAAATGTCTTCATGACAGAAAATAAATAATTATATAACATGATGGAGTTGTTAGCTAAGGATACCTTTGTAATAATTTTGCAGCATGTCTATCAAATAAACACGTTGAACACCTTAAACTTATATAATGTTATATATTAATGACATTGCAATAAAGCTTGGAAAATAGACAGAAAAAACAATATCAAGAGGGAGAGAGAGGAAGTGCCACAAACCCATCTTTCTCTGGATTTTCTTAATTTGGAAGAAAGTATATTTACTAACTGGACCTGAGATCTTGTCCAAGATATGAGCTCTGGCTTTGTTTCCCAACAATGGACCTCAGCTCAACACGTCAATAAGAAATGACAATATGATACTCAAAACTTACTGGGCATGAAGTAAGAGTACATTAGAACCCATGGAATAAACTAAAAAAAAATCAGTGAAATCAATAAAGATAAATTTGTGTTTATAAAGTGAGTAATAAAAATGTTAGTTACACTTACATGGAATATTTTGTATTATTTTTAAATAAAATATTAATTTACCTTACTGTAGCTGAGTCATTTGATTGATTGATTTTAATTAGTTTACTCATCTGAAATTTGTCAAAGGAATGGAATACTTCTATCTTGCTAGTTTGGGAAGGTTCTGAAAGTTCAAGTGGCTCCTTCTGTGTATTCACTCTTGTTTATTGATTTCCTTCCCTTGTTTCCCTGTAATCCACTTTCTACATTCCGAGTCTTTTAGGATGGCCCTGACTTCCATTTCAGCAATAGTTGTGACAGCCTCACTCAAAGATTTCATTTCCTGTTCTCTTCTTTATTTTCTGCATTAATGTATACTTCTCTAGGTCACAGGGGTGTCCTAGTCAGACCCAGAAAGCCTTCACTGATAACGATTAAGATACCAAATGAACTGTACCCCAGCCAAAAGAGTTGTGGTCTTAGAAGTAGAGACTGTGATTCCCTGTTCTTAGAGCTCTGAGGAGATGTACATAGGGGATAAACAAGGTTTCTCTGGATCAAATGATCCTTGGTTTGGGAAGTATGATCCAATAATTGCTGGAGTAAATTTAAAGGATACTGTGTAATTTCCTGCAAGAAGAATTGCTCTGTCAGTTTCCATCTGCATAATATTATTGGCTGAAAGATTAGGGCTTAAAGGCTTATACAGTCCTTAGATTTTGGAAATTTTTCCTAAATACTGTTTAGCTTGTTTCCCATATCTGCCTTTGCTAGGAATAAACAGTTCATCTCTGCTTCAGATCTCTGCATAACCTAACTGCGTCAACACCAAATAACTATGGCAAAATTTACAAAATGGATAAAGAAGACATTTGGAAGAATTTCTTAAGGCATTGATGAAAACATGTAAAAACCAACAGATTCTGTGAACAAGAATGTCAGTTCTCCTCATACCCCTAAAGAAGTCTGTAAATTTGAAGGAGAAGCCCAAAGAGCATTCAGTGCAATGACGAAAGCTGTCACTATCCCCAAAAGCCTATTCATAGGTGAAGAAGTCCACTTTGCATGCTCTGATACACAAAAAACAAGTGGTATCCCCAAGTAGAGAATGAAAGAGAAAATAGTCTTTAATTTTTAATTACCTTTTCCCCCTTAACACTTTGTACTATGAGTTTTTATGGGGGGGGGAAAGGAGTAGGGGTGTGTTAAGAAGAGGTGGGGATGCTGATAAAAATCAGAAGCTTAATGGCTATAGTATTACCTCCCTAAGGTTGTTATTCCCTCTACCCTCCCAATTCCACTTGAAAAGAGATCCCAGGAGACAATGACCTCTGGCTCTGAGAAAAATTAGTCAAGTTTGTTATCTTTCTTTTCACCACTATATGCACTAATTCTTCAGAATTTTATAACAAACTAAGCTCTGCACTGACAGTCTGTAGATGAACTGAACTACTCAAGTTCAGACCAATCAGGCAAGTCCCAAAAGGGATTGTTTTTTTTTTCATTGACAGGATGGGAAAGACTTATTGCAGTGCTGAAAGAAAATGTTAAAGATGTATTTCTTAAGAAATCCACAACGATCTTTGTCAATCTGGTTCCTATCAGCACAAGATTTCTGCACAGAACTGCCTATAAATAGAACAAACAAAACTTGTTTCTTAAATTCTCCTTTAGTTTAACCTTTTTTAAAACACAATTTGGCTACTTGTCTCCAAGGATTGAGAAAACAAGCTAACAATTTCCTTGCACAGACGTCTTGGAAAGGTCTTCAATAGTGTTTAGCTTACAAGCCACTAATTAAAATAAATTCTTTGGGGATTCTCTGGGAAAAGTATCCTTAAATTGTAGAGGTGCTCCTACATGCTAGGATTTGCTTATTTATTTAGGTCTTAAATCTCTATAAAAATCACTCTTGAAAAATGTCATTGTATTGATTACCTTCCTAAAATGATAGCATCCCTTTTTATTAGACCATGTCCAAGAGGCAGTGAAAATTTATCTTATCTTATGTGACATTCAGAAAAACAGTCTGGAAAACTAGGAGAAAAAAATCCAAGAGCTATTTAAAGTAAGTGTATTTAACCTTAATAATCACTTATATCAATTCTGCAACTACACAAATATTTATTGGTTCTAACCTTTTGCTTTAGTTAGGAAAATTACTGAAATTAGATGAAGATATTATATTATATTCTTGTCCTAATTCATACAGCTCAATTTTAAACACTGGATAATCAGTAAATGTTAGGTTATATTAGTTATAGAACACTGAAAGAAAAAAAATAATAAAATTATCATAAAATTGGATATTATAAAATGTTAAAGGAATAAAACTGATATAAATAATCAATGTGAACAAATCTTTGCCACTAGGAGTCTAACAGAATTGTGGTGAGGTCTTCCTTGATGGTAGTAGCAATGGATGAAAAAGAGGAGTGAACTGTCTCCACTAAGATGTAAAAAATTGGAATTAAATCCATCTCAGTCTGAGATGGAGCATAACCCTCCCACCCATGGCCTTATACTGGTGTATGTACAACTTGAAATCAGAGACCACCTGCAACAGAGAAAATCCTCTTCTCTACCAATTTTCACATTCTTAGCTTACCTATTTAGTGTTTTTCTTTCTTCCTTATGTTTGGATAAAGTAATACAGGGATAGTTATAAATAGTAGACTCCTATAATAGGTCAAATTATTTCTTCCCAAAATTCATATGACCCTCAGGGTGAACCTTGTTGGAAATATGGTTGCTGCAGATGTAATTTGTTAATATGAGGTCATCATTGAGTAGGGTGGACCCCAAAATGATTGAAGTCCTTATAAAAACAGAAAGCTTGAATGCAAACAACACATGCAGAGAGGCACCCGCAAAGCCCCAGAAGCTAGAGGGAAGAAGGCACAGAAGAGCTTGCTCTTCACAGCCTTCAGGAGGACCCAATGCTGCCAACATCTTGATCTCACATTTCTAGCTTGCAGGACAGTGAGACGATAAGTACATTTTTTGAAGCCACTCAGTTTATAGCATAATACTTCATTAAAGAAGCCTGAGAGAACCAACACAATTGCCTAGATATGGACCCTCTAGACCACATTTTCCAAACTTACCTGGTCATCAGAATTATTTGTGCAACTTTGAAAAATATAGATTCTGCTGGAAACTTCCACAATTGATTTTGATTCATTATGTTTGGGGTAGGTATGGAAATCTTTACTGAAACAAAAGAACAACCAAACTAAAAGAACTAAGGTCTGTGATTCTGATGTAAAGTTGGATTTGAGGCCTTTTACTCAAGGAAAACAGTATGGAGAGAATTTTTCAAATGTCAAAAAACCTGTTTTTTTTGTTCTAATGTTTCTATAATTTACATGGTAAAGTTAAAAAATATATATTTTTTTATTTCTCAGCCTCAGTTTTCTCTTCTGCAAAATGAGAAGATTGGACCTTACCGTAAAAAGCAGAAGTCCATCATCAAAAGTGCTCTCATTAATAGTTCTTCCCTATTTTGATCAATGATAAGAATATGTAAAGCAGGTGTTCAAGTAGTGTCATTTTGTTTAACATCATTTCGTTAGATCATTCTCCAATAAGCCACCTGTACACAAGTAAATGTCATCAACTTAACTCTTTCATAGATCAATTAGGCTACAGTAAAGTTGGTTTCATCATACATCATTTCAGTGAAGTTCCCAGACCCTATGAAGGACAATAGACATTACTGTCTGATGTCTTCTCTGTCATTGTACATGTGCCAGTCAGTAACAACTTCCACTTCCCTTTGTAGGTCAGATTCCACATGAAATAGACTCTTAGTTGAACACCTGTGTGCAGGTGGGTTAGTACAGGGAGAGGAAGTCAGGATGGGCAGGGAGAAAAGTAGAACAACCATGGAGTCATAGCAGAGCCCACCTGTAACACCTGAGCTGGAGTATCCCTTCAGACAAGTCTCTAATTGAAGTCAGGGGCTCAGGACTATGGACCTGCTTAGACATGGGTTGCTTCCAGAGAAGGCATGGAGCTTGTGTAAGGCAGCTTCCTTCAGTTGAGGAGAATTCTGGGGAAAGAACCAGGCTGAGAGGGATCAACAGGCAGCAGTCTGGACAGCTGGTGAAAGGAGTGCCCCAGTCCTAAAGGCAGGTGGTCTCCTGTAGGCTCACTACAACTTCTGCTACAGTTCACTCCTATGCCTTTTGATTCAGTTTGCTTTGTATATTCTTCCCATCTGAGAACAGCTACTCCAGGACAGTAACTTGAAGATGAGGAAGGTTAGTTGAGTAAACTATAGCCTTCACGGCTTGGAACTTCCAACCAGATAGTTTCTTCTCCTTCACTTTACTATTTTCAACTCTCTTCACTCTCAGCTACCCCCCCGCCCCGCTGATCTATGTGTCAGGCCCTGCAATAGACTCTGGGGGTACAGAACTCACAGTGGCAAGCCAGACAAATAAATAAATATGTACATAAGTAGATAAGTAAATAAATGAATAAATGAAGGAAGGAATAAATAAATAACTGCAACACAATTGAAGACTCAAATTGACAGGGGAAGATACATAAAAGAGAGAAGAAAAACTCAGTCCTGCAAAACTACACAAAATGATAATGATCCAACTTGACTAGAATGAGAAAATAATTCTTTGGCTTTGTTCTTGTTTTTGTTGTGTTTTCTATTTTGGGAAATAAGAAAATAACATTATAAGCAGGAAAAAAGAGCCATTGCAAAGATGGAGATATCAGCAAAGCATGACATATTTGGGAATGCAGTTCTCTTTACCACAGAATTTAGCCCACAGTTGGAGAGGAGTGAGAGATCAAATTCTAGAGTATAATTAGCAAGATTGAGTAGATTAAGCTGCAATGCTTGGATGCCTGGGTTTGATCCTAGGGGCCAAAAGCATCAACAGAGCTATTTTTGTACAAATGATGACATCGGGAGTGGCGTATGTATGTGCAGTGTGTGCATGTGTGTGCATGTGTGGGAGAATAAAATTTGCTGACAGTCATTAGGCTGAGTTGTAATGCTGGAGAGTTAGAGAAGGTTGAAGGCAAATACGCCATTTAGGAAGTTATTACAGAGTTGCTGGTAGGATGCCGTAAAACACCTTGGCGGTTGTCTCTGATGGGACTGGTGATGTGGCAGTGGCTGAGTTCTCCCTTCTAGCTAGGAAGGCTGAGTGTATAGTGAAGACAATACTCAAGATCTGAACCTCAGAGAAGAAGCAAAAGCCACATTGGGGCCCACTGAATTCATAGGAAAGTATAATTTGTTAATTTGTGCATTCAGTTTTTAAATGCAGGAAGTTTATTTTGCCCTGCATAATTTTTCTCAGGTTTTTTTTTAAGGTATGTCAGCATAGCAGTGTAGCCTCATTTATGTGCCTTTGTGCAACTGTTGCCATTTTAAAAGACAGATATAAAGGTGTCTGGCAGGCTTTATGCAATACTCAGCATGTGGCTTTGTGCAAATAGATTCATAATACCTTTGGGTAAAGACGGTATCATGAGCCAGTCTGAAGTTATCTATAAATGGACAATGACAGATTTTTCAGCAAGTTGTCACCTATTTTCTTTCTACTTTCTCACTATCATCGAGTATAGCACCTCTGACTTCAAAGTGTTTTACAAATGGTAACTTATGTCTTTTCACACCCTTCCTGTGAAATACAATTATGTTGAGAAAACCTGCTATATTTTGAGAGGCAGGTGAGGAGAAAGAAAAATACAGACAATTGTTTATCTCTTTAGTAAGGATAAGAGGAGAAAATTACTGTAAGATTCTTCAGTTCAGATTCAATTATTTGAGAACCCTGCTTCTCTGCTTAATGTGAATGCCCTGCAATTATTTCTTCACCACCATTGTCCCTGAATCTCATCAATTTCATAAATTATAAAAATAAACTAACCCCAATAGCTATTTATACCAGAAGAAGGAACATTTCTAAATGTCAAAACTTGATAGTTTCTTCTATTCCATCTTGAACAAAGTGAAGGAATCTATACTTTTTCTAAAACCCTGGAGTAGAGTCTAAAGTCTTATTCTAAAAAAACAGCACAGGACTGTAGAACAGGGTTTTGATGAAAAAAAAAAGAAATATTTGTAAAATAATTGATTTGTAAATTATTTGAGACATAAGCATAAACAGTATGAGCTTTTACAATTTCATTTATTAAGAGGGAAGTCAGAACTCTGATGAGCTCATCTATTGTTGAATCTAATAATAGCACCAACTGACTCAGATACAATAGGATTTTGTCAGTTCTTATATGTCAGAGGAACATGTTAACTAATCAGACATCAGATTTTCAGATGTTCACAGAACCTGATTGTGCTCACCCACATTGGTCATTATTTCAGGAATGACTCTCCAAACAAACATTAGGATCCATAGTAAAGCATTAAATCTCAGATATTCACTAAAAGTGACTCACTTCACAGTCAGAACGCAGCCAGGAATCTGCCCAAACTGAATAAAACAATACTGGAAAACATATCATCAAAAGCAATAGTTCTGATCCCTTAAGAGTCTGAAGCCAGGTCAGCCTGATAGCCAGGCATGCCCGGTGTGTCAAAGAGCTGTTAATACCAATTTCAGTTCTATCTCTTTTTAACTGTGTAGCTTTGGGTATTAATTAACCTCTTTGATACTCTGTTGCCTATGCAAATATTGAATATGTGGGTCAGCAAATTATCTCAACAAAATTACTCATTTCCCAGAGACTGTTTTAGCTGTACATTTGGAGAGCACTTCTTATCTAGTTGATTCTCCACAATTCTTGTCTATACAGATGTCATTGCTTGGATTAAGTATCAAATGTGATCAGTAAACTAGTAAAGGCATAAATTGTTATTCTAGAAGCAAACTCACCAAATGATTTTGCCATGTTGAAGACTGGATAGATGTCAAGTTTGGAGGATCCCACTTCATTTTTTAGACCAATAGATGTTTCTCTCCCACATCGATGTTTCTGTCCTTCCTTTTCTCCCTCCCCTCCCCTTAGAATAAATAAAAGAAAAAAATGTTAACCATACAATTACCATAAAACTAAGCCCTCACTCTCATAGACATTTTCCCAAGAGAAATGAAAACTTTGTGTTAATACAAAATGCCTGCAATGAATGTTTATAACAGCTCTATTTATAACCACTAAGAACTGGAAACAACCAATACAGCCTTCTTCTAGTGAATGGAGGAACAAAGTGGGGTACGTGATACAATGGGATCCTACCGAATAATAAAAACAAGCCATTGATTCAAGTAGGAACATAAGGAATCCTATGCATGTTGCTGAGTAAAAGAATCCGAGCACAAAGGTTTCAATACTTTATAATTCCATTTCTATGACATTTTAGAAAGGGCAAAATTATGGGATGGGCAACAATAAGTTGGATCAGTGGTTTCTCAGGGTTGGAGCAGAGAGAGGAGCTCACTGCAAAGGGTCAGCACAAGAGAATATTCTGAATTGGTTGAACTGTTCTGTATCACAACTGTGATAGTGGATACAAAGTTCTGAGCATTTGTTCAAACCAATAGAATCATATACCACAAAGAGTGAATTTTACCATATGTGAATTTATAAAAATTAAATAGGATATGAGAAAAACCCAAACAGAACATGAACTGTACCAAGTGAACTGGGTAACAAATGAATAACAATAATACACTGAAGGAGAGGAGGAGAAAAATAACCTATGTAACTTTGCAAAACATTTTGATTGGGTAATGAAAAGCTGAAGACAAAAAGTACTATAAACAAATTATCTATTCAAGTCAGAAAATAGTTTCTCACCAGACTATGAGTTAGTGATTCTAAAACTTTTTAGGGGACACTAAGTTTGAACAAAGAAATACATACATTGTAGAAATTAGAGCCAGAATTCTTGCTGTTGGAGAGAAAAGTTAAAAGGGCTAGAATGAACTGTATATTAGAATTGAATTGGAAGCATCAGACTTAACACACCTTTTCTGGGTGGGGGTACAGCAAACTTTATTGATGGTGCATGGCAAGATAGGGCTCCCTAAGCCTCTCCCCTCTTAAGAGGGTCTGGGATGGACACTGGAGATTAGGAGATTCTCTGTGTGTTGGGGAATCGATTTGGGGCAAGGACTCCCCAGCAGTTGAGGGCCTCTCTTCCTGTTGCTGAGGCTGGTGGTCCAGGGACCTCTTACTCCTCTGCACTCCAAAGGCCATGTTGACCATAAGGTCCATCATCCTGTTACTGCAGCAAATTCATTGTCATACCAGGAAATAAGCTTGACAAAGTGGTCATTGTAGACAATGCCAGTCTCAGCATCAAAGGTGGAGGAGTGGGTATCACTGTTAAAGTCTCAGGAGACAACCTGGTCCTCAGTATAGACCAGGATGCCCTTGAGGGAGCCCTCTGATGCCTGCTTCACTACCTTCTTGATGTCATCATATTTGGCAGCTTTCTCCAGGTGGCAGGTCAGATCAACAACCAACACAATGGGGGTGGGGACACGGAAGGCCATACCAGTGAGCTTCCCATTCAGTTCAGGGATGACCTTGTCCACAGCCTTGGCAACACCAGTAGAAGCAGGGATAATGTTCTGGGCAGCCCCTCAGCCATCACACCATACCTTTCCAGAGGAGCCATCCAAAGTCTTCTCAGTAACAGCGACTGCCTGGACTGTAGTCATGAGTCCCTCAACGATGCCAGAGTTGTCAATGATGACCTTGACTAGGGGTCCAAGCACCTGGTGATGCAGGAGGCATGGCTGACAATCTTCATGGAGTTGTCGTACTTGTCATGGTTCACAGCCATCACAAACATGGGGGCATCCCCAGAATGGGCAGAGATGATGACCCTGTTGGCTCCACCCTTCAGGTGAGCCCCAGCCTTCTCCATGGTAATGAAGACACCAGTTGACTCCACAACATATTCAGCACCAGCATCACCTCATTTGATGTTGGCAGGATCTCACTCCTGGAAGATGGAGATGGACTTTCATTGATGACAAGCTTCCTGTTCTCAGCTTTGACTGTGCCTTTGAACTTGCATGAGTAGAATCGTACTGGAACATGTAGACCATGTAGTTGAGGTCAATGAAAGGATCACTGATGGCAACAACATCCACTTTGCCAGAGTAAAAAGCAGCCCTGGTGACCAGGCACCCAGTACAGACAAATCCATTCACTCTGATCTTCAGCATTGTGTCTCAGGGTTGAGGCTGGCACTGTGCAGGAAGACAGGGTTGTCTGTCAAACAGGAGGTTCCAAGAGCCAAAATGAACACACTTTAAAATCAGGTAGATGTATTGGTTGATAGATAGAGAGATACATAATACACAAATGTAAAATATATATGAATGTGTATGGAAACATGGGTTAGTGTACACAGATATATTTTCTAAGCTCTGTCAACAATGGAAGCCTAGAAACAATGACACCTCGATAGCAACGAGCATATCATGCTGTCAGATCTTTCTAAGGGCCATTTGCAAAATGAGGGAAAACTTGAAGAAGAATTACAGCCCATATCTGGGACAGGAAATATTGGCAGATGAGTCTGGAGCATCTTGTGCCAAAAAGTAAGAACGCTTAAAAATATATATATATGGCACATGTCAACGGGGCAAGGGAGCCACCCTGAGTTTCCAGTGCCCCAACCGTGAACTTATTGGGCCACAAAAAAATAGTATTAGCACTGGATTATAACCCATAAATAAAATAAATAATTCCATACTGAAGTGAATAAATAATTGAATGAATAAATAAATGAGGAATAAAACAAAGTTATTCCTTATAGAGTTCCAACTAATAAAAGCTGAAAGAATAGAAAAATGGAAAATCAACATTAAAATGCCAGAATAATAATTACCTTAGATCAGAACCAATGAAAACAAAATTAGTCAGCAAAACTTTGAGGAAAGATGGGATCTTGCAGAGTTTCAAATCACTTATTCTTTATAATGGGAAAAATAGTATATTTTCAGTGGAGACACTCAGCCTAAACCACCCTAATGAGAAAATCACCATTAACTTCACCACTAATAAGACATTTCAACATCATGTACATTTTAATTCGATGCACTGAGAAGGGCACACTACTTCCATGGTATATTGATAAAAATAAAAATTTAGCTTCAGTGTAATAATTGAGATAATATTTTTAAGTACTTAGTGTCTGGTACAAAGGAACCATAGTGTTAGACTGAAAATTGAATGAAAGTGAAAAAAATAGCAGAGTTTCTTAGAAACTGAAAATTAGTTTTGGGTAGATACTACACATGTGGGCACAGTTTTAAAACACTTCACCCAGCGATATACAAACAAGAACAAATTAGCTGTGATGTAAAGGATAAGTACTTGAAATGCTGAGTGAAGGAGTGATTCCAGTCAAGTGGTGTTAATCAGGGAATGCTAAAGATAAATCATTTTTTCACAAATATTGTGTATCTGATGAATCCATCCTCAAGAGTACTTCATCATTTTTAATAAAGCAAAATTATATTTCATTTGTGAATAGTTAATGCATTTCTGTACTAATAGCAAGCACAAGTAACTGCTTAACTTGATAATATATTGAGCCAGCAGCTTTTGTGAGTTCGATAACTTTGGCAGTTGTATACACCTACCACAGTTGCAATTATCACCTCTTTTGGTGAATTAACCTCAATTTCTGATCTTTTTCCCAACATATAATGCAGTAGTTCTACATAAACAGCTTTCCAATGCCACAGCTCTACTGGTTTAAAACTAAGATTCTTCACATCTTCCTTAAAATTAATCTTTTCCCACATCATTTTAGAAAGTATGTAGTTGTATAACATCAGTTATTTGGAAGTCTTTCCATTGAACTGAAATGGTCAATGACTTTTATTAGTATTGCATGTGTTAGTTAATGAAAGTATGTACAGAACACTGACTAGTAGTGCCAGGCATTTGACCAAATGCTAAAGACTCAACAGGGAAAAAGACACTGTCCATGTAGTATGCTAAGTGAGATAAATGAGAGAAAGAAAACTACCATGTGATTACACTTGCATGTGGAATCTAAAGAACAATGGAAACCACCAGACAAAATAGAAACAGACAAATGCAGAGAACAAATTGATGGTTGCTACAGGGGAGGGGGCTTAGGAAACTGGGTGAAAAAGGTGAAGGGAGTAAGAAGGGACAATGTGTATTTAGTGCTTACTATGACTTAGAGACATCGTG
This sequence comes from Desmodus rotundus, assembly GCF_022682495.2. Lineage (NCBI taxonomy): Eukaryota > Metazoa > Chordata > Mammalia > Chiroptera > Phyllostomidae > Desmodus > Desmodus rotundus. The sequence goes on from NC_071390.1 coordinate 111,066,212, forward strand.
CTAAATGCCTTCCCCATGTTATTTTTTAATTTTTATTGTTATTCAATTACAGTTGTATGCCTTTTCTCCCCATCCCTCCACCCCACCCCAGGTGAACCCACCTCCCTCCCCCGCCTCCACCCTCCCCCTTGATTTTGTCCATGTGTCCTTTATAGTAGTTCCTGTAAATCCCTCTCCCCACTACCCCTCCCTACTCCCCTCTGGCTATTGTTAGATTGTTCTTAATTTCAATGTCTCTGGTTATCTTTTGTTTGCTTTTTTCTTTTGTTGATTATGTTCCAGTTAAAGGTGAGATCATATGGTACTTGTCCCTCACCGCCTGGCTTATTTCACTTAGCATAACGCTCTCCAGTTCCATCCATGCTGTTGCAAAGGGTATAAGCTCCTTCTTTCTCTCTACTGCATAGAATTCCATTGTGTAAATGTACCATAGTTTTTTTATCCACTTATTTGCTGATGGGCACTTAGGTTGCTTCCAGTACTTGGCTATTGTAAATTGTGCTGCTATGAACATTGGGGTGCACAGGTTATTTTGGATTGGTGTTTCAGAGTTCTTAAGGGTATAATCCCAGCAGCAGAATTGCTGGGTCAAAGTAAAAATAAATTTAAAAAAATTTAATTTTCAATTACAGTTTACATTTAATATTATTTTGTATTAGCTTTAGGTTAATGGGATAATGGTTAGACAATCTATACTTTACAATTTGTCCCCCTCCCTGATATTTGTAGACTCAATAAAAAGAAAGACAATTGTCCCTGAACACAAGGAAATGTAATGTATGCAGAGATTTACTGACTATTTCTTCTCTTCCTCACATTAACCATCTCATCATCTCACTAGCTGTCAGGCAGGACCATGAGACTGACCTTGGCCAAAGAGCTGTGGGTAGAAATGACACATGTGCCATTTGAGCTGAGACTGCAAATCCCATGTGCAGTTCTCCAATAACTTTTGATATGCCACAGTGATTGAGAAAATCATGTTTTCCGTAGAATCTCAGGTACATTTGCATGTAGAAACTTTATTTAGGGGAATCCTCTCAGGGACAAAATGTAAGAAAATGAAGTAGGTAGGATTGGGCAGATGGAGAATAAGATGTTTTTTAGAACAGAGGCTTCAGCTCATCCCAGGGATTCCTGGAGTTCAAGGGCTTTCAGGTTTGTCTCAATTTGAGGCAAAGATACTGCGTCTTTTTAGTCCTTTGTCAACTAGTTACTGAATTAGGTTGCTTCTGAGAGAAGGCAGCTACCTTTGGCCTTCGCCTGGAAATTTATGGGATTGGAATTCAGCAATGAGTCTATATGCGATGAGTCTACATGCAGCTAACAGTCTAGGTAGATGGAATACTGGGTGTTGCGGTACTGAAGGGGAGTTACGGTTGACACAGCACGTCCCCTACTATGAGAACTCCAGGAACCTATATAGTTGAGGTTGGTTCCAGTAGTTGACAATCATGAATAAAGCTGCTATGAACATCCATGTGCAAGTCTATAGAAGGGAATATGTTTTTACTTCTCTTAGGTAAATATTGTGTTGGCCAAAGTGTCTATCTAGGTTCTTTTTCTGTAAAATAAAGGACACATTTTTCATTTTCACAAGTAACTTTATTGATTTGACTATTTTGAATATGTCAGCTGTCTCCTGTGTGGTATAATGTTGATTGTTCTCCATTAATGTCTTGATTTGATTGCTAACAGTTTCAACAGGTCTACCCAACCATGGGACATTATTTAGTGAGAGATCTCCAGCAGGAAACTTCGCAACCACTTCTGACACATATGATCAGTCACAGTCCCTTCTCCATACACTTCACAAATCTTTTTGTTGCATTTCAGTTGTGTTTTTCCCTTTCTTGAAATAATAAAGCATAATATGCCAAAAATGTTGCTCAGTTACTTCCATCTTCAATATTAAAATTACTACACAAAAATTCACTAATTTTGATGTTTTTTTTTTTTAATTCACACTGGTATGACAGCTGTTATAGTACAGTCTAACAAAATTGTTTCCAGTGAAATTAAAGACAACTAAGCACTACTAGAGTCACCTTAGAGAAAAAAACAAGAGAACTTTTTGTCCAACCCAGTACCTAAAAGTAACGTGAAATCCCTTTGTAACTTCGGCAAAAAAAAATCAAGTGAACTTTTATGTACATATCTCTTTTTCTGTCCCACAAATGTATTTCTTTATGTCAATATTACATTGTTTTGATTACTGTACCTGTATATATCCCAAGTTCTGTTAGTTTGAGTCCTCACACTATTTTTCTTTTTTAGTTATTTTTGACTATTTTAGTTTCTTTGTATTTCCATATAAATTTTGACATCCCTTTTTGAATTTTCACAAAGCACTTTATAAGATTTGTATTGGGATTGAGTAGATAGATAGATGCATTTGTGGAGAAATGACATCTTAACGTTATTGTGATATTCAATCCACAGGTGTGGTTTATCTCTCCATATACTTAAGCATTTTATAATTTTTCTCAGCAATATTGTTTAGTTTTCAGTATACAGTTCTTGTGAATCAAAATTTTTCCATAGGTATTTCAGATTTTGATGCTATTGGAAATATTTTTAGTTTTTAATTCTAAGTTTATCATTATATAGAAATAGAACTAATTTTTGTATATTGATTTTCATATTCTGCAAACTTCTGAAATTCACTTGTTAGTTCTAGTAGGTTTTTATGCATTCCACAGGATTTTCTACAGAAACAATATTATGTTGTCTGTGCATGAAGATAGTTCCTTTCTGGATATTTATTTATCATGCTTTGTTGCCCTCGTTAAAACTTCAAGGACATTGTTTAATAGAAATGGTGAGAATAGGTATCCTTACCACATTCCTCATTTTAGGAGCTTTATACAATTAAATATGATGTTAATTGAAGGTTTTTGTATTGTGGCATTTTATCAAGTTGGGAAAATTTTCTTTTAAAAAATGTTTATTCTTTTAATATCAGAAATAAATGCTAGATCTCATCAAATACCTTTTCTGTATCTATTGAAATGATGAGGTTATGTCCTTTATTAGTTTATTTATATGATAAATTACATTAGTTGATTTTAGAATGCTAAACTAACCTTGCAGTTCTGAGATAAATTGTAATTATTTTATATTGCCTATTTACATACTTTCATATTCAATTCCCTAAAATTTTGTTAAGAATTTATGTGTGTTTGTGCATTTATGAGAATTATGGGCTTGTATTTTTCTCACTTTTAATCATTTGACTGATTTTAATATAAGAATTTTGATATTGAATAAATTAGGTAATATGCCCTCTTCTTCAATTTTATGGAATAGTTTGAGTATAACTGGTACTATTGCTTGAAGTTTGGTTAAATTCACCTTGAATACTTCTGGTCCTAGAGTACTTTTGTCAAAAGAAAGTATTTACACACAAATACAATTTCTTTCATAGATTTGAAGCTATTTAGGTTTTGTTTTTCATTGTTTGTCCTTTAGGGAGCATTGCTAATTATAGTTTTCCTTTCAGTAACTTTTTCCGTACCATCTGAGTTGGGAAGTCTTAATGGCATAAAACTGTTCAGCATATTCCTTTCTTATGCTTTTAAGTCTACAGAACTGTAGCGATGGTTCCTATCTCATTCCCGTTATTTGTGTCTTTTTAGTTTCATGATCAGTTGACTTAGGGATTGATCAACTTTTATTTACCTTTCCAATGAGACAGTTTCTACTATTTTCTCTTTTATTTCATTATTTTTGCTTTAATTATTATTATTTTTTCTTTTGCTTTATTGTGTTTAAAGCTTTACTTTTTTGTTTGTTTCTTGTGAGAATAGTTTGGGTAATTGATTAAAATACTTCTTGTCTAATATACAGGCATTTAGTGTTATCAGTTTTCTCAAAATACTGTTTCAGCTGCATCCCACAAATTTTGATGTATTGTGTGCACATTTTCATCCTGATAAGAATAATTTCTAAGTTCCTTTTTTAATGTCTCCTTTGGCTCATAGCTTATTTAGAAGTGTGTTACTTATATCCCCAATATTAAAGGATTTTCCAGATATATATTTACCTTATGTTTAGTTTAATTTCACTGTGGTAAGAGACTATGCTTTTATCTTCTTAAAATTAATCTTTATTTTTTGAAACTTGGTTTATTACTCAGAATATGGTCTCTCTGGTAAATGTCTTGTGTGCACTTATAAATTTTTTATCCCACTGCAATTCGCTGAGGTGCTTTGTAAACATTAGTTAAGTCAAGTTGGTTGATAATGTGAATCCAGTATTCTCAATCCTTACTGATTTTCTGTGTGCTCATTCTGTTAATATTGAGGTGGTTTTCTTGAAATATCCTACATTATTGTGGACGTCTCTGTTTACTTATTTGTTTACTTATTGTCCTAAAAGTCTATAGGAATTTTTATCTGTTTATTTTCAAATTTTATTTTTCAATTACATTTAATATTCATTATTAATTTGTGTTAGTTTCAGGTGGAGAGCATAGTGGTTAAATAATCACATACTTTACAAAGTGTTCTACCCAATATTTCTAGTGCCCACCTGGCACCATACATTATTACAACATTATTGACTGTATTCTCTATGCTGTACTTTATACCCCCATGATTATTTTGTATCTAGCAACTTCTACCTCTTAAACATTTACCCTTTTATTCAGTCCCTCATCGCCTAGAGGCGATTATACTAAGTGAAATAAGTCAGTTAGAGAAAGACAAATACTATATGATTTCACTTATATGTAAAATCTAAAGAATAAAACAAGGAAACAAACATAATTATGGATATATTTAGTACCTTTGTTGTTCATCAATTTTAGTTTCATGTATTTTTACCTCCATTATTATGTGCAGAAACATTTAGACTTCTGTTATCTTGATGAGTTGATTCCTTTATCATTTTGATATAGGCTTCTTCATTCCAAGTAATATTGTTTTCTCTGAAATCTACTTTGCCTCATATTAATGAAACAAGTGTATTTAAAAAATCAGTATCAGCATTATGCGTTTGTAGATTTTCAAGATTTTTTTGTGTGTGTTTAAGTCGATTTTCTATAGCCAGTGTTTTACTAGGTCTTGTTTTTTTTTTTTTTAGTCCAATCTGACAATGATGGTCATTTAACTGAAGTGTTGGGCCATTATTATGTAAAATGATTATTGGAGTGGTTGGCATTGAAGTTAAGAACAATCTAACAATGGGCAGGGGGGAGTGGGGAGGGGACAGTGAGGAAAGGGGATTACAGGACACATGGACAAAATCAAGAGGGAGGGTGGGGGAGGGAGGGGGGTTCAACTGGGGTGGGGTGGAGGAATGGGGAGAAAAGGCACACAACTGTAACTGAATAACAATAAAAAATTTAAAAAAATAAAAATAAAAATAAAATAAATCTAGTTTTGGTGTCTTGCTATTTGTTTCTATTTTTTCTAACTGTTGTTTGCTCCTCTTTTCTTCTATCTTTTGGATTAATTGAGTACTTTTTATGATTCCATTTATCTCCTGTTTGTGGCTTAGTTACACTATTTTTAGTTATTTTTCTCTGGGTGCTTTTGGACTTTTAGTATATGACCTAAACTTACCACATTCTACTGTTAGATGATTTTTGACTACTTCACAAATAAAAATCTTACAACAGGGTACCTCTATTTCTCCCCTGCTGGCTACTCTTTTTATATATTTTACTTCTCTCGCTCTCTCTCTCTATATATATGTATATACATACACATATATGTAATTTTTGTTTTATACAGTCTTTATTAAAAAGTTTATGCCCTGGCTGGTGTAGCTCAGTGGATTGACCATGGGCTGTAAACCAAAGGTTTGCTGGTTCGATTCCAAGTCAGGGCACATGCCTGGGTTTCAGGCCAGGTCCCCAGTGTGGGCCAGGTGAGACGCAACCACACATTGATGTGTCTCTCCCTCTCTTTCTCCCTCCCTTCCCCTCTCTCTAAAAATAAATAAAATCTTTTTCAGAAAAGTTTATAAAGCTTTTATACTAAATCCATCTTCCCATGATGAAAACCTGAGACCTAATCTAGTTATTCAGCCCCTCCCTTACAAATGCTCCAGTGGGAAAACAGGAGTCATATCTTGCTATGTAGGACCCACAAACTTGATAAAAGTGCTTTATTTTTTAAGTTTGAAAAAGATATATTTTATTTTCCACATTCAAAAAAGTTTGGGATTTTCACTTGAGAGAAAATCAGCACAAGTGATAGATATTTGACCTAAGTGGCTTTCCCCTAAAAAGAGCAATCTCTTGTAAGATATTCTTTTTTTTTTTTTTATTGTTGTTCAACTACAATTGTCCCTATTTTCCCCTCATTTCTGTCCCCTGCCCTACTTGAACCTTCCCCTTCTTTTCCCTGTTATTCCGCTCCCCTTGCCCCTCTGGTCACTGTCAGTTTGTTCTTTATTTCCATGTGTCTGGTTATATTTTACTTGCTTGTTTATTTTGTTGATTAGTATCCACTTATAAGTGAAATCTTATGGTATTTGTCTTTCACTGCCTGGCTTATTTCACTTAGCATTATACTCTCCAGTTCCATCCATGCTGTCGTGAAGGGTAGGAGCTCCTTCTTTCCTTCTGCTGTGTAGTATTCCGTTGTGTAAATGTACCACAGTTTTTTTTCTGCTTAGATTCCTTTATTATCTTTCTCTCCCTACTTCCACTAGATCTCACATAGCATAAATCTAACTACATTTTAGCAAAGATAATTTTTTACAATTTAGTGAGAACATAAAACCAGTGTAAAACATGCAAACATTTTACATCTTCAATTAGAAAAATACAGTTTTCAAAACATGTAGTTTTAAAATGTAGAGTTTTTAGCTGATCATAGCAATAGAATCTTCTTGGAGAATGTAGGTTCTTACCATTACTCAGGTCATAGCAAGTAATGAATTCTTACCATTACTTCTATGCAGGGGATATCTTTAAAATGTAAACAATTATGTATCATGTATAGTTTATTAAGCTCTAACAGAAATCCACTCATTTGCTGCTGGATACTTAGGCTGCTTCCAGGACCTGGCTATTGTAAATCTACCACTATGAACATTGGGGTGCGTAGGTTCTTTTGAATTAGTGTTTCAGGATTCTTAAGATAAAAGTGCTTTAATTGTTAGATCACTTTCATCCTTAAGAAAAATCATATTTTCTTTATATTTTTCTCCAGAGTTGCTATGTGGCCTTGGGGATTATTGTCATTTCTATCTTTTTTACATATATAATTAATCAGGATTCTTTTCTTTATTATTACTTTTAATAAGTAACAGTGTTAAAGAACACTTAATTTATTAGATGAACCATGCTTATGGCAAAAGGAATTGAAATATCTTATAAATTATTGAAATTGGTCTATGAAAAACATTTAAGTTCATTTGCCTTCTGGAAAATTCCATGCTGTCTATAGCCACTCTCTTTGGAATCGTATGTATTCTTTAATGCCCAACTCCAGCATGGTTTTTTGCATAAATTTATCCCATCCAAACATGTTTCTTTCCTCCTTTGAATTCAGGTGACACTTTGAACTTTGTAAAGCTAATATGCTTAATGTTATAAAGTATTTTTCTAGTCACCTTATTTCTCCAATGGTAAAATCATTAAGTAGCTTAATGTGACAATCATTAAGTGACACATAAATAGTTATGTAGAATTAATAATTCTACAATTTATTCTAGAATTCTATTCTAGAATTTATTTTTAATAAAGTAATACTGATATTAATTTTATGCTTTATCAGTTTCAATTCTTGCTACAATCCTGTGTGTAGACATTATTTTAAAGACAATGATCATTTGCATTATTTATCTTGAAAATTTAGAGTAAAATGGGTATGGACTATATATTCTGGAATTTAAAACTTATTAGCTTTGTGACTTTAGACAAGTTTCTTAATTTCTCTCAGTGTTTTTTTAAATCTGTAAAAGAAGAGTAGTGTTAACATCTTAAAATTTATATTTATGTAATTTACTATTGCTGTAAGAAATAAATAATTGTTTATATATGAAATAATATATAAAATGCCTATAAGTGAGATATTCATGTAATTTATAGAGACCTGTGGGGAACAATTTGAAACATTTTCTCTGTTTTTTGGAAGCCAATCACTTTCAAAGTAATATCTAGTTGCACATGACTATTAACAGGTAAGGAATAAGCAAAATAAAGTATAAAATGCTGAAGAAACATAACCATCTTTTGTGAAGAAGAGCAAATTCCACAGTCTGAGATATTATCAAATACAAAAACAGCAAATTCAAACAGATTAAGCAAGTGTGTATGTGTACATGATAGAGCCAAACACTCTGACTGTAGATGAATCATGAGAGAAATATCAATCACGAAAAATATGTCAACATATAACAGAGGAACAAAACTTTACTCTGACTTACTGTGAATTAGAAGTAGAATAAAATGTACCAACAAAATGATAAAAAGAACTCACATACTGACTGTTTCTTTATAAGCATATTGTAGGCATCAGCATTTCTGATTCTTGCTTGTACAAGAAATGGCCTTGACCATGATTTGGGGTGATGCAGATCTCCCCACTGCTGGAACTTGGTTGGTGCCTACCAGCTCTAGGACACTGCCATTAAAGATCCATAAAGGGATCAGCAAAGACACTGCCTGCAAGTCCACAGCCTCTACCCCTGACCTCCTTGTCATGCTTTCCCTCCCCCTCCTTATAAAAACCTCTGCCTACTCTAAGATGTTAACATGGGTTTTTAAGAACATGAGTCCCCTGTCTTCTTACGTCACCAGCACTTGAATAAACCACTTTCTTCTCAGCAGCACCTGTCTCATGAGTGTAGCTTTCACTGGTTCAGTTTCAAAAATAAAAGACACTATCAATAAAGCCACTTATTTAATAAGGTGACTGACATGACAAATACTTTTAGGTGAAAGTCAAGACAAAGGGGACATAGTAATGCTTCTAGATTCTTCTCAGCTCAAAAGTGAATGAGCATTAGCTACAGATATTACACAAACTATTCTAATTTATAAGGGCTAGGGTGTGTCCCTCACTGTGATCATTTTAATCTCTTTAATCATGTGTATTGCAAATAAAAAGAGAGAAAGAGAGTTTGTCAAGGAATAGGATCTGAAAACTCTGGTTAAATACCATAGGAATGACTGATGAGCAAAGATTCAGTATTGTCTGATATCAGACTCATTTAAAGTCATTTGCCAGGGGAAACATAATTCTATTTTACTTAGAGGCATGAAAACTTCTACCGGCAGTTCTATAGAAGAGTGGCTAGTAAGATAGATTTCACAGAGGTCAGCTCTTTTGGAGAGCAGCAGGCTACAACTGACATTGATTGAGATGGGCATACATATCGAGATGATCTATTTAATTTCTCAAGTCAAAAATATTTTACTTTATGGTTTTGGCATTCCTCTGGCCTGAAATCATGAAATGGTAGTAACTTTATGAAGGATGGCAAGAGTTAATATGGCTACAATCCCCCAAATTATCACAAAATGGGGCTATCTCTGGGAAATTAAATAATTCCCTAAAATATTTTTCAATGAACCTAAATGAGAATATATAGCTAAAAACATGTAAAAATTATATTAAGCAAAATAATATATTTGCCCACAAATGTTTTCCTATCTATGAAATCTTGGATTGGCAGACATAGGAATAAAGGAAAATTACAAGGTTTTGACTGGCATGGAAATTGCTCCTGGACCTGTCACTTTTGAGTTGTGCTACCTTCAGAACATACCTGGATACAGACGCCCCACATGCTTCTGGTTCCTCTTTTGTTAAGTGGCTTCAAGATTACTTTTGTGTTTGTTGAAAAGAGATATTTTGTGTGGTTAACACAGTGCCAACTGCACAGAACTACACATTAAATAGTAAATTTTTATTAATAATTTTACTATAACTGATTAAAAATGCAGGAGCACATTTATACAATGGAATACTACACAGTAGAAAGAAAGAAGGAACTCCTACCCCTTGAGACAGCATGGATAGAACTGGAGAGCATTATGCTAAGTGAAATAAGCCAGGTGGTGAAAAACAAATACCATATGTTCTCACCTGTAAGTGGAACCTAATCAACAAAACAAACAAGCAAAGTATAACCAGAGAAATTGAAATAAAGAACAAACTGACAGTAACCAGACAGGAGGGGGAGCAGGATAACAGGGGAAAGACGGGGAAAGGTCAAGTCAAGGAACATGTATAAAGGACCCATGGATAAAGCCAAAGAGGGGTACGATCGAGGGTGGCAGGTGGAGGCAGGTGGGCTGAAGATGGAGACAACTGAACTTGAACAACAATAAAAAAATGCAACCGTTAAAAAAATCCATTGTGAATTCACATTATTCTAGCTTTTAATATGAAATTAAATATTTCTTTGATAATACCAGGAGAATCAGGGTCAGTAAGAGTCATTTTTTCATGTACTGGATAATAATTTCCATTTGGAATTAACGCAGGAGTGTTCCTATCCTCCTTTATTTTTATGAATCGTAATAATTTTATATCACCTTGGATGAGCTGCGTGTCCTTTTCTGTCCCCTCAAAAAAACAGAAACAATATAGGCATTCGCTTGAACTGAGATGACATTGCTATATTATCAAAAATTAGGGATAGTTTTAAGAGATAAATGGCACTTCTACATAATTACTGTTAGAAATAATTAGTTAAAATGAATGATCCCAAGGCCAAAATAATTTTTGGTAAGTGTTCTTCAACTTAGAGTTAACAGCTCCACAGAGTACATCAATCCTTTAAATTACCTGGGAGTACTTTTGTAACCTGTTTATTTTAAAGGATTAAACCTGGACAGCACATTATTAGAAATTACATGCTCACAAAGTGTGGCATTCAAAGTATGAGGTTAGTGTTACTTTAACATTTTTCAAGTTAATGTTATTGCAACCTTGCTCTAAGGAAAAAGAAAGAAAACAATCACAAGGCCTTAATTGTCCATTGGTCAATTTACTGGTGGGCCCTGCTCTCTCACACTGCCTCAACAGTTCCTCTAAGCACAGATGAGTTGTTCAGGCATGTTTTTGACCTTTACTTGGCTGTTGGTAAAGTCAGGCATATATTCTTTTTATTGGCAGCACAGGCTTTTATATTCCAGCCACTATACTATATTTTTTCAGTAATGTGCATGGAAGACCATTTGTTGGGTAATTTATTTCTTTAGATACTATAAATCTTATTATTTGGTGAGATCAGACAACTATAAATATGCTACCTGGATACCTTAGTCAACAGAAGTTTGGCTTTCTGACATCAGGTGAGTTATATTTGTCACTCACTCCACATGTCTTTTGAAGAGTTTGTTAGCTCATAATATTCATTTTTGGATTATGTCTCATGTCTCAGCTTTAGAAATAGTTTTAATTCCTCTGAACAACTTAAATATATTTATTTGTTGACCAAATTAAATTATGTAACTGATGATATTTTCTTCTTTATTTCAAATAGTAAAAATCTCACAGCAAACTTTGTGATCCACAATAATTTATGGCATATTTTTGCCTATTAATCTTATCTCCAGCTTCATCTTATTTTTCTCACTCTGAAAATCTTCTTTTCATTTCTTTGGATCACATGAATTTCTTGCAAGCAATTTTGTGATGGCTATGGAATGCATAGCTCTCATCTACAAGAGGTTCAGCAGGAGGTTCCTAGTTGATTGACAGCATATAGATCTGCCAGCATTCATGTGGAGAACATGCTTTCTTCACTGACAAGCTTCTCAGAGACTAAGCATGGTGGAGGTAGTAGTGCTGGTCCATTCATAGGTGCAGGATGCCTCTAGAGGGCAACTGAGGCTTAGAACCCCCAATCAGCCTTACCCATGCTTATTTGAAGGTGAGACTCTTCCTCCTCCACCTTCCTCTCCTTCCCCCACATAACACTGTGAAGCTTCTCACTCCCTCAAGGTGTTCTTTGCTTACACATGAGCTTCTCTCAATATATCCTTGCATGTTTAAATGCTCTTCTTGGTATCTGCTTGGAGGACCTGAATTAACCCAGGGATTACCAAGAGTGATTAAGCAAACCGGCAGTAAGATGGTACTTGAGAATTAGTTTACTCACTGACCAAGTAGCAAACAGAATAACATCCCAAATATTATATTGAGCACGGATACTCCTTGAAATAAGATTAAGGTTTGATTGCTAAAGATTCCATAAGAAATAACCTGGAAAAACTGGGGATATGTCCTTGCAGGTAGAATGGTTCAGGCTAGATGAGGCAGGCTTTTAAAATATACAGGGAAAAAATGTCCATAAGAACAGTAAAAGTGGCAGATTATTGCTAAGTGGTATCATCCTTGAAGAGGAATGATGAGAAACTAAAGGCCATGAACAAAGAGAGGCTGATATGAAAGTTAGAGGGCCTTTCACTAGTTCCAAAACAGGTCCTGATATCCTACAAGGGAAGGGGAGGCACAGATGAGGAACAGAGGATTAGAAACTATGAGGGAAAGCTTTCCAGAGACTTTCAACAAGACACTTTTATTGTGCTAAGATCAAGGCTCTGGTTGAGAAAATGTGAAACACTGAAAATGGAATAAGGTCATCTGGGTGGATATACTTGCAGATTTTTATTGAGTAGATGTTATCCATCTCTCCATGGTAGGAGCTAGCACTTTCCCCTGTGGTTTGATAAAAAAAGAGGTCTTTCCTTATAAAGTCCCAGGCACCTCTCCAGACTTGTCCCCATGTTATGGACAGAATTGTGCCTCTACCAAAAAAATTCATATGTTCAAGCTCGAACCCCCAATGTGACTGTATTTGGAGATGCACATTCAAAGAGATAATTAAGGTTAAACAAGATCATAAAGGTGAGGCCTAATCCAATAGGATTTGTGTTCTTGTAAGAAGAAGAAGAGACCCCAGGGGTTTGCCCAGAGAAAAGGCCATTCAAGGACACAGCAAGAAGGTAGCAGTCTGTAAGCCAAGGAGAGAGGCTTCAGGAAAAACCAAGGCTGTTGACACCTTGGTCTTGGAATTCAAGCTTCGAGAACTGAGAGGAGTAAATTTCTGTCAAGTCATCCAAGCTGTAGCTTTTCTTGGACAGATTGCTTGGGTGAAAGTATCAGAATTCCAAGTAATTGAAGTACACATGCTGCCTTTAAGGAAGGGAGCAAGACCCCCCTTCTTTAGTGTGAACTGTGTTTGGTGACTTGCTTCCAAAGAGGACAGTATGGAAAGGAGAAAGAAGAAACACTACCTTACCCAGGTGATCATGGGCAATTTCAACAGTAATAAATTGTTTATAGAAGGCACTTCTTATATGATATGATAAAAATGGTCTTTTACCTTCTTCCTCCACAAAACTCATAAACACAGTCAATTCAGGAGATTAAAAGAAAAATCAGGCAAATTCCAATAAAGAACATCCTACAAAATAGCTGCCACATACTCCTCAAAACTGTCAAGGTCTTCAAAAACAAGGACAACGAGAAACTGTCACAGCCAAGAAAATGGTACCTAAGGGAAAATGGCAACTAAATGTAATCTGGTGTCCTCGGTGGGCTTCTGGATCAGAAAAGGCATTAGGCAAAGGGAATCTGAACAATGTATGGACTTTAATTAATAATAATATGTCAATATTGCTTCAGCACTTGTATTAAACATAATATGCTAATGTAAGATGTTAATAATAGAGGCAAATGAGTGAAAGGGTATATGGAAAGTCACTATCCTATCATATTGTTCTGTAAATCAAAAACTACTTTAAAATGAAGTTTATTTTATAAAAGGTTTTCCTTTCATTTGCATTATTTTCTCTAGATAGATTTCCTGGGTGAGAGCATTGTCTTTTCCTGGACTTTGAAATATCAGCTCTTTCCGCTGCTATCCAATGTTTCTGAGAAGTCAGTCATATCATTCTTTTCATATGTATAACATTTCTTCTGCCCACCTCAACTCCCTACTTGCTTTAAAGGTCTGTCTTTATCTTTTATTTCAGTTATTTGAGTATAATATCATTAACTATGGTTTTAGTGGTATATCTTTTGGGAGGTTTGCTGAACTTCTAATATTTTCAAGTTGATGCTTCAGGGATATGTTCAGCCATTATTACTTCACATAATGTTATAACCCATTATCTCTCTGCTTTTCTTACAGAATCCAAATTAAGTTTCTGTTAGACTCTTTGATATTGTATTATGTATTACAGATCATTAAGTCACAGTTTTATTTCTTTGTTATTCAGATTGGGAAATATTGATTTATTGTAAAGTTTACTGATCCTTTTTTCTTCTTAAATTTGCTGCTATTAATACTGTCATATATATATCTGATATACATACCAGGTCTATCCAGAAAAAGTCCAGCAATTGTTAATACAATAAGAACAGTTTGCACAATATCAATGTAATCTGGCAGCCAAGGACAGTGGACTGGACTGTGCATGTGTGAATAATGATGACTTCACTGTACTAGTCAGTGGGGGTGGTAGACACCATTGAGTGAGGATGTGCACTGTGTGGCCATCACATTCAAAATGACTGAGCAAGTAGAGCAATGAATCTGTATCAAATTTTGGGTTAAGCTTGAACATTCCTCCACAGAAACTGTTCAGAGGATTCAGAAGTATTTCAGGGATGATGCAATGAGTGCAGCACAAATAAAAGTGTGGCACAAAAACTTCAAAGATGGTTGAGAATCTGTTGAAAGCAATCCATGTTCTGGAAGGCCTGTAAAAAGCAGAACACCTGAGAATGTTGAACATGTTAGCACTCAACAAAGATTGGCAACTGACAGTGCAAGAAATAGAAGCTGATCTCGGGGATTCCTAAAACTACTGTGTCCGAGATTTATATGGAGGATCTTGGCGTGAAACATGTCATGGAAAAATTTGTTCCACAGCTTCTGCTACCAGAGCAGAAAGAACATTGTGCTGCAGTTGCTAATGACTTGATTCAAACTGATACCAATGAACCAGATTTTATCAAGAAGGTCATAACCAGGCATGAAGCATGGATCTATGGCTACACTCTGGACAACTGGGACGAGTGGGCCCAGTCATCCCCAAGAAAGCCACCTGGTTTTCTAAGCCCATAGAAAGCATGGCAAAGTCACAACAAGTTTCAGACTGTATTTTTGATTGGTGAGGTGTTGCCCACCATGAGTACACTCCTCCAGGCCAAGCAATTAATAAGGAGTACTACCTGCAGGATACTAGGGTTCCCTTTGAATTCTGAATCACCAATTCAAAAGAACCTCTGCACCTCAATGTACATAGCAGCATTATTTACAATAGCCAAGTGCTGGAAATAGCCTAAGTGCCCATCAGTAAATGAGTGTATCAAAAACTATGGTACATTTACACAATGGAATACTACACAGCAGAAGAAAGAAGGAACTCCTACCCTTCACAACAGCATGGATGGAACTAGGGAGCATTATGCTAAGTAAAATAAGCCAGGTGGTGAAAGACAAATACCATATGATCTCACCTATAAGTGGAACCTAATCAACAAAAGAACCAAGAAAGCAAAATAGAAGCAGAGACTTGAAAATAAAGAAAAAATTGGCAGGGACCAGAGGGGTCAAAGAGGGGGATAATGAGGGAAAGGGGCAAGCAAAAGAACATGAATAAAGGACTCATGGGCACGGACAATAGGGGAGATTGACTGTGGGAGTTGGGATGGAAGGGGTACAGGAGAGCAATGGGGAAAATGTGGGATAACTATAACTGAACAACAATAAAAACATAGGGAGCCCTACCTCAATGTTCTTCATTGGTTGAGAGATGCAAAACGATGAACATAGATGCAGCTGTGGGCAACTGGTGATTAGCAGCCTCATCACAACAATGTGCCCACTTATGCATACCATCTCTTGTAGAGTTTTTTGGTGAAACATCAAATCACCCAGGTAACTCAGCCCCCTACAGCCCAGATTCGGTGCCCTGTGATTTCAGCCTTTTTTCAAAACTAAAACCACCTTTGAAAGGAAAGAGATTTCAGGCTGTCAAAGAGATTCAGGAAAATACAATGAAGCAGCTGATGGTGATTCCAACATAGGATTTTGCAGTGCTTTGAACAGTGGAAGAGATGCAGAGAGAACTGTGTGAGGTCCCAAGGTGCCTACTTTGAAGAGGACTGAGGTGTCATTGTTCTATGTACAATGTTTCTTATATCTTCTTCAAAAAATGTGTCTATTTTTCATAGTAAACGGTTGGATACTTTCTGGACAAACTTTGTGTGTATTGTATATCTGATCTATGTATGTAAACAAAAGATGAAATATAGATTAGATATTTTTACATCTACCATCATCATTTTCCCATTATTAAAAATATTTGCATCACTCTATTGAAAATGCTTTTATTCATTTAACTTCTTTATATTTATAGTAGCTTCTTTGTCTTTTATCCTTTATTTCTAACATTGTTGCCATCTTGAGGTCAGTTTCTATAGGTTTCTTTTTCCCTTAATCTTGAATCACATTTTGCTTTTCTTTCATTTTTCTTAAATTATTTCTGGTTGAAATACTGTTTGTGTCAGAATTAGTTCTGGATTTATCCAAGGATGTCATTCTTACTCCTAATTTATGGCCCTTTTGGAATTGTAATTGTAGGTCCAGGGCGTTTACTGAGCATCTGTAAATAACTCAAATTCCTGCCTGTTGTGGTAGACAGCAGTTTTAATGTCCACTCAGTTTTATCAGTCTTCTGGCTATTGCTTTCATGGGACTACTTAGATGATCTCACCCATGTAAAGTGTAGGAAATAGCCAAGAATGTGAGGAAATTTTATTTGCCAATTTTAGAACTATCTATGAGGCTTCTTCTTTTTGAATATTTTCCCCTTCAATTCCTAAATGTTACAGTATAGTAGTTCTGACCTCTGTTCATTAATACCTCGACTCATAAAAAGATCCCAACTCTTTGTTGGAGATACCACCTCATAAGTATAGACCAGAGAGTAGCCTCTGTGGAAAGATTATAGAACAATGCCATGCCCTGTGGAAGGTCAATTCTTCCCTTTCTGCATGCTTTGGTCAGTTTGAAGTTTATTACTTTTTTGTTTATTTGTATTTCCACAATATTTTAAAATTATCTGCAGGATGTTTAGTTTGATACAAGATTTATGTCATTTCTGAAACCATAACTTGCCCTCCAAACTTTGTAGACTCATTTTTTCCATCTCTTTCTGTCTCTCTCTTCCCCTGTTTCCTTCTCAGTAATTTCCTAAGCCCTGTCTTCTGCTTCGCTTAGGACCTCTTTCACTGTAGGTTCAGCTGGTTAATCAGTTTATTGAAGTTTTTGTTTTAATAATGATGTTTTAATTTCTAAATGTTTTAAATCTATATTTACAAATATAATTCTTAATTTATATTCTATTATCTTTGTCTTTGTAATACATCCATAGTTTTATTGTTATTTCTTCAACTATATTATATAAATTTATTTTATTTATTATGGGCATTAATTCTAATTACTGGTTGTAAAACATCAGATTCTATGTTATTGTTTCAGCCCCTCCCAATTCATAATGACTTGTCTCCTTATTTGCTCCCTCTATATTTTTTTAATATTGAAAATACATTCTTTGAAATTACATGTTCTACATTCAAATTACTTAACCCCTGAAATTACTTATCTTTCCCAAGTCCATGGGCCATTTGATTGTCAAGACCATTGGATCACTATGAATCCAGAGAAAATAAAACACAATATTCTCATGAAGATTTTTTACCCTCTATCCAAATAAAAATCAAAATCTGTTAAATATTCCTGAAATATTTGTATTCTGAGAGGTTTTTGACCTAGTTCACTCATTAAAATTGTTATTTTTCAGTTATTTTGGTTCTATGTGTAAATCTCTGATTTGCTCCTCACCATTCATAGGGTTCCAGGATTTTTCTCACTTCTCATGTGCGTGCATATATTATTAGTGACTTCCTTGAAAACAGCCAGCTTCAGCACTTTTGTTCTTCCATGAACATATGCATTTCATGATTTCCAAATTTGAACATCTCCTTCAATTCTTATCAGTTGTGTGTGTGTGTGTACACTCATGGATGTCTGTGTCCTGTACCAAAAAATTTTGTACAATAACCCTCAGTTTTGCTAAATATGAAAGGTCTAAAACTATGCCCCTAAAAATTTGGCTTAATTTTTATGATTTTAAAGTCAATGTCAGGGACAATGAGATATTTATTATGAAAATAACAATTAATAATCTAATGAGCGTACTTTTCAACAAACACTTCTTGATAACTTCTTAGTGTAAGGCACTATCTAGAGACCTAGCAACAGAAGAGATAAGATAAACAGTTCATAAGACTTACTGTCTGATGGATAATAGCTTTAAAAATAATTACACAAAGAAGGATTTGAACATAATTGTGATAAATCTAACAATGGTAAGGTACAGGGAAATAAAAGAACTAAAATGTATCAAGGGAGGAAAGTGACATTTAAGCTGAGATGGGAAGCCTGATTAGTTATTCAGAGGGAAGGTTATAAATCATAGAGAGAAAAAAACAGTGTGTACAAGGCTATTGAGTTTGGTAGAAGCTTAACAAGTTTAAGACATTGAAATATGGGAAAAGTAGTTAGAGATCATAATAAAAAGATGAAGAAGAGCCAGGTCATAGATATGTTGCTACTTCTAATTTTAATTATATTAAACTTTAACCTTCCTCCATATAATTTATTTATTCATTCAGTCAGTTTTTGATTTAGTAACTCAGTGTTTACTGTGGACTTACTATCAGGTGCTACTTTAGGAAATTTGATGAGAGTGGTCAACAAGACTGTCTATACCATCAGAGAAAACAAAATTGAGTGAGGGGATACAGGCTCTGTACAAGTAAACAAGTAAATATGACACATTTCAACTGTGACTCTTTTTCTGGTCCCATTCATTTTATCTACCAAAATAATAATTCTGGGGAAGTTCTTTCACTCAAAAGTTTTGTAACTATAGATTTATTCCATCAATATAAGGTAAGGTATAGAGCTGAGTGATATGATTGTAGTCAATATTGAGTTGACCACAATAGAGTTGAAAGAGTGCTTTATTTCTGATTGGTTTATATCTATGCCATACTGGTTATTAAATATTTCAGACATTACCCATGTTCTTGACATAGGTGAATGTGATGTTTCAGTAGTCAATTAAAAGCTAATTGCAGTGGTCCACAAGAGAGATTATAAAGTTTGGGTTAGGACGTTTGTTGTAAATGCATAAAAGGGGAGATTTCAGCACTACTTAGAAGAGAATCAATAGAGCTTGATAACAGACTAAATAGCAAGTAAATGCAAGATATAGGTAATATAGGCATATTTTAGGATAATATCAGCTTATGGCTTATACAACTGTTTGGTGGTACTAAGTTAAAGAACACTGAAAAAAAATAGTTGTTTTGGTGCACAAGGTATATTTTTTGGAAGTGCTTGTATTATATACAATGAAGTCATTTGTAGCTCAGTTGATTGGAGTGTCATCCCATACAGTAAAAGTCTGCGGATTTGATCCAAGTCAGGGCACATAGTGTAGGTTGTGGGTTCAATCCCTGCTTGGGGTGCATATAGAGGTAAATTAATCGATGTTTCTCTCCTTCAGTGTTTCTCTCTTTCTCTCTCTCACATCAATGTTTCTCTCTTTCTCTCTCTCTTTCTGTTTCTCTCTAAAATCAATTAATATATCCTCAGATGAATATTTAAAAACATTTAAATGTTTAGACATATAGAGAGCTTTGAATTTGGGGTTATTAAATAAAATAGCAAAAAATTAAAGCTGTGAGAATGGGTAAAATTTTCCATTGAAAAAATAGAGAATAAGAAGAAAAAAAGTGCCAGGCAGAAGCCTTAAAAAAAGTCACAATTAAAATTTAGGTAAGAAAAAAGTGCCAACCAACAAAATTGAGGAGGAAGAAAATGAGGTAAGTATGATGTCATAAAGCCAAGAGAATAAGAAGCTTATTTGAGAAATAAAAAGTGGTCAGTTGTCAAAATTCAAGAGAGTTCAGATGATATAACATTGAAAGCTAGATATAAGCAAGATATAACTAGAATTTATAATCTAAATTCTAGTAAATCTAAATCTGATAGTCTAAGTTACTAGAATTTAGATTGTTTGTTCTTGTCCTCAATTGACTAAGCAAGAAAAAGAACAGGTAAGCAAGGACTCTGTATACAATGTAATAATTATTAATATTATTGAAGAATGTCTAGCATTAAGAACTGTGAAAGATCAACTAAGATTTTTAGCAATGTTGTCCAATACAATACTGCCATTATTTTTCTGAATATAAGATTGTAAAGGACTAAATAATCCCTAATATTTTAATTTTGTTATTATAATATTATTTTACATAATCATTTAATGTAACACCAATTATTAGGCATAAACCTATCCATCAAATACCATAGTTTAATCTCTAGGGAAAATAAACACTTAGAAACAACTGTTTATTTTTTAAAGATTTTATTATTTATTTTTAGAAAAAGGGGAAGGGAAGGAGAAAGAGGGAGAGAAACACCAATGTGTGGTTGCCTCTCAAGTGCCCCCTACTGGGGACCTGGCCCACAACCTAGGCATGTGCCCTGATTAGGAATGGAACCTGTGACCCTTTGGTTTGCAGGCCAGCATTCCATGCACTGAGCCACACCAGCTAGAACAACTGTTTTTAAATGAGGGTAAAATTTAGTATTTTGGGCTTCTGGGCAATATGGTAGTATAGGTAAATGCAGTACTTACATCCTCCTATGACCATATCAAAATTACTATTAGACTACAACAATCATAAAAACTGTCTGAAGTTTAGCTGAATAAAAGTACTACAACTAATGATATACAAAAGAAGCCACATCAAGACTGAGATGGGTAGGAGGGGGAAGTGATGAGGAATGGGCCAGTCCAACACCCACATGAGGTGATTAAAAATTGGGAGGGATAGCTCAGCTGTAGAGTTCCCACCTGAGGAACAGGAAGCCCCGGATCTATACCAGGGTCCTCAGCCCAGGGTTTCAGTGATGGGAAGAGAAGTCCTATAACTTCTGGCTGTGAAAACCCAGGAATATTGTGGCTGAATGAGACAAATAGCTTCTGGAGTCCCAGGCATTCCTCTTAAAGGGCCTGCATATGAACTTACTCTGACTCACTCACTCTGAACTCCAGTGCTAGGACAGCAACTCAAAAGGCCAGGGCTATACAGGGAGGAACTAAACTATCTGGCTTTGGAGTGAAAGTTGTATGGCAGCTTTCTCTCAGGCAGAAGTGCAGGCAGAAGCCATGGTTCCTTCACTGAGCTCTGCCCCCTGCAGACACAGGGAAGCCCATAGCTCAGTCTCCATTATCTCACATAACACCATTGCCCTGCCCTGGTGATTCCCTTAGATTATGTCTGATCCAACTTGTGGGCCCAAATAAACTGCTTCCAGTGACATCCATAGAAACGACCTGTCTTGGCTTATGCCGTAGGCTTTCCTAAAACCTCTCAAAGGTCCAAAATCCCCATACAAGCAGCCTCTGGTCTTGGGGTGCTTTGTACATCTTGCCAAGCAGCCCCATCCCTGGCAAGATAGGCAGCCAATTCAGGTGAAAAGGGAAATTATATCACTGGACCCCATAGGACACCTACTACATACATAAGGCCACTCTACCAAGACTGGGAGACATCACAGCTCTACCTAATGCATAGAAACAAAGACAGCCCAAATGAGGAAACAAAGAAACATGTTCCGATTGAAAGAACAAAACAAAACTCCGGACAAAGAACTAAACAAATTGGAGGCAACCAATCTGCAGGTGCAGGGTTCAAAATACTTTTATTAGGATGATCAATGATCTCAGTGAAAAATTCAACCAAATGATAGAACACATAATAATAAAAATAGAAAACAAAAAAGAGTCACAATTTAAAAATACAATAACTGAAATGAAAAATATATCAGAGGGAATCAATAGCAGATCAGAAGAAGCAGAGGACTGAATCAGCAATGTGGAATATAAAGTAGTAGAAAACACCCAATTAGAACAGTGAAAAGAAAAAAAATCCAGAAAAATGAGGATAGTTTAAGGGACCTGTGTGACAACATAAACATACTGACATTCACATCTTGGGGGCACCGGAAAAACTTTCTTAACCTGGCAAAGGAAATAGATGTATGAGTCCAGAAAGTGCAGAGTCCCAAACAAGATGAACCCAAAGAGGCTCACACCAATACACATCATAATTAAAATGCTAATGGTTAAAGACAAAGAAAGGATCTTAAAACACTATAAGGGAATTCCCATAGACTATCAGCTGATTTCTCAACAGAAACTTTGCAGGCCAGAGAGGACTGTCAAGAAATACTCAAAGTGATGAGAAGCAAGGGCCTGCAACCAAGATTACTATACCAGAAAAGCTATTATTTGAACAAAAGGAAAAATAAAGAGCTTCACAGACAAGAAAAAGCTACAGGAGTTCACCACCACTAAGTCAGTATTATAAGAAATGTTAAAGGATCTTCTTTAAGAAAAAAAAGATAAAAGTATGAATAATAAAATGGCATTAAATACATATCTATCAACAATTGTTTTAAAAGACAATGGATTAAGTGTTCCAATTAAAAGATGCAAGCTGGCTGAATGGATAAGAAGACAAAACCCACACATAGGCTATCCTTAAGTGACTCACTGCAGATCAAAAGATGCAGACTCAAAGTAAAAGAATGAAAAAGTATATTTTATAAAAATGAGAATGATAACAAAAATGTTGGGATAGCAACACTATGCCAGACAAATAGACTTTAAAACAAAGACTATAACAAGATGTAAAGAAGGACCCAGCAATGCCACTTCTGGGTATTTATCCGAAGATACCCAAAACACTAATTTGAAAAGATACATGTATTATGTTCTTGCATAGATGCATATTTCTATGCGGGGGCTCATTGAAGCATTGTTTACAATATCCAAGATGTTGACGCAACCTAAGTCCCATCAATAGACAAATGAATAAAAAAGAGTGGTACATATATACAATGGAATATTACTTGGCCATAAAAAAAATAAATCTTGACATTTATGAAAACATAGATGAATCTAGACGGTATTGTGCTGAATAAAATAAGTCAAACAGAGAAAGACAAAGATGATATGATTTCACTTACATGTGGAATATAAAGAACAAAATAAACAAGCAAACAAAAACAGACTCATAGAAACAGACACCTTTTGACTGTTGCCAAAAGGGAGGTGTTTGAGGGGCTGCATGAAAAAGGTCAAGGGATTAAAGAAGCACACATTGGTAGTTACTCAACAGTCATGAGGATGTAAAGTACAGCATAGGCAATACAGTCAATAATATTCTAATAACTATGTATGGTGTGCCAAATGAGTATTAGATTTACTGGGGTGATCGCTTCGTAAATTATATAAATATCTAATCACTGGGCTGTACGCCTGAAACTAATATAATATTGTATGTCAACTGCAGTTGTAAATTTTAAAAAAATATTTTAAAGTAAAATAAAATAGATTGGTATGTTTATTATCTGTGCTGATCAAGAGAAAAAATAGTTTTAAATGAGACTAGTATTTAAAACTTTAAGCTGCTTAAAAGCAGGGACTGTACCTTGATTCACAAACTGGCATTAATTACTAAGCTTGATGCATAATCAGAAAGCAAGTTAAATTCTTGAAAAAAAAAAACAACAACTATATGTTGGTCCTGGCTGAATTGCTCAGTTGGTTAAAGCATCATCCTGATACAGGAAGGTTGCAGGTTCAGTCCCTGGTTAGGACACATACAAGAATCAACCAGGTCGATGTCTCTCTCTCTCTCTTTCCCTCCCTCCCTCCTTCCCTCCCTCCCTCCCTCTGTTCCTCCCTGTCTCTAAAAATCAATAAATAAAAAGAAACTACCAAATTGTTTTAAAAAATCAAAATACTGCATTTTGTTATATATAACAGGGGAACATATGGGTTTTCTCTAATGGAGCTATTATTTCTAGCCATGATAAACTATTATATTATTAGAAAAACAGGTGGGGCAGGGGTGAGTGGTAGGGGGAAAATAGAGACACTGTACTTGAACAACAATTAAAAAAGAAAAGAAAAACAAACTATTTTATCTCAAACTAATAAATAATCATAATGTACTGGTTGCTTTATTATTTAAAAACATAGGGCATTAAAATAAATGAATTTAATGTAATACTTTTTGGTAAATATTGTTACTACCAGAACTACATTCTTTATTGCAATATTAAATAAGTTTCTCTTAGGAAGTAGTCATCCATGGTACCCACATTTGTTACACAGAAGGCTTTTGATGTTAATAAATTTAACACAGGTTTTAAATATTAATCAGTGATCCATGTCCATGATATAATAATCAGTAATTTGGAGGAAACACCGATATGAACAAAGTACTCGACTGAGTTGAGGAGCTAGTTACTTAGGGTTAAATGATCCTACATTGACATTTCAGAATTACTTAAATATTTGTCTGTTCATCAATGAATAGAATGTGTTGCTTAAAAAATACATTGTTGGATTGTTTACGATAAAATATAACCTAGAGAAGTTTGCATGAATTTGGGATTTGGGAAGCTCTCCATATTTTTTTCTCACAAAGATCAAATATGGCCTGTTATGGGAATTAATCACATTTAAGAGAAGTACAGGGGGTGGGGAGAAACTAGAAAATACAAATCAAAATGATTCATTTGACACAAAGGAGATTCTGTGATAACTAGATATGCTCTCAGCCAATGTTAATGAAGACTCTCATTTTTTTTTAAAGCCAGGCTCTTGCTAATGAAAATCGCCAGCTTCTCTGAATCAACAGAAGGGATTACACTGAGGTTACTAACACCTTTTAAAAAAATTTAACCTACAGCACTCCCAACATGGGGCAGTGGAAAACCTTGTGTGATGGTAGCTTATGGTTAGTAAGAAGAGTAAGGAGTTATTTAAGACTGTGAAAAAGCAATTATGTAGGGAATACCTTCTTATTATCGCCTACTTAAATACTAGTACATACTTATACACCTTATTGCCCAATTACATACCTTACTTTTAATGTATATGAGGACATCAAATATTATTAGACCTAAAGCATTCATACTATATCTTTCAAGACTGAAAAATATATTATTTGCAGTCTTGGTGAACATCAAGAAATCTCAATTTTGTCTTTGCTTCCTTGATTAGATATTTTTTCAAATCTCACTCATTTTATTTTTCTTGTTTCCTCTTAATAGAATGAGAATGCTAGCATGTGCCCCAGCCTAGAACACAGTAAGGACAGTAAATGGAAAGGAATATTAAATCGAGTTGAGAGAAAGAAACATACGGCAACCTTCTTTATAAAATCAGGCTACTTCAAATGCTTAGAGCAAAATACACTGAACAGATGCCACAGTGAGGATGGATGACTTGAGCATTTAATTATTTTTTTCTTGAATGACTTCTGAATGACCTTAAGTAGGTCAGGATTCCTGGAAGAAACTGTGTCCCTAGGTCACAGGTGGCAAATACAAGGCCCACAGGCCAAATCCGTCCCTCCATCTTGTTTTATCTGGCCCGGCACCTTATTTCTACCTGGTAGCAGGGCCGAGCCCTCCCTTAACTGTTAAGGAGTAGTTCCATTTATACAGTCCTAAAATTACACTCGGCCCTCTGAATGCAACCGCTAGGCTGATGCGGCCCCGGTGAAAATGAGCTTGACATCCCTGCCCTAGGTATATCCTAAGAAGGGTGAAAGTATGCTAAGATTTACCCTTGTTTCCTTACCAAGATAAAAACAACCAAATGGTATCCTACCCAGCACTATTTTTATTTGAAATATTGTGTAGCTTAGTGTGCAAGTGGGTGTTTTGAATTACTGTACTAGGGTTTCACATCATCGCTAGTACTTGGAAAAAGAGAGGAACAGAAACTTTCATCATGGAGGGGCGAGAAAGGAAATGAGGGCTTCCATATTTTATGTCTCTGAGTGTGGCATCCTCACCCAGCTGTGAGATCCTAAGACAGCAAGCACAAAGGTCAGAGGCGAAGGCACTGCTGCTGTCCTTGGCCTTTTCTCTATTTGCTTTTCACCATAAAAGCACCTTTCCTTATCTAGCAGTTGCTCACTTTTCTAGGCCATGTAGCCACTGGTCAGTGAATAGCAAGCTGGGTCACCTACACTGACCAAGCCATCTTTGCAGCATTCTCGGATTTGAGAAATTTGGATGTGGAGCAAATAGGACTCAGGGAAAAGCAGGCACAAAGGGCCTCCCTTAATAATCTTCCTCTGATAAAAGATGAGCTGAGAAACTCTGCAAGAATAACAGTGGCAAAGTAACTTTCCCAGTTTCAAAAATTACCATCAGACTGTACAGTACTGGACAAGACTAACCTGACAACTGAACTGTTATTCTACTGTCTGCCTTTTCTTTTTTGCCAATAGAATGTGGACCAATAGTTACACAGAATGGAGTATGGGTAGAATAAAGTATCGCTGAGTGCTCCCTGAAATCCCAATTTTTTTTGTCATTAAAAAGAGTGAGTCATTAAAGAGAATTATGTGATGAGTCAGCAAAAGTTAAAGTCTGCTAAATTATTTGCAATTCTGTAACTCCTTTAAAATGTAATATTTTGTTACCTGATGCCAACTGAGTAGTCAGAGAACCAGCATATATACGTGAAGGAGAGGAGGGAGGATATTGAATACAAACGATGAGGGATATTTCCATAGTTTATGGCCCTCTTCCCCTTTACATGAGAACAGTGGCAGAGTAACCGTCTGCCTCTTTTTAAGTCAAACTCTCTTTAAACCTAAAGATAGCTTCTTATAGCAAAACCATTGTAAGATTGTAATAATAATTAGAGCATGGGAGGGCAAGCACATCAGCAGGAAATAGGACAAGATGTTTATTATAGTTATGAATGTCTGTGACAATCTTTGCTTTTCAAGCATTACATCGTGGGGTCAGAAAGACTTGTTTTGAAATCCAGCTATGTGACATTAGCAAGTACCTACCTATTCTAATGTCAGCTTCCTCATTAGTAAATGATAATAACAATAATGTATATGTCAGAGTACTCTTGTAGGATTAAGTGCAATGATGTGCATAAAGCAATTAGCTTGGCTTATGACACACACCAGTCAATGCATGTTACTTAAATATTAGTGAGTTAATTACTGTAAGTTAGCAATCTAGCATTCAATAAAAATTCTGAGAACGTATATCTATTCCCCCTTAAAACACATGTTTAACTTGCTTACCTTATAATACATGAGAAAATTTGTATGTTTTTGTTTTCTGAAGACTATAACAATCATCAGAGAATATAAAATTATAAATATTTTGGCAGCCCTGGACCTTCTCTCTTGTTTTATCAGGACAAAGCACATTAACTATCATGCCGACTTTGTATTACATCAGAATTGTGCAGAAAGAACTCTAGACTTTCAAAGTAATGTTGCCACTATGCCAACCAACAATAAAGAAATAGTCCTAATTATGTCTTACTATTAATAAAATAAAAGAAAATTAAACAGCAGGATACTGTTTTACTCTTATGGTGCATTGGAGGTGGTATGAGAAATGATAACTTACAAATATACCAGTGAAAGTATAAATTGATTCAAATGTTTTGGAAAAAAGTTTAATAATATGTCTGAAAGGCTTAATAATTTTCATAATTTTGGATTAAAATTTGTCACAGCTTAGAATTTGCCCTAGAGAGTCAAAAACTTGGTGAATAGTGATTTTTGTATTTATAACAATAATATCATTAATTTTAGAATAAGCTAAATGTCGAAATGACATAGAACTATAAACACAAAATCATAAATCTATGTAATACAGGTGAAATCTGAATAAAATCTGTCAATTGTACCAATGTGTCAATCTTTTGAGTTTGATGTACTATAGTTATGCAAATTGTTAGCATTTAGGTGGCCCTGCGTGAGAGGTACAGAAAAGTTCTGTGTAATTTTTTCCACAACTTCCTTTGAATCCATAATTATTTGAAAATAAAAATAGAAGTAAGATAAAACCCGTTGCCAAGAACTTTCTTCCACTTTTGGTACAGAAAATAACATTACTGTGTCTTTCCTCTGCTATATCAAATCCATACATCCAACCAAAATTTAGAGGTTCTTTCTATCCTCATTACCCACCAACCCTCCTTTTCTTACAAGGCTCTCATGTAGGAATTCCTCTTCCATCACGTACTGCCATCCTACGCTGTCTCCACTCTTCAGCCCCTGCAGCTTCAATACCTTGATCCCTTAATCATCCAAAGCACAGCAATCTTCCCTTGTAAGAATGCCTATTGTATTTAGATTGAATTACATTTGAACATTGTTCATATTTTTTCATTGCTAATATTACCTTTATTTACTAATGGAAAATGAGGACCTTTATGGAGAAGTCTAGCTTTGGCAATTTATCCAGAACCTACCTGACACAGTAGTTGAACATGTAAGTGCTCAGTAACTGCTCCAGGCTAGTAAAAGTTTCCATAGAATTAATTTGGAAACATAAGATTAAGAAAATAAGAAATTAGTGGTAATATTTAAAACATCTACAAAAATCTTTTTTCTCAAAGAGATAAACAGATAAAGGTACAATGGGGCAAATATAATTTTTTAAACAAATGGTGCTAGACCAACCTGACATACATCTCCAAAAGAAAAATCTTACACTCTTCACAAAAATTAACTCAAAATGGATCACAGAACTAAATGTAAAAGATAAAACTACAAACTTCCTAAAATGTAACAGGAAAAAAATAACCTCAAGTATGATGATGACTTTTAGCTACAATGGTAAGGTACAAGTTTTGAAATAATTCACTGATAAGCTAAACATTAAAATTAAAAACTTCCTCTCTGCAAAGGACAATGTCCATAGAATGAGAAGATAAGCTACTGACTAGTAGAGATGTTTGCAAAAGACTCATCGGATAAAAAGTTATTAACCAAAATATACAAAGAACCCATAAAATGAACAGTAAGAAAATAAGCATCACAATTAAATCTCACACATAACAGAATGGCTATCACAATAAATCAAAAAACAAGTGCTGGTGAGGATGTGGAGAAATGGGAACCATTTTGCACTGTTGGTGGGAATGCAGACTGGTGCAGCCACTATAGAAAGCAATGTGGAGATATCTCAAAAATTGAAAATGGATCTGCCTTTTGACCCAGTAATCCCATTTCTGGGAACATATCCAAAAAACCCCAAAACAATAATTTGAAAGAACATAAGCACCCCTATGATCATTGCCACATTATTTACAATCATCAAGATATAGAAGCAGCCCAAGTGTCCACTAGTAGATGAGTGGATAAAACAACTATGGGACATTGACATGATGGAATTCTACTCAGCCATGAAAAAGAAGAAAATTTTACCCTTTGTGACAGTATGACAGTTTGGATGGGCCTGGAGATCATTATGCTATAAGTGAAATAAGCCAGTCAGAGAAAGACAAATACCATGTGACTCCTCTCATATGTGGGATCTAACAAACAAATGGAACTAAAAATCAAAACTGGGACAGACTCATAGATGGAGAGCAGATAACAGCTAGTTGGGGTGGGGGAGGTTGGAGGATGGAGGGATTGAGCAAAAAAGGAATAAGGACTCATGGGCATGGACAACAGTGTGGTGATTGCTTGCAGGGAGGTATAAGGGGGTATAAATGGTAGTAGAAAAACCTACAATAAAGATTAAGCTTTTAAAAATGGGCGAAAGATCTGAGCAGACACCTAGCCAAAGCATGGCAAATAAGCATATGAAAAGATGATCTACATCATTGGTCATCATAGACATGAAAGTAAAGTTACAATGAAATACTATTACACACCAACTAGAATGGCCAAATCCAACATACTAACAAGTGTGGCTGGGGAGGTTAAGCAATAGAACTCTCATTTGTTGGTAGTGGGAATGCAAAATGGTGTATTTTAGAAAATAGTTTGACAGTTTTCTACAAAACTAAACATACTCTTACCATACACTCCAGTGAATATGTATGCTTTTTGGTATTTACCCCAAAGAGCTGAAAAGTTCCATCCATACAAAACCTGCTCATGAATGTCTATAGAAGCTTTATTCATAATTACTAAAACTTGGAATCAGCCAAGGTGTCCTTCAGTAGATGAACGAGTAAATAACCTGTGGTCCATCCAGACTATGCAGTCTCATCCAGTGCTAAAAAGAAGAGCTATCAAGTCATAGAAAGGCATGGGAGAACCTCACATACCTATTACTAAGGGAAAGATGCCAATCAGAAAAAGCTAAATATTTATGATTCCCACTATATGACATTCTGGAGAAGATAAAACCGTGAAACAGTGAAAAGATCAGTGATTGCCAGCGATCAGAAGATGGAGGGAACAATGAAAAAGTGGAGCATAGAGGATTTTGGGGGGAGTGAAACTACTCAGTATGTTACCGCAATGGTGGATACATGTCGTTACACATTTGTGCAAACTCATAGAACGTACACCACCAGCGCGAACCCTAATGTAAACTATGAACTTCAGATGATAATGATATGTCAATGTAGCTTCACTGATTGTAACAAATGTACCATTCTGGTGGGTGCCGTTGAAAATGGGGGAGGCTGTGCATGTGTGGGCGCAGGAGACCTATGGGAATTTCCATATTGTCTTCTGAATGTTGCTGTGAATGCAAAACTGCTCTAAAAATTAAGATTTATTAAAATAGCACCACAAGCAAGCCTCCTTTAAAGACTTCAGCTGTAAGGGAATTATTAAATGCTGTAGTGACAGGATGTAATTAATCTAAATTTACTGTGACAGAATTTGATTTAACTAAGTTTCCATTGCATTTTTAAAAATATCAGTGCTTATCATTATGGAAAATTTTTGTCTATATTTGAAAAAATGGGTGGGAACCCTTAACAGACAATTACTCATTAAAATCTGGTCATCATACAGAGTATTTGTTTTAACCCTGTCGTTATCAATTAGAGGAATAAAAACCCTGAAATTGTCTAAGCTTTGATAATACCTATTATTATGTTCGAGACAGAATAAAAAAGGACAGCATACTTCTGCATGTTTAGTGTTCTAAAATTATCAATTAAAGTTAAAAAATGTAATAACTTAGGACAAAGTAATTTGTTCTCATGATGTGAAAGATAGAGGCAAAATTTCCACTCACTTACTTAGATATCATAAACTTATCACAGGTGAATGACCCAGAACACCTTTCCAATCAAGACACTTTGTCAGTGAATAAAAGAATCATTTGATATTCTCCAGAATAATGTGGGGTTAAAATGCAACAGTGAAAATAAAAACTGATTCATGAATTTCCTGTGAAATAATCCCAAACCAGAAATATTTCAGAAATATCTCAGATATATCTCATAAAATAATAATGTATGGATAATCATTACTCGAAATATAAATAGAGAAATAATTCTTAACCAGAGTTTACACAAGTCTGTAGACTCAATTATTTCATTAAACACTGGTTCATTTCAATGGCAAAATGATTTGAATTATTGAAGAGAGATAAGCCACATGTGACAGAATCTGTTCCCAAATTTCAAAGATGGGAATTTGTTGTTAAGCAGCTTGATTCAAACAGGCCTACATGTATAGTGAGAGTTTTTTTATCATGTATAGTTTTTTATCATTTCATAAATGATATGAAAAATTTTCTAAGGTCTCTTAACTAAGAAGAGAATGATAAGTTCGATGAACATGAACACACACAAAAATGGAAAGAAGTGCTCAGCACCAAATTTTTACTAAAATCAAAATATTTTTTTAAAATATCAACTTAAAGTTCACATAGATAATAAAAATCAAGAATATTGAGAAAAATTCTGAAAAATAAGAGTAATGTATACATGACCTCACCACTCTTAAAAGTATGTTATAAACATATAATTAAAACCATGTGGTACTGATTCATAGCTAGATGCTCCAATACACCACAGTAAAAATTTCAGTAATAAGCCCACACGCATATGAAAATATAGTATAAGTAATGGAGGCATAAGAAATTAGTGGAAAAAAGGTGAACTGTTTAATAAATTATTATGTATTATAAGTATTTGAATGAAGATGAAATTAGACTTCTATTTTGTTCTATATTCCAGTAGAAACTCCAAATGGATCAATGAGTTTAATGAGCTAAAATATAGAAAGTGAAACTATGGAAACTCTGAAATGAAACATAGGTGATGTTCTTGATCACATAGGGTGGGGAAATCCTTACTAATGAAATCACAGATGGGTATGGGAATTTGTCAGATGCTTTTTTCCAAATGAACTTTTTGTCTTTTACATTGTTGATATTGTGAATAAACTGGATAATAATTTGTGATAATAAACTGGATAATAATTGTGAATAATTTGGATTTTCAAATATTAAATCAACCCTGCATTTTGAAGGAAATAGTCAAACTTGGTCAATACACATTCTCCTTTTTAAATATTTTATATTAGATTTGCTCAGCTTGTGGTTAGAATTATTGCATGAACTTTCATGGTAAACATTTGCCAGGAATTTCTTTTTTGAAATGTTTTCATCTGGTCTAGATGTCAGAGTTATGCTGACTGCATAGAATGACTTAGGAAGTATTTGTTTCTCTTCAATTATCTGGAAGAATATGCAAAAATTTGCAGTATTTTTTTCTTAATGATTGGCAGACTTCTCCAGTGAATCCTCTGGGCCTGTCGTTCAAGTTATCTATTTCTTAAGGAACTTTGGTAATTTACATTTTCAAGGAATTCATAACTTTTGTTTAAGTTTTCTAATATATTTGCATAACTTAATATTGTTCCCTTATTATCCTTTTAATATCTCCTGAATTGGCAACCCATATTTCTATCGTTTTGAAGTAACTCACATTTTGTGGCCATTTTAAACAAAGTTGCTGTGAATATATTGTACATTCATTTCTGTAGGTATGTGCACTCATTTCCCTTAGATATATACCCAAGTTCAAAGTGATGGTTCATAGGCCAGGTATGGTTGCCTTTACCGGAAATTATACTAAAGAGTTATCAGCACCACTGCTCCCATTTACCTATCTTCCAGCCTTGTGTGAAAGTTCCATTGAATCTCATCATTGCCATTTTCTTTGGCATTTTCTTTCTTTTTAAGTTCTTATGAGTGTTTAGCCATATTTTATTTTGGTTTTAATGACAGAAAGACTATTTTCATATGCTTATTGGTCATTTGAATATCTAATATTGTGAAATGCTTAAGTCTTCTGTCCAATTTTTTAAATTTGTTTGTATTTTTCTTATTTATATATCCAAGTGCTTTAAATAGACTAGACAGAAATCATTTGAGATATATGTATATATACACACACACACATAATATTATCCCCCGTATGCTATTGTTTGTTTTTTCATTTTTCATTTTGGTTGTATATAAACATAATTTATATTTCTGATGAAATATATTTTATTTTTTGTGCTTTTTTAATCTTTGTTTTCAAGATTGTGAAGTAAATATCCTATGTTTTCCTCATTGATCTTTGTAATTTTACTTTTCATATTTATATCTGTAATTCATCCCTATTAAC
Organism: Desmodus rotundus; assembly: GCF_022682495.2. Taxonomy (NCBI): domain Eukaryota; kingdom Metazoa; phylum Chordata; class Mammalia; order Chiroptera; family Phyllostomidae; genus Desmodus; species Desmodus rotundus. Next base: position 111,099,729 of record NC_071390.1, read on the forward strand.
TTGTCAGTAAAAAAGTAAGTAGTAGTAAAATATACATTTTTTTCATGCAGGCATCCATTTTTTTCACATTGTTTATGGAAAGAACTTATTAAATTGTAAGGGTACTTTTGACAAACACTTAAGTTACTTTGTATCTGTAATTCTATTCATGAGCTATCTAGTTCTAGGCTATGAGTCTATATGTCTTTCATTATAACAGTATCACTATATTGTTTACTGAAGTTTTACAGTAAATCTCCAATTAAATAGGACTCACTTTGAAAATTCTTATCCCTTTTAAAGTTAGTTTCTTTACATTTATTCATATCCACAGCTCTCCCGTATCCTTACAAACCTGATTTTTAGTTGATCTATATTGTTAGGGTCCATGACCTTAAACAGAAGTGGAATTTCAGACAAGAACTCCTTGAAGAAAGCACAGAAATGCAAACTGCAAATAAAAGTCTGGTAAAAATTCAACTACATTAAAGTAGAACTTATTTTATTAAAAGATTCTGTAAAGAGAGCAACAAAATAAACTCAAGAGGATCGTGCACATGAACATAGAAGATATGGAATGCATAGTTTGTAGCAGCATTTTTTTGAAACGTAGAATTTGCATCCCTTTATTGCTTGTATGTGTCTAACCATTGAGTTTTACACCTAAAATTAACATAATAATGTATATCAACTGTTATTGAAAAATAAAAAATTATTTAAAGTAAAAACAAACAGAACTTGGAATCCATCCAGACACCACTGCCAATAGAATAAAAAAATCAATGTTGGCATATTCATACAATGGAATAAAATTCAGCTTCAAAAATGAACCATAGCCAACTAAATCAACATGGATAAGTCTTAAAATACAATGCTATAAAGAACTAGGAATTCACAGAATGCTATATCATATATCATTGTTAGTTCATTTGAAAATGTTAAAACAAGCAAAGCTATGCTAAAGGCATTCATAGAGCATGCTTCAGCGGATATTTAATGTTCACATAAAAATTAAACATCTAATAAAATGTACAAAGAATAAGACCAAGGCATGGATAAACATATATTTAATATCATAGTATAATATCACATAATATATGTAATATAGTATATTATAACATATAAAATGTATGCTAATATAATATAATATTAAATATCAGTATTAATAAAAATGTTAAATTTCAACCACATATTTTTATTGATGAAAATAGGAAGTACAATACTTAACAAGTCTATCATTAAGGTGGAAGGGAGCTAATGTCCATAGTCTATTGGTCCAGAGACAGTTTAGTGAAGGCTTTGCAAGAATAAGTTGGCAATCATTATCAACTCACTTTCATTTTACCTTCTCCTACAAATTCTACTCCTAAGTTTTTATCTTAAAATAATTCAGAGATATAGAAATGTGTTTATGAACAAGAAAACACACTGCACTTTTATTTAAAATGCCAATAACAAGACATATATTATATGTTCATCAATTTGGTGAACAGAAGATAATCACATGATAGAATGTGATAGTGTTAAAGTGAGAGTGATACACTGAAATAGAAAGTGTTGGTTGATAGTACTGCAGAGAATCTTAAAATTCAGGAGATTTAAAATTCTTATACACCTATATTTTATAGCATTTGCTTTCATTTCCTTTTTTAAATTTAATCTTTATTGTATTTTTTCCATTACCATTTAGTCCTCTCATACTCCACTCCTCCCATCAATCACCATACTGTTGTCCATGTCAATAACTTGTTTTTCCTTTTTGTTCAATCCCTCCACTCCCTTAGCCCCCCACCCCAATGGCTGTCTGCTCTCCATCTATGAGTCTGTCCCAGTTTTGATTTTTAGTTCCATTTGTTCGTTAGATTCCACATATGAGAGGAGTCACATGGTATTTGTCTTTCTCTGACTGGCTTATTTCACTTATAGCATAATGATCTCCAGGTCCATCCACACTGTCATACCATCACAAAGGGTAAAATCTTCTTCTTTTTCATGGCTGAGTAGAATTCCATCATGTCAATGTCCCATAGTTGTTTTATCCACTCATCTACTAGTGGACACTTGGGCTGATTCTATATCTTGATGATTGTAAATAATGTGGCAATGATCATAGGGGTGCTTATGTTCTTTCAAATTATTGTTTTGGGTTTTTTTGGATATGTTCACAGAAATGGGATTACTGGGTCAAAAGGCAGATCCACTTTTAATTTTTTGAGGTACCTCCACATTGCTTTCCATAGTGGCTGCACCAGTCTGCATTCCCACCAACAGTGCAAACTGGTTCCCTTTTCTCCACATCCTCACCAGCACTTGTTTTTTGATTTATTGATGAGAGCCATTCTGACAGATATGAGATGGTAACTCATTGTGGTTTTAATTTACATTTCTCTGATTATTAGTGACATTGAGCATCTTTTCATATGTCTATGGGCCATCTGTATGTCATCTTTGGAGAAGTGTCTATTCAGGCCCTTTGTCCATTTTTTAATTGGGTTTTTGTTTTTTTACTGCAGTTTTTCATAAGTTCTTTATAAATTTTGGACATTAACCCTTTATCAGATGTATCAGTGAATGAATATGTTCTCCCATTCAGTATGTTGTCTTTTTATTTTGCTGATGATTTCCTTTGCTATGAAAAAACTTTTTAGTTTGATTTAGTCCACTTGTTTATTTTTTCTTTTGTTTCCCTTGATTGTGGAGATATATATGATAAAAAATTGCTACAAGCAATGTCCAAGACTTTCCTTCCTATGTTTTCCTCTAGGATTTTTATGATTTTAGGTCTAACAGTTAAATCTTTGATCAACTTTGAATTTATTCTTGTGTGTGATGTAAGAAGGAGGTTTAGTTTCATTTTTCTGCACATATGTGTCCAATTTTCCCTATACCATTTATAGAAACTTTCATTTCATTTCCTAAAGAGCTGATTTCACTCAAGAATTAGTAATTTATGATTATATAATTAAGAATAAATTTGCCATGAATATTCTTCTGTAATTGGTTTATGAACATATGCTTTAATTCTTCTTGAGTAAGTGTATAAGGATAACCTCATGATCATTGGGCACACACATATTTAACTTTGAAAAAAAATTTTTTCCAGGTTATTTTTTTTATTTTTTAATTTTGTTATTGTTGTTCAAGTACAGTTATCTCCATTTGCCTGCCACCACTCTCCCCCACCCCACCCATCCTCACCTCTCACCCTCAACACCACCCTACTTTGGCTTTGTCCATGGGTCCTTTATACAATGTTCCTTGATGACCCTTCCCTTGTACACATATATTTAACTTTATTAAAAATTGCTATGCAGCCCTGGCTGCATGGCTCAGTTCATTGGAGCATTATTCTGTACACCAAACAGTAGTGGCTTCAATTCTTGGTCATGGCACAATACTTAGGTTTGGGTTCAATCCCCAGTCAGGGCATTATGGGAGGCAACTGATTAATGTTTCTTTCTCACATTGATGTTTCTCTCTTTCTCTTTATATCTTCTCTTTTCTCTCTCTCTAAAACCAATGAACATATTCACTCATGAGTATTTTAAAAAAAGAAGAAATCCTTTAAAAAACAAAAATTAAAAAATAAATAAAATATAAGAATCCTGAATCACCAATTCAAAAGAACCTATACATCCCAATGTTCGTAGCAGTGTTATGTATAATAACCAAGTGCTGGAAACAGCTTAAGCGCCTACCAGTAAATGAGTGGATCAAAAAACTGTGGTACATTTACACAGTGGAATACTACATAGCAGAAAGAAAGAAGGAACTCTTACCCTTTGCAACAGCATGGATGGAACTGGAAAGCATTATGCTAAGTGAAATAAGCCAGGTGATGAAAGACAAATACCATATAATCTCACCTATAAATGAAACATAATCAAAAAAACAAATGAGCAAAATAGAAACAGAGTCTTGGAAATAAAGAACAAATTGACAGTGACCAGAGGGGAGGGGGAAGAGGGTAACAGGAGAAAGTAGGGAAAGGGGCAAGCAAAGGAACGCAAATAGAGGACTCATGGGCATGGACAATGGGGAAGGGATTGACTGTGGGACTGGGGGGAACAGGATAGGGGTGAGCAATGGGGAAAAAGGTGGGACAACTGTAACTGAACAACAATAAGTTAAATAAATTAAATTGAATAAAAAAATAAATACTGCTAAGCAATGGACCTTTCATATGAGAATGAATATTCAAATTGGGGTATATTCATGTAATGAAATACCATTTAGCAAAAGAAAAAAATGAAAAAAATGCGTGGATAAATTTCTAAAACATTATGTAGGGGCAAAAGAAGCCAGACACAGAAGAGTATTTACTCTTTTGTGGTTTCATTTATTTGGTGTTCTAAAAATGGGCAAATCTAGGCTATGTTCTAGATATCACATCAGTGGTTGCTTTGGATGAAAGGGGTTAAATACAGAAGGCCATAAAGAATTTTTTTGTGTTGATGGATAATTTCTACATCTTAAGCAGGGCTGTGGTTACATAGGTGTATACACTGGTGAAAGAAGCTAAAGGAATTAGCCAAAAACATATGAATAACTCACATGTACAGACAACTGTGTGGTGATGACCAGAAGGAAGGAGAATAGGGGAAGAGAAGAGGTGGGCAAAAAGCAGGGGAAGGGACATCTATAATAGTGCCAACAAAAAAATAAAATTAAAAATATACAAAAAAACCTTACTGAACTGTATGTTCAGCAAAAGAAAAAAAGGAGAAGGAAAAATGGATAATACCAACTCTGTTAGACTTACTTATACTGGAGTCCTGGGATCAATATTAAAATCACAACTCATCGCACTTTATATATACTTACTTTTTCACATTGTTAAGTTAATCTCAGATTAAAGCAGTAGTGTTACATAAATATATTTAGATGGCATGCATTTTGTAATACGTTATTAAGTGAGAAAGGTATGCTGTTCAAGTTACATCTAGACAGATGATGATATTGCAGTGTCATTACTAGGTTGTGATTTTTATTTCTTTTTGGAGAATTTTTTGTATTATATAAACATAATAAAATATTAATTTTGACATTTTGAAAGGTTGGTGATCTCATAATAAATATCTGATTATGCTAAACAAAGTGAGTTGTTAACATTATGAAATTAAACATAGAACTCATAGGATAAAAACTAAGAAGGAATAAATATGTGTTTATGCTCTTGTGTTATTTCATTAAAAATTTAGAGTATTACACTAAATGAAATGTCAGTCAGAGAAAGACAAGTACCATATAATTTCACTTATATGTAGAATCTAATGAAGAAAATAAACTAACAAAATAGAAACATACTCGTAGATACAGAGAACAGAATGACAGCTGTCAGAAGAGGGTTGGGGACTGGGTTAGAAGGTGAAGGGATTAGCAGAAAAAAAAAAAAAACCTCCTAGACACAGGCAACTAGAGGGAAACTGGGTAACTGGGTCAGGGGGGAGTAGAAGAGGGTAGAAGAGGGAAAAATGGTGATCAAAGGACACTTGAATTGGGGTGGTGACCACACAATACAATATATAGATTATGTATTATAGAATTGTACATCTGAAACCTATATAACTTTATTAACTACTGTCACCCCAATAAATTCAAAGAAAAAATGTTTGGACAAAATATCTAGAATGGCAAATGATCTATTTGCTATCCTACAACAGAATCTAAAAATTCAGTAACTATGAATCATTCTTCTAGCATACAAATAGACATAGGGAATATCTCCAATAATGCTACTACTAGTTCCAGAAATGTGAGCTAGTTGAATATACTATGACATAAAGAAACTGGAGGAAGATAGTTTATTTTTTTATTTATTGATTTTAGAGAGAAAGAGAAAGGAATAGAGAAAGAGAGAGACATTGATTTGTTCCACTTATTTATGTGTTCATTTGTTGATTCTTATATGTGCCCTGACCGGAGATCAACTCCACAACCTTGGCGTATCAGTACAACATTAACCAGCTGGGCTACCTGGTCAGGGCTGGAGGAAGATAATTTATAAAACCATTTTACTGGTACCTAGTCATCTTGAGCTACCCTAGTCATTTTGGGAATAATTTATCAATATATTAGAATAGAAAAAAAAAAGATTTCACTTGCTCTTATTTTCCCTAGACACAGAGGTAAAAAGAAGAGTGGTTTTCAGTCTGTACTCAAATTTCTAGTTACAGTGTCTGCTGCTCACTGCCATGAAAGCTGGGGGAGAGAAGTGGGAAGAATGCCTCAGGTCATGGTAAATGAATAACTAAATGGCTCCAGGATACATTTTATAGATTCAACAACACAGTGGGATTGACCTGAGACATAGTTTAGATGGTCACTGCTAATGTTGAACATTAAACAAAACTATTATTCAAATTCATAAACCTATATTTAATAATGAAGTAACCTAGGTGTGGTGAAATAAAAGATAACAGCACTGATACCTTTCACCTCCTCTAACAGTTGCAGGAGCTGTTTTAATCTGTCTCAAAGAGAGAAGTTCTGAAAATAATAAAAACGATCTGTAATAGAATAAAGTAATATGTAGTGTGCATTCAAATGAACAAGAGTTGTGAGTCATTTGTTTTAAATGCTTATTGGTAATATGGGAAATGCATTATATATGTTGTAGTCTATTTTTCAGTTTACTTATATGAATTGGAATGAGTAAGATGGCATTGTTGGCCACAAAGCCATATGTAGCAGCCTTTCACAGGAAAGAACTATACTGAGGGAATAGGCTAAGTAGTCTACAAGTTCAATAAATGCTTATAATGCATTATGGTGCTATCAAGTAAGGTAGCCTCATACTGTTAATGCAGCATCTAAAAGTGCCTAGCTCTCTCCTTAGACACTAGAAGTAACTGGCTCAATAAAATTTAAGAGCAGCAATATCAGAAGCAGAGCACAATACCTCAGAGATTTATAAAAGTAGAGCCATCATCACTACTGAGTATTAAATTGAGAACTCAATACTCTAACTATATTACTTTCTTTGGAAGGTCTTATAACCATGCATGAGAATATTTGAAAATTTCAGAAGTAAATATTGGAAAACATGATCTTATAGTAACAATGTCTGAGAAAATGTGAATTTTAAAGAAGTGCTGATGGGTTGAATCACAGTATTAGAAATAAATGTAATAATGTTATTCATTAAGAGACTTCTCATTTGATTAAAAAACATTTTTAAATAGGTGGACCTCGTAACAAATGTTCTACTTATTCTTTTAGGAATGTTATCATCTCCCATCCTCTTTTCTTTCTATTATAAAATACAAGGTAAAGTTTTTATAACCCTTTCATTACTTTCAAGAAGAACTATCAGAACAACATCGAAGTGCAAATCATGAAATACGGTCTGCAACCCAAGAGAATAAAGTTTCAAAACAACTGAGGAGTATATTCCAACACATGAACCATGAGAATTTCAACAGCAAGAGACAATCTCCCCCTGTTTCATACTTAAGTCTTTTCTGGCATACTGGGGGAATTGCACACAAGCCTATGTGGCTGGAAGCAATAATTTGACGTAGGAATTATAGATTTAGGGAGAGATTCGACGAAAAACTGGGCTCTAACTGTAAAAACACCTGAAATATCAGGCTAGTTATTCTACAAATAGTGAAGAGTCATTATTTTTAAGCAGGTAGTAGAATTTCCAAATGTATTTATTCTCAGAAAGATAACTTTGAACAGAAATTGAATATAACAAGAAAAGGAAATTTTTTAAAAAATATTCAGCAATATGAGGTCTGTCCAGAAAGTAGCCAGCCATTGTATATGAAAAATAGAAACATTTATTGAAGATACAAGAAACATTGTACATAGGACAAGGATACCTCATTCCCCTTCAAAGTAGGCTGGTCATTGATTGCAGCCCATATGCGATCAACATTCTCAGGCGTCCTGCTTGTTGTAGGTCTTCTAGAATGCGGATCACTTTCAACAGATTCTCAACCATCTTTGAAGTGTTTGTGCCCACTTTTATTTGTGCTGCACTCATTGCATTGTCCCTGAAAGCCTTCTGAATCATCCAAATGATTTCTGTGGAGGAATGTTGAAGTTCAAAGAACATGTATGAATGACCCACGGACAAGTACAACAGTCCGGGAATTGACTGTGGCATTGGTGGGGGGTGGGATGGGCATAGGAGAGCAAAGGGGAAAAAGTTGAGACAACTCTAACAGAATAACAATAAAAATGATTTAAAAATAAAATAAACAATTGTCAAGTTAAATAAAAGAAAACAAAAAATATGATACAGATTCATTGTTCTACTCTCTCAGTCATTTTGAATGGGACGGTTACACAGTACACATGCTCACTCAATGGCGTCTACTGCCCCCACTGACTAGTACAGTGAAGTTGTCATTGTTCATGCATGCACATTCCAGTCCACTCTCCTTGGCTGCCAGGTTACATCGATGTTGTGCAAACCATTCTTGTTACATTAACAATGGCTAGCCTTTTTCCAGGCTAAATATAAATTGTCATAAGTGGGAGTAGGAAAAAGAAATAGACTGTTTGAATTAAAGCCATATGGAGACAAATGCATTAGATTGCTATCCTGTTGAATGGAGTGGTGAAAGAGATGGAACGGCAGAAGTTTATGCTGATTTTGGCTTGGATGAATGTATAGATGATGGTGGCCTGAGATGAGATAGAAAATATGGAAGGGAAAGATAGCAACTTGAACTTTAGACTTGTTCCTTAAAGTCATTTACAGCATTATGTGATATGTAATATTTAGAAAGAGCTAATCAATGTGCATTTCATTTGGTTCTGGAACTTCTGTGGTTTGAAGGTACAGATTTGGGTATCATTTGAAAAGAGATTTTGTTGGAGATGTCAGTGGATATGAACATAAGCTAAGAGTATGGACAGTTATGAATATGTGAGCTGAATGCGGAGCTGTGGAGAGTAACCACATCGAAAATGAAACCTAAATTTTTTATGAAGGAAGCACATGAAAACACATGAGATTTTCTGAGGGGCCATATAGGAGAGGGCCTGAGACTAGATCTTTGGAATACAAGTTTAGGAAAATACTCATACACCGAAACTCAAGTTTCAGCATAGTAGCAAACAAAAGTCAGTTTGTGTTAGGTGAAGGTGGAAAAGTGAGAGCCCAGAACAGAGGTCATTCTTCCACTGAATTCGAAGGTAAAGAGAAAGCAAGATAAGTTGCAGTAAGTAACCTCTGAGAGACAGAATCTAATGAGTTACTTGAAAAGTAAGGGGAAATAATGATGAAAAGATAAAGATTAAAGGTACAAGTGGGGGAGAGAGCCAGTGATAAAGTAACAAAAGTTCTGGTTAAGTCAACAAAATGGATGTTGCATTGGAAATAAAACTATCGGGAATGCTGGGTGTTGGTGCCAGTTTCCCACACTGTGGTTGGGAGTTGTAGAACTGGGAGTAAGAACAGTATAGTCTCACCTATGGATTTGCATTTCATTCTGACTGCAGGACCTATACCTACCATGAGACGGGGCTCCTCTTTTCTTTATTCCACAGAGCAAACAGATCTGAATATTATAAACCCTGCCAGCAAGCTAAGAAATGTCCACCCTTCAGGTCAGGGATCTGGCATTTATATAAAAGACTGAAAAGTTTGAATGCCCAGACAGCTGCATATAGACTTTCCATGGGTCTTTCCTTTACATTAGCTTTCAAAGTGGCTTTCAATCTTTGACTACATGGGGATCAGTATACAAATTTATGAATAGAAAACCAACTATACTATACTTTATAAAAGATTTAAGAGATTGTCAAAGGTAATTGTTAGTTTACATGAGTCCTCAAATTTGCTGGCAAACCTAGCACAAGTAAGATGCCATTCTACTGTAAATAAACCAAACCAGGTCAGGTTATCTGAGTCCAGAAAAGGGACACAGCACAGATCATCCTCACAGACTAGGGACAAAAAGAAATTGTCAGGAGTAAACCACACCATTTGTGGATTCTCTAAGGTTTTTTTTTTTAAATTATTTTATTGTTGTTCAATTACAGTTGTCTGCATTTTCTCCCCATCCCTCTACCCCACCCCAGCCAAACCCACCTCCCTCCCACCCTCCCCCTTCATTTTGTCCAGGTGTCCTTTATAGTAGTTCCTGTAATCCCCTCTCCCCACTGTCCCTTCTGCCTTCCCCTCTGGCTATTGTTAGATTGTTCTTAACTTCAATGTCTCTGGTTATATTTTGTTTGCTTTTTTCTTCTGTTGACTATGTTCCAGTTAAAGGTGAGATCACATGGTATTTGTCCCTCACCGCCTGGCAGCCACTGCATTTCTCTAAGTTTTTATTTAACTCAAAGATCAATCATTTCCAAGCTTAAGGACTCCCCAGGGTGGGGCCAATTTCATGTCTTGCCTATTCCCATGTTCTCATTTCTTATTGTTCTCTTCCTTACTAACTTACTCCAGCCACCCAGGGCTTCTGGTGCCTCAAATACTCCCAAATCAGTTATACCCCTAGAGCTTTAGCATTACCTGTCCCCTTAGATTTGTGCATGGTTTGTATCTTTAAATATTAACTTCAGGCATTAATTTAAATATTAAATCCTCAAAACCAAGGTAACTCTGCAGACCTCATCACTATATTTTTATGCTTATATTCTTGAATGAATTATTATTATCTATTATAATCTTTTAATTTCACGGTTTATTTTTTGTCTCACCTGTGTAAAGACAAAGACTTATATATCCTGTGGACTGTGTATCCTCAGTATCTAAACCATTGATTGTTTGCATAATAGGTGGGTATGTACTGTACTATTTATGCATAGTATGTATTACACTATGAAATACATAATGCATAAAACATACCACTATCAGAAGAACAGAAGTCATGATTATAGAATATAATGCACAGTTATTATGGGTCCTAGAAATTAAAAGTATAAATGGAAAGCAGATGGATAAACTCACCAGCAAATTCAGGGACTGGGGATGAAATTGGAAATGATAGATAAAATAAGAGGTATATCTTTAGCCAATTAAGAATAGCATCCCTAAATTATGAGTGCTCAAGAGAGTAGAATATAAACTTTAAGGATTTTTGTGAGACGTATTGTGATGATTTTAGTTATAGCTAACTGTCTTTCATCTTACTAGTGGGTCCACTTATCTCTCCATAATGCTAATGGAATTCTGTGGTTGTAACACAGTATTCCTGCAACTCATATTTTTCAGGTAGGAAAATTAAACACATATCTGATAAAGCAATCTGAGAATGAGCAAATGGGAGTTTGTTATGCCTAGGACTTCATGTTTTATCACACACTGGTGTTTGTTTACTCATAAGAAATAAGGATTTTGCTAAAAAGAGGAGAGGAAATAGGGCCCATAGAGATGCCTCTTCCTTTTAAGTGCCACATACCCCATTTTATGGTTTTATTTCATCACAAGCTTCATATCTAAGCTACAGAAAAAGTGACAAAGCGAGAGCTAGGTCAGTTATTGCTCAATTTTATCATTATTGCTTCTGCATTTAAATTTGATAGTGTGCTTTCAGAATGGCACTTTGTAAAGCATAATATAAAGGCACCTCAGTTACAAAATATAATGATGTATCAGTATGCTATCAGCTACCTTGTGCTGAGGTTTTCTTTTTTATTGTAATGTATATCATATATGCAGACAAATATGTGCAGTTTGAAGAAGATTTTTAAAGCAAACAGCCATGTAACCAACAGAACCAGAAAAAAATAAACACTACAAACACACAATAGCTTTTCCTTTTACATTTCTTATTTCTTTACTACAGATAAATACTACATTGATTTCTGGGATCCATTCCTTGACCTTTTTGGAGAGTTTTAAATCCTTGTATATATACTCATATAAGTTAACGTGGCCATTTAGATAACTTCATATAAATGAAAAAAGTTATTTTTTATCTTTTTTTAAAGAAAATTTATTTTTTAGAGCAGTTTCAGGTTCTTAGCAAAATAAGGAGGGAGGTAAAAAGATACCCCGTCTACCTTCTGCCCCCACGCTTGCATGTCATCCTGCATTGTCAACATCCTCTCCAGAGTGGAAGGAACTTCTACTATAATTTATGAACCTTCATTGACACATAGTAACCACCCAAAGTCCATCATCTATATTAAGGGTTACTCATGGTGTTGTACACTCAATGGTTTTGGACAAATATGTAATGACCTATATTAACAATTATAGTATCAAGCAAAGTATTTTCACTGCCCTAACATTCCTATGTGCCCCACCAATTTATTCTTTCCATCAACCCCTTCCCCCAACCACTAGCAACCACTAATCTTTTTTTACTGTTTTTGTAGTTTTGTCTTTTCCACAATGCCATACAGTAGAATCATATAGTATGTACCTTTTTCAGATTGGCTTCATTTCCTTAGTGTACTGCATTCGAGTTTCCTCATGTCTTTTCATGGTTTGATGGTTCATTTTATCTTAGCACTGGAAAAAATTGCATTATCAAGATGTACCACAGTTTATTTATTCATTCACCAACTGAAAGACATCTTGATTTTTTTTCAAGTTCTGGCAATCATGGATAAAGCTTCTATAAATATTCCTGAGAAAGTTTTTGTGTGAATATAGGTTTTGAATACATTTGGATAAATACCAAGTAACACAATTTCTAGGTCATATAGTAAGAGTATGTTTAGTTTTGTAAGAAACCACCAAACTGTTTTCCGAAGCGGCTGTACCATTTCGCATTCCTGCCAGCAGTCAGTGAGAGTCCCCATGGCCTCACACCTTTGGCCACATTTGTTGTTGTCAGTGTTTTAGATGTAGGTCATTCTAATATGTGTGCAGTGGTATCTCATTGTTTATAACGTGCATTTACTTAATGGCTTATAATGTGAAGCATCTTATCTTGCGCTTATTTGCCATCTGTGTATCATTTTTAGTAAGGCATCTGTTAAGATCATTGGCCCATTTTAAAATCAGGATGTTATATTATTATTGTTCTGTTTTAAGAGTTCTCTGCCTATTTAGGATAACAGTCTTTGATCAGATACATCTTTTGAAAATATTTTCTCCCAATCTGTAGTTTAAATTATACAATGTCATATATCAAATGTATTTTAATAAAAAAGACTATTCTTGCCTTGTATTGCCTTTGTTCCTTTTCAAAGATTAGTTGACCATATTTATATAAAAACATAATGAAGAAAAACAAGCTAACAACAGAGGAATTAACTAAGCTACTGTTTCTATGAAATGTTAATAAAATTAATAAATACCTAACAAGCTGAAAAAGACTATGAGTAGGAAAACACAAATTATCAAAATCAGGAAAGACAGAGGACTGTCAAAACAGATTCTGAAAATATCAAAATTTTAATGAATTAATATTATGAACAACTCTAATCCAGTGAATTTGAAAATATTGATTAAATGATCAAAATTTCTTAGAAAACATTTTACTAAAATTGACAAAACAAAAAATAAAAATAATAAACTCTACCTATTGAAGAAATTAAATTTTTAATAAAATGCCTCCTTGCAAAGAAAATTTTAGACATGGTTAATTTTATGTATAAATTATATCCAATATTTAAGGAAGAAATATAAACAATCTTACTTCACTTTTAAACCTTTTCAGAAATTAAAGGAGAGGGGACAGTCCTCAGCCCTTTTTTGAGGTCATCATTTGTCTGATGACAAGGCTGACAGATATTACAATAAAATTAAAAACTAACAACCACCAGGAAAATAGCTGTAAAAATCCTTTAAAATAATGGCATTTAAATCAGCAATATAAACAATAGATAATATAACATGTTAAGTGTATTTTTTTTAATTAAGAGATTTAACATTCAAAAATTAACCACTGTAATTACATTAATAGAATAAAAGTTTTAGGTATATAATCATTTTAATGGATTCCTAAAATGCATTCGACAAAATTCAACATCTGTTCATCATAAATATATGACACAATCTAAGGATAGAAGAAATCTTCTCCAGCAATAAAGTACATATTTGAATAATCTACAGCCAACATCATATGTGGTGAATTATTAAATATGTTTTTATCAAGATTGAAAACAAAATTATGAAAAGTCAGTTTTATACCTATCTATTTAATATTGTTCTTTGCCGCTATAATATATTAATTAGTGAGGAAAAATAAAGAAGGAGGAAATAAAATTTTTAAAGGAAAAATAAAACTTTATTTACACGTGACATGATTGATTATGTGGACCCTCCTAAAGTATTTATGTAATACTCCAAAACTGGAAACAACCAAAGTGTAAATCACCAGGGGTTGAGAGACTTTTCTATATGGTTTTTCTACCTGTCTTATAACAACTTTTGTTCTGGATGGGGCAGAAAACAGATTTGTTACCTGTTTAGAAAAATAAAGATAATATTGCTCTAAGGCAAAGATAGGGAAAGTTTGCAAAGAATCCTAAAGATCAGGGGTTCCTAAGTGGGACATCCCTAACTGTGACACGAACCTATTGTGAGTACAGAATCCACCTGGACCCACCTCCAGGGCATGTGCCTGAGATTTGGAGGTGGCTCCAGGGAAATTGATGCAAACTTAAAGTTCATGTGGCTTCTTGTTCTTCCATGAGTAATAATGTCCTTTATCTCTGACCCAAGAATCTCATGTCTTTTTTCATTGTTCATGAAGCTGGCAGCTAATTTGTTAGCTTGAAACGGGTGAAATCCCATGTCATTCCATGCAATGGACACTGATAAAATGGATAGGTAAAACAGGTAATATTTATATAATGAAATATATTACTTGGCAATAAAGAGAAACACATATTGATACATTCAACAACAAGGATGTCTCTCAAACAACTATATTTTGCAAAAGAAGCCAGACACAGAAGTATACAGACAATAAAATATATTTGTATGAATTGTACAACTAGTCTTACTAGCTGTACAATCTCTAGGTGATAGAAATCAGAATTTTTGTGGTCTAGTGTAGTAGCTGTGGGCTTTGACTGGAAAACTTCATAAGGAATTTTTGTGTAGTGATGCAAATATTTTATATCTTGATTATGGTGTTAGTTAATGAATGTACATGTTTTCTAGAACTCAATGAATTGTACATTTAAGGTTTATGGTTTTTATCTCAATGTAAGTATGAAAATGTCTGGGATTTATCTTAAAAGTAAGGTAGGAAGCATCCCCCATATCTTGTCAGCACTATGTCCCACTCGGGATGGTTCCTGTTTGCATTTATCTTTTAACCTGTGGAATCTACATTTATTAAATTATAGTATATCAATCTATTCAATAATAGAGCTTCTACTCCTGATTCCAAGTAAAATATTTCTCTGTGAAGTACAAGATTCTAACATTTCTCTGTTCTAGGTGACAGCTGGCTAACCAACCTTGCTTTGTGCCTATGGATAGTTTATATCAGATCATACTACTTTATAAAGAATTTACAAAGACAGATGATGTTGGTGATATTTTATAAAGAATTAGGGACACATTTGGATTCACTCACACAGGTTGCTCATTCAGAATACACTTTGCACTTACTATGATTTCTTAGGTGCTCAAGTTCCTTTTGTAACTTTCCAATATGCTCTAAACAAGATGAAGAACCTGAGGTGGTGATAATGGAAAGGGTTTTAAGAGGTAGTCTGACTAACACTACGTCCATTTATTAGCGTAGAAATATATACAACATGCTAGGTTATTTAAATACAAAATGAATGTGGGTAGCATAGCTGAACACACATGAACAAAGAATATTTTAGAACTACTCACCAACGTCATCCATGCATTGAGTTTAGCCCACATGATGGAAGGGCCAAAGGCACCTTACTTGGTTTCTTAGATCCTTGAATTTATACAGGAAATAGTAATAGCAGCAATTTTATTTTCCCAAAATAACACCATTCAGTCAGAGTGCTCTAAGATGTTGAATCCAAGAACCTATTAAAAAAGTCTTCAGAGAATTAAATTATGTTTAAACCGAATGAGTGTCATTTCCTCTGGCCTTGCATTGCCCTTCTAGCCCTGGTTAAACTGAAAGCAATAACCTGTGGGAGCTCTGGTCATGGGTTAAGTGTCACGCTAATGATCTTGGGTCAGAACTTTTATTTTCATCCTAGATACTTAAGCCTCTGCTATTTCCAGCCTTCAAATTCTCTGAGCACAACAGGAGCTCTTGAACTTACATGATGTATACTTTATTTTTAATCCTTGTTTCTCCTTGTCTGACAGGCGAAGGGCCTGTGCCTGGATTATTGTCTATGACTTGCTTGTTCTTCTTTCCTAAATGCTCATTAATTGGCAGGTAACCTTTACCAGGTCACTCTGACCTCCCTGAGAAACTAGTTTTGCTCTAGTGTAGTTGGGGGGATGGAGCCAAGGATGCTTGCTAAATCATTGTCATATTTTAAGCCATATAGGTAGGGAAAATGCTTTTAAAGGTATACTGAACTTCAGCTTCAAACTTCATAGTACAGGTCAATCCAGATTTGACATATTCTCTTGATATATTATGCCCCAGAGATTAAAAAATAGTATTTAGAAGTATTCTTCTATGTTTTTGTTAAAATAAATTTCTATAATGCATATATTACTTTGTCACCAACTGTTAAAAATAATGGGAAGAATAATACCAATGGCTGGACAGAAGAGTAATTGGCATAGCAAGTATAATTAGTACTGTGTGGAAAAATGCCAGCATGGACCAGTAGCAGCTCTATAGTGAAGAGCTGTGGTTTTTATTCTGCATTTTCTCATCCACTAATATTTTTTTAAACAATAGATTCATATTAAAGGGAATTTTAATCTGTTACTTCAATTGCTTTCTATTAACTTCTGAAGAAATTACTTATGGTAAGGTCAGAGTTTAGCCAAGATAGAAATTTTTGGCTCACCCTGTAGAGACTCCCCAGCTTATGAATTTATCTGGGTCTAGAGTCTGTCCCTCAGTACTTCAGCATCAGAATTCCGGTGTTCGACAGCCCACAGAAAGGAGATCCATGTCATAGAACTGGTTCATATTAGCCGGAATCCCCATGTTTGTGAATGTTAGGTGACATTTTATCCATTTGTATTAGAAAACATGAACAATGACACTTATTTGCTGGACCAGTTACTAGCAGTCCCATTCAATACACAGACATGCATGGAGAAGTCAGGAAAAAACATCAGGTTGATTGAAAATGAAGCAAAACAATGAGTTATTTACATAACTTAAATGGTTAAGGTTGCCACCTGGGTACCATGAATAGATATCATATGCTAAGTATAACACTTGAAGTTTATGGGTTGACTCCCTGTCTGATGTGAAGTTTTTATGTAGATATTAGCTGTGTTTACCTCCAGATCACCCACTATTTTCTAAATGTTCATCAGTTATTAATTATTTTTGTTTGACACACAATTTTCCTAAATATTTTATAATCTTCAAATCATGAAGCTACTGCTGCCCTCGGAGCCCCAGAACCTGTGTTGCACTCCCCATACCCAAGTTACAGCCCTGCTTTTGGAACCACACTGGTGACCTTGTCTAAGAAATGGGAAGCGGCACTCACTCTGGTGCTGCTGTAACTCCACCAATGCTGCTGGGGCACTCAGCCACTGAAATGCACTCTCAGCTGCGGATCACGTCTGCCTTCTGAAAACTACCATCAAAGGAAAAATGAACTCCCCCTTCTTTTCTGTCTCCCCATCGCACATTTTGTATCCCACTGAAAGTCTAAGAGTATCGATAGTTTGCAGGATGTACTCCTGGTGGTATCCGGGGGACATAGATGAGCATGTTTAGAGCTCAGAGGCATTTGATACTCTGATGCAAGGTCTTGCTAATAGCTAGCATGAGTAAATATGAGAATTGGTTGTATCTTAACACGAATTAAATAGGGCCCTTGACAGTTTTTATACATCCTTGTGAGGGCCTGGAAAAATCATTGTTCTGTCAGGAAGAGAACAGGCAAACCACATTTTGAGAGTTTAATGGAGAAATAGGGACTTAAAAGATTTTGGAAGAGTTGGATGAGCAGAACTCAGGGAAGTTTCCTCTGAAGGTGATGGGAATGTGTTAATGGGCAGGGAATCCAGCCACCAAGATATCAACCAAAACCACTAAAGCAGATAGTTTTCAAAAGCATGCCACAAAGTTGTTACATTTCTCAAAACAAAAAACAAAAACAGAAGGCAACACTGAGAGAGAAGTTCTCACCAGCTCTGAGGCAGTTTGCAAGTGCTCATGAGCAAGCTGTCAGGAACCTCACTCCACCCACATCTGGCTGCAGCAGCCTCCTGAGAATTATGGTTTCCGCTTCTTTAACATCTTCTAAATGTCATACAGTTCTTCTCATATTATTATTGGGATTTAAAAGGAGATTTAATCTGCTGCAAAAATCAGTGTAGAAAGGATATTCAGCAATATATTCCTATATAACTAAGGGAAGGTTGATACACAAGTACAATATGTATATAAACTTTTTTTACATATAACCTTTTTTGAGTGTGGAAAAACTATGACACTAAAGTATAATTAAATCGTTGTCAGCAACACTCCACAACTTTTGACAGGAATATTCAATCTTAGGATGAACGTGTTTAAGTTATGTATATATAATTAATGTTTATTCGACCAGCCAACATGAACCGTCTTTCTGCCGGAGTGAAAGGTCCTGCACCTCCTCAATTTGTCTCAGGAGTCGCACTTCAGGGACTGAAGATTTTCACTCTGAGATACATTTCAAAAGACTAACATTATTATTGAGGGACAACTGTCTCTATCCAAATGTCTTCTTTTGTGGTTATTTTATTGCTCGTCTGTGGCTATGAAATTATTCTTCTCTCTCTCTTTTTTTTGGTCAGTTTAAAATAAATGAAAAAAATAAAAAGAAGGCTTGTGCATCTCTTCTTTTGTGCGCCCTTACTTTCTTATCCCAGTTCCTAGGTCTAGGAGAAAAGAATCCGTCCCAGTTTACATGTAAACAGAACAAATATCTGTCTTCTCTATGTAGGATGGATTCTATTTTTAAGCATAAACCCCTTTGAAACCAATTAATACTAGGTATCTGACCTACATAATAGATTCAGAATGCCTTATTATTTTTCTCCTTTTTGTTTTTAAAGCAACACTATTGTTTTTACATCTTTGTATTGATTCCTTGAGTAATTTTCTCATGGTATATATTGATTGAAACAGATTTCAAAAAAGCTCTTTAACCAATGTTTTACACTAATAAGTACGTTCAGGAAATAGGTCTCTCACACTGCTGGAGTCTAATTTATATATTTGAACTGGCAATACTAAATGTTTGTAGCCACACATGTTGATCCTGCAGTAAAGTTGCCAAACATATCTCCCTTCAGAAAAGTTGTAAAATTGTTTTAAAGCCAAACTCTTATTTACCTGCTTCTCTGTTCTAAATCTCTGCTTTTGCTATTTCTTCTGACCTCTACGTTCTTAGTCCCTTCCCACTGAGAACCTTCATCTGCGCTCTGATCTTTGGGGGTTTTCCACCGTGACCTTTGTGTGGATAAACAGTTACACATTTAGGTTTGTTCCACTGCTGGGTCTCTGCATTTTAAAAGAAAATCATTTAAAAGAAAAATTTAAGAACTCTACCAAAAAGAAATTGTCTATAGAGGCTCAATTTTCAGCATCATGCTTAGTGCTGGGAAAGATATTTTGTAAAGGGGAAAGCTGTTTAGGGACCTTTCAAATTGAGACATATGTACATAAATATTGACCGAGTTGTAAGTGAAACACTTTTAAAGAAATGCCCAACCTTTTATGTTTCTTTGAATGTTCAGTAGAGCAGAAATTTTGGTGAGTCACTTGATTGCTCACATGATGTTAGTGAATCACAAACTTTTTAAATTCTAGAGTTTTTTCTAGGATTTTGTGATTTCTCTGAAGAGTTATATTGACATAAAGAAGGCTGACTCAAGAGTTTTATGTCTAAGTTTATATTTGCTATTGATGTCTTTGTGTTTCACCATTGTATACATACATATATAAAAAAGGTTATATATATACACATATATGGTTTACCATCCAATCACATCTATAAGTTCTGTATCTAGAATGCATCATTGACACTTCCCTTTACATAATATCCTATATCCAGCCAAAGTCAAACTCCTTTGGAATTTATCTCTCACATGTGGTAAAATGCTATAATGAACACCCATGTAACTCATCTTAATAAATGAAACATAATACTAAGGGTGCTTCTTGTATATCCCCTCACAGTTGCATACTTCTCCTTCTGATGTCTGCAAAGATAATGTTTTTCTTTAATTTCTTGTTCATTATCTCCACTGCATTTCTTTTTCCCTTAAATATATGCATGCATTTTATCATATAAGCATGCAAATGTATATATACAATATGTACTGCATTTAAACTTTCTACATAAATAAAATTCTACTGTATTGCAACTTGCTTTTTCCACTAAAAAGTTTATTTGTGCCGATTGAAATGTTCAATAGGCTTTATTTTAGATGGCTGTCACAATCTTTCCATCTAATATGTTCTTTTTTCTTTTTCTTTACTATTGAACTTTCTGGAGTGACACTGGTTAACAAAACTATACAGGTTTCAGGGGCACAATCCCAAAACACATCATCTATACGCTGTACTGGGTGTTCACCACCCCAAGTCAGGTCTCTGTCTATCAACATTAAGTCTGTGTTGATAGAATTGTGCCCTCTTCCCCCTGCTCCCCCTAACCCTCTTCCTCTCAGCCAGCACCACACTATTCTCCATGTTCATGAGTTCTCTCTCTCTCTCTTTTGCTGAATCCATCCACCATCCCAGCCCAGTCCCCTACCCCCCACCTCTCACAGCTGTCAGCCTGCTATCTGAGTCAGTTTTTCTTTTGCTTGTTAGCTCATTTTGATCATTCGATTGCGCATATGAGTCCATGTCCTTTTGAGAGGTGCCTGGAGGTTTTCTCCCAAATGGGAGCTTTTTGAATACTCTTAGCAGTAGAATATAGCAGAAGTGATGCTCTACAACTTCTGAAGTAGGTCATAACAAGAATCTAGCTTTCATTCTACTCTCATTTTTAAGATGCTTGCTCAAGGGAAATGTGCTACTATGATATGAGGAAACCCAAATTAGTCCATGCAGAGAAACTCATGGAGAGGCCTCTTGGAGAGTAACTGAGATGATCAGATAATGGCAAGCCTCAGTGGAATTTGGAATGAGCTTGCCTTTAGATAACATAAGCCCCAGGATTCAAGTCTACCAACTGAGGCCTCAGATAAGATGGAGAAGGGCTAAACCAGTGCCTCTATGCTTTGTCTAAATGCTGACCCATGAAAACCAAGAGCATAATAAATGTTTGTTTTATATTACTAAGTATTAGAGTGCTATATTGTGAAACCATTCTAAGTGGAACTATATATATATACATATATATTTTTTCTAGTTCATTTATTATAATTACTATATATTATTAAATTATTTGAATATATCAAATTTATTAACTTATCCTGTTGGTAAATAGTTTGTTTTACTTTTTGCTATTATATACAAAGATGCTAATGACCTTCATAAACATATCTCTAGTGTGTATACGCAGGAGTTTTTCTGGCAGCATATAAAGGGGAGTGGAATTGTTTTGGTCCCAAAATATAATTTTACCCAATTTTGTCAAGTGCACAATAGTATTGTACTAATTTGTATTTCTACCTGCAGTATGAGTCCTCATTATCCCATAACCTACTTTCAATAAAAACTTGATATTTAAATCTACCTGTCTCTTGATTATGAAATAGTATTGCCTATTGGGGACCACTCCATGTGGCAGTGGGGAATGTAGCCCAGCTCCTGACTTGGAAAACCCAGTGGGGAGCAAGTTGGCTCACAGGACCCACGCCCACGGATAGGTTCTCCTGTGGGTAATCAGGCCTGCATTGTACCTAGGCTGCTTTGAGACTTGCTTTTGCTAAAACTCCCTCACCCTGGATTGAGGCAGCAAATGTTTACTGCATATCTTTAAAGTAACTTCCTAAAATCCATGCTAAACCTCCCAAGGATGGAGTGTGACCAGTTCAACCACTTTTTCCTTTGCATTTACAAATATCCTTTTCCTTTGTAGTAATTAACAACTTCCTCTCCTTTGTTATCTGTAAAAGGTAACCACCTAAAGCAAACCTGTACATAGTAAATGAGGACCATCCTTGATGAATGTGCCCAGAAAAGCAATAAAAGCCTGTCCAGGCAGGGATTGGGGCCCTCTCTCTCACTTAGAGAGCGGCCATGCCGTCCCTTTTTCTCCACAGGACTTCTGTAGTCCATGTGAATTTGTTGGTCACATCCACAACACAGGGACCTGGTGGGCTGGGGTCTGCATCAACTGCCTTTAGCTTATACTTCCCTATTCTTTCTTCTAAGATTGAGCATTGTTTTATATGTGTATATTGTGGTAGAATATATATATATATTCACTAACATAAAAAAATGCATGAGTCACTTGGATATAACCCACTCAATTATAAATTTTTCTGTATATTGATTATTTCAGGTTGGTATCTTTGCTATTAAAATATTGATATTTATATTTTAAGTTCATAATTGAAATCGACACCAAATTTTCTATTCTTATACATTGTTAGATGTTTATGATATCAAGTCTATCTTAATTTCACAATATGAATATCACAGGGATCTTGGTTTTAATTTTTCTGATATTAGCCTTATCTTTTCCTTTAATGTTTGTTGTTTAACCAGTTTCACCTTTAAAAATATCTAGGTCATATTTCATTAGAATGTATACAATTATGGATTTAAATACTTTAACAATTATAGATCTATTTTATTGAATCAATTCAGTGTATTAAATTTAAAGTAATTCTCCACTTAATTTCTGTTCATATTTATCTCAGTGTCATTAATTTCTTTCAATAATATTTTATAATTTTTAGAAAATTAGTTTGCATCTCTTTGGTTACATTTTTTCCTGTTTTATTCTTTTTTGCTGTTTTTAAGTAAAATATTTTTCTTAATTTTATTTCATACTGTTCATTATTAGTGTATAGCAATAAATTGATTTTTTTGTATATTTACCTCATACTCTGCATCACTGTGAATTTATTACCTACAGTAGCATCTAGTATTAGTACAGTAAATAGTATAATATTAGTATATTATAGTGGATTCCTTAGGTTTGTTTATATACAAGACCATGTCCTCTTTATTTTGTTTTTTTAAGGAGTTTTAATTTTTAAATGATTTTATTTACTTTTTAGAGAGAGGGAAAAAAGTAGAGGGACATAAGGAAACATTGATGGGTTGTCTCTTGCATGCCCTCAACCAGGGATGTGGCCCACAACCCAGGCATGCGCCCTGACTGGAATTGAACCAGCAGACTTTCAGTTTGCAGGACAATGCCCAATACCTTGAGCCATGCCAGTCAGGGTAATCATATCCTCTTTAAATAGAGATATTGTACTTTTACTTCTTACTTTTGAATTTGGATTCTTTTTACTTACTTTTCTTGACTAATGGTCCTGGCTAAAATCTTTAGTAAATGTTGAAAATAAGAACAGATATCCTTATCTTTTTCCTGATGTAAGATGGAAAACATTCAGTTTTTACCACCAAGTGTGGTATTACATGTGAGTTTTTGGTACATAAAGTTTATCAGTTTGAAAAAGTTTTCTTTTATATTTAATTTGTTGACTTTTTTTACTCATAAAGGATGATGAGTTTTGAAAATTACTCTTCTATATCTATTAATATGATCATGTGGCTTTTGTCCTTTATTGATATGGTATAGTACATTAATTTATTCTGGTTGTTAAGTCAATCTTGTGATATGAGATAAATTTAGTTGGTCATGGTATATGATGGAAGACAAAAGATAGCAGAAATGAGTTTAGGAAATAAGACTAGCGGTAGCATTTACACAGTTCTGAAGTTCACTGACATAACCTGCAGTTGATCCCTGGGGCATGTGTCACACAGGGAAAGCAAAGGGTCACTGGAAACCCACTGGGTCTGCAGATCTGTTGACTTGCACTGACTATGAATTACTTCTAGCAATCCATAGGGCCCTAAAAATCAGATGTATTTAGGAGTGGCAAATATTCTACACTTCAACAGCAGCTTGGGTTGGGGGATTTTTGACTCATAATATCTGAAACAAGTAAGTGAATATATTAGTTGCAACAAGAATCTATGTGAGCAGTGATTTAAAGTAATTTTTCTGTGGACATGGGATAAGGTTAGCCAACAGAAATTTGGTATTGTTGTTAATTCTTGAGCTACACTGGTAAATGTGCAATTAGGCAAAGCACTCCCCATACATGGCAGTCAAGAGAAGAAAGCACTGATTCAAAATACAAAAGCCATTGCTACTCTGGCATGAATCCTTCATCAGGATGAACCAGGTTGGATCATGACAGAGGCCTTTTTGCCAGAGCCTGGATTTTCATAATGTGAGAAATGCTTTCTCTTTGTAATTACCGATAATGTTGTGGGGTGAATTGAAGACACATAGAACACTGAATGAAATAGTTCAGCTCTCTGCTGCAGAGCATGTAAGACAGCAGCCTTGCTATTTGCATCCCACAGACTTCAAATGCAATTTTTGGATCAGCTTATTTTCCCATTTTCACTTTTATCCTTCTTCTCTTCATTTGGCCTATGAAATATCCTTTGCACAATATCATGTCAAGTGCATCGTTTGGATGTATTATTCAAAATCAGTACCACTACTGCATCTAAACTCTCCCTTCAGAACATTCGTTATTTGCCAGTTATAAATACTGAAATAACTACCTTATGTTTTTTGGTGTCACTTATCTTACCCCAGGAATGACTTAATTCATAAAATGCATAGCTAATTGACATTCAACCTAGAAAAGTATGTAGCTATGTATAAATCAGTTTGGGCAACTATAACAGAATAGCATAGACTAGCTGACTTAAACAACATATATCTATTTCTCACAGTTTTGGAAACTAGCAAGTTTGAAGATCAAGGTACTGGCTGATTTGATTTCTGGTGAGAGCTCTCTTTCTGGTTTGCAGATGGCTGCCGTCCTGCTATGTCTTCACGTAGTCGAGAGAAAGAGGTAGAAAGCTCTCTAGTCTCTCCTTGTGGGCACAAATACCTAATAGGATTCCCACCCTCATGACCTCAATTAAACTTAATTTACCCTCAAAAGGCCCCACCCCCTGATACCATCACTTTGGCAGGTAGAGTTTTATGTTGGGGTAACACACACATTCAGCCCATAATGCATTAGGACAGCAAAACATCACTCCTCTGCTACAGATCTGTCCGGCAGTTCAGAGTCATGTGGCCAGTTTGGTGACAGGTTCGCTGATACAGAAAGTCTGGGGGACTGCTTCCTGTGGCAGGGCGTTTTCAGTGTGTGGGCTCCCGATGTATCTCAGACACTTTTCATGGAATCAGTCAGAAATAAATTTAATATGTACTATTCAAATTACTTCAAATATTTATTTTTTAAACTATTAATTCAGTAAAGCTCTATGTCTAATACGGGAAGCCTTTCGCATGGGACCAATACAATTTTTCTTGATATCTCATGGTCTTTTAATCTATATTTAACAACATGGCCCAGTTTTCCCAATCTAGCTGAACTGAAGAGTTCAAGAGTTATTTTGGGTTAACTCTTTGAGGTTACAAAGCTTACCTGACCCTGCCTTTAAAGTTTTTTGAAGACTTATTGAATTGGGAAAGTAAATCGCTACTCTTTCATTACCCAGGTGTGCCCACTGAAAAGAACTGTGCTGAATTCTAACCTTGCATTCCCTGATGTTTGAATAGGTTCAAATCTCTCTCTCTCTCTCTCTCTCTCTCTCTCTATATATATATATATATATATATATATATATATATATATATATATATATATATATATAATTCTCTTTCAATCCAAATTGCTACTGAGAACACTGACACCTCCAAATGCTGTTAGCGTTTTAAAATTATCACTCATATTTTTAGCATTTGCAACCATAAAAAGAAAAATAACAGGATACCCTCCCTATTGAGCCGATACTGGGTGAAAGAAAGGAGAAAGCAGTTAGAGCCTCCTATACATTTCCCTAAAATTAATGTGGGAATGTGTCTCATATTGAAATTTTAAGGTCTCTATTCAATACACTTTTAATGAACTCAAACAGCAAAACAAAGGCAGAATAATGTCCATTGGTGCCTCATTTCTAAATTCTTGTAAAAAATAAGGAATATTATTTTTCACTTTATCTGACTAGTTTGTAGAAAAGAAATCTAGATGTTCTTATGTCTTTTCATTCATTTAAATTCTTATTTCTCTTATTTGAATGAAAATAATATCAAACAAAAAATATACTGTAAAAAATCCTGGAAAACATTCTCATTAAGAGATGACTGAATTACATATTGTTTCTCTAAATAAAACAAAATAAAAGCTTAATTGCTAGGGAAACTATAGTGCAATAAAATAAGATATCACAATTACCACAGGACAAAGATAGTGGAAAATGTTATTTCTTCTATTTTTACTTTAAAATTTTTATTGTGGTTCAGTTACAGTTGTCCCCTACTACTCTCCCCTGCTGTGTGTGTGTGTACACACACATACATACTCACACACACAAATATATATGCCTTACTATAATTCTAGTAGAAACATTTCATAGACAAGATTGGTTTGCCTAGAAGGGTAAGCTGAGAAGCTTCACTTGGGTTTATTTAACCTAAGACTTTCTTTTAAAGCTGTACTTCAAATAAAGATAAATGGAGACATCCAAGTTAAGATGGCTGTTTGAAGTCATATCATAGAATTTCTCTACTATAATAACCAATGAATGGCTATTATCAAAAAGACAAGAAGCAAGAAGGTGTTGATGAGGGTATGGAGGAAAATAAAACCCTGTTCACTGTTGGTGGAAATGTAATTTGCTGTAGCCACTATGGGAAACAGTTTGGAGGCTTCTCGAAAAAATTAAAAATAGAATTACCATATGATCTTACCATATTTTCTTCCTCTTCTCCCTTAATTGCCTACAATCTGGGCTTTACCTTCACCACTGTACTAAAGCTATTGATTTCTCTGTTCCTAATGTCTGTAAATGATGTTCAGTTGTTTTCCCCCCCACCACTGGCATTTGATACAGTTGATTACTCTTTCTTTTTTAATAGACATTCTTCACTTGTATTTCAAGACATCATTATTGTTTTCATTTACCTCTTATTTCACTGATTATTTCTGGTCTCTCTCCTTTTTGGGTTCTTATGCTTATCTTTTCCCTTCCTATTAGTGAAGGACCCAAGTCTGTGGTCCTCTTCTCTTTACTAATAATCCCTTCCAATATCATGGCCTTTTGCATAATTGTCATAATGTTTTACATAATATTCTCAGAACAATTACTTTTTAAATATTTTATTTATTTTTAGAGAGGGGAAAGGAGGGAGAAGTGAAGGAGAGACACATCAATGTGTGGTTGCTTCTTGTGTGCCCCACACTGGGGACCTGGCCTGCAACCCAGGTATGTGCCCTGACTGGAAATTGAACTGGCTACTCTTTGGCTCACAGGTCAGCACTTAATCCACTGAGCCACACCAGCCAGAGCTGTTCTCAGAACAATTAAAGTCAATATGAGACTTATATATGATTTAGGGGGTTATCCATAATTTTGAATTATTGGTATTTTTTTCTATCAAGTCAAGTAATTGAAAGTAGACTGTATTTTCTTGGGTAAGGTTTTGACAAATAAAACATTTGGGCTATAATGAAATGCTCAATTCATGAAAACATTTAGAAGAATAAGTAAATAAAATGTTCAAGACAGAATTAAATGTCATGGAATTTGGAAACTTTCAAGTAAGTCAGTCAGTCATTTGTTGAAGCATATGGACCAGAGTTTCATTACTTTATTCAGAAGCATTTATCTCTCCACTCTCCCTGACATAAGCATAAATACACTTCAGAAATTGTCCTATTTTATGAGAGGCCACAGGATGACAGCTCTTGATACTTATAAGTGTTAAAATTATTTCATACAATTAAATCTCTGAAATTTTTGTTTGACTCTTTATAAGTTCAAATGCATGGACCTGTTAAAAGCTTTTTTCCCCCACAACAGTTGCTTTAAAAGTGGGCTTTTTTTTTTCTTGGGAGATAAAATGTCAATGTTTTGTAGTGTGTCAGTTTCTATGGTAACGATATATTTTTTAAATAACAGTTTGAACCGGCTCTTAAACCTGAGCCACACCCTGACCTACTGAAGAGTAAATTGCTGCCTGACCAGAGTTCATTCCTTAAGCCCACTCACCCTTCTTTATGCTCCCCCACCTCCATGTGCTTAACAGAAATTTATTCACAAATACTCAGTCCTCTTAGTTAGCATACAATAAGAACTATACTAATAAGAGATTACCAGTTAAATATGAAGAATGGGTAAGTGTTCCAGTTTACCTCTATTGGTAGAACAAATGGGAAGCTTTTATTTCTTATAAACCTATTAACTGTCTTGACTTAATGTGCCAGCTCCAACCCCACTTTTCCCCAGAACTCGGGTTCAAAATGGCTGTGCACTGCTCTATGTCAATCCCTGTAATGGCTGTTTGAGGACAAATAAGGATCAAAATTAGCTTCAGTTCATTTTAGTTTCTTTGTTACTAAAATGAAACTGAGAACATCAAACCTCTATTGTGGAGAAATGTAAAGTACCCCGTGACCAAAATCATAAAATAGCAATAAAGAACTATGTCGACCCCTGTCTATCATTCATTTTATAGCTGCTTGTGAAATAAATCAAAGTATTTAATAATATTTTATCTTAACATCATGATCTTTAAAAAAATTTGATTTATTTCATTAAGATGCATAGACTTGTCAGTATTATGATAGATTTTATTTGAAAACTACTATCAAAGGGAGACATTGGAATCTAAATGCAACATAGCTCATTAATACATAGACTTGGATTTGAATACCCTTTTTACCTTTAAAACAAAAACTGCATAACATAAATTTGAAATTAAATTATTAAATAATAATAAGGGTTATATACTATTTTTATAATGGGTTATAATATATTTGACACTGATATTTTATTCTCACATATGATACTATAATAGTTTGATTACACTATATAAAACATTCTTAATATATACTCAGGTCTTAAAAATAATTTTATCTCTATGGATTCTAATATATATTGAAAATCAATAATACATGATCTATACAAACCTTTATGCTATATATGCATAAAATATATTATGCAAATTCTACAATATACCCAAAATCTGGGGATCTAAATTTGGAAAATGATGTTAATTGTGATTAATGTTTTTAAGGATAAAACAATGTATATTTTGTTGAGAAAATTTATCATGGCATTCTTCTTATTTCTAAAACTTATCAGAGAATACAAACTAATACAAACTGACTAGCAAGCAGCCTAAAGGTCTGATGCAATTGAGTGTTTCTTTCATGAAAGAAAGGCTCTGCGTTTTCTTTCAGGCCAATCATAGAGGTGCAATACAACTTATCCCACCTCTTGCCACTTTTGCTAAAGGCCTCCTGGGACACACAGCCTTCCAAGGCTGTGAAGGCTTTATTGACTCTAGGATATACAGTGTAGTACTACTCCCTCAGCCAACATTAAGTTTCGAAGAGCAGCATAGAGCGGAAGAGCCCTTTCTATAATGTGAAGCAATACCTATTGTGTTATAGTTAGGATTCTCCAGATAAACAGAACCAATAAGAGATGAGAGAGAGAGATTTATCATAAGGAATTGGCTCATGGGATAATGGCAGCTGACAAGTCCCAAGATCTTCATGGTGAGTTGGCAAGCTGGAGACCCAGGGAAGCCAATGGTGTTGTTCCACTCTGAAGCCCATCAGGCAGGAAAAAGCCTCTCTTGCTCAGGGGAGGTCAGACTTTTTGTTACAGTCAGATCTTAACTGATTGGATCAGGCCCACCCACATTAGAGAGGGCAATCTGCTCTAGTTATTCTATGAATTCAAACATTAATCTTAGTGCAAACACCCTCACAAAAATACCCAAAATAATTTTGACCAAATATCTGGACACACCATAGCTAGTCAGCTTGAAACATAAATTAATCATCAGACCTACAGTCTCTTCTGGTTTTGTTTCTACCTAGAAATTAAATCTTGCTATTACCTTAACCTCTGGAGCTCATTTCATTACATGAAAATAAAGAAATTTAGTAAGACTTTTTTAAGATCCTTACTAGTTTAAAAAATGGTATTCTCATGCAGGTACAGATAATTTTAACAATATTCTTTTAATATCTCATGGAATCAAATAAATCAGATAATCAATACCATTTGTTGTACCACAAACACTTCCATCATTATGTCATAAATAAAGATGCGTGTTCTTCTATAGGTCTTTAACTTTATTTTAATTTGTGCAATCTAAAGAAATTTTCATAAATGGGGCCAGGGATACCTTTGAGATATAGAAAATATCAGTAAGAATATGAAAATATCTTTATATTCAAATGAACCTGTATGATATTTGAATTTTTATTTATCTCCTTCCTCTATCTTGCACAGAGTCTTATTTTCAGTGGAAGTCCTAGTAATTGGCACACTTATAAAAATCAAGACACAGAAAAACTTGCAAACAAAAGATATAAATGTGAAAATAACCACCACAACAAAACAGAAAGGGTCCTGAAGGTAGTATGAAAGATAATGGACATCACACACTCAATTCACATCTGAATCAGTAATGTGTGTCTAGAGATGTACGTATTAAAATAAGAAAACGATGACAAAAGTCTCTGGGGACATTTTGATAATTTCATACTCAAATACCATTTGTTTTTATCATAAACTTAGGAAGCATTTAAAGCAGTTTCCAATTCTTTGCTTTGTGTCACATCAGAAAATGTTTCTGAGTATGCCACAAACATGTATTTATTTACTTACAGATATTACATAATAGAGAGAATAATCATAATATATTTAAAGCAAATGAAATCAAAATAGGTTATCTTTGTAAATCAAGCTTTCTATTTTTACCTCCAATGGAACATCTTTCAGAAACATATGAATGGTACATACATCTACATTTATATAATTTCATATGTTTTGTTAAGATTTTTTGTAAACATTAACTGAAAAGATAAAGGAGATGGGACAACAGCCATCCACATAGAAATACTTGTTTCCACAAAGAATTGATCATAATTATATTCTGATGAGAAGTACTCAGTAAAGAGAAAGAAGGTAAAGGGAAATGGTCACCAAGAGTGTGAAATCTTGAAAATGTTTTGCATGGTAGAGTAAGGGGCAGACACAAGGCTACAAGTAGGAGAAATGAGGTATTGACTCAATCCAACCATTTACTAAGGTTGCAACTTAGCTCAACCTCACTCCATACTTCTCTTTTCCATAAGCATGCCCACCTGAGATAAAGTGTGAGTGCTGCAAAGTGAAAGAATCTCAGAATGACCCAGGGAGAGCTTTTTAATAAAAAAGTTAATTTGACTATGTCCCAAGGATTCCCAAGGAAAAAAGCAACTAGAACCTAAACAGAAGGTCCACTGTGTTATTTTTACAGTCATTCTTTTTAAACTTAAAAAATTCTTTAAATCAGTCCATTAGATTTAGAAGAGAACACTTGATGAGCTGCCAACCATTTAATGCACATGAATAAATGCATGCACATATGTTAAATCTATAATGCTTTTTAAAAATGCTAGCTCTCTAATAGCGCAGGAAGAACAAATGGGTTGCTACTTGGCCTTCATTTGCTTTTGTCGTTGGAAAAAAGTGTGTGAGCATCTGTGCATGAATTTTAGGGGATTATGAATATGTGACAGGACATATCTCTTTTATTGTCACAAAACCTCTGTTAATTGCCGGGCAGGCTGATTTGATATTGGGTAGGATGAACTCCCATAGGTTCAGAATTACAAACACTTCCATAGGAACCCTCTGAAGTGCTCCCCCACAGCCATACTCACTGACATTTGCCTCCTTAAAACTGCTTTATTGGAGATCTATAGAATGGTGAACCCGTAAGGAAGAGTTCAACTCTTTCACGTACTAATGAAGAATTAAGTCAAGAGAAGTTAAGTGCATTGTGAAAGGTCATACATTAGGTGATTGACTGGACCAAGAACGAAATGTAACCTCCCTGGTTTCAGATTCAGTTTGCTCAATAACCCTCCTTAAGTTTTATTAACAAATATTCCTTTTCAGTGATGAGGAGATACACCAGACAAGAAAGCACACTGTGGATCTTGAAGAGTGATTTTCAAATTTTCATTGCATATAAATCACCTGATAAACTTTGAGATTATGTACTACTTCTAGGTTATCCCAGTATTGCTTGTTGAAAACCAAATTTTGAGTACCAAAAGTTAGGACAAAGTTGACAATCCCTTTGTTCATATTTACTCATAATAGAACATTTTTTGTGGATATAGAAATATGCATGTCAAAAAGGAATTATAAATAACATTTCAAGATAAGTAAGCTTAGAGAACCTGCCATATTTCATTTTTTATTATTTTAATCCTCACTCGAGGACATTTTTTTCCATTGCTTTTAGAGAAAGAGAAAGGGAGAGAAAGAAACATCCATGTGAGAGAGAAGCATTGATTGGTCCTCCCCACCCTGCCCCTTAGGTGCTTGGGCAAGGGACATGTGCCCAAACCAGGGATCACATAGGTCTAGAGCTGGGGTCACACATGCCAATGCCCAGATCGGTGATGGAACCCGCTACACATGCAGGCATGCGCCCTGACCAGGAATTGAAACATAGCCCTTCCTCCACAGGCTGGCACTCCAAACAGTTAAGCCACACCCACTAAACCTGCTACAGTTTAAAAATCTACCTTTATTTCCTTCTTTCCTTCTTTCCTTCCTTCCTTCCTTCCTTCCTTCCTTCCTTCCTTCCTTCCTTCTTTCTTTCTTTCTTTCCTTCTTTCTTTCCTTCTTTCTTTCCTTCTTTCTTTCCTTCTTTCTTTCCTTCTTTCTTTCCTTCTTTCTTTCTTTCTTTCTTTCTTTCTTTCTTTCTTTCTTTCTTTCTTTCTTTCTTTCTTTTCTTTCTTTCTTTCTTTCTTTCTTTCTTTCTTTCTTTCTTTCTTTCTTTCTTTCTTTTCTTTCTTCCTTCCTTTCTTTCTTCCTTCCTTTCTTTCTTTCTTCCTTCCTTCCTTCCTTCCTTCCTTCCTTCCTTCCTTCCTTTCTTTCTTCCTTCCTTTCTTTCTTTCTTTTTTTTACATCTCAATATGAAGTGCTATCATTTAATTCTAGAGTAGAAAGAATCATTCTGAAACATCATGGATACCCTACAAAATATCGCATTAAGTGCTAAGATATACTTGAAGGAACTCAGAAGCTTTTTGTTTGTTTTACTTTATTTGGCAGCTTAAATATGCTAAATGATTTTTCTTCTGTTGCTTATGTTCCAGTTAAAGGTGAGATCATATGGTATTTGTCCCTTACCGCCTGGCTTATTTCACTTAGCATAATGCTCTCCAGTTCCATCCATGCTGTTGCAAAGGGTATAAGCTCCTTCTTTCTCTCTGCTGCGTAGAATTCCATTGTGTAAATGTACCATAGTTTTTGGATCCACTCGTTTGCTGATGGGCACTTAGGTTGCTTCCAGTACTTGGCTATTGTAAATTGTGCTGCTATGAACATTGTGGTGCATAGGTTCTTTTGGATTGGTGTTTCAGGGTTCTTAGGGTATAATCCCAGCAGCGGAATTGCTGGGTCAAAGGGCAGTTCCATTTTTAGTTTTCTGAGGAAATTCCATATTGTTTTCCACAGTGGCCTCACCAGTCTGCATTCCCACCAACAGTGCACTATGAAGTTAAGAACAATCTAACAATAGCCAGGGGGGAGTGGGGTGGGGACAGTGGGAAGAGGGGATTACAGGAACTACTATAAAGGACACATGGACAAAATCAAGGGGGAGGGTGGAGGTGGGGGAGGGAGGTGGGTTCAGCTGGGGTGAGGTGGAGGGATGGGGAGAAAAGGCATACAACTGTAATTGAATAACAATAAAAATTTTAAAAATATATGCTAAATGATGAAAATACAAACAGTCAATAACTCTTGAGGATTGATTTTCTACCTTAAACTTCAACTATTAAAGTTTCTGTATCCATGATGTTAGAAAGAATTCAACCCATAAAAGAGGCTAAAAATGACTTCTGTGTTATCTGACTCAGATCCAAAGGCAAGAGACAGCTTGCAAAGAAACCAGTTTGACTTTAAAATAAGAAAACTGACTCCTAATGTTTCTTGTGATCTGGAACAGCTCAAGAACAGCGGGTTGTGAGCAACTCTGAATTGATACCCTCTAATTTACCACATTCTCTTTTACTTCTTTTGTTCTTTCAACCTCAGCTCTTCTCATGAAGCTGATAAGACTCTGATAGGCTCCTTCTCACTGTGAATTTTTAAGGTCTGCATACACACTCCTTCCCCAGGAGGGCTGCATCCAGCTACAAGGTAGGCTTTCCTGGGAAGATCTTACAAATAGCTAACACATAGATTTTCCCCCAGATCAATCCAATCAGAATTTCTAGGGTCAAGCCTAGGCACTGGCATTTTAAAAAACTCCCTAGATGATGCTTATGTTCAGTTAAAGCATGTAATCACCATTAAAAGAAGGCAAGTAGAAGACACACTGGTAGGCAGTTTAATGGAAATTAGGTTTCAACAGTGTGTGCTATAGGCCAGCCAGGGGCCATGGTAACTGTGAGGCGGACTCAGAAGCCCTATGGGGAGCAGTGGTGATGGCTGTGTATACGGAGATGGAGTAGGAGTATAATACTATGTATTTACCACCATTGGCTCATGATGGAACATCAAAGTACAAAAGAGACTTTGTAGAAGAAAGCCTTCTAAATGCACTTCCCTGTATAGCATATAGCTAACTACAAAGGGAAGGGAGAGAGGTGAGCTTTGAGATGCCTAATTTATCACCTGCACTCTCACCTCTTGCTAACACTTAAGCTGCCACACCCCACAGCAAAGTAAATTAGTTAATTAGCCTGGTTTGCCTATCTCTGTCCTTTCTCTTCCCCAGTACTTTCTCAGAAGTAATTGTAACCAGATGGAAAAGGCAGATAACAAAATAACAAGCAGCATAATCAGCAACCTCACCTAGCATCTTTTCCTGACCTAGAAATAGCACCCAAATTGATACACTGGGCTTTCATTTGGCTACCAGATCTCTGATCTAGTTCTAAGAGGTTGAAATCACCCTTGGTCCTCACACTAAACATTTACTTCCTATAACCTGTGTAGCTTCTCATATCGCCTCAGAGCCCAAAGCTCTGCATTGTCCCTCTGATCTACGATGGCAATGGAAGCAGACCTCTCTGACTGCTGTCCCACTAACAAGGAGGATGCTTCATAGTTCCAGGACTCAAACCCTTTTGTCTGCCTACTTTACTCTAAGCAACGACCCTTTTGTGGGGGCTAACCAAGATTTAATCTGAATACAAGTTCATGTAATCTCATTCAAATATTTCAAATAGGACTCCTCTGGAACTTTTTGCCCCCCTGCCACTAACTTGGGGTAACTGCCATTGGAAATGGTGTATAGGGCTCTCTGTATTTGTGTGTGATGGCTTCATTTGTCATGAGATTGCTCAGCTGATCTCCAAGAAACACACTCAGGTTCTTAAAGATAGGCAAAGGGCTATTTTAGTTATTCCTCACTTACCCCCTGAAGCTCACATTACAAAAATGAAATATTAAAACATACACATGAGCACAAACCCTGAAACAACACAGAGTTCAATGTTTACTTTTCACACAGTTGTATTAGAGGATCCTTAAAAACTCAAGACTTTGGTCATTGATACTCTTTCTTCTTGCAAAAGCACAACCGAAAAGATTTTACTGATTTATCAGTTATTTGGATATGCTTTTCCTTAGTTTCATGGTTGGGTCCACACCTGTCTAGAATTATACTGGTGATACTTTAAGAGATTGTTACACTTTTTACTTTACTTTTGCTTTTTCTCCAATGGGTAGGTACTATATTGTTTGGTTTGGTTTGGTTTTTATATCATTACAATAAATTTGATTCCTGAAATCTTTCATTTTTAAGATGCAATTAGATTTTTGCATTAAGAACATTAAATACTAGGCCAATCTATTATTTCTCTAATTTAACAGCAAGTGTATCTATTTTTAATATGGGAATGAGAAATAACAAGTGTTGAAATACCAGCATTTATTTCTTTAAATGGATATGTCTTTCTACCTTATTAAAAAATCACATTCCCAGCATATATATATATGTGTACATATATATATATATATGTACCAGAAAGGCCTAATTTGCTTGTGGGTAGCAGGGAAAGTGACTGAAAGCCTGCTGAGAGCTGAGCAAGAGTCATTGTTCCTCTCAGATCCCTCCCCCAAATAGAGCACCACAATGCAGCAACGTCGGTTGCCCCACCCTGGTGAATATATGTATATACATATACACATATATATACACACACACATATATACATATATATATATATACACAACACGCCACTTTCTGAAATAAAAACTAATTTTTCTGATTTTTTTTTTAATGTCCTTGGGTCAAATTGTTTTTCATTTTCTGCTAGAGATACTCACAAAAGATTTTTTGTCCTTTGTCATTGCTTCATATGCATGTTTAGTTAAGAAATACTTCTCATATAGACTACTATATAGACTATTTTGCAGCTGAAAATTAGGCACCTCCACAAAAGCACACACTTTACCAATAGCACAAATTATCCACAGTTCAAACAGGAAATTAGAGAGTTTAATTAAGTAATCAAAAATAGCTCTTGGTGATGAAACTTAAAATATGTCACTACTCAGATGAGATAACAGTGAGATACTAAAGAGCCAAATTGTATTACATTTTTTTAGTATCAAGAATTTGTCAATGAAAAATAATAAAATATAGGACTTCCAGCCAAGATGGAGGTGTAGGTAGATACACTTTGCCTCCTTGCATAACCAAAGAAGAGCAACAAATTTAAAAATAAAAAATAACCAGAACTGCCAGAAAATCAAACTATATGAGAGTCCAACAACCAAGGAGTTAAAAAAGAAATATTCATCCTGACCGGATAGGAGGGGTGGAGATGGGCAGCTGGAGTGGAAAGTACTCGAGGCAGGGCCACAGCTGGAGGACCGAGTCAGGCGAGGCAGTGGCTGGTGGACTTGGGCATGGCAGCAGCTGGCAGAGTGGGCGGTCCCACATTCGCATGCAGATAAACTGGGAGAAACCACTGAGGAGTGAGACAGACCATGCAACCCAGGGTTCCAGCTCTGGGAAATAAAGCCTCAAAACTTCTGACTGAAAAAACCTGTGAGGATTGAGCTGGCAGGAGAAACTCCCAGCCTCACAGGAGAGTTCATTGGAGAGAACCACAGGGTCCTACAATGTACACAAAACCACCCACCTGGGAATCAGTACCAGAAGGGCCTAATTTGCTTGTGGGTAGCGGGGAAAGTGACTGAAAGCCTGCTGAGAGCTGAGCAAGAGTCATTGTTCCTCTCAGACCCCTCCCCCAAATAGAGCACCACAATGCAGCAATGTTGGTTGCCCCACCCTGGTGAATACCAAAGGCTCCGCCCCTTATACATAACAGGTGCACCAAGACAAAAAAAGAAAAAAACAGCCCAAATGAAAGAACAAATCAAAGCTCCAGAAAAAATACAACTAAGTGATGTAGAGATAGCCAATCTATCAGACGAAGAGTTCAAAACACTGGTAATCTGGATGCTCACAGAAATGGTTGAGTACGGTAGCAAAATAGAAGAAAAAGTGAAGGCTATGAAAAGTGAAATAAAGGAAAATGTACAGGGAACCAACAGTGAACAGAAGGAAACCAGGACTCGAATCAACAGTTTGGAGCAGAAGGAAGAAATAAACATTCAACCAGAACAGAATGAAGAAACAAGAATTCAAAAAAACAAGGAGAGACTTAGGAACCTTCTCCAGGACAACTTTACACGTTCCAACATTCGAATGATAGGAGTGCCAGGAGAAGGGGAAGACCAAGAAATTGAAAACTTATTTGACAAAATAATGAAGGAGAACTTCCCTAATCTGGCCAAAGAAATAGACTTCCAAGAAGTCCAGGAAGCCCAGGGAGTCCTAAAGAAATTGGACCCAAGGAAGCACACACCAAGTCGCATCATAATTATATAACCCAAGATTAAAAATAATGAGAGATCTTTTTAAAAAAATATATTTTATCAATTATGCTATTACAGTTGTACCATTTTTTCTACCCTTTATTCCCCTCTGCCCTGTACCCCTCTCCTACCATCATTCCCCCACCTTAGCTCATGTCCATGGGTCATACATATAAGTTCTTTGGCTTCTCCATTTCCCATGTTATTTTTCACCTCCCTCTGTCTATTTTGTTTCTACCATTTATGCTTCTTATTCCCTGTACCTTTTCCACATTCTTCCCCCCTCTCTCCCTGCTGATAACCCTCCAAGCTCTGCTGGATAGAGTCATCTTGGATGTAGGTCCTTGCCTTTCATGACTTAAAATACTTCTTTCCAGACCCTTCTTGTCTATGAGGTTTCTTTGGAGAAATCAGCTGACAGTCTTATGGAAATTCCTTTGTGGGTAACTGTCTCCTTTTGTCTTGCTGCTTTTAAAATTCTCTACTTATCGCCCTGGCTGGTATAGCTCAGTGGATTGAGCACGGGCTACAAACCAAAAGGTTGCCAGTTCCATTCTCAGACAGGGCACATGCTTGGGTTGTGGGCCAGGTAACCAGTAGGGGGTGAAAGAGAGGCGACCACACATTGATATTTCTCTCCCTCTCTTTCTCCTTCCCTTCCCCTCTCTCTAAAAATAAATAAATAAAAACTTTTTTTTAAAAAGATTCTCTCCTTAACTTTAATCTTGAGTAATGTAATTATGTTGTGCCTTGGTGTGTGTTTCCTTGGGTTCAACGTTTTTAGGACTCTCTGAGATTCCTAGACTTCCTGGAAGTCTATTTCTGTTGCCAGTTGGGAAGTTCTCCTTCATTATGTTTTCAGATAAGGTTTCAATTTCTTGCTATTCCTCTCCTCCTTCTGGCATCTAAGAAGAGACTCTTAAAACAGCAAGACAAAAGGAGATAGTTACCCAGAAAGGAAGGACTTCCCATAA
This sequence comes from Desmodus rotundus, assembly GCF_022682495.2. NCBI lineage: Eukaryota > Metazoa > Chordata > Mammalia > Chiroptera > Phyllostomidae > Desmodus > Desmodus rotundus. The sequence continues at coordinate 111,138,784 of NC_071390.1, forward strand.
GACTATCAGCTGATTTCTCCAAAGAACCCTTGTAGACAAGAAGGTGATGGAAAGGAGTATTCGAAGTCATGAAAGGCAAGGACCTACATCCAAGATTACTCTATCCAGCAAAGCTATCATTTAGAATGGAAGGGCGATAAAGTGCTTCCTAGATAAGGTCAAGTTATGGAAGTTCATCACCACCAAGCACTTATTATATGAAATGTTAAAGGGACTTACCTAAGAAAAAAAAGGAGAAAATCAAAAATATGTACAGTAAAGTGACAACATTCACAACTATCAACAACCAAACCAAACAAAAACAAAAACAAAAGCAAACTAAGCAAACAACTAGAACAGGAAGAGATTCACGGAAATAGATATCGCATGGAGGGTTGTCAGCAGGGAGGGAGAGGGGGAAGAATGGGGAAAAGGTACTAGGAATAAGAAGCATAGTGGTAGAAACAAAATAGACAGAGGGAGGTGAAAAATAGCATGGGAAATGGAGAAGCCAAAGAACTTATATGTATGACCCATGGACATGAGCTAAGGTGGGGGAATGATGGTAGGAGAGGGGTACAGGGCAGAGGGGAATAAAGGGGAGAAAAAAATGGTACAACTGTAATAGCATAAACAATTAAATATTTTAAAAAACAAAAGTAATAAAATATATGTTCAACGGTTTGAAAAAAATGATTAATTTCTTCAAATAGCCATTTATTAATTATAAATACGAAGTGGAAGATAATCCTGAATTATTTATATAAACTTATGTAATATAGTATGTAATTATAGTCCTTATTTTTTAAACTATTCTTTGTTTAGATAAAAGAAAAACTGAAAACATCTCCAGAAAATTGAAAATGTTATAGATAGTAGTGAAGTGACTATTGTAAAAGCTTAAATATTCTTGCCTAGACTATTCAGGCAATTAGACTGCTATAAAGCACTTAGGAGAGTAAGCAGCATGCAAAACATTGCTCTCAGACTTTGAATGATCTTTTATGTTAGCTGTATTCTCTGAAGCTCTACTCAATATTTTTAAGGCCTCCGGTAGAAACATCTGCAGCATCTTGCATTAAAAATGAGAGAAATCTAGAAAGCTCCTTGTGTAGGAATCTCTTAAAGGCACTTACACACAGAAAACTTCATGAATTTTGTACAGTTCTTGGATTATGGCTTTAATGATTTCTAGATGTCTGGTCTCTGTCCTTGAACTACTATAAAGTTATATATCTATTTATGTATTTATTTATTTAGGCTCAGCTGGAACCTAATTAACCTCAACTAATATATTTTCTTCTGCCATTGCATTTACTTAAACTATCTTGATTTCCTTTCATTAGTTATTTCTAGCCAAAAATTTCACTTAACATTAGTTTATGTTTGTTCAAAGTTCAAAATAAATTGGATTCTACAATTTTTTACTGCCTTGGTCTCAGTTCCTTGAAAAATCATGCAATAATAAAGGCATTTGTGTATTTAATTCCATATGTAGCTCATAAAATCAATATTATAAATTTTCATTAAGTAGAGAAAAAATAGCTTGAGAAAATAGGTGGATTTAAAAATAAATATATAATAATTTGTAATATTTATTATTATTACCTTTATTGCTGGGTTACCAGATGATAACTGAACTATTTTGGATGTTATCCTGTGTTTTATTCTCATAATAATAAGTACTATTTTTTTATATTTTATTGATGAATGAAATAAATTATTTCTCTACATATATTGTAAACATATATGTATGCTATGTTATTGTGTATTTTTATATATGTGCATACACACACATACACACATATATATATACAAGCTCTGTCCAGAAAAAGTTTAACCATTTTTGTATAATGAAAACAGTTTGCATGACATCAGTGTAAACTGGCAGCCAAGGACAGCGGACTGGAATGTGCATGTGTGAACAATGACGACTTCAGGGTACTAGTCAGTGGGCATTCAAAATGACTGAGCAAGTAGAGCAACAAATCTGCATCGAATTTTGTATTACGCTTGTACATTCCTCTGCAGAAACTATGCAGATGATTCAGAAAGGCCACAGCTATGGGCAACTGGTGACTGGCAACTTCATCACAACGATGTACCCACTCATGTATCACATCTTGTGCAGAGTTTTTGGCAAAATATCAAATCACCCAGGTAACTCAACCCCTCTACAGCCCAGATTTGTCACCCTGCTACTTCTGGCTTTTCCCAAAATTAAAATCACCTTTGAAATGAAAGAGATTTCAGACCATCAATGAGATTCAGGAAAATATGATGGGGCAGCTGATGGTGATTGGGAGAACTGCGGAAGGTCCCTAGGTGCCTATTTTGAAGGGGACTGAGGCATCACTGTCCTATACACAGTGTTTCTTGTACCTTGTGTCTTCTTCAATAAATGTATCTATTTTTCATATTACATGACTGAATACTTTCTGGGCAGATTATGTGTATATATTCTCATGTGTCTTCTCAACAGCATTTCCACTCACATATAATTAAGACTGATAGAACTAAAAACATAAATTCTTATTTAAAACTGGAAATTTTAATATTACTCTCTCAGTAAGTGATGGGGAAGTAGGGGGACTATGGAACATTGACAAAGTTAGACTGTATGTGCAATCATAAAAGAAATCTCAATACATTTGAAACTAAGGAAATCATACATATTATGCTTATTTTTAAAAATATCAGTAAAATTAATGAATCTGTATTTAGGCTGATCAAGAGCAAAGTCACAAATTACCAACAAAAGAAATAAAAGTGGGAATGTCATTACAGAACCTACAGACATTTGTGTAGGACTGAGGAAATATTATGAAGAAATACAGGGCAGTTAATTCAGAACAAATGCAATAGCCACCTACTTTGAAATACACCAACACTACAGGAACAAGCAGATAATCTGAATAGTCATATGTGTATGACAGAAATTGTCATTGAAAACTTTCTTACAAAGGAAATTCCAACACTACATGTTTTTACTGGCAAGTTCTATCAAATATTTAAGAGAAAAAATACCGATCTTATTTAAACTTTTCCAAAAATTAGAGGAAGAGGCTCCACTTATGTGACAAGAACAATGCCATCATCACACCAGGCCAGATATTACAAAAGATAATAAAACTGCAGTCCAATGTTCTTTGTAAACAAAGATGTACGTTTCTTTGAGTAAATATGAGAAAATCAAATTCAGTCATATATAAAAAAATGACTAAGTGGAGATTATGTCAGAAATGCATAGTTGGGTTTATCATTTTAAAATCAACTACTATAATTCTTCATATGAACAAAATAATGGAAAAAGTCATAATCTTAACAGTGCAAAAAATTACTTGACAAAATTTGGCATTCATTTTTGATAAAAATCTACATAAAACTAAAATAGATGGGATCTCTGTAATTCTGATTGAAGGCATCTACAATAAAAAAGGAATCTATATGTTAAGTCAGGCTTAAGTAGGATGTTTACTGTCATGTTTTTTATTTAGTGAGTAATTTCATGTTTTTTTATTTAATAAGTATTAGCCAGAATGATAAGGTAGAAATGAAAATGAAATGTATGCTTGTTGGAAAAATGAGGGAAAAATCATTCACAGAAAATTTAATTATGTACATAGAACATTCTAAGTTTTCAACGCACAAAGAAAATATGGTACTACTAATATTTAGCAAGGTGGGGAAAAAGTAGGCTTACAGTTGTGAGTATGTGAACACAGTTTATTCCTGTATTTTTATTTATTATTGTATCATTTTCCATACAAACAACTGTAAATTTACTTTTGCCCCAACCTCTACAAAAATAAATTATATTTCTATAAAAATGAAATTGCAGAGCATTGTTGCAAGAACTTATAAAGGATCTAAATACATGAGGAAATACTGATTTAAAGGTATTCTTTCCAAATAGGTATATAGACCAATGCATTCCCAATAAATACCTTAGTGGAAATTTTCATGTTGGATCTAAAGTATTCACAGAAATGCAGAATACATACAAGTTGCCAAAATAATTTTGCAAAAATAAAAAATTTTGGATGTTGAGGCTTGCTATAGAAGGCAGTCTGCATGTTGACAGAGGAACAAACACAATAGATTAATAAAATAGATCAGTGTCAGTTGACTTTAACAATCATGCCAAATTTTTCAGCAGGAATAGTGTAATCTCTTTAACAAATGGTATGAAAAAATAAGTTATCTATATTTATATCTATCCTCATCACTTTCTCATGCTATATACAGAGCATTTTTAAAAACTATGTAATAGTTATTTCTGCATTTCAGAACATTTTTGAAAGAACATGGTTCTATTAACATGATTATAGTAAATTGAACACATTATATATTTCTACAAAAATGTTTTTCCTGATCTTGTCTGTTTAATAGCTCTAATCATGAGATATTTATGGAAATTGAAAATAAGCAACTTGTTCTTAGGTATATGTAGTCGTGGTTTATAAGAAAAATATCAAGGAATATTTGGTTTGGTGATAGTTCTTGAAATTTTTGGATAAGCAGTTGAAATGCATATCACACAATTCCAAGGATTTACGGGTTCTCTGCAACCGACTCCGACTTTTCATTCGGTTCAGCACTTTGGCCGTGGTTTAATTCTGCACTCTACCTGTCGTCATACTCCCCATCGGTACCCGTAATTATGCTTCACCATTCTCACTGGCATTAGAATATTAATGTTTTTAAAATAGAGTTAAAATCAATGTTGAATAAATATTTACTCGAAAAATCATTAGGCTAAAAATCATCCAAAATAATAAGCCATTTAATAAGTATATCATAAAATAGATCCCAGAATCACTGGCAAAACTGAGCAACCTGATTTGTGGGGTAGGGTCAGGGGAATGCTGTATTTTAGTTTGCATAAAGTGTCACACAAAAGCAAGAAGGTTGGGATGGTATAAAATCTTGTTTCATCAGGGAATATATTTATTTCAATAACGTCTCATTGGAATCAAATTATTTGAACTCCCTAGAGATACTCATGATATATGGATTTTCCTATTGCTATCAAGGTGGAGTGTAAATTCATTCATTTAGTTGAGACTCTGCCATGCAGTAGATGCTGTGTTCAGGCTGCACATATGAAGATGAATGAAAGACAAAATTAGAGTTCTTGCTCTCAAAAAGCTTGCAATAACAGGAGCAAAATATTCCCTTTGCAGGGAAATGATTTAGTATTAGTGGAAGTTAACTGTGGAACATTGGGGAAAGACTTTCTAAATGAAGTAGTCTCAAAAGGGGGCTTTGAGGAGAGATTACGTTGTTTTTTTTACTTGAAGAAAATTAGAGTAAAGGCATCTGAGACTAATGTTAATGATTTGCTGAAAACAACTGGTAACTGAGTTCCCACCCATCCTTTTAACTGGAAACTATGGCACATAGAAGTCACTGTAAAGTCATTATAAAGCTTATTACCATGAATTAATTAACTAATTTGCATTATACAGCCTCCTATGTAACAGAGAAAGTTTGTTGTTCTTAAAGTACATGACAATTAAGTGTAAGAGTTCTGCCGTGGAAGAGAAGTGTTACAAAAAGACTTAAAAGTGTAAATTGTTTTATTGTTGTAATGGGAGTCATTATATAAAGAAAAGATTGAATCCTTAATGAAAGGCACAGGCAGTACAAACCTTTCCTTTCCTTTCCTTTCCTATTCTTTTTTTCCCTTTCCTTTTCTTTCTTCTTTTCTGACTGTAATCCCTATCCCCCTTGTAAGGAAAGACAAAAATCAAGTAATGTATATGCAGATATTTTCATTTTGTTCAATTTTTATTGAATTTATTGAGGTAACATTTGTTAATAAAAGTATGTATTTTGGGGGTACAACTCTGTAGCACATCATTTGTATATTGTATTGTGTACTCACCTCCCCAAGTCAAGCTTCCTTTCATCATCATTTATCACCCTTTTAACTTCTTTTCTTTCCACCCCCCTTTTCCTCTGGTAAACACCACACTGTATCTATGAGCTTTTTTTTCCTTTGCTCAATCCTTTCACCTTTTTGCCCAGCCCCTCAATTCTCCCCTCTGATAGCTGTCAGTCAGTTTTTGAGTCTGTTTCTATTTTTTGTTGACTTATTTTGTTCATTAGATTCCACATCTAAGTGTATAAGTACTTGTCTTTCTCTGATTAGTTTATTTCACTTAGCATAACACTCTCCAGGTCCACCCATGCTGTTGCAAAAGGTAAGATTTCCTTTTCTCTGTGTGCATGTGTATGTGTGTGTGTGGCTGAGTACTATTATATTGTGTAAATGTACCACTGCTTTTTTATCCATGCATCTACTGATGGGCACTTGGGCTGCGTTCATATCTTCGCTGTTATAAGTAATGTTTCAATGAACATAAGGGTGCATATATTCTTTCAAGGAAGTGTTTCAGATTTTAGGATATATTCCCAGAAGTGAAATCACTGAGTCATATGGCAGTTCCTTTGTTAATTTTTGAGATAACTTAATACTGCTTTCCACAGTGGCTGCACCAATCTGTATTCCCACCAACAATGTACAAGGATTCCCTTTTCTCCACATCCTCACCAACAATTGTTTGTTGATTTATTATTGGTGATAGCCATTCTGACAGGTGTGAGGTGATATCTCATTGTAATTTTAATTTTAATCATCAGAAATTTCTCCATCAGATGATTACTGATGTTAAGCATCTTTTCATATGTTCATTGGCCATCTGTACGTCCTCTTGGGAGAAGTGATTATTCAGGTCCTTTGCCCATTTTTTAAATTGGATTTTTTTGGTGTTGAGCTTTATAAGTTCCTTATAAATTTTAGATATTAACCCCTTATCAAATGTACCATTAGAGAATATGTTCTCCCATTCACTGGTTTGTCTCTTCATTTTGTTAATGGTTTACTTCGCTGTGCAAAACTTTTTAGTTTGATGTAACCCCATTTGTTTATTTTTTTTGTTTGTTTCCCTTTCCTGAGGTGATATAAATCACAAGGCAATATATCAGAAAAAATGTTGCTTTGAGAAATGCCTGAGATTTTACTGCCTGTGTTTTCTTCTAGAATTTTCATGGGTTTGAATCTAACATTTAAGTCTTTAATTCATTTTTAGTTTATTCTTTTGTGTTGTGTAAGCTGATGATCTAGTTTTATTTATTTATTTATTGTGCATATCTCTTCATTTTTCCTAACCCTATTTGTTGCAAATGTTTTTAAGGCACTGAGGTAATTGCCAATAGATTCCCGTGACAGTCAAACAGCAGTTCGGTCCATTGATGAGAACTATTGTAAGATGCCAGCCTCAATGTAAACTAATGACACTATTGTGAACAGGCTAAAGGCAACGAACAGTAGATTGCAACAAATAAAATCACAATGTTTGTAAGCCAGGAATCAAGAGCTTTGTATTCTATAGAGACAACAACGACCTTCACCTTCTAAATGCTTGGCAGAATAAAATAAATCTGAATAGCATGACTGATGGAGATCACACAAAATGGTTATAAAATTAAACTACATTCTCTGCCAAATCACAAAGAAGCACATTTTAGCAAATTATAAGGTCTAAGGAAATCAATGCTTCTGCATCTGAGTTAAGTATTTAAAAGATTTGCAGACATCCTGAGTTATACTTCAGACAAATTCTTTGTTTTATTAAAGGAGAGAAAAATTAAATTAGGGTCAGCTAACTACTGGGAACCTTATATTTTTGTTCAGTGAAATAGTTGAAGTTGTGTTTTAAGTGGTTGTTCTAAATAAAAAAGCTGTGACAATGTGGAATGTATAAAATTAAGATGAGTAACTATCATGCAGCCTTCCCTTTCTTATTATGCCTCGTGTCATGTTGTTTTAATGAGGAGTGATGAGGCAAAACTGAGCAAAGGGAAGTCTAGGGAGAATCTTAGGAACAATTATGTAGTGGTGAGATATGATAAGAAGTGGACCCATCTCTATAGGGAGCCTCTCCACCTGAGTTGCTTAAATCTAAATTGGACAGAGCATGCCAAAGTACATGCCACAAGTCTAATCTTGTACTTCAATTAGACATGCTGGATAACCTAGTAGTTCTGGGTTTCTGTTCATTTTGAACGTATATGATTTGATCACCAAAACTTCTTTAAGAAAAATATCTACAATTCCCAGAATAAATTATATGAAGATTATAAGAACCTTCCACTCAGGGTATGATAGAGCTATAGTTAATTTATTGGCTTATTATAGGCCAGATGTTATACTAGGTGTTTCCCTAATAAATAAATATTTTGTAGTGACAGAATTGTTATTGCAATGTTACAGATGAGGGTACAAGTTCATTGTCACTAGCACAGACTAGTAACCTATGAAGAAACCAAATGATGAAGAAATAAGTAAATGAATACAAGGTGGCATTTAATTAAAGTCTCTCTGACATTAATATTATGCTCTTCCCATTGTACGATTTTATATCATCAAAAATCTATCTAACTGCTTTGTTAGAGCTTTCAATTACTGTAGAACATAAATTGATAAAAACCCACCACGTGGATGACTACCAAGTTGGTCAGTGTAATTGTGTTCCATAAATTCCCGAATCACAATTAACTGTCGTTACTTTTTCTGTGACGACAACTGTAATTGTAGCATGACCGAAGCTAATGTATTCCTTATGGGATGAGATGGGCAAGGCAGGAATGTGAGAAAAGATTAAAGCATTCACAGATCAATGAAAAGTCACTGATGCTGTCACATTCTTTCTCATACAAATACTTTAGACTAAAAAACCAACCTTCCTAGGGTATGCGAAAAAACTATGGTTTCTTAACGTGGAGAGGAGTAAATGGATCTAAGGTTTCCTTACACATACTTGCAACCAAGCTGCATGTTTTCAACCCTACTACTTATATATGATATTATGGACAGGATGAGATATAAGTAAAAAAATAAATAATGATTTTTAAAATTTGTAATTGAATTAAAATTTATGATACTTTAGATAATATAGCTAAAATGGAAAAGAATACGAGGTCAGTGCCTACTGTCATGAATAAGTAAATCATGAGAAAACAGACTCATATATAGGGTTGGTGGCTAGGAGGGGGAGGCTGAGGGATGGAGCAAAAATGAAAAAAGAGGAGGGAAATACTCATGGACATGGACAACAGTATGCTGATTGCCAGGGGAGGGAAGAGTGAGGAAAGGCAAAGGAGGGTATAGGGGGAATAAATGGTGATGGAAGGAAACTGGACTTTAGGTCAGGGGTGTCAAACTCATTTTCACTGTGGGACACATCTGCCTTGTGGTTGCCTTCGAAGGGCCAAATGCAATTTTAGGACTGTGTAAGTGTAACTACTCTGTAACTAGGGGCAAGGAGGTCAGCGCTGCCACCAGGTAGAAACAAAGTGCTGGGCGGGATAAAACAAGGTGGAGGGCTGGATTTGGACCACGGGACTTGTGTTTGCCACCTGTGCTTTAGGTAGTGAACACACAATACAGTACATCAATGATGTGTTGTGGAACTGTGCACCGAAACCTATATAAGTTTTTAACCAATATCACCGCAATAAGTTCAATAAAAAAGAAAACAAATTATCTTCTTGCTGTGTATCAGTAGAAACTTAGAAAGAAAAATAGAAAACAACTGTTCTCAGACACTGGAGGCTGGAAAGTATTGTCATCCTCTAGAAAAAGAGAACAAATGAGGTCCACCCCAGTAGCATAAGGCTTTTTGCCTGGGGGAAATTCTGGAGCTGCTGTGCAAGGAGGGCCCAAACAGAGCCTAACGATCTTGTAAAGTTGAAGAGATTTGTCAGATGTTAGGGATACTGAAGGGGTCAGAGTAAAATGAATGGAAGAAATTATTGGGAGAGAGTTTTTCTCAAATCTTTACAGGATTTTTTCATTATTTTGCTGAATATCAATCTGTTCATATATATTTCTGGAATTTTATCTTTTAGTGCTTTAAAAATGTTACTCAATGGTCTTCTGACTTGCATAGATTCAGGTGATAAGTTTGCTTAATTATTCTCTTTATTCCTCTGCATGTGCTGTGTACTTTTTGTCTGGCTACCTTTAGGATATATTGCTTACCTTTAATGTAGAGTAATTTAAATATGATGTTTTGATGTGTTTGCATTTTATTTATTCCACCTAATATGTTTTGAATTGTGGAAAAGTGGTGTATTATATTTCATTAATTTGTGGAAATTATTAGACAATATATCTTCAGATATTTCTTGTGCCCTATTCTCTCTCTTTTTCCTCTGTGATTTCAAATATACACAGATAGAAATTTTTATATTGTTCACATCTCTTCTTCTTACTCTATTCTTTTATTTAAAAATTGACCTCTTTAAGAGAGATGACCCAAATAAAATCAGAAATGAAAGAGGAGAGACTACAACTGACACCACAGAAATACAAAGGGTTGTAAGAAATTACTATGAACAACTATATGCCAAGAAATTTGAACACCTGGGTGAAATCGACAGATTTCTAGAAAAATATAATCTTCCAAAACTGAATCAAGAAGAATCAGAAAGCCCACACAGACCAATAACAGCTGGTGAAATTGATGCAGTAATCGAAAAACTCCCATCACACAAAAGCCCTCTACCGGACAGTTTCACAGGAGAATTTTACAAAACATTTAAGGGAGAGCTAACCCCTATCCTTCTCAGACTATTTCAAAAAATCCAAGAAGAGGGAAGACTCCCAAACTCTTTTTATGAAGTCAGCATCATTCTAATCCCTAAACCAGATAAGACACAACAATCAAAAAAAAACTACAGGCCAATATCACTGATGAACATAGATGCTAAAATCCTCAACAAAATATTGGTAAATCGCATCCAGCAATACATTAAAAAGATCATACACCATGATCAAGAGGGATTCATCCCAGGGATGCAAGGATGGTACAATATTCACAAATCCATAAATATAATACACCACATGAAAAAAGTAAAGACAAAAATCATGTGATCATATCAAAAGATGCAAAAAAGCGTCTGATAAGGTACAGCACCCATTTATGATAAAAACACTCAGCATAGTGGGAGTCAAGGGAGCATTCCTCAACATAATAAAGGCCATATATGAGAGACCTACAGCTAACATCAAACTCAATAGGCAAAAACTAAAAGCTTTCCCACTAAGATCAGGAACAAGACAAAGATGTCCGCTTTCACCACTTCTATTCACATAGTATTCAAAGTCCTTGCCACAGAAATTAGACAAGGAAAAGAAATAAAAGGCATCCAAATTGGAAAGGAAAAGCAAAATTGTTACTGTTTGCAGATGACATGATATTGTACATAGAAAATCCTATAGACTCCTCCAAAACTCTACTTGACCTGATAAGTGAATTCAGTAAAACACTGGGATACAAAGTCAATAGTCAGAAATCAAAGGCATTTTTATACAAAAATAATGAAATATCAGAAACTAAAATGAGGAAAAAAATCCCATTTGATATAGCAACAAGAAAAATAAAGTGCCTAGGAATAAACCTAACCAAGGAGGTAAAAGACCTGTACTCAGAAAACTACACAACGCTGAAGAAAGAAATTAAGGAAGACACAAACAAATGGAAGCATGTACCATGCTCATGGATTGGAAGAATTAACATCATCAAAATGACCATACTACCCAAAGCAATTTATAGATTCAATGCAATCGTTATTAAAATACCAATGACATATTTCACAGATATGGAACAAACATTTCAAAAATTTATATGGAATCATTAATGACCCCAAATAGCTGCTGCAATTTTGAGAAAGAAGAACAAAGAAGGAGGGATCATGATACCTCATATCAAACTATATTACAAGGCCACTGTAATAAAAAATGTGGTACTAGCATAAGAACAGACAGACAGACCAATGGAAGAGAATAGAGAACCCAGGAATAAACCATTGTCAATGTGGTCAATTAATATTTGACAACAGGTGTAGCACCATAAAATGGAGTAAAAATAGCCTCTTCAACACATGGTGTTAGGAGATCTAGACAGCTACATGCAAAAAAATGAAACTTGATCACCAACTTATACCATACACAAAAATAAATTCAAGGTGAATAAAAGACTTAAATAAAACTTGTGACACCATAAACATGCTAGAGGAGAACATAGACAGGAAAATCTCAGATATTCCAAGCAGCTATATTTTCACCAATATTTCTCCTAGAGCAAGGGACATAAAGGAAAGAACAAACAAATGAGACTTCATCAAAATAAAAAGCTTCTGCATAGATAAAGAAAACATCAGTAAAATGAAAAGGGCACCAACCGTATGGGAAAACATATTTGCCAATGATACCTCACAAAGGGTTTGATCTCCAAAATATAAAAAGAACTCACATGACTCCACTCCAGGAAGACAAACAACCCAATTAAAAAAATGGGCAAAGGACTTCAACAGACACTTCTCCAAATAGGACATACAGAGGGCCCAGAGACAATGAAAAGATGCTCAGCATCGCTAGCCATCAGAGAGATGCAAATTAAAACCACAATGAGATACCACCTCACACTGGTCAGAATAGCCAACATAAACAAATCAACAAACAACAAGTGCTAGCAAGGTTGTGGAGAAAAGGGAACCCTAGTACACTGTTGGTGGGAATGTAGACTGGTGTAGCTACTGTGGAAAACAGTATGGAATTTTGTCAGAAAACTAAAAATGGAACTGCCTTTTGACCCAGCAATCCCACTGCTGGGTTTATATCCTAAGAGCCCTGAAACACCAATCCAAAAGAAGCTATGCACCTCAATGTTCATAGCAGCACAATTTATAATAGTCAAGTGCTGGAAGCGACCTAAGTGCCCACCATTGAATGAGTGGATCAAAGAACTGTGGTACATTTACACAATGGAATACTACACAGCAGAAAGAAAGAAGGAGCTCCTACCCTTTGGGACACCCTGGATGGAACTGGAGAGCATTATGCTAAGTGAAATAAGCCAGGTGGTAAGGGACAAATACCATATGATCTCACGTATAAGTGGAACCTAATCAACAAAACAAGCAAGAAAAATGTAACCAGAGACAGTGAAATAAAAAACAAAGTTACAGTAACCAGAGGAGAGAGGGGAGGAGATAATGGGGGGGGAAGGGGAGAGGTCATGAACGAACATGTAAAAGGACCCATGGACAAAGCCAAAGGGCGCTAAGATCAAGGGTGGGAGGTGGGGATGGGTGAAGTGTGGGGGGGCATGTTGGAGGGAAAATGGAGACAATTGTACTTGAACAACTTTCCTTTTTAATTCTCCTAGTTTTTTGAGTTGGACAATTTCTATTGACTTAATTTTAAAGTTTTAATTATTCTCAGTTCCAAATCTCCTAATGAGCCTAGCAATCAAATATTTTATCTTGGTTACTATGCTTTTTATTTTAGCATTTTCATTTGATTATTTCATGTTTCTATCTCTGCTGAATTTCCCCATCTGTGCTTCTGTACATCTTTTTAACTAAGAACCTATCTCATTTTAATCATAGCAATTTTTATTAATTTTTAAAAATTTAAATTTTATTTTAATTACAGTTGATATATAATATTATCTTAGTTTTAGGTGTACTGCATAGTGATTGGACATTTATATACCTTACAAAGTGATTACCCCAGTATGTCTAGCACCCATCTGACACCACACATAGTTGTTATAATATTATTAACTATATTCCTTATGCTGTACTTTACATCCTTGTGACTATTTTTATAACAGGCAATTTGTATTTCTTAATCTCTTTTAACTTTTCCACCCATTTCCCCAACCTCCTTCACATCTGGTGACCATCAATTTGTTCTTTGTATCTATGAGTCATAGCTATTTTTAAGAGCCCTCTCTGATAGTTTCAATATCCAAGTCATATCTGAGGCAGGTTGCACTGACTGCATGTCTCTTGAGCACATTTTTTTCCTTGCTGTATTGTGGTTCATTATGGTCCTCATATTTTTTTGCTGAAAGTGGACATATTGTATATGACATTAGACACTGAGTTAAATAAAAGATTTCACTGGGATAGAGCATACCTCAGTTTTTTTAGAACATGAGTTGGGCTGTTGAATCAATTTGGTCAAGTATTGAGCTAAATTTAGGTTTTGTCATCGCCACCCTCATCACACCCGCCATAGGCTTCATTTCCTGTAGCACTCTCTTGTGATTGGGGGGACTCTTCTGCCAGGCAGTTTTACTTAATGAATGTATTTTATGTTCACTTTAGGTCTTGTACTTGCTCTCCCGCAGAGAAGGTCTTTATCTATCTTCTTACCTATCTTTCTGAAGTAGATTGATGTTAGTTGTTACTCAATGCTTGATAATATGATGGTAGGATAAATGTAGTCTTCTCTTTTGTTTTTTCAATGGTTCCACCACAGTCTTCAATTAGTGATTTGTCCCTCAGTCTTGGGAGTATAGCCTTCCCACTGATTCTCTCTCCCTCAGTAGGAGGAACAAGCAGGAGTAGTAGTAGTAGTAGTAGTAGTAGTAGTAGTAGGAGGAGGAGGAGGAGGAGGAGGAGGAGGAGGAGGAGGAATAGAGCTCAGTAGTAGTCTGAGCTCATGACATTTTCTTCCCTCTTTCCATTGTTAGGGTTGTTGTTTATTGGGCTGATTGGTTGGTTTTAATTCACTTTCCCTAACTGAAAAAGATTGCTGCTCTTTTCCAAGTGACTTGTTATATTATATAACAAATGCCCAAGTTTCATTAACTTCAATTTTTCAAAAAGTGACCACCATTTCAAAATTATTAAAAATGTGTTCAATTGGTTCAAAATCAATGGTTATAAATAGGATTCATTAAAAAATACCACTTTGGACTTGAATAGACATTTCTCCAAGGTAAATATATACATGGCCATTAAACACATAAAAAGGTGCTCACATCACAAATCATTACAGAAGTATTAGGAAAATACAAAAAAGTAAAAGCAGGGACTCAGATACTTTCCTCACCATTGTTCATAGCAGCATTATTCCCAATCACTGAAGGCAGAAACAACCCAACTGTCCGCTGATAGATGAATGGATGAACAATACGTGTTATATACATCCGTTGGAATGTTATTTAGTCTTAAAAAGAAATGAAACCCTGTCACATGCTACAACATGGATGCATATTAATGGCATTATGCTAAGTGAAATAATCTAGAAATGAAAGGATTAATTATCGTATTAGTCCACTTACATGAGATTACTAGTGTCGTTAAATTCATAGAAATAACAAGCAGATTTGTGGTTGCCTAGGAATGGAGAAGCACAGAATGTATAGCTGTTGGTTAATGAATGTGGAGTTTCAGTTTGAGGGGATAAGAAAGTTCTGAAGATGGGTGGTGGTGGCCACAGCCCAACAAAGAGGATGTACTTAATGCTACTGAACTGTGTATGTTAAAAATTAAAATGGTGAATTTGTGTTATGTATGACACCACAGTAAAAAAACAAAACAAAAACCCAGCACTTCTCTCTTAGGTATAATGATGAACAAAAAACTTTATTTGTTTTTACTAACAAATTATCATCAAATGTCAAACAAATACTATTGGCCGTTAAATAAGAAACCTAACCTGTGACACCCAAATGTATTAATACTAACTATAATTTTCTTCTGTATAAGTACCAGGAATTCTTCTGTATGACACAGAGAAATACTGACATTTTATTTTATTTATACTGCCTTAAAAACAGATGTTTATTATATATGTAAGAAGAAATGACCTACTAAAATAAAAGCAAATAATTCTTCCTTATACTTGATATTTAAAAATCACAAAGAGGAGGAAAAATGCATTAACTGCCCAGTTAGAAAGGAATTTACAATTCTGAGGACTTAAGAAAATTCTTAAATATAATTTGAACATAGCTCTGCAATTATGCAAATCATCATATATCTTGAATGGCTAGGTTGCATATTAAATCTAATATAGAAATTGTGGGAGTAAATTATTATCTAAAGGCTGCTAAATACTTTAAATTGTAAATAATATTACCTTAATTAAGTGTACATTGTATGCTTGTTAGTTTTTTATTTGTTTACTTCTCAGTGAAACCTTTGTTCTTTCAAGAACTTCATTTAAGATGAGAGACTTTTTGTTTCCTTTTCAGAAGCTATTTCCAGTCTGATATCCAAGTTTCTCATTTCCATCACCATTTTTCCAATATTGATGCTATCATTGAAGAACTGGTAAATTTTATACATATATAATTAAAGATTATACCTGTATTATTATAATTGTAATATTTTATAATAATCACTAAGATTTGAAGTCAAGATATTCTTGACTGAGTTAATGTTACAGAAGTCCTGTAAATTTAAGTTAAATTATCTTCATTCTTCCTCTAAAGTTCTCCTTGCCCTTTCTTGTCTCATCAAAATATTGGTCCATTTAGAAATCACACTTATTTCTAAACATATTGAATGTACACAGATGATATACTTGGAATAGTCCCAGAACCCATGTTGGGCGAACTTGTTGGGGTGGGGAGCAGTGATGATGTGGAGAGACTAGCAGAAAGAGAAGAATGAAATGTGTCTATGCTTGTAACTATACCTATGTATCTACTCTGTCCCTACACTATCCTGTTGCACATTGAATAATGTGGGTTTCTCTTAAATATCATTGTATATCTTCATGTTGATGCAAACACAACATAAGCGATTGGGAATTCCCACATAGATGATAAGCAGCAAGGAGAAATTGGAAATTATCTCATGAATGATGAAGTCAGATCTCACTGATAATTAGAGCCATTATCATTCAACAATCAGCGGCAAGAGTAGTCACACAAGAGAGGCTCTGAAAACCTGCTCATCTTGCCATTTTTCTCACCGTGAATAGTGAATACTTTTACGCTTTCCACTCAGCTACCTGTCTATTTGTCTCCATTACCATTTTTCTCTACTTTTATTAATTATCCAGCTGAACCATCTGGTTCCGACTCTTTCTCTTTGCTTTACATTCAGGACTCTTGGACAGGATAAATGACTGTTAACACCATCCAAAATGCATCATCCCTATTGAACATAATTGTTATATGGCATAGACTATGCACACTGTGGTAAGGGTGTTATTTCTGAAACAGCAGTGCATCCTGACAATAATTACACCAGCAAAAGATCATTAGTGAATTTTATGTGCCAGAGATCCTTTTAAGTATATTTTACATATATTAATTTAATGTATGCCATAATACTATGAAGTGGTTTGTGTTAACATCTCCACGTTGCAAAGGTGGAATAAGACTAAATAAATTACCCCTGGTTGCATGCCAGTTAGCGTCAAACCTGGATTGTTCCTCAGTATTTGGGTGCCAGAACTGTAACTTTGAAACTCCATGGTACATGCTTCCTCAGGCATTTTTTTATTCCTTTGTAAGATAAAGATTCATTTTAAGACTGAGGTCCCTATGTGCATGTTACTTTTCATATTTCACATTTCATCAAATGCCTCTAACTTAGGCTTTGTGGGACACCTGTGCTGGCTTTGCCCAGAAGGGTGCTGGGCACAGAACAGGCACAAATCCTTTGGAAAAAAATTATCTCTGCATTGTAATTTCCTTGATGGCAATAACTGTATTATGTAGCCCTCATACCCAATCTGCACAGTGCAGTGACTCAGGTCTGCAGATAATTAAAGAACGTAGTTACTGGATGAATGAGGGGAAGCAACTAGCTTGTCAAATGCCTGCTATCCCCAAGCATGGTACTGGGCACCAATTAAACCTAAAATGATGAACATGCCCATGAGCTCATGAGCTCATTGTCAAAAAAATAACAATTTCCCATTATCTGTATTCTACATTGAGACAAAGAAAGTGGAGAGAAAGCCATACAAAGATATAAAGTAACTTAACTGGATCACATTGTTTGTAAAATAATGGTTGTATGCATTCTTTGAGCCAGTCATTACTCTGAGTACTTCATGCACATTATTTTGTTTCTTTAGCTTTATGTGATACATATTATAAACCATGGAATGTTATTTATCAAAACTGCTGTCTACACATTAGGTACCATTAGCACTATAGAAGAAAGGCCAAGATCTATGCTTCCCAGAACCCTTTTCTCTGGAGGGCCCTGGTGTAATCTTCCAAAGGGAAGAACATGAGAGATTTGGAAAGGAGAGAGGAGGGTAGTCCATTATTCTTAGGAAGTAGTTGTGGGCAAATGCAGCCTCTCTGCAGATATCTCCATAAGCTCTGGCTTATCAAATCTCTTCAGGAACTCCTGTTTTGCAATTCTGACAGCAAGGTTTTGCTTTTCATCAGGTTCCTGTGAGCTCCCTCTTCACAATTGTTGAGGCCAGATACTGTGGAATCTCAGATTTATTTGGTAGTTTTGACTTTTTCATCTGGTCAGTACGTCCATCTGAAATCCTCCTTCAGGGCTATTTCTCTGGTTCTGGGGCTACAGCCTTCCTATCTAGATCTCCACTCCTGTAAATTTTCTTGTTTTTATATTTCCTAATCCATCTATTAAACTGTTTTATTTCCATAAACATTGTAGTGGCTCTGGGTTTTTTTCATACTGAACCCAATTTTTTATCTCCATTTTACAGATAAGGCCACTGTGTGAACAGCAGTAAGAAGCTGTTTGGAAATGTTTGCCCCCTTTGCATACTCGAGAAAAAAACTAGCAAATATTTACCATGGGTCACATGCAAGAAAAAAGTAAAACAATCAAGATCTATAAAATAGAGATTAGATTTATTAACTGTAGGATATTAACATATACTATAATGAAATAAAAAACAGGTGAATCTCAGCAATATATTAAAAGAAAACTGTAGAATCAAAAATATTTTATATAAACAAATGTAACATATACTGTTAAAGTAGTTAATTAAGAAAACAGTTTTAAAGAAAGCTAATGCAGGTATGGAACTGTTTAAAACAGAACAAAGAATAATGGCTGGAGAAGTCAATACGATGGGCATGATCAATAGGGAGAGTTAGGAAAGTATGATAGGGAAGCCACAAGGTCATAATATGTTATTTTTGGAAGTTAAGTCGATTTATTATAATACTAAAATAGTAATCTTTTAAAAATTCATATTTTATAAATACACAAAATTTTTTAGTTTACATGGTTAACTTACTGATTTGCTTATACTTATTCTCCTTTCCTACCCCATATACTTCCTAAAAACAAACTTCATTGAAAGTCTCATACTAGTCATAACTCCATAAAGTTATACCTCTGAAAACTTTATATTGGCATATGAGATTACATATAGAATAGAGTACATGCAAGGTGTTGGTCTTCCTGCATCTTTAACCCATTCTGTGGGTGACAACCTGCCTTTCCATTGAACACTGTGAACTTCCCACTTTAGTCAGGTAGCTCCTGTTGAGACTGCCAACAGTGGTACTTAGTGATCCAAGAAATAGTTATTGGTGCAGTTATAGGCATGGGACCCAAGCCAGGCATATAAGAATATATCCTGAGTAACTTTCGAACTGGAAGTTAAAGAGTTTCCGTTCTCATATAAGGAGAGGGCAGTTTTGTATCAGGTTAAACATGCCTTATGAGACTCCAGTCTTATGAAGATACTAGCTTGGGTAAATGCCTCATATTGTATACATTCTGGGGGTGGGGGGGAAGACAAGGGAGATGTGAGTGTCAATGGCCTGAGTTGCTGATTCTGAAACCAGAAAAGTCATAAAAGATCATCACTACCAGAACCAATAAGCAGAGACAAGGATTGGATCTTCATGGGCGCTATGCAGATGCTGGAGATCCGAGAAGTTATGTACTTCTCAGGTTATGTACCCTCGAAAACCATCTTAACATCTTATCTCAACGACCTTTTCATAAGGAGAAGAAAGGGTAGGCAAGGGGTTAGTAAAAAGATCAACAAGATAAGAGCAGCAGCCCCACTGCGATTTTCCTAGTACTTCTTTATCTGTTGGTCAACGATTTTTCATCTTCATCACAGGGTGTTTGTTCCTGCCCTGGAACACATTGGCTTAGGTACCATTTCCATTGCTTGCAGGCTCCCTGGGGCACAAAGGTTAGATTCTTGGAGTCCTCTAGGTCATGTACTCCAGTTCCTGGAATAATAGCTTTCTACGTGCATTAATCACTCAAGCTTATCAGAGAGGACTGAAGCTAAAATCTTTAATTCTTGAGTTCCCCTATCATCTCCCCTCCTTTAGTTTTTAATTATCTTATTTCTAAAAGATCAGTTTAATTAAAGAAATAAACTAAACAACATAAAAGCAGATAAGATTATTTAAAATCGCTTTGTTGTTGTTGAATAAACTCATTCCACATATTAGAAATCATCCTGCAGACAATTGATGTAACTAAAGGTGGTGCTGTAATTCATCTAAAACCCTTTTTAGTACAGTTGACAAAAGTTGCACATTTTCCAGCTAGGGCTACATTGTTGTGTTTCAAAGAAAACATTTCCGTATCCTTTAGAATAACCCTAGGACCCCAGTTATCTTTCCAGGGGCATACAAAAACCAGCAAGACATGAAATGAAAGTTTTTTCCACATAGTTCCAGTCCATTTTTCTTCCAGTAAGCTTTCTGGGGATCTTGTCTTCCAAGTTGTTAGTAGCACCTTATCTCCAGGCTCAGAGGAATGTAGGGGAGAGGTGTCTAATACAACTAAGATCATTAATCACAGCTAAGGTCTGACTTAAATGTTGTACATAGTTCTTTACCTTCACTTCTTCATCTACACACGTATCTCCCAACCCCATCATAGCCTGAATGGTCACTTGTACACAATTTTAATAGGACTCAATTGAATACCATTTCAAGGAGCCACCCTTATCCTGAGTAGGGCCATAGGTAAAACTTGATCTCAATGGAGATGAGTTTCTTGACACAGTCTGACTACAATTTTTTTAAAGGTGTGATTCATCTTTTCTACCTTCCCAGAAGCCTGAGGTCCCCATGCCATGTGGAGTCTCCACTTGATTCCTAAAATTTTACTAACCTTCTGTGCAATTTCTGGAATAAAAGCAGGTCAAATATGGCTTTGGATACTGCCAGGTAGACAAAAAAGAGCAATTATTTTCTTCAGTGGGGCTTTCATTTCCTCTGAAGATTTCTCAGTTTTAGTACAATAGTCCTCTCCCCATCCTGAAAAGATGTCAATGAAGACTAACAAATATTTTCATCCTGGGCCCTCAGCATCTACATAAAGTCTATTCACCAATCCACAAACAGGCCCTTCCCTGGGTGTTGTTTCCCTTCTTTTTTTCTGATGGGATCTGCCTTAGGATTGCTCTTTTGGCATGCGTGGCTTTAGAAGTTCCAGTACCTGTGAGCCATGGTTTGATACAGATGGTTCAAAACCCCAACTCTTATCTTTCTCCAAGTCTGCAGTTGAATATTCAGGGTTGAATTGTGACAAGTCTAGAACAGGTAACAAAAGAATTATAAATGTCCCTTTAGCAGCTTCTTTTGCTGCTTGATCAGCCGGAATGTTTTCTTTAGCCACTTCGGTGTCTTCTTTCTGATGCCCGGGGTAGTGCATACCTGCCACTTGTAAAGGTACCTGTGTAGCCTCTAATATTGTAAAATTTCTGTTGCATGCTCAATTTCCTTCTAATTGGAGGTTAAAAGTCCTCTTTCCTTCTAGATATGAATTCACTCTCTTTTAAATCAATTCAGTTAGAATAAACTTCATCAATTGTTTCAGCACAGCCATACACATTAGCATGGCCAAGTCAGGCTCCGGGAAAAGGGAAGCAGGATTTGATTTAATTACACTTTTGAATTGCTTCGTACCTGCCTGTTTTTCCAGCAGTGATTCACAAATTTCCTTTTTGCTCTAGCAGGCTCAGCACTTGTTGGGAGTGGGGTGGGACAGGTATAAATGGTGATAGGCTGTCCCAAGGAGAACTTTCCAGCTTCCTGTAAAAGCTCACAGGGGGCTTCCACAGTCCTCAGTCAGGCTGGCCACTCCTGGATAGTGTGACCTAATTTCTTTGACAAGCCCAATAAGACTCTTTTTGCCAGGTGCAAGCAGAAGCCCAAGAAACCTTACTGCTTTTTGGAAAATCTGGGCCTTCTGTGCTGATTGATACTTTATAGCTACAAGATGCCAAATGTTTCAAGGTAGCTGTAGTAATAAATGGTGCATCTACTTATTGTAACAGAGTCCCTCCTTCTGCCTTTAGATCTTTTAAGTCCTGGCTCAGGGTCTTGCCAAAAATCATGGGGAGAGTCTTGGACTCTTGTGGGAAGACTGTCCAGCAGTACTGGGTCTTGATCTGAGATTCCTAGTGCTGCCATTCAAAAGCAAACAACAGTTGAGAGGCTTGGTCAACTGGAATTGCAAAAGAGAGCATATTTTAAGTTTAATACTGAATACCAGAGGCTTTTCTCGGGTATACTGTTCTGTACAATGTCATTTATGACCCTTAAATCTTGTATTATATGGGGAGCAGCAGGGCTGAATAAGTCCATACTCCTGAAAATTCTGAATTATTGGGCATATTCCTTCTAGTGTCTTCTTTTGCAAAGGATAATGCCTCTTATTTGGAGCACTCCCCCCCCCCACACACAGTTTGAGGTCAAGTTTAACAGGAGAGGCTTGCTTAGCCCTCTCTGACCTTCCAGCAGCCCACACAATGACAAGGTTTCTTCTGGCCCAAGTTGCTTTCCTCCTTCTGCCCATGGTTTCATAAGGAACTTCCAGGCATGCTCTGAAGGGACCTGTAGGTGGAGCAGTTGTTATTTTGGAGAGAAAGTGATTTGAGCATGGAGTTTCAACAACAAACCCCTTCCCAGAAAAAGAAAACCATATCTCCCAAGCACATTCTAACGGCTTCAAGAAAAATTGACTTTCAGTCCTTTCAGAAATTCCAGTTACAGTTCATTTAGAGTTAATTTACCATGGAATATGTCACTCTTGGTATCACCAAAGAGGTGTACAGTTTGTCCCCCCCATGGTTAGTTTTACCTGAGTTCTCAGACTCTGGCCTCCTTTTTCCTCACTTGGGGCACTCATTTTTCCGGTGCCCTTTTCTCTTGCAATATGGTTGCTCTGCCCCAGTAGGGACTTGTCCTCCACCAAATTTGGTTTCTTGATGTATTCAGGTTGGAGAGAACAGTTCAGGATTACCTCCTTCAGCTTCCTTAGATGAGTGAGGTGGATCCCCCAGGGCTGGAGGGGCCATGGGAACCCTGACCATGTTCGCAGCAGCCATCCTGATCTTCCTGGTCCTCTCTCTGAGTTTCTTCTATCTGCAACAGCCAAATTCCCTTTCATTTGGACCATGACTATATTTCCTTTTAATTCTGCATCTTTATTATGTAAAGTCAAAAACGTACACACATAAGGTATTGTATTTTGTCCCACTTCACTGATCTTTCACAAAACAACTCCAACTACAGTAAGTACAATAGTTTAAAGACCTGTTCAGTGGCCAGCATTCTCCTGAGTCCAAATTATACATAAGCCAAGTAGTAGTACGATAAAACAAATCATTTTCTTAGGTTTATAAGCATAAATCACCCAATCAGCCAGAATTCACCCCAAAGGGCTATTTCCCAGAACAAAGTCTCCCCCACCCATTCTACCAGACAGAACTCTGTAATATCATACAAAACAGAAGGCATTCAGCCTAAAGGGCAGTTTCCTGGAACAGAGTCCCCCACCCCCCTCGTTCTACCAGACAGAACTCTGTAATATCATACAAAACAGAAGGCATTCAGCCTAAAGGGCAGTTTCCTGGAACAGAGTCCCCCACCCCCCTCGTTCTATCAGACAGAACTCTGTAATATCACACAAACCAGAAGGAATTTGCTCCAAAAAGGCTTATTCCTGGAATGGAGGCTTCTCCCATTCTGTCAGACAGAGGTCTGTAATGTCATATAAACCAGAAGACACCTTAATTAACTTGGGACTGCATTCTCACACCAGAAAGCACAGTGATTCAAATGAAAGTGAAGGTGACAGAGAATGCTGAGAATTGGAGGAGAGTCCCCAAATGAAATCACTTGGCAGCTGCTAAGGAGTCTCCAAACCCACACCCCTGGTCCCCTCAGTCCAGGCAGCCAAAGGGACACACCGTCAAATACCCAGATACCCATAGAGTTCCAAAGGTGTCCCACCAGAGTTGCCAGCAAGTGAAACTGGAAAAGTAGATGTTTGTGCTGCCTGTCACTACCAGAACCAGTAAGTAGAGACAAGGATTGAATTCTTATGAGCACTTTATTCAGATGCTGGTGAGCTGAGAAGATGGCGGGTTACATACTCTTAAAAACGATCTTAACATCTCATTTCAAAGCGACCTTTTTATATGGAGAAGAAAGTGTAGGTAAGGGGTTTGTCTGGCAGTGATTTTCCTGTATTTTTTTATCTGTTGATCAACAATTCTTTGCATTACAGGGTGTTCCCTCCCTGGAACACAATGGCTCAGACACCATCTCCATTGTTTGCAGACCCCCTGGGGCCCAAAGGTTGAATTGCCTGTCTAGAGTCACTTGATCATACGTTCCAGCTCCTGGAATAGAGCTTTCCATGTGCCTTAATCATTTATGCCAATCATCTAGGACTGAAGTTAGAATCTTTAGCTCTTGAGTTCCCCTCTCAGTTTCACCTATCCCTAAGATGCTTCTACTCCTGTACTTCTGGACTTCTAATTATATGAGCTAATTATTTTTTGTCTAGGCAAAGATTTTCTTGGTTTTGTAACCAAAGTCCCATCTATTATAAAGCATCTACCAAGCCCCTCATAGAAAACAAAAACTGTGTAGGTTTTCTTATTCCTCATAAATATACAATCTCACATTATCTAATAATCTATTATTTTCAGGCCTTCAGAAAGTGTGGTCAAAGGATTTAATTACAAAGCCAGTGATCTCTGTTTAAGTGACATTAAAGAAATTCATAAGTTTTGGAGAA
Organism: Desmodus rotundus; assembly: GCF_022682495.2. NCBI lineage: Eukaryota > Metazoa > Chordata > Mammalia > Chiroptera > Phyllostomidae > Desmodus > Desmodus rotundus. Next base: position 111,163,597 of record NC_071390.1, read on the forward strand.
TGGAAAGCAGAAAGAAAACTAAAATGCTCTTTGTGGTTACTTCAAAGACCTCCAAAGCGATGTAATAAAATTGGGGATAAGAACAAAATAGAATGTTTATCTTATATTTAAGCATTCTGGGCTTTGTTGTTCAGGCTTGAGGCAAATGTATGTTATTTATCCCATGAATCAGAGCATTCCCCTCATAAGAGATGAGTTTGTAATGGAATTGCTGGTACATTCTTAGTCACCAGAGCAAGAAGATGTCAACTTAATAGCATCTCTATTGCTCCTAAACTTAAGAAAATTATAACCCAAGGTTTTGTGGTCTCAAAGTACTCTGGACAAGAATATTGTCTTCTTCCCCCTTCTCACTAGAGAAAGAAGCCAGAAGTCTGAGGAACATGCAATTATCATTAATTGGTCCTTTTACCCTCTTTTCCTCCAAAATTTCTTTATGAATTAAAAGGTCAGTATTAAGATTATTTCAGCCATATTTACCCAGCAGTAAGATTAATGAAACCATATGTATTATCTTAATTATATTTTACTTTTTACCTAAATTCATACTTTCTCATCAATCAGGAAACATTTGGTAACATCAGGAACAGGTATTCTGGTAGGTATCATTGTTTTCTCTCTCTAAGACTGTTGGGGAATTTATGCTTCTGCAATGGAAACACTATTTTTAGAATCTGTAACTATTATTAGGTATGGGAAAAGTAGATTCAAAAGAAAATACAGTAGCCACCAATTCTGAATGTGTCAATTCTAAAAGTTCAAATATGATTGAACATTAGTAAATTGAAAGATAGATTGATCTATTAATTGACTCACTATTTTCAAAGGATCCATTTTCTACATTACTGATCTACTTCTTGTTATTGTGAGATACAAGTTGAAGTCTCCTCCTCTTTAAAAGTTATTTATTTGTTTATTATTTTAAAATCAATTATGTATTGATCTGCATAGATTCAGCAGAAGGACTTGAATATCCAACATAATATCCCGTAATATTTAAGGGATACCTTCCTAAGTACAAAATTTTAAGAAACAAAACTTCCAACCATTCCCTGAGCACAATACAACATACCTTTGCACTGTATTAATGAAAAATTGACTAAATTAAAGGGAACATAATGAGCAAACATATAGTCATAATGAGAAACTTTGACACATTTCTCAAAAACAGTGATAGAAGAAGCAGACAAGTAAATGTAGAAAATAGATCCTTTGAAAATAATGTCATCATAGAATGATGTGCAAAACAATTGTAGAATACATGTTGTTTCAAGCACATATAAAACATTTGCCAAAATTTACCATAGGGCAAAAATGCAAAAATTTAATAAAATTGAATTTTAAAGCATAATATGATGTATTTTATAGCTTTCCCACCAGTGGGCATATAAGCTCGGGCAACTTACTTGGCTCTCTAAACCCTGAAAATGTACTTAATAATAGCAGTTCCATTCATTGGGGTGTCGTGGGACGACACATACAAAGCCCACACACCTGACATGTGTTAAGGAAATAAATATGTATATAGGGACGTCAGTATGTCTTGAAAGTTGGCGAGAGTTGTTCTAATACATCTGTTAGATGTTTTAAAAATCTCATACTGGGAGAAGTCTATACAACTGACCTAAATAGCAATGGAGGGCAAAACAAGTGGGAAATTAAAGAGAGGCATATTTTGACAAACAAGAAGCAACACAAAGGCTGTGGATTTCCCCTAATCAGTGTGGGTGGCCTCAGTACATAGTGAGTTTACTGTCACTGTACGTGTTGAACAGTTGCACGGCACCATTCCGGGGTGGCAGGAACAGTGGCCTTCAAACTGCGCTCTGCAGGACCAGGGAGGGTGCGCCTCTGCAGAGGCGGCTGTGGGAGAGAGGAACATTATGGTTGCTTCCCCTGCTCCCAGACCGAGCAATTCAACTTTTTCTATTTAGCATGCAGAGTGTGTAAGTAGATTTCTTTTTGGAGGAGATGTTCTTCTATTAAAATAAACATTTAAGCATTGCCACTACTGATGATGTTAGGACATCAAAGGAAGGTTAAACTAAATGACCTCTAGGTTGCCTCCTACTTTAAAATGTTTCATAAGTTGCCTACATTTTTCCCATAGGCAAAAATGCAACATAGTTACCATAGAATGAAAATACAGAGCTGAGAGAATTCACAGGTTATGCAATATTCCTAAATTGGTCTCCCCTCAGATTCATATAGCACTTGTCACTTAGAGGCAGTTTCTACCTTTTGCAACATTGAATTTTACCTTTATGGTAGATCCATATTGCTACATTCAGTCTTCCATTTTAGCTCTTGGAGATTTATTCAATTGCTCAGCGGTTTATTAATACATAATCCTGTCATCTAAAAGCAAAAGTGAAGAACTCCAGGCTACTTTTTCAAAGTGCTGCTCTGTGTTAATGGAAGGATTTCAAAAGACCACAAGGGAAATTCTTAGAAAATGAAAGTACCAGATTAAGCAAACCTGGATATATTTTTTAAGAGAATAATTTCAGTATTTCCAAATTCTTAGGAAACATAATTATTTAATAATTCACTATCTTTAGCACATTTATTTGTTCATAGCTAAAATATAACGAGTGCAAAGATTTCTGTATGCATACAAATTTTTACAGCTTTGGGAAATAATATTGCAATCATGAATATTATGGAGTTTATGTTTGCATTTTTTTTCTTTCATGACTCACTAGTCCATAAGTCTGGTTCCCTGATAAGGAACACACCGCCCTGCCAAACCGTGATAAGCTTGTTAGGGTGTGTAAATACTACCTGCATTGTGTTAACTCACATTAAGGCTTTGTTTCTAGGACTCACTAGTGGCAACACAAGCTGAAAGCTTTCCCTCTGAACTGCTTGTCAGTATGATACTACCTTCATTTTTAAATTCAAGGATTATATGCATAAAGATCACACATTTATTCAAGCTTAGAGTATTTCAATAACTTTAAAATCATTTTCCTAACAGGTAACATTTCCTGACTCTAAATTTCAATTAAAATCATTTATTTGACAGGTTCACTATATTAACTGACAATTTTCTAGATTCTGCAGGGCAGTTAGAACTGATCACAGGAGTCTGTTCGTCGTGGTAAATCTTACTTTGCCTGAACTTTGACAAGGTTTTTCTGGCAATCGGGTCCCATTTGTGTGTGTCCAATGATCATTAATGGAGGCAAATTTGAGGTAACTCAGCAAAATGTTTCTCAAGATTCTTAAACATTTTCCATAACCTCCCAGTCAGTTTTGTTTATTTGTCTGAAACTTTTGAGTATATTCAAACTAGTTTCTAGTTAATGACAACTGTCACCAAAAAGTCAAGGATGTGCCAACATCACACCCAGAGGAACGACAGGACTCTCTGTGCTATTAGATTTTTCCCTCTTGGTGACTGAAGAAGAATGAACAGCATGACAAAACACTGAAACTCCTTGGCCTTCAGCACTCTGCATATTCTGAATAGAGGATAATATAGGTAGTAATACCTATACTATCATCAGGCTTCATCGATTCTTTCAGCAGAACGCAGCAGTGCTGGGCTTTGAATATCATTGTGTGTGTCATGCTTAGGCCAGTCGCTTGGCCTGGTTTAATCTGGACTCTTGAACTGGAGACCAGGATGGCTGCTTTGTTGTGCTTGGAAGCAAACAAGTGAAATCCAGACAGACAAAGTGAGAGAGAGAGAGAGACCTGTCAGTTTGGATTAACAATGGGCTTTCAGTCCATTTTACTGAATTTGCAAGTCTTACAGATTATGAATGTATTGATTCAAAATTATCTCAGAGTTTACTGGGTCTTAATCTCTGTAATAGATCCTGATGTGGAAAACACAGTAAACTATGTTTTGTTTTTGAAGATTTTATAGTCTTGTGGAGGAGAAAAGGCACGTTGATAGTACAGGATTACCTGTGCTTGACGCTTCACATAATGACTTAACACCTCAATTTGTTCGTTTTCTTCTTTACATGTTCCTTTCCCATGAGGGAATTTTAAATCTGGAAAGTACATTTTTGAATCAGTTCACTCCTCTGGACACCATACGTGTCCAAAGGCTTTTTTTTTTTTTAAGCAGCTGGGGTTTACCAGTCACTGATCTAGAAAGAAGTAGGCTTTATGAAGTAGCCAGTGAAGGAATTAGTGACGTATCTAATTTCTTCCAGTTTTCCCTCATAAATGAAAATTCATTAGGACTGCCACCTGAGGGTGACTCAGAAGGGAAGGAAAAGAAAAAACACAAAATCACTGTTATTTCACAGCAACTTTAGAAGTAATGTAAATTAGAATGATCGAGACAGTTGAAGCTAAAAGCCAGAAAAAGTTGAAATGTCCACAAACCTGGTTATTTTATGCTTTGGTTATCCTTGCTTTACAAGTAAGACCATTTTTTCACATGATGAGTATAATTTTGTTATTTCACCCTTGTACTAGTTCCTGTGACTTTTAAACTAAAGAAACACTAATCTCCTCAAAAATGTTATTTTTCTATAAATGTGTGTCTATGCTAGCAATTCTCTAACCAGATTTATGAACAGTATGCTGAATCCTGAAATGTGTGACCTGGGCATTAGAAAAATAATTTTTTTTAAAAAAGAGAAATAACTGATCGTCTAAGGTTCTTTCTAGCTCAAGCCCTGGTGGACCATTGGCCCACCTGAATCTCCTCCATACTTGTCACCCACATCTTGGAAAATATTATGGAGCTTTCTTTCCTACTGCAACATAAGCCCCATTATCCTTAACACTAACAGCAAAGAAAAGCAACCGTCTTACACTTATTTCTGATACCATCAGTGTTATGGGAATCTGGGTGGTTGTTACAGTGTTTTACCGCAGCACTCATTTCTTTCTGTTCTCATCAAATATAACTTTATTAACCCCAGTATGGTACAGTTCATAAAAAATAAAAACCTTTAGGTACCTTTTAAAGTCTTTTCTGCAGGTTGTTCAAAAAACTGCACTGTAATATATGGAATGCCTTGTCCAGTGTCCAACAAAAAGTGATTTTTAACAATCTACCAAAGGGTTTCCTTTCAGTGATTTTAAGAAAAAAAACCCCAATATATTATATTCTTATGTCTTTTTTTAACAGGAGCTGGCTGATGAATGTCCTCATTTAAGATATACATAATACCTAACGCCAAAATAAGATATCGGGCAAAGAGATATGGGTGGGGTGGGAGAATGGAGGTAGCCAGAAAAACACAGCAACATGATCCATTACTCTTACTAACAGAACAGCTGACCTGAGTACTGGGGTATCTTAAGTCACAGGACCAGTGATACTTTTACCTATGTTGCCATGTGCTTAAACAAACAAACAAAAAGAACACTATTTTGGAAAGATGATCTTTGTTTTTGAGAGAATGCAGCTTACAAAAAAGGCTGATATAGTTTCATACCCTACTCTTTCAGAGAGATTTCAATACAATTATATTTCCGTGGGGACCAATCCCATCTATGACCATGACTGTGGTTGGCCACTAACAGAGATGCACATCTCCACAAGAGGGCTGGTCTTCACCAGCAGACCCATCAATTCCTGAGAACTAATCTTGCTCAGCCCAGTTGCAGATCTTCTTTATCTGTAATCGTGCATCCTTTAATTTCCAATTTTCTGTAAACAATGTGTTTGCCTTATATATGATTTCTACATAGATCCATTTTTAACATCTTATGTTTCTAAATGGTTTTGACTTAACTCATATAATAATGATGGAGTGATAACTGGTTTACTCATCATCTTCAGAGTGCAATGTGCAATTAGCATCTGTCCCGTAATGTCACAATTTTCACAACTAAGACAATTCATTTTAATGAATATCGACATGTGCATTGTATAGCTCTTCAATAGAGCTCATCCACCACCTAATCAAAATCTTATTTTTAAAAAGGATCAAGGGGAAAACTTTTGTTTTCTAAGATTTTCCTAAAATTCATCCTGAAGAAAACTCTCCTACATGAAAACTCCTATTGAATATTTAAAGTTTATAGGGAGGGGTGGAGAAGGAAACTCAGTTGTGATGATTCCATTCCCTATGGCGCAGACCGAGCTACAGTGTTTTCCTTCAGACACCATGCAGGCTGTGCACTCGTGTTCCCATCGGGGAAGAATCTGAGGTGCAGACTAGAATCACTTCTCCAAAGACGTAGAGTGAGGGCTCTAATCTAGCCTGTTTCACAATGATGCGTCCTTATAGCAATTATTGTAGATACAAGTGTATATTCATTATTAGAATCTTCTTGGGCTGTACATTTTTAAGTGGAAAATGATGCAGTTGGATTTAAAAGAAAAACACATGCATTGGAATCAGAATGACCAATTCAAGTCATTAGTCTGTGAATTTAGTCTATGTCATTTAGTAGGTAACTCACTTACTATTTAAGTCTCGGTTTCTCCCATTTGTAAAAGAGTTTAATAATATCATTTGTTCCAGAGTATTATTATGAGAATTAAATAAGTTATATTAGGTACTAGAATTATCTTAAAAATGAATATATGCTAACATATATAATTATATTTACATAAAATTATAGAGCACATATTATATATTAAATATTAATATATTATATACAGGGTCCAACAGAAGTAATGCCTGCTTGAGTGTTGTTGGTAGGGTAATAACATGAGTGTAATAATTTATAGTTTTTATTTCAGCATTTCACCTAAAATGTCATATGGTGTGCTTGAGTGTGATATTGTTATGTTACAGAATTACATGCTTATGATTTTGTAATAAAAGATTTTATAATAAAAGGGGCGTTATACAAGTCAGGTCCTGTATATTTCTTATTTTCAAATACATTTTCTAAAATTCAAAGTCAAATAATTTGCAGATAGAAAAGGTCACTTTTTCTTGCTAACCCAACCTCAAGATTCATATTTTTATTGCAAAGGATCAGAGCAAATATTTTGAGCAGGTTATAAGGTTGGCTTTGGCAGGATAACACTTGAGAATTTTCTACTACAGAATTTCTGTACATACAGGTCACAAGCATCACCCATAAGTTACAAAAACATTTCTTTCTGCCCATATAATTCTATCTGACATTTGTTTGAACATTTGCCTTCACTGACTTCTCAGACCAATAATACATTTAGTCTCTCAGTCATAACAGGCGCAATGTCTCCTAACTTGCCACTTGGCAATTTTTAAGGGAGATCTTCAGTACATGGTAAAATGCATTATGTTTGAAGATTTTAAAACCATATAAAACTAGCCATCTTCCCCTTGAGCGATAGAAGTTGTTTATTGACATAGCCTATCTTTAAATCTGAACTTCTTTCCTCATAAACTGGTAATTGCTCTTAGTTTTATCCTGCTATGGATCATAATGCCAAGCTTGCAAATTCCTAGGGCTATTGTGGGCTCACTTCAGAATTACACCTTAGAGCGAGATAAATAAGAGGAAAAGAAATTCTTAATTGAGGCACCCCACAGCTTCAGACAGTAAATCACCCAAGACCTTTTGTCTCCATAATGCATGGAAGCTTTATGTAATTTTCCCAGTCAACACTAGCTCTAATTTGTGCCATTATAAAAGGATATCTTGTAGAAAGTAAATGGCCTTTCATAAGTCACTTCTTAGTTCAGTTTACTTTTCTGTTAAATGAGTGTATTGGTTTGTTAGGACTGCTATAACAGAGCAGCACAGACTAGGCAGCTTAAACAACAGGCATGTATTGTCTCACCTTTGGAAGGCAGAAGTCCGAGATCAAGGTGTTGGCAGGCTTGCTTCTTTCCGAGGCCTCTGTCCCAGGCCTGTGGACGGCTGTCTCCTCCTTGGGTCTTCACACAGTCTTCTATTTGCACACGTGTGTGTCCAAATTTACTTTTCTTATGACACCCTTCATATTAGATGAAGGCCCACCCTAGTGGTGTCATTTTAACATAATTACTTTTTGGAAAGATCCTATCTCCAAATGCAATAACATTTAAGGTATTAGGACTTCTACATAGGAATTTTTCAAGAGACACAATTCGGCACATAGCAATGAGCATACATCCTATTCTCATGTTTGGAAGATGTTGCAATAATTAAATGAAGTGATACCTAGTAAAGAACTTGCTATAAAATGATCAATAAATACCAAAATTATTAGCAATAATTACTACTTGTGACATTTTTATGTAAGTTAATCTCTCTTAATAATTTGTATAATACCTGCTTTGAAACATATTTTCATACCCCAAAATTCACTATTTAAAATTGTGCAAGTCAGTATTTTTATATATTCACAGTTATTAAATCATCCCCACTAGCTAATATTAATATATTTTATTATCGCAACAGAAATCCTATACATTTTAGCTGCCACTCCCCATTTTCCCTTCCCCTTAGAACCACTGATCTAGTTCCTGTCTATGACTTTGCCCATTCTGGACATTTCTTATAAATGGAATCTTATATGTGTTCTTTTGTGATTGGCTTCTTTCACTTAGCAAAAGTGTTTTCAAGGATGACCCATGTAGAAATATGTATCAATACTTCATCAATTTGTATTGCAAATAATACCACATTTCATTTATTATTCATCAGTTGATGGACATGTGGATTGCTTCTACTTTTGGTTATTATAAATAACTCTGTTATGAACATTCATATGTAACTGGTTATGTGGACATATATTTTCATTTATTTCTCTTGGGAGTGGAATTCCTTGTTCACAAGGTACCATATTTTTCTGGGTATAATGCACACGTTTTTTGCCCAGATTTTTGAGGGAAAAATTAGGATGCGTATTATACGTGGGTAGTACTAATTTCATATCCATATAAATGTTTTTAATTCTTTTATTTATGCTTATGCATTAAAAGTGTTACTCTAGAAAGCAATAACAGTATGTATATGCAAAATAATACCCTGTAATATGATAATTGGTTTTGTTTCTAAATAAATAATTGAATTAAAAAATTAAAATGGAAGTTTTTTTCCCTGAAGTTTGGGCAAAAACGTGGGTGTGCATTAGCTATGGGAGCACATTACACATGGTAAAAATTGTAACTCTCTGCTTAGCATTTTGAGGAACTGCTACACTGTCAGCTTTTAGCATTGTCTGTCTTCTTTATTTTGGCTACCCTGATGGATATCAAGTAGTCTTTCACTGAAGTTTTGATTTCCCAGATGATCAATTATATTGAGCAATATTTCATGTGCTTATTGACAATCTGTTAAGTTCTTTGGAAGAAAGTGTATTCAGATCCATTGGTCATTTTTAAATGAGTTCTCTTTTTATTATCAAGTTGTAAGACATCTTTAAATAAATCACCTCTATATGAATCTCATCTAATATGTAATTGGAAAATATTTTTATCCTATTCAGTGGGTTGTATTTTCACTTTCTTAATGGCGACTTTTGAATTATAGAATTTTCTAATTTTTATAAAGTCCAGTGTATCCATTTGTTTTCTTAAATGGTTTGAGTTTTTGGTGTCATATCTAAGAAAATACCATTTATCTACAAAACAAAAATATTTGCTGTCATATTTTCTTATAAGAGTTTTAGAATTTTAACTTCCAATTATTTCTATGTCTTGTTTTGAGTTGATTTTTATATATGGTGTTTGAGAGAGAGATCCCATCTCATTCTTTGTGTATGATATCTAGTTGTCACAGTGCCATTTGTTCAAAAGACTGCTTTGTCGCGCTGTCTGGTGAGGCTCAGTTGGTTGGAGCAGCATCCCATGGGCCTAAATGGTTCAATTACCAGTCAGGTCACACACCCAGGTTGAGGGTTCAATTGATTGGGGTGAGTATGAGAAGGCAACTGAGTGATGCTTCTCTCATATGTCTCTTGCTTTATCTCTTTTTCTCCTCTCTCTCTCTCTCCCCCTTCTTCTCCATCTGAAAAATAAGCAATGAAAAAATATCTTTGGATGAGGATAAAAAATAATAATAATAAAAGTAAAAGACTGCTTTGTCTCCCCTTATCTTGACACATTTGTCAAAAATTAATTGACCATAAATTTAAAGTTTATTTCTATAATATGATGTCTATTCCATTGTTCTGGTTTTTCTTATGTCAGTACTAAAACTTCTTTATTAAATTTTGAACTTGAGAAGTGTGAGTCTTTCAGCTTCAATTAAAAAATAGATTTAAAAAACCCTCAATATTATCTACCAATCCATGAACATGAGATGTTTTTTCTTAAGTCTAATTGTTTTATACAAGGTTTTGTAATTTTTGATATGTCTTGTACTTATTTTGTTAAATTTGTTCTTATATATTTTATTATTTATGCCATTGTAAATGGAATTGTTTTCTTAAATTCATTTTGGGTTTGTGCAATGCTACTGCGTGGAAATGAAAATATTTTTTATATTGAACTTTATCATAGAGACTTTGTTGAACTCATCTGATAGTTCTAGTATTTTGGTAGTGGGTGTCTTGGGATTTTCTAAATACAATATCACATCATCTATACGTAGAGATAGTTTTATTTATTGTTTTTCAATGTAGATGACTTTATAACATATTATCTACTTTCCCTAGCTAGAAGTCCAGAAAAATGTTGAATAGAAGTCAAGAGAACAGACATCTTTGTCTTGGTTCTTATCTTAGAAGAAAAGCACTGGGTGTGGTAGGTGTGGAGTTTCTTACATACCATAGATCAGGCTGAGGAACTTTGTTTCTATTGGTAATTTGCTTATGCTTTTATCATTAAAAAAATGATAGAGTTTTGCCAAATGTCTTTTCTGTATATATTTTGAGATGATTTAGATGGTTTTGTCCTTTTTCTATTCAAATGGTATATTAAAATGATTGATTTTCACTTTACTTGCCTTGGACAAATCCTATTTGGTCATGGAGTATAATCTTTTCTTTATGCTGCTGTAATTGTTTCACTTATATTTTTTGAGAATTTTTGCATATATATTTATAAAGGATATTGCTCTTTAGTTTCTTTGATAATTTATAGTTCAAATTTATATAGATTGATTTTCCCTCTGATCACTGATAAATAAAAAAAGGGCTTTAATTTTATTAGTTGCAGCCTTTATCTAACATTAATCTTATACTTATTATTTTTTATTATATTTATTGATTATGCTATTACAGTTGTCCTGATTTTTCCCCTTTTGACCCCAACTCTGCCCAGCAACACCCCACTCCCTCCGGCAATCCCCCCACCATTGTTCATGTCCATATGGGTCATGCATATAAGTGCTTTGGCTACTCTATTTCCTACACTGTACTTTACATCCCCATGGCAATTCTGTAACTATTTATTTGTACTTCTTATTCCCCTCACTTTTTCACCCATTCCCCCCCACCTCCCATCCATCTGGCAACCATTAAAACACTCTCTGTATCCATGATTCTGTGTCTGCTCTTCCTGTTTACTTTGGGGTTTTTTTGCCAGTTTATTGTTCATCATTTTGATCTTCTTTTCCTTAAATAAGTCCCTTTAACATTTCATATAATAATGGCTTAGTGATGATAAACTCCATTAGTTTTTTATTGTTTGGGAAGCTCTTTATCTGCCCTTCCGTTCTAAATGACATCTCTGCTAAGCAGAGCAACTTGGCTGTAGGTCCCTGCTTTTCATGCCTTTGAATATTTCTTGCCAATCCTTTCTAGCCTCCAAAGTTTCTTTTGAGAAACCAGCTGATAGCCTTATGGGTTTTTCTGGAGTTTTGATCTGTTCTTTCATTTGGGCTATGTTTCTTTGTCTCCTCATTTTGGCAGCCTCCCAATGTTTGTTTCTATGTATTAGGTAGAGCTGCTTTGACTCCCTGTCTTGGTAGTGTGGCCTAATGTAGTAGGTGTCCTGTAGGGTCCAGTGGCACAGTTTCCCCTATCACCTAAGCTGGGTATTTGAGGTGCACCCTTCATTTGTGCTGAGTACACCCTCCTCTTATAGTTGAACCTTGGTTGCTGTTGGCAGATCAATGGGAGGGATTCACTCAGGTCATTCAGCTGCAATGACTGGCTGTGACCACTTACCACCAACCTGTGCTCTCCATGGAGAATCAGTTATGCAGGGGCAGGGTGGTGGTGTTCCAACATGGTCTATAGTTCTCCACTGGGTATGAGGGTCCTGGGGTTGCCTGGGTGGTGCAGGCCAAGGTCAGCCCCCACCATGTTTATCCTAGGCCCACTCTGCCTGAGTTATAAAGCAATCTGAGACAGCTGCTTCTTGTGCTGGGCTTGGAGGTTCCCAGGTGAAGCCCAGTTATGAATCTAGGCTGGCGACTGCTAGTGCCAGGCCTGGGTCTCACTGAAACCAGCTGTTGCTTGTTCGATAGGATTTAGGAAGTTCTTGAGCATGAGCCAAGTCCAGCCATTCATATGGAAAAGCAGCTTGGGTGGGCTGATTCTCTGGGGATCTCCAGGAAGAAACAGTCAAACAGTGTTAGAAAGGTCAATGGAGACTCAGATATGGCACCAGCTTGCTGGCTCTGTGAGTGTTTAGAAAAGCGACAATGGCCTCTGCTTGCTTTGATGCCAGACACTTCAGTTTCTCTCTGTATACCACTGGTGCCTTTCAAGCCGCTACCCCAGTGCTGGAGCTCAGAGGGAGTCTGAGTAGGTGAGTCCATGTGTGGGTTCTTAAGAGGAATTCTTGGGGTTCCAGAAGTTTCTTCCACTAACTCAGTCCCTGCTGGTTTTTGCAGCCAGTACTAGTGGGGACTTATCTTCTTGGCACTGGAACCCTGGTCAAGGGAGCCTGGTATGGGGCTGAGACTCCTTGTGCCCAAGATATCCTTCCCAAATTTTTATTCTCCACCTGAAGGTGAGGGACCAACCTGTTCTGTGTCTGTGCCCCTCCTACCAGTCTGCAAGGATGTGGTTTCTTTAATTCCGTAGTTGTCAGACTTCCATTCATTTGATTTATGATGGTTCTGAGTGACGGCTGTTCTATATTTTAGTGACAATTTTGATGCGGTGTGCAAAAGAGTGAGCCATGTCTGCCTACACTGCCATCTTGACTGGAATTCATTATGCTTGTTTTTAATGTTACACTTCTTTTTTTAATCCTTTTTCTCTAATAAATGTCATTTCATTTTAACAAATCAACAACTTTATATTTTCCCTCACTCCTAATAAAATCTGCAGTTTGTAGTGAATAGCGCACACCTTCCATGTAACAGAAAATTACTGGATTTCCCCCTACATTATGCTACAGCAGTAAGTTAGACAATACTGGGCATCTAGTTTTTTTTCATAATGAGTACCTTTTTCCAATTAGTAGAACGATTAAAAGAGTTTCTTTCTCATAGCTACCTCTCTTGCCACCAATATTGAAGTCCAGTGCACTGTCACTTGATTGGAATGGTTTTTGTCAAATTACAGCACAAGAATGATATAATGTCTCTTACGGAGAATGAAATAATGTGGGGCAGGTCAAGCCCCTCCAATTCTTCAGCCCTCTTGATCCATTAGTTTTAAGTAGAACTTTACTCAATAAGCATCATCTTTATTGTGATATAAAACATTATGATATAGAATGAACATTGTTTAAAGTTCCAGTCTATATAAACTTTCTTTTACACCACACAAGGGAAGGTGTCTCAAGAGGTGGGCCTTCACAAGAATGGGATCCCGATGAGCTATCCTTCTATACTGTTGAGTGAGCTCTCCTGTGCTTAAGTTGTATCACATAGCCAAACACACACATGATTCAGTTTAACCCGTCCTCAGGAAATCTCTACTGTGCCACAAGGAAGGTCTCACTGCTTGGTTCCTTTCTGATTCTACAGTCTGAAACAATGCCACGTCATTAACCAAACTGATATTTCTAATTTCTTAGACTATTAATGGAATATGGATTCTGGTCCAAGTATCTATTCCAACTTTCACTAAAGAATTATTAATGTCTTACTTTCCTTGCTTGGTAACTTATGATATAAAAACAATCCTTTAAATTAAAAAAAAAAGATTCATCTGGAACAACATACCGTACTTAAGTAAGTCTCGTTTGTAAGTCTGTCCCTTCAGGAATAATGAAACCCCATTACTGTGGTAAGGACTACTGCCTGCAGTGACCACGGAAGAATTTGTGTTACCTCAATGCTCGGCCTACTTGAATTTTATTTTGATTCAATGATTTATTCTGGTAGAAACTTTTTCATTCTGAATTTCAGCCCCACTTGCTTCTGTTGGTTGGGTTCTATGGTATTTTGATCATCCTTGAAATTCATGGTGCCAAACTTGAACAGATAAAATCAAAGTTTTGTAATAATTTACACCTGCACATTTTCCAGATTATTAAGTTCTCTCCTTTGCTATCATAATAGTGTGAGGGATGAGCAAAGAAAAACTATTTTCTCATTAATTGATGCAGAAAGTGAAGCTTGGAAAGGGCACAAATACATGTAGTGACAAAATCAGAACTTTAGTCCTTTTGATTCCAAAGCCAGGTTCTTTCCTTCATATGCTTAGCATGAGGATATTGGTATTTGTGTGCCATCAACTTTCTAAAATACTTTTGGAGAGTTTGTGGTACATGAATTAAGGAAAGCTGAGTTAAATGCCCATAGACAGATTAACCATGACCTTCTCAGAGATCTGAACAAAATAATATTTACCATGAAGGTAAAGGAAGGAGATACATTATGAGAGTTTCTCAAACTTGTACAAGAAATCTTTTTTTCCTAAATGATCTCATGAACACATTTTTTTAATTACTTTTTGCAAATACCCTGTTAAGGTAGTTGTTTGAAATTGTTAATGGACTTCTTCCTTTAGTGTTAGTTCTCTTTTCCACTTCATATCTTGTCTTATGAAGTAGATTAAGTATGTCTTTGGGGTCCTTTCCTCACCCCTTCAATTTCCCTCTCCATTCTCCTGTGCCTTAGTACCCATTTATTTGTTTAGTCCATATTCCTTATTCCATCCTTATCAGATCTTGCTCTCCATCTCCCAAAATACTTGCTGATTTTAGATGTTACATCTCCTAGCCTTACCTGCTCTTTAATACAGAACTCTTTGGAGAGTGAAATTATTCAGCCTACAAGGAATAAATTCTAATGTGGCATTTCAGGCATAATATCAAATGGTGGGGAAACTGCTTTTGAACAGGGAACTTTGTTTAGGCCTATGAAGCCGTAGTACCTTGGGTAATTCTAAGGCTAGCTGGTGATAAGTTTAAGTCTTTGGTGCACTTTTATGACCATCAGAGCTCAGGGATGTTGGAGACTGTAATATGCACAGTCAGGGAAGATTGGATCAGGAATGTAAAAAGTTAGGGATAAAATCTCACAGGCCGTGAACTGCACACTCCCAGACTGGATGGTTGAGTGATGAAAACCTGCAGCGTTATATATCTATCCTATATGAAAACCGCGTCGTCTGCTATTCAATTTCATCACAGTTCCCATTCTTGTTTGTTTGACTATTGGTTTATTTGTTTCTTGGTAATGAATTCTTCTGTCCTGAAGAGTGAAATTAACAGTAGCCTCTACCTACAATCTGAATTCAACAATTGTTGAAATTTTCTATAGCATATTTTTCTTCCTGAAGTTTTTGTACTGTGGAAATGATTGTGATTTTATTCAGCCAAAGCATTATGCAGAACTCCCACTTTACAAATGTAGAAACAGCAGTCATTTAGAAAGGGCACTAGCCAAAGAATTGAGAGTACTTTACACATATGTTTCATTCAAATTGCAAGAAAGCTACCAAATAGATCACAACAATGAAAATAAACAGACAATATACCTGCCAGTAGAGAAATTCTTATGTATATTTTCAGAAAAATAAATAAGTAGCTCAGAAAGTTTTGCTCTCTCAAACAGATAAAGTAAAAACTCAACACTTTTTCTGATCAGTTAGGAATATAAATTATGAACTGGGTTGGGAAAAATTCAGAAGTGTATTGTTCTCTGTATCTAAAATGAGGCAGTTATGAGGGCTTTTGAAATATAATATGTAGGTATACCACAAGCCTGATGTTGAATTTATTCTGAATGATACCATTTGTCCAAATGTTAAATTTGTTCAAATCTTATGTCTTAAAGGACCTCCTGCTTTAGTCTATAGTGGTGTTTGTGATTCTTTGTCAGTTATTTCAAAATGTGACTACCGTTATTTCCTTAGCTTATCTTCAAAAATTGAACCTGATATCCCAATAAGTCTCTATGTTTTATCCCTAACTCACATCCAGTTTTCAGCTGAGGTCATTTCATTACATTTTCTGTCATTCCTCTGGCTTTCTCTTACTTTTCTTTGAAAGAGTTCATATTTGTAGTAAAATCATGGGGCCATATGTCCCACCATGATCCACTCACACAGTTTCCACTGACTGAAATTTCACTAGAGGATTGAGGGCATGGTTAGCCCTAAGAAAAACTCACACATGGACTAGCATGTCCATGTGGGTTAGAGACTCCATAGAAATCATGCTGGAGACATTAGTAAAGACAGTCAGCAGGCACATCGCAGGGATTTTCTTCCCTCAGATGTGACTAACACAGGAACTGAACCAAACTTCCTGCTTCTTGCTTTCAGGCGCATTAAGAGCAGAATGGAAACTATTTCAAAGAAATTCTCAGCGGCAAAATTTCACTCTAGGGACTGTGTCTCTGAGTAGGCTCCAGCTACTTAAGTCAAAAATGAAATTGAGCATTTTCAGAGACTGTTCAATTCCTCCCCTGCCAGCATTTCCCAAATCTCCTGCACCACCAAATACCAAATGAGGAGCTTGGTGTAATGCGGCCTTGAAAGGACCGGCCGGCTACCCTTTCTCCTTTCACACAGCAGTGGCTACTTATGACACGTCAGCAAAGGTTGTTAGGTACACTTTCTCTAGTGTGATATAAGGATTAAAGGATTTTTTTATTCTTAAAGTTGGACTGATAGTGAGGATAATGACCCAGCTGAAATTTCTAATAATTTCAGATACTGTGATTATAAGTGATAAGATGTATCAACAAGAGACTTTTTGAGAGATTAGGATCAGTTACAAAGAATATGTTATTTTAAAAACTCATATTAATGCACCTTCGCTTCCATCTACTTGTGTTCCAAGACAATAGTTCCATTTAAGAATTCTTCCAGACCCTTTCCTAGTCCTCTGATAATCTTCAATTGCATAAGCACTGGCGTTGATTCCTGGGGACTTAGCATAAATCTGTATAAAAGAGTGTTTTAAGTGACATGAATGGTATTTTCCTCTTCCCAGTAAGATAAAAATTAGCAAGCGTAAAATAAAACATAAAAATTTATATCTTTATCTACAAGATATAAATTGCTTATGGGGCTGCATATTTCTTCACAAAAGTTTTCCATTATACTTATAATAAAATTGAAAAATTCCTAACCGTGTTTTAAATGAATTGTATTACATAAAATTGTTCCTAGAAACCTCATTCTCTACCACGTTCCTCCTTCCTCAGTCTGCCGCAGTTACTCTAATCAACTTGTTTGCTCTTCCTCAGATACGCTAAGCACGATCCTGACTTAGGCCATATGGTTACTATTCAAATATTGTTTTACCAGAGGGGTCTTCTCTGACTAGATAATCTAAAGATTATACTTACCAACATTTTACCTTGTCAAATATTGTGAAGTAAAGTGGTAAGTGCTAACATGAGTATGTCTCATTCCCGTAAGCTGTCTGCCTAAACCACTGATTGGCACATAGTAATACTTAATAAATAATTGTAGAATAAATGTATTATTGGGTCAGTGCAGTCATCATTCCACTATTTCACAATCTAGATTTGTTAATGATTTTCTTATGATTAGACTCAAGTTAAGCATTTTGAAGCAATCACTGTATCAGTGACATGTATATTTTCTATTACTTTACATCAAAAGATGTATCAGTTTGTCCCAGTAATTATTAAGATGGTGACTGCCAAAACACTCACGTGAAAAGCTCTGTTTTGTCTTCCTTTTTACCAAGTAGTTGAAGAAGTAATATAATACATTGAAATGGTGTGAATATTTTGTCTACTAATAAGCCTACTAAGGGAAATTCAGGCTTTTATTTCTGTTATTTTTTCCATTGAATATGTCCTACTAAATTTGTACAATTTGAGCACTGTACTCAGAAAGTATACACATTTTTTTCTGTGGAATTTTATTCAAAGCAATGTTTCTTCATTTTCGTGTGTATTTATATGTAAGGTCTGCATCTTCATTCTTTTTTACTTTATTTTATACATATAAAACCTGGCTCACAAGCCAACATCCTATAATACAGAACAGTTTACTTGTTTACTAGAAAAGTCTTACTCATATCTTCCTCTCCCTTCGCCATTATCAACTCCCCACATCCCAATGTTAAAAATGATTAAAGAAGACAACTTACATGATAATAATAAACTTTAACAACTTTGCGAAGTTACAGTCTTTATTTGGAAAACTGCAAGTGTAGCAAAAGGCAGGAAGCTTCTATAGGATAGGTAAAGAGCAAGAAAAAAAAATAGACAATATCTGATTGGCTGAGGCCACAGAGTCAACTTAATTTGGAATATAAAGGTCAAGAGTTGGGTTGATCTTTGGGGATTAGCTAACTGGATATGTTACATTTCTGTTCAAGTGGAGCATTTACAAGGACACAAAAGTTTTCTAAGTTTAGGTTTCTTGATGTGCTCTCCACCCCCACCAAACTGGCTTCACCTTAGGCCTACAAAGTTATTTCGACAACGTAACATGAGGAAAATGAATGTAATAAATTTTAAAATAGTTGTTAAACCAAGTGACCTAATGAAAGACTGATCTAGTGTACTCTGAGAAAAATTTATTCCATGTCTATCTATGACCACAGCAGCAAGCCCATATTGTTATAAGTACTGGATAAATCATGGCAGGCTATCAACAGTTTGAATATCATCATTGATGATCTTGCCTTTGCTGTTCTAATTCATTAGGACAACTGAGAAGTATAAGTAAGACTGCTCAAGGAGATGGGTGTCAATAGAATGTTTAGCCCTAGTCTCTGAAACATTAAGAAAGTTTCAAAGTACCACTGATTAACAAGTCATTAGTGCACTTTGGACTTTAATTATGTATCATGACCTCATCTGTTAGCATCCCAGTGCACAGGCTTCTTGATAGGGGCCTTACCTCTTCACTCTTTATCATTTAGAATGCTGTAGATAATGAATTTCTTAAGCAGTGATACTACTCTGTGACAGCATGTTTTTTTGATCATTTTCGACAAAAGCCTCAAGAGGACTGTTGTGTGCTTCTCATGGATATTTCCCCCCTGATTCTTAAGTTGATTTTTATAACTTGTTTCTACAAATAGCTCATGATTATTACCATCTCTTCATATGTATGATCCAGCATACAGTGATTTATGTATCATAATACCAAATTTTTTAATCGAATTCCTATGTTGTTGGCAAAAATACTCACTGGCACATGATTTCATAAATATTGTCTAGTAAGAATAAAGGAATGTTCTGAAATGTGTCTCTGAGTTAATATATTTTCTCTCTAACATAGCTCTAAAAATTTTAAACAAAGCATAACATACAATTCGTCGCTCATGTTGTTGGAAAACATTTAGAAGTACATGATAAAGGTTTTTAGAGTGAGAACCATCTTTTTAATCGCTTTTAAATTTCAGACACTCTACTCTCATAAAAAATGTTTAAAAGAAAGGAATAGAAATCTGTCAAGAAAAGATCACTATCATGTATTTTGGATGGTATATTGTTGTAACATTAAGGAGGGAAATTTTGTAATAAATATTGATAGCAAATCCACAAACACATTTATTCTTTCAGTCAACAGTATATTTTCAAGCTATTTTTATTGAAGATAAACATTCAATATACAGAACTACATATGCACAAGATTATTTATTGCAGTAATTGTATAATAAAAATATGCAGGAAATAACCTCAATGCTCAACTATTAGAGATGAGTTGAATAAAACATAAATGCATAAAAGAGCATAATAAGCAGCTTGCAGATGGAGAAACATCTCTATGAACTTAACTGGTATGGACATCAGACAGGACACTAAGAAGTTGATGGGGGACTCAAATGTTGGAAAATTTTTAGTTTCAGATGAGAGCTAATATTCAATGCAAGCAAAAAGCTATTGTTTCAGGAGCTGACGTTATGACCCACCTTGACTCCAAGACACCCTAAGCAGTTCCACCGTTGTGCTCAGGAGGACTGCAAGCAATCAAGATAGTATTTGAGCCACTGTACTCCAGGGTGAGACGCCCACTGCCCAGGGCACATATGAAAGAATGCTGCAGCTTTTTATCTGATTATTTTTTCCCCTGAATTCCAAATCCCTTACCTACACTTTTCTTCTCCTTATAAAAGGGTGGGATTAAAATGGAATTTAAGATGATCTGTTAGGGTGCAAACCGGCTGTTTTCTCAGATTGCTGTATTCTCAGATCGCTGACCACCTGAATAAAGAGCCCATATTCAATCTGTCTCTGACAGGCAGCACTAACACCAGCTTTTCCGGTTTCAACGTTATGAAAATTCCTTGGCAAGTGGAATGGGAAAACTGAAACAGATAGCTGATCCAAACTGGCCTCATCCAGCACCCTGACTCAACTGTCTCCTCCTCCCTCCCACCACCACCCCCTGAAGCACTGAGTCCTCAGTACTATGAGGTTCTGATCAGCATCAAATAATCTTAGGAACAAAGCCTCCAGTCTATTGACCACAGAGACAAAGTTCTGATCAAACTAGAGAGAACATCTAGGCCTCAATTGTGTTTCAGCTTCAGGACTACAAAAGCAGCAAAACCAGGCGAAGTGACACTATGGCTAATTGACCTCGTGCCTTAGCCAACGCCAACCAATTAGTAGAGACCATGACCCTGAAAGGACACACCTAGAAAGCTGATGAATATTCTGTGGAGATCTTCCCCTGAGATCTCCTCTAAAATTCCTGCCTTTGGAAAACATAAAATTTCTTAAGGCAAAGAACTGAGTGTGTGGGCTCATTTGCTTTCTCTCTAGAGCATGCTTGCAACTTCCCCCCTTTCTTTCCTAAGGCACATATCTTTGCTTTCTTTCTCCAAGGGCCCTTCTTTTGCCTTGTTTCCTGAGTGCATGCAGCTCAGCTGCCTCATTTCTTCTGCCTAGGCTCGCTCTTGTTGTGATGATCTTGTTTCTTTTATCTTAAGCCCTTCATTTGTTTCACTGCCCCTAGCTTTAATAATTGTATTCTCAAAATCACCAGGACTCATGGGGTGAAATTACACCTGCATGAAGTCAAGAACCAGGAGCCCACTCTGCCGGTAACAGAGATATATTTAAAAGCAAGGCAGGATGCAAAACACAAGCTTAATAATGAGAGAAAAAAGACTATTTTTAAGAACTTCATTTTTTCTTTTTCAAAAAATAAACTCAGAAGTTAAATCAGAAACTATTGAAAATGGATTGCCCTGTGTTTAAATAATTTTCTGGATCCAAGAGGGAGCTACCCCTGGAAACCAGGGTGCCCTATCAGCAAACTTAAATGTAGATAACGTTTGTGCCTCTGTAAATGCTCTGCTTGACCAGAAATGTAGTATATACCTTAAGCCAGTTCCCAAATGCCTAACCAACTCTAGGCCTTCTCACCGAAATCAAAGTTGACTGTGCGGTCACAGTCAATCAGACACATACTTTTTCTTTTACTTGTTCTTTATTCTTTACCCTATAAAAGCTTCTCACTTTTCTCATTTGCAGTTGTCTGAATGGAGAGTGTCTGCTTCATGAAGTACAATCAAACCTTGGTTCTGGGATGTCTCCCATCTCAAACAATTTGGTTCTCAACCAAGTTGTTCATGGAAAAAACTCTCGGTTGTCAAACAAAACTTTGTTCTCAACCCAACAACCCTTTGATCCTGATACCTGCATGACCTGTCACAGGTCTCTCAGGCGACAAAGAGAATGCAGGCGTACGAGAAATCCGGAAACGATGGGACACTGGAAGAAATCTAGCTAACAGTCCCCCTGCTTGGATCCTTCCTACTTAATGCTGAGGTGAAAATGAGAAGATTCCCTTCTTGGAGCAGAAGAATCTGAATCTTTTATCTGAATCTCTTAGGCAGAAAAGGGGAAGGTTCTTTCCAGGTCTTTTCTTTCTTAACCATCTTAGAATCAATATCCCCAAAAGCACATTTTGAGGAGGCAAAACTTTTGAAAACATTTATATATATATATATATATATGTTACAGAGCAAGAGGGGAGGGGGGTGGTTCCTTCACGATAAATTACTACAGAAAGGATCCCCCTTTCTGTCTCTGGAGGTTCCTTCCCCCACGCCCACCTGCTAGGTTCGCAATGCCCGCTGCCAGAGGAAACACGTCTCTCAATGCCAGAGACTGGTGAAAAGGAAAGGAATTGTTTATTAAAAAGTTACACAAACTTAGAATAATGACCTAATGTCTTCAATAAGATACTAAAGTCCTCTAGAATACCCACAGATGCACAGTCCTTCCCTCTCCCTGTGCCCAGTCTGGGGTACCGTGTCTCAGGAAAGGAAGTAGAAGTCCATGATTCAGGCTCCCGGCACCATCAGCTGTGTGGCTGCTGCAATCTCCAGTTAATCCAAAGCCATGCGGCACCTTCTCACAGCCCACCAGCAAGAGTCCTTTCTCCCCTTTCTTCCTGGCAAAAGTCTCTCCTGCTGCCTAAGCCGCGTGGCAAGAAGAAGCACTCCAAAACCTTGTGGTCCTCTCTACTCTCCTTCAGAACTGCGTGGTCCTTTTCCCCACTTCAGAACCTCGTGGGTCTACTCTTTCCTTCAGAGCCACATGGTCTCCTCCTTTCTCCCCCAAAACCTTGTGGTCCTCCTCTACTACTATGGAGCCTCGTGGTCTCTTCTCTCTCTATGGCTGCCGGGCCTAGGTTTTAAATCCCAGTGCCCATCTTCCTTTGCAGCCCCATTTCTGACTCCTCCTACAGTCAGCTACACCTGCCAGCATCCCCGTATTCTTCCAGCTTTACTGGGCTGCCATAGTAAGTCTGGGCAGGTGTGGCCCCATGGCTTGGAGCCAATCATCTCCAAGCTCTCACGCAGGCCCTGTAACCAGGGGGAGTTGCCTCCCAGACCCATCTTGGGTGGAAGTCACTCCCATCTCCCTGGCTCAAAGCAGGGCCACAGCTATTTAACATATCTATGAAACCAGTTAAAGGTTATAGATATGTTAAATGACTGTGCCAGGGGTTAGCTGCAAAGCTCTTGCTACCCAAAACAGCTCTGAATGGCCCTGTTCCATGTGTCCCATCCCCCCTGGCTCAGGCCTGTGGGAGTGAGGACATCCTACATACATTTTTCTAATATTTCCTGGGCACTCCGAGTCCTGGACCCCATTACAAATCCCTTCTTGGGGCCCTCCTCTTGGCTGCACCCTGCTTCATATACACACACACATACATATATATATGTATATATATATATATATATATATATATATATACATATATATATGTATGACGTTCTTTAAATCTCTTTTGATTACTTCTAGGAGTGGCTTACTCTGGATTTAGGTGTCCTTCTTGGGAACACCTCTTGCATCCATGGTGTCATTTAATACCACCTTTACAGGATAAAACCTGATGAGATATTTGAAAGAATTTTGTTTTTAAAGTAGCTTTATGATTACAAGTTGGCCAATTTGGAAGCTGATATACAGAACCACATAAAAACTAATTTTTTTAGTGATCCTCTAATCTAAAACAAAACTTTATGCCCAGAGGGAAAGAAAACTATTTCAAAGAAAAAGAGCTCTAAATCTAAACAGAGGAATCTTTTGAAAATCTTCTTTCTGATATAAAGAAGCAAATTGAAGAAAATCAACTCTCCTACAGGTTGAAGACAACTTGTACAGCTTGTCACACAAACTGAGTCTCTGCAAGAACCGAAAATGCCCACCAATGCTCTTTAGCAGCCCCCAAACCTTCCCCGTTCATCTCAAAAGGCTTGTAGATATTGTAAGAACTCTGGATTTAGGAAACAAAGTCTTTTCTGGAGAAACCTTTGTTTTTTCCTATGCGCCTTTGATATGTAAATGTTCTACCTGATCTTCTTTAGAAAGAGAAGCGGAGAGCATCTCTTTGATATGCAAACTTTAGGGAGCTAATTCTTTTCAGAAGGAAAAAAGAAAAGTGGTATTGAAACTAGGGCTATGAAAACTCTTAAAAATATTTGCCACAAATATTAGTGAAAAGTTTAAGCCATCTGAGCAGGTAAACTTATTTTATCTTCCAGAAACACAATTTTGATCCAAATGCTCTTTTATAAACCAGTAAGTCTTGCATTATCCTACTCTCATGCCTAAAAGTTTAAAATAAAAGCTCCAAGATCTCTGTTTATGTCTGTCTGTCTGTTATATATGTCTATTATAGATGTACAATGTTTCCGATAGATGATATGGACAGGATATATTTGTGAAGAACTTTATTTAATTGGCTTAAAGAAAATTAGCATTTATATAAATCAAGTATACTCTCAGAGATATAGAAACTAATTTATATATTTTTAAAGTTTAAATGATCAAGGATAATCTTTCATAAAAGTGTGTTGGTTTATTTAAAAACAGGTATGTCTTTAGAGGTATTAATATTAAATATAATACAGACATGCAACTTTTATTTTACCGAGGTTTACCTAAGTCAAATAGATTTGTGGGAGTCCAGAATGAGTCACCCCCCCAAGATGTTCCTCAGTGACACACAGATTTGATTGAGCTACAGGCAACTTTAGCTGCAGGCTCAGAAGAAACTTCTGCCCCCACACCCTTCTTAACTGTCTTTAGAAGAATTTAATTTAGAGGTTGTGCCCATAAAAGATTATCAGTGATAACCTTTTCAGCCCAACCTGCCCGTTGAAGTCCCTAATGTACAGAGGGGTCTCACCAGATCGCAGAGGGCAGGGGATACCCAATGTTGCAAGAGAGGCAGACTTCCCTAGAGAAGGGGGAAGGGTTCCAGGAAATCCAAAGGCAGCAGATTGAAATGGCAACCGCCAAAAGAGCCTGTCTTCTCCAGAAAAGTGAGGTACCCCTGACAGGGTTGCAGAAGAGTGGAAGGCAGCCCAGGATTAAAACCAGTGCTGGGGGTGATTCCATACTCCTGAGGCAACAGTAAACAAGCCAGAGCAGGGCCAGCGTGCTTTGCCCAGCAACTGAGCAGCATAACCCAACACAGCTGAAGGCAGCTTGGACAGAGCCTGTGTGGGCCTGAAAAGGTCACAACACACATGTTACAAGGTGATATCCCACCCCCAGCAGAGATGTGGTGCCCCTATGTGGCTAAAAACCCCTCCTACCTGCTTCTGGAACACCGCAGCAGGAGGAGGGGCAGATAGCCAGTGTGAGCTGGCAGGCATGGTGAATGTTGGCCCAAATTGGCTGGGAATTGGGACACTTCCACCTTGCTTTGGATTTTGGGCCACAACTTCAAAAACAGAGGGTGTATGTAGAGAATCTTCTTCTTTCCTTCCTCTCCAGCCCAGTGTGGAGTCGGGGGCCAGAGTGTCCCCGGGCTGGCAGGCCCCTGAGACCCTGTGGTCTGACAAACCAGCACCTCACCTCCTGCGCCAGAAGAAGCAGGGGGCAGCTGGAGGAAAGGGTAGCATGCCCTGAGAAGGATGCCAGCTTGCACAGTCCCCAGAAGATGCCCGGAGCTGAACTGTGACCTGGAACCAACTAAGCCACCTGTATTTCCGAAAGGACTGTATATTTTTAAATGAGAGAAAGGATTCCCTCCCTGTGTGTCCTTGAACTGAGCTTGCAAGAGGTGGAGGGGTTATTTTTTTTTTGACTTTTGGGTGTTTTAAAGTAAGTGGGCTTTGAAGCAGAATCCTGTTATTCTTTCTAAAGTGTATAGGCTTTAAATTAAAAAAAAAATTTTTAAACCACAAAAACTTCTTTTCCTTTTTCATCAAACCTCTGCCTGCAGAGTTTATTGGCAGCAGGCAGCAAAATGACACATGGCTATAGGGTAACATTACCTAGGTCTTAGCTCTGAATGTCTGATACACCTCAGGCTCCCTCCCTATCTCTGAACCTCTAGCCTGCCTGTGGGGTCTGTGACTCTCTCGGGTATGTCGTGTTCCCATATATTAGTTTGGTTATTTTCTCTAATCTGTCTCATGTCTATGTGATTATTACACCAAACAGAAAAATTGTGAGGGTAGAGGAAAGTTTGTTTCTCCTCCACAAGCTCAGGTTGTCTCTGTCACAGAAATTGGTAGCAAGAAATATAACTTTAGGTATATTTCTAAATGATTAGCTGTTTAATGTCTCCTGAGCTTTTGTAATTGTAACTGCATAGAAACTGCATTTCTTTAATGTGACCTTTTCTCTTGTCTTTCGTTTTGATTCAAACTGGCCTCACCCAGCACACTGACTCACCTGCCCCCTCCCCTCTAAACATTAAGCCCTCAGGACAATGGGGTTCTGATCAGCATCAACTAATCTTAAGAACAAAGCCTCCAGTCTGTTGACCACAGAGAAAGAGTTTCAGTCAAACTAGAGATAACATCTAGGCCTCAGCTGTGTTTCAGCTCCAGACCCAGAGAAGCTGAGAAACCAGATGAAGAGATGCCAGGGCTGACATGGGCCCAGAAGCACTGGTCAGTTACCCTCTCTCCTCCTTAGGCACCGTGATTAATGACTTTTCCCTATATAACCTGTCCACTGGAAGTCATCAAGGAGGCAGGTCTTTCAACAGTAGCTCACCTGTCTTTGACTGTGGGTCACATCCTAAAAATAAACAGACTTTCTTTGCTGCAAACTCCTGTTTCTATCTTTGGGCTTTGATGCATGCAGGCAAATGGACCCCTTTAGTCTGGTAACATAGTCTAAATACATAGAATAGTTGAAAACAAGTAAATTAAATGAATATAAACACATGATAAAAGTTTACAAATAATCTTTTCAATAATAATTATGCTTCATGGTTTGTTTCCTTGAAAATTGTTTCCAAAATCTTTTTGGAAACTTGAGACTTCAAAATTATGCTAAGTTAAATGATGGACATCCATTATATATATAGACCATTTTCAAAAAAGATAAAAAGCTGCAACATAATTATTGAAAACAGGATTATTTACTTTGGCTTTCTTTTACAGAGGAACTAAAGATAGTACTTTGGTTTATTAGTAAACGTGTTTTGTGTCAAGTTGAAAAACTTACTATGAGGAATAATATGCAAGGTATGTACAGAAGATAAAATAGAGACATTTATTGAAGAGGATCTAAGAAATAAGAAACATTGTACATAGGACAATGATGACTCAGTCCCCTTCAAAGTAGACACCTTGGAACCTCACACAGTTCTCCCAGTCATCATCAGCTGCCTTGTATTTTCCTGAATCTCGCTGAGGGTC
Source organism: Desmodus rotundus (assembly GCF_022682495.2). Taxonomy (NCBI): domain Eukaryota; kingdom Metazoa; phylum Chordata; class Mammalia; order Chiroptera; family Phyllostomidae; genus Desmodus; species Desmodus rotundus. The sequence continues at coordinate 111,190,866 of NC_071390.1, forward strand.
TGAAATCTCTTCCCTGAAATCAGCACCAAATCTGGGCTATAGTGGGGCTGAGGAACCTGGGCGATTTGATGTTTTTCAAAAAACATCTGCACAAGACGTGATGCATGAGCAGACACATTGTCACGATGAAGCTGCCAACCACCAGTTGCCTATACTGTGGGGTTCTGAATCATCCAGATAGTTTCTGCAGAGGAATGTTCAAGCCTCATGCAAAATCTGATGCAGAATTTGTTGCTCTATTCGCTCAGTCATTTTGAATGCAACGGCCACGCAGTACACGTGCTCACTCAATGACGTCTCCTGCCTTCACTAACTAGCACAGTGAAGTCGTCATTGCTCACGCATGCACGTTCTAGTCCACTCTCCTTGGCTGCCTGGTTACATCGATGTCACATAAACCACTCTCATTATATTAACAATGGCTGGACTTTTTCTGGACAGGCCTCCTACTTTTAGAAATCATAAACTATATTTTTAAATTTGTTATTCTGTCACTGCCTTTTAGTTTTTACTAGAAATTAAGTGTTCTAAGGGTTAGGGATTTTGATTAATATACATAACTAAAACTCTTTCGTTGGCCAAATGGCCTGTATGGTGTTTTTTCATAAAATAAAATCATTTTCACCAATAACTTGATTGATTTGGATATTTTGAGTATGTCAGCTACCCTCCACATAGTACAATGTTGATTGTTCTTAATTAATGTCTCTATTTGGTCGCTATCAATTTCAACTGTTCTCCCAATCATGGAGCTAAGTCCAGTGAGAAATCTCCAGCATAAAACTTCACAAACCACTTTTGACACTTTTGATCAGTCATAGCCCCTTCTCCATACACTGCACAAATCTTCCTTTGATTTTCAGTTGTGTTTTCACCTTTCTTGAAATAATACAGCATAACATGCTGAAAATGTTGCTTATCTTATTCCATCTTCAATACTAAAATGGGTACTCAAAAATTCACCAATTTTGATGTTTTTTTTTAAATGCACACTGTTATGACAGCTGTCACAACACAGTCTAACAAAATTGTTTCTAATGAAATTATAGACAACTAAGCACTACTAGAGCTTTCTTATGAAAAAAACCAAGTGATATTTTTGGCCAACCCAATACTACAAATGATAAGGAAAACATGTTATTTTTAGATGTATTTTGGTAAGAAAAAATGAGTTATAGAGATGTGTTTTTGTTAAGGAAAGAAGATAACAATTTTGTCCTAAAGTAAAACCAATGATTGTTCTAGAATGAGAAAAGAAGAAAAACAAACACACAGGACAAAATCTGAATAGATAAAACAGTTGTGGAAGGTTTATGGAATAAGAATCTTGAGAAAGAAATTTTATGTGTGGTCAAGCTAGCTAAGATTGGAATGATTTATTTAAATTTTTAAACAATGAGTTTTAATATCAAAAGTATACTGTGCAAAATTGGAGTTTGCTTTTCTTTTTGTAAAAAAGGTGAAAGATTATTGGTCTTGCATTAAAAGATCATTGGTCTTATATTAATAAGAAGTAGTAAACAAAATTTTTATTAACATTTTAAGTAATGTTTGGAAAACAAAGGTTTTTCTTGTTTTACTAAAATAATTTGCTGTGCTTTACATTGTCTTTATTGGGTCTTTGATTACTTAAGAAAACCTAGTATTCTAAATATTAAAGGAGCTAAGGTATATTTTATAGCAATCAACTTTCTATATTTGCCTTGACAATCTTTCATTGTCCCTTTAATTAAATGGATATTTTTGACAAACTTCTTAAAAAATCAAATTTTAAATAAAGTCCTTTTGACCTCGAACTAATCTTGTGATTTAAAGGGGGTCCGTAGAACATGTCAGAAGATGTGTTCTATCTCCTTATGAAAAGAAGAATGCTAAACTCACATTTCTGCTCCCCTTGAGCAGAAAAGCAGACCCAGTCAGCTGATACCCAAATGGCTAGCCAGCTCTGGGGTTCCTCCCTCCGAACAATATTGACTATGTCGCCCAGCCAATCAGATAGTTTCTATTTTTCTCTCTTTTATTCTTCATCTTATAAAATCTTCTTGCCTTCTGCCCTATTTTCAGTTCTCCATAGGGAGACTATCCACCTCCTGAAGTGTTGCACTTTGTTTATATCACCCAACTTGTGTTCTTAACATGTTTACCAATGTTATTTCACCTTACAGTTCGCATTCCAATACTAATTGACAGTACATATTATTAGAAAATGCTATTATTCACATTGATTTAATTCACAGCTAACCAGGTAGTGCAAATCAGATCTCAGGATCAATTCCATTAGTATGTTGTTATCTTCAGTACTTGCCATCAACCAAAGCTTTTTTTGTTTTGTTTTATATGTGTAATGAATTTTTGTATCAATTATGTTGTCATGAATTATCATGATATCGACCTTAGCAAATATGTGTTGCCTATATCACATAAAATATTAAATTGTAACTTTCAGCTAAATTAATTGATTATAGAATAAATAACTTGCTGCTAATTTAGTTTTTTTTTCTATCAATAAGTACACAATTTAAATTCAAGAAGTAGGGCATAGGTTACTATTTTAAATAAATCTCAGAGTTATTTTGTGGCCACATACTAAAGTGAAAGCAATAAAGTATAAGTACATTTTACTCCATCCTCTTAAAATTGCTCCTGTTTTGGATAGTAAAGGCCCCTTTTTTTTCCATAAAAATCTGAATTAAAAGAAACAAAAGATGATTTTCTATCACAACTCCTTCAAAAATATTGTCTTAAATCATGTTTTATCACTCATTTTTAGCTATAAATTCATGTCTTGGGAGTAAGGCTTCAAAAATTCTATTACAATGAAAATTTCACTGTATATTTTTCATTGGTTTATATTCCTTTGCCAACAGCTCCCTCTATGTACCGTAACACAGATACTATCACTCGTGATCTGAAAAACTGTGGTTGTATTGTTTTATGACAAATACCCTCTTAGAAAGGAACTTAAGATATTAGGTATTATGTGACAGACCACTGGGGACATAAGTTATTGGTTTCCTCTGTTTTCAAAAATGTGTCTTATTGTGTAAGCTAAACATTCATTACTTTTGTAGGATTGATTCACTAAGGTTCTGATTCCATGTATACATACAATTAATTGTCTTAACACACAAAAACTGGATCCTGCAGGCTGATAATAATGCAACGTGTTTCACTAGTTTCTTATTACTAGAAATCTTGTCTCTCTCTGTTCATATCCGTGTTTCACTACCAGGGTAACATTAAGCGGGCTTAGACTTTTGAAATGAAATATGATAAGAAGGGGATAAATTTTAATAAAAACAAAGCATATGTGACAGCAAGTGGAAAGAGCTGACAATTAAATTCCATTGGCCTCTTTAAGAATTTATAAAAGGGTCACCTTTTTGTGGGGGAAATATTCTGATGGTGATATATGGAAAAAAAAATTCACAATTGTTTTTGCTTGTGTTCATGGGTGGCAAGTCCACAGGAAACGAACTGCTAAATCCTTTTCCCGCAGTGTCATTAAGTAACTAGAGCTTTATTCCCTATTGAACTAAGATGTGACTTCAGACTTCTCAACAAAATACTCATCACAGTCATAAAATTTAATATTAGATAAAAGCTACTTTTCATTTCTGTTACTATTTCCTATAGGGGGCCATTCTGCATGGCAGTGGGCCCTAACTTGGAAACTCCAATGGAGAGCAAGGTGACACACAGGAACCAAGCCCACAGATAGGTTCTCCCATGGGGAATCAGGCCTGCATTGTACCTAGACTGCTATAAGACTTGCTTTTTCTAAAACTCCCTCACCCTGAATTGAGGCAGCAAATGTTTACTGCATATCTTTAAAGTAACTTCCTAAAATCTGAGTTAAACCTCCCAAGTATGGAGTGTAACCAGTTTAACCACTTTTCCCTTTGCATTTGCAAATATCCTTCTTCTTTGATGTAATTAGCAACATCCTCTCCTTTGTTATCTGTAACCACCTAAAGTGAACCTGTGCATAGTAAATGAGAACCATCCTTAATGTAATGTACCCAGAAAAACAATAAAAGCCTGTCCAGGCAGGGATCGGGGCCCTCTCTCTCACTTAGAGAGCGGCCATGCAGTCCTTCTTCTCCACAGGACTCGGTAGTCCGTGTGAATTTGTTCACGGCAGCCACAACACAGGGACCCAGCAGGCCAGGGTCCACATCAATTTCCCACTGTATAATAAATATTAAAATGTGGATGAAGCAACTATGATGATTTTTGATATACTAGTTTGGAAATTGGAAGTACAGTTGTCATACTAGTTTTATAAGAGTTTTATATTAAAAGTATTTTTCTAAAATGTACAGTTTAAAGTAAATTTGAAGCCATTCCTTTCACTGACATCAAGATTCTAATGTGATCTCTGATAAGAAGCCTGATCTAAAGTAACTTGGTTATCAGAAATGTAAAAATAGAAAGACATTGCACCTTGATGAGATAAAAATTAAAGCTGATCATTTTATAACAAACATTTATATCCACATAGAAAGCAAACTGGTACACCTTCTTTAAACTTTTTTTTACAACAAACTAAATGAAGAGGTATTATTCTTTCCATTTTTACAATTGATAAACTGAGGTTGAGAAAATACAAGTAGTTTACTTTAGTCACACAACTAATTTACAGCAAAGATGAAATACAACCTAGATTGGTGAGATTTTCAAGATGGTTATCTGAACCCTCTCATGGTATTTTCTACTTTTCTTTTCAAGGTGGCCTATAAATATGTACCACTGTTAATGGGAAAATATGCCATATATATTATATTTAAAATATATGAATTGCCCTGGCTAGTGAGCCTCAGTGGACTGAGCACTGTCCTGTGGACCAAAGGATCATGTTCGATTCCCAGTCAGGGCACACGCCTGGGTTGCAGGCCAAGACACGAGCTATCAATGTTTCTCTCACACATTGATGTTTCTCTACCTCTCTTTTTTCCTCCCTTCTACTCTCTCTAAAACTAAATAACTAAAATCTTTAAGAAACAAAATATGTGAAATGTAGACATAAAAATTACTTTAAATAACTTTATTTAAATTATTATAAGCAAAAATTTACTGGAGGAAAGGTTTACATCATGTATATCATCAGTCAAGAGACTGACATCTCTAATATAAAATAGACAAACGAAGGACTTTTTGGAAGGATTATGTATCCATGTTTTTAGTAACTGGTCCTTTTTTCCTTTTTCTTTTTTTCAATTGTTTGTGCTATTATAGATATCCCATTTATTCCCACTTCATCCCCCTCTACCCAGCCTGCCCTGCACTTCCATAGTCAATCCCCACACCATTGCCCAAGTCCATGTGTGCTTCAGGTATGTTTTTTGACTAATGCCTTTCGATTAGTCCCTGCATCCCCACCCCTTCGTACAGCTGTCAGTCTATTCCATGATTCCATGCCTCTGGATCTATTTTTCTTGTTAGTTTATTTTGTTCATTAGATTCTTCTTATTAGTGAGATCATATGATATTTGTCTTTCTCTGACTAGCTTATTTCACTTAGCATAATAATCTCCAGTTCCATCCATGCTGTTGCAAAACGCAGGAATTCCTTCTCTTTTTTCTGCTGTGTAGTATTCCCTTGTGTAAATGTAGCACAGTTTTTTGATCCACTCATTTACTGATGGACACTTAGGCTGTTTCCAAATCTTAGCTATTGTAAATAGCATTTCTACGAACACTAGGGTGCATAAATTCTTTTGAATTGGTGTTTTGTGATTCTTAGGGTATAATCCCAGCAGTGGAATTGCTGGGTCAAAAGGCAGTTCCATTTTTAGTTTTTTCAGGAGCTCCATATTGTTTTCCACAGAGGCTTCACTGGTCTGCATTCCAACAGCACCAATAGCACACTAGGGTTCCCTTTTCACTACATCCTTGCCAGCATTTGTTGTTAATTGATTTATTAATGATAATCATTTTGGTAGGTGTGAGGCGATATCTCATGGTGGTTTTAATTTGTATCTCTGTGATGGCTAGTGATGTTGAGCATCTTTTCATATATCTATGGTCCATCCGTTTGTCCTCCTTGGAAAAGTGTCTAATCAGGTCCTTTGTCCATTTTTATTTGGATTTTTTGTCTTCCTGGTATTGAGTCCTATGAGTTCTTTATATATTTTAGAGATTAAACCCTTGTCCAGTATATCATTAGCAAATATGTTCTCCCACACGGTCAGTTCCCTTTTCATTTTGATGATGGCTATTTTAGCTGTGCAGAAGCTTGTGAATTTGATGTAGTTCCCTTTGTTTATTTTTTCTTTTCTTTCCCTTTCCCATAGGAGATATATCGGCAAAAACATTGCTATGTGGGATATCTGAAATTTTTTTCACTAGGATTTTTGGTATCCTGACTTATACTACCTACAAATAAATTTAACCAAGGACATAAAACACTTGTACTTGGAAAACTATAGAGCGCTGAAGAAATTGAGAAAGATACAAATAAATGGAAGTAAATACCCTGTTCATGGATTGGAAGAATTAACATTATTAAAATGTCCATGCCACCCAAAATGATTTATAGGTTTAATGCAATTCCTATTAAAATACCAATACTATACTTTACAGATCTAAAACAAATACTCCAAAAATGGATATGCAACCAAAAAAGACCTCAAAGATTTGCTTAACAGGCTCTGCTGTCTAGAAGAGACCTTTATTCCCCCCTCAATAATTCTAATAGTATTCACCTTTCTCAAGGGTAGTTCACTCAAAGTCAAATTCTCAGGGGCTTATGGAAATATTTGTTTTTCTAAAAGGCTATACTTTTTAGAGCAGTTTTAGTTTCACAGCAAAATTAAGTGGAAGGTACAAATATTTTCTGTATACTTGCTACTCCAACTCACACACAATCTCTCTCCTCCCCTTATCAACATTCTTCACCCCATGGTGGTACATTTGTTACAACTGATAAACCTGACTTGACACATTATAATCTTGCAAACTCCATGCTTTACATTCATGATTTTTCTTGCTGTTGTGTATTCCATGGGTTTGGATAAATGTATACTGACATGTATCAATTATTAGAGTATCATGTAGAGTGTTTTCACTGTCTTAAAAGTCCTCTGTGTTCTACCTACTCGTCTAACCCCTCTGACTCCTAGCCACCACCGATCTTTAACTATCTCCATAGATTTAGCTTTTCCAGAATGCCATATAATTGTAAACATGCAGTATGTATTCTTTTTGGATTGAATTATTTCACTTAATAATGTACCCTTATGGTTCTTTCTTGTCTTTTCATAACTTAATTGTTCATTTCATTTTAATGTGCAATAATATTCCATTATCTGGATAGACACTAGTTTACTTATCTATGTATTCACCTCCCGAAGGACACCTTGGTTGCTTACAAATGCGTATTTTTTGTTCATGTTCCTTGAGGATATTGGGTGAGCTACAGTTGTTGTGGGCCCTGTGGGCTTTGTGATCTGGAATCCCCGTGGTTGAACATTTCGGAGTCCAGAGGAGAGATGTGTCTGGGATGTGTTGCTTTCATGGCTGAGGGGTGAAGTGAAAAGGGTTCCTCTAAGTTAGACAATGGCATAACAGTTCTGCTTTGGTGCAGTGAATGTCATGTCCACTCACAGCCCATTAGCCAAAGTTTTTCTCCTGATCCAGTGAAGTCATTAGGTAGAAAAGCAGAAAAAGAAGGGAAGACCAGCATAGCTGTGAATATATATTGCAATCTATCACTGTGGTTGAATTTTACTAGAACAGGTTGATCCCTTTTTTATTACTGCATACTTTCTTTTTCCTGACAAAAAAAAAAGTTCTAGTTTTCAAAGAGGTAACCAGATAACACACAAGAGCACCCACACATAGCATTCCCAAACACACACAGTCACCAAGAGCACATCTCTATCTTTAGCATGACTAAAATGTTGCATAATAAATATATGGGTACCTAAAGTATGAGCTTTTAGTTGAAAAACTGATAGTATTAACTAACAAAAGCAACTATCAAATGAGGCCCTAGTTGGTACTCAGTGAATACAGGAATGGAAAGGGAGTCTTTCCCATGAACATTACTTCTTATTAATCTAGAGCTGTTTTTAATACATGCCTGGCAATTCATAGCTTTAGTCACTGTCAGATGCTTATTTCCTGATAAGCTTATCACCATTCACCAATCTTCAATGTAACACAACTTGCACATCCCATTGAAAACTCAAACACACTTGAGTAAATATTTTGTAAATATTTCTAAGCTTACTTATATGAATGTGAAGGAGAAAAGATTGAATTAAAAGTTATATGGGTTGCCCTAGAGGAATTAAAGTTTAATTTGACATTTATTGGTCAGTAAAAATAAAACAGCTAGGAAATTGTTTTGAAAATTAAAATGGTCTTAGAAATTGAATGTAATTGTTACCTACCTGATTTGAACTGGAACAGATATGGGAGGTCTGTGTGTCTAGCTAGAAACAGCAATGCAGATCATAGTAAGAGCAATTGAGTCTCAGTTTATGTACGTATGTCTTCACCTATGGCTTACTTGGAAAAGAAATTGGGTTTGCTTGAATTATAAAGAAAAAGAAGGAAAATGAGCCCTACATGTCTCTGAATGAGCTTGTTTCTGTTATCTCCTACATGGAAAATTGGAGCACGCAATGAGTTATGGCCCTCCTCAGAACCCAACCGTATACAAGTCACATGGCATAGCAGGGGTGAAACCAAAGTCAAGGTTACACATGGAGATTTAGTGGCTTTCTTTAGATGAAATTGAACAAGTGGAATCAAGGTGTTAAACATAAGTGGTAGAAGCCCCAAACTCAAAGCCCTGAAAAAAAGATCCAAATAAACCCAAAAACCAAATATTGAAGACTAAAGGGGAAGTTTAGTAGAACTAAACAGCATTGTTGAGGGTGTGGCTTTTTTCTCATGGGTTGTTTTTGATAAAACATTCTTAACTCTTTCTACTAGAATTGTAAGGTCTATAAAATTTACTGGGACTTCCTTTCAACAATTTAGCAGGAGTGACTGAGGAATGATAGAGGTAGAATTAATGCATAAGTTGATTGAAAACTACATAAAAATTGAAATAAAACATGGAACAAGTGAGTGTAGAATATGCAGTAGTTTAAGTAAAAGACCCAGAGAGAGTTTTGTGTATGTGTGAGACTGTGCACAGCACAAAGCTTTATAGCAGGCATGTTGTTTTAAGAGCTATGTTTTAGAATAGCAGGAGTTTAAAATCTGTGAATATGCTAAGAGGAAACAGATATCAGAGAAAACGACTTTGAAAATATAAGAAAAAGGGGAGAAAAGCTGATGGAACAGCATCTTTGGCTTCTCTTTGCTGCTTGGATGAAATTCGTGGAGCCACATTTGATGCCTCTTTCGCATTACAGTTCATATCTGGTACATTGGCAAATACTATCCGTGCTGCTCTCGAAACAGACCTTGAATCTTACCACTTTGCACAACCTCTACTGATAACTTTTCTCACTTTGAGTATTGCTATAGCCTTCCAATTAACCTCCCACTTCCACACTTGACTTCCAAAGATCTTTGACTCCACATACTGTCATTCTGCTATTCAGAAGGCACAATGGCTTCCCATCGTACTGAGAAAAAAATCACTACTGCCCTATGTGATAGGATTCCTGCCCGTCTCTCCAGGATTATGTTTGTTTTGTCGTTTTGTCGTATTCACTCTCACTCACTTTATTCAAGCCATGTGGCTTTTTAAGTACACTTTGAATGTGTCAGCTACATCTTAACTCAAATCTTTTGCATTTGTCCTTTCACCTGTGTGGCTAGCACATAGCTCACTCCTCCATTCTTTCAGGATTTCATACAAATACTAGCTTTTCAGACGGGCTTTCTCTGATTAGAGGAATCACTCTCTATCACCTTACACTACCTGACATTATAGTAGCTATTTACACAATGATATGGTTGGTATTTATTATACTACCCCAATAACAGTGGGAAATTATTCTCTTTGGTATTTGACTAAATGATCAACACCTGGAAGTTTATATATTAAATGGACCATATTTAAGAAAAAAGTTTTAAAAATCAATAAAAGTAATTTAGACATATAAATATTTATTAAAAGTAAAAAAAATCTCAAATCTGTCCTGATGCCCCTTTACCACCAATCATCTGTTCCCAGCCCTACCACTCTCAGAGTCTGGCAACCTCTGATCAGGTATTGGTCACTGTGGTTTTGCATTTTGAGAATTGTTTATGAATGGAATCATACACGATGCAGTTTATTGTATCTAGCTTGTTCAATCAGTGTTTTTAAGGTGAATTAATATTATGGTTTGAATCAGTTGTTTCTTCCTTTTTATTGATGAGTATTTCATCGATATGAGTATACCAGTTATTTTGTTTTTTAACCATTTCATCAGTGGGTGGACATTTAGAATCTTTTTAGTTTTTCACTATTGTAAAGTGGCATTGGACATTCACATATGGATCTTTATGTGGACATATTTTCATCCTTGGAGTGGTCTTGACATGTCTTATGATAAATGCACACTTAACTTTACAATAAACTTGTAAGTAATCTTGCAAAGTGCATTCGTACCAGGAGTGTATGCATACTGCATGCAGTTGCTCTACGTTCTCAACAGTTGATAGCTGAGGACTTTTAAATTCTTGCCATTCTAGTCAGTGTGCCCAGGTAGCATGTTGTAACTTTAATTTGCATTGATTTTTGAATAGCGGTGAAAAGCCTTTTCCCTGAGATACTGTCTTGCATTTATCTTCTTCGGTAAGGTTTCTGTTCATACTTCTTGACACTGCTAGTATATAGAAATATAAGTGAGATATAACAGTTCTGTAGATACTTAAAAAGAAGTTGTTTTATGAATATGTGTCCTGCAAATAATTTCTTCCTCTCTATATAAAGGTTATTTATTTGTTTGCATATAATTATTCAATTTGTCCAGCATTGTTTTTTGGAAGATGACTATTTCCTCATTGAATTGCCTTGGTATGTTAGCTGAAGATCATATATATGGAGAGGAAGTCTGTTTCTGAATTTTCTATTCTGTTCCATTGATCTACACATTAGTCTTTGTAATCATATTATATTGTCATTTTTATTATCACTTTACAGTAAATCTTGAAGATCAGTAATATGAATCACCAACATAATTTATTTAAAAATGTTTGCTGTAAGTCCTTTGAATTTCAATATATCTTTAGAAAACCAGGTTGCTAATTTCTACAAAACAAAACTAAACAGAAACCTGCTGGAACTTTGATTTGAATGGCTTTGATCGATGGTACTTCAACGTTCTCATTTAGTAAGGAAGGTAGTTAGTCTAGGATTTGTAAGACAAGCATTATTATCTGTGGTATATAATAATGTCTACAGCGGCCTTCTGGAGAAAGCTGGTCACTGGACCTTACCAGAATAGAATACTAAATTAAGACCCTGGCCCAATAGAAGTTAATTTTAATATCAGATTTGTCCTCTATTCTGGAACATCTTTCCAAAATGTGCCCACCTCTCGCATACATTTTCACTAGTAGGAAAATGGTTCAGTTTATGTGTCCTCCATGTGGGTGTTTGCACTGGTTTTCCTTCTCTGAACTCTGCATGACTCCTCTGTACCATGGAGTTTAATATGTACTTATCACTAGCTATTTTTTATGTGAGTTTTGACTGTTTTGTTAAACACTAAAGGTTTAGGGAAGGAAATCATTTTTTTTATCCTCTTCACTGTATTTAGTACATCACTATTTTGTCTGCAATAAATGTTCTTGTTGATGAGTGAATGGAGAAATGGATGGATGGAGGTAAACAACCACTGCTTTAGTCCTACAACTGGTCTTTAGTGTCATTGGTTTATACTGAATAAAGGAAGAAAACAAGTTATAATAATGTGCTGTCATCAGAACCACAAACTAAGTTGTATTCTCAAAGTTGTATGTGCATTTCTCAGCTCCAACATACTCTTCCTGTGCAAATCAGTCACTCGTTTAAAGGGTTGCTATACTCAGAGGAAATACAAAAGACATTGCTGGAGGGTGCACTCATACACAAAATCAAATATATGCACAAAAAAGTTTTATTTCTTAAAAGCATCTGGGCCTCAAATGTATCCATGCATTCTCTCTCAGATTTTTTACCTCACGTAGTCTTTATTCCTTCACTGGGAGACTATTTGGAACATCCCTAATTTGGTGTTGTGTCCTTTAATCTGTTGTTCTTAGTATTTTCACATAGTAATTTTCTTCTCCCTTTTCTCCTTACTATGTTAGTTGACCTTCTCAAATTGGGAGTTTGGAATTATTATGCATATATGATTCATAACAATTGCTGCTTTGAGTGTTAACACTTATTCTTATTTTATTAGGAATAATGTTATAATGCTACCAAATTATAGAAATGTGTGAATTTGTTGTGGGCCTCACAAGACAAAGCCTTTGAAACTATTGCCAAAAGCACGAGTAAACAGCTGGCTTCTTTAATAATCCCTTGCTAAAATAAACATCTACAGGTTGTTAAATAAAAGTACTAAGGCAAGTTGTCACCTACAGTGACACAGTTAGAAGGATAAAGAAATGTGATATTCGCTCTAGCAGCTCCAGGTGAAAATTGTTCTAAGAGCCCCTAAACGTATTCTCAATGTTTGCTTTTTAAAAAAAGAATGTTCCACCACTCTAGCTTCGAATAACCATGATTCTTTTTCTTGCCCCTGGAGATACTAGATAAATGGCTATAACAGGCAGAAGCAGTTTGTTGATGACCTAAGAAATGTTCAAATACACAGGTTACTAAAAAGGTCATAACTATATCCAGGTCCAGGATTCTAAGCCATATATGTGAATAACAATTGGTCACAAAGATCAATAACATAAAAGGCTAGTGACAAAGGTGTGGAGTTAGAGCACAGCATGATGACTGGCCTTAGAGCTAGTGAGTTGTTGTCTATGAGAATTTCCTTTGAACCGAAGTCTTTGATTAGATAATCCAATTAGATCCCAGCAGCAAACAATATGCCAAAACGTCAGTCAGTAAGCATGCACATTACCAATTTCCAAGGATTCTGTGATAAAATAATCTTATAATGCTTTCCTCATCACTAAAATAGATATTAGTTTTTACGATGTGAGCTAAGAAATAAAAATTTGGGGGATTGCTGTTTTGCTCTCTGCTACCAACTACTCGAAGTCTCTAATAAAGAATTTTAACCTCATTACCCTTTGGTTATATATGGTGAAAATGATAATGTTGCATAATTCCCGATGCCTTGGCAAATAGCTAGTGTTTATAAAATGCTTTAAAGGGAGGAGCCATGTGAGAACAAACTGTTTCACATAAACCAATAGAGAGCTTATGAACACGCCACCTGAATCAAAACTCTGCCCACTGAAATAGCTGTATGTACTAAAAGAAACAGCTGGAATTTAAAACTAAAAGTTTAAAAACCTGGCACTTCATTCAGAATTCAAAGAGCATGCAGTTAGGTAATTATCATGACTTTGCTCTTCGGAGCATATTATAAGAAGCTACAAGCTTTATTTTGGTCATTTTTTCCTCAGTGGTTTGGCTTCCACCCACAGAACAGAGAGCAAAATAAAAGATCTTCCAATCAGCCAGTTGCAGTAACCACAATATTCCCTCAAAGTGATGAAAAACATATGTATATTCAACAGATGGTTAGGCAGGCAGAAGAGACATGGAACACAGTGATCTGAGCAATAAACATGAAGTGGATAAAAGAGAAGAGATAAACGACTTTCTGTTTAAGGTGAATGCAGAGGTGATGTGTAGAGGGTGATGGACCTGACAGCCCTGTTTAGTAATAACACACACACACACACACACACACACACACAATGTGATTCACGATGAGTCAGTAGATTGGTCCAAATGGTGTGAATAATTCTGTGTGTGCCTTGTCTCATTCCCACATTGTCTTGAGCAGATAATTGACTGCTGATTTGCCATCAGGGATGACAAAAGCAGCAGCACCATCTAAATGTTAAAGAGCAGCCCAGAGCAGTACCATCTGGAGCCTGATAGACAGGGAGCTTTTGGCAGTGCACATGGGTGAGTTAACTGGCCCCTAAGAATCCTCTCCTGCCTTCTTCCCCTATTGTGCCTTGCATGCTGGTTACAATAAGTGGTGCTAACAGACAGGTGAAAGAGTTGTGTCTTGGGAAGAGGCACAAGCACCATTTCTGGGTTGAAGAGAGTGACACTCTGGGAAGTGGAGGGATAGAAATTGATTGATTTATGACAATATTGAAGTCTTTTGGCCTCGAGGAATGCCCACTTCCACCACTTGCATCCTCTAAACTCCAGGGTTGAAACTGCTTTGCGGTGAAATTCATTGTCCTAAGGGAAAAAATGTTCATAAAGGTAATTTACTGTATAAACTGAGGGCCCACATAGTGTGAAAAAAACAGGTGAAATTGCCTATGCAAATATAACTAATAAATAAAAAAATGAATTATCACTTGAAACAGTTAACTTTATATTGACTAAGAATTAGCAAAAACAAACACTTCATTTTATCTTCCTTTATTCCTTCTCCTTCTCCAATAGTGTTATTTATGTACATCTGAGTTTCTGGCATATTATCCTTATTTGACCTGAAGAATACATGTCTTGAAAGGATGGTTTGGTGGTAATAAATTCCTTCATTTTTGTTTACTGTTGAGCATCTTTATTTCTCTAATTTGGAAGGATAATTTTTGCAGATACAGAAGACTGTAAGTTGTCACTGAGGTTTTTACTTATAACTCTTCAGAATTTCACTTCATTTTCCTCTTGCCCACGTGGCTTCTAGTAAGAAGTCCTATGTAATCTTTACCCTTTCTGCTCTATAGATAAGAAATCTTACCCCCATGGCTTCTTTCAAGATACACTCTTTGTCCTTAGCTTTCTGTAGTTTGAATATGATATGCCTAGGTAGAAATTATTTTTCTCTGTTGTTTAATACTGCTAGGTGCATACTAGTCACTGAACTTCCTCTCTCCGTAATTTTGGAAAATTCAACCATTAACACTTCACAAATGTCTTTTACTCTGTTCTCTGTTTCTTTTCCTCCTGGTATTTTCATCGTGTGTATCTTACACCTTTTTGAAATTATCCCATAGTTCTGGAGAGTTCTGTTGTTTTTCTGTGTGTGTGTGTGGGGGGGGTTATTTATTTGCATTTATTTTTGGGAAGTAACTGTTGACATGTGTTCAAGTCCACTAATTCTCTCTTCAACTATTTACAGATGCAGGTGACCAGCAAAGATATTCTTTATTTCAGGTACAATATAGATAGGTAGATAGATAGATAGATAGATAGAGATAGATAGATAGATAGATAGATAGATATTATTTCTAGCTATTTTATGATGTCTGTGTTGGTATAACAAATTATAAAAGACTAGGTGGCTTAAGCAACAGACATTTGTTTCTCACAGTTCTGGAGTCTGGAAGTCTGAGATCAGAGTGCCTACACGGGTGGCACTACAAGGGGACCTCACCAAAACCCCCTGGTAGACAGCCATCCTGCTGTGTCTCAAATGGCTCTCAAATGGCTGAGAGGGCGAAGAGAAGTGTAGCTCTCTTCCTCTTCTTATGAGGACATTCAATCCCAACACAGGGGGCTTCAACGTATGAATTTTGTGGTGGCCCAAACATTCAGGCCCTAGCACTAGCATTCACTTTCGATTCTATGGTCTCTGAATTTGTTCTTGCATGGCCTATCTGTTCTTGCATGTTGTCCATATTTTTCATTAGCCCTTGCTATGTTAATCATCATTATGTAAAATTCCTTATCTGGTACTTCTGATATCCGTGTCATATTAGAGTCTGACTCTGATGCTTATTTTATCATTTAAGATTGTGGCTGATATTTTACTTAGCCTTTTGTGTGACATAATTTCTTGCTGAAAGCAGGATGTGAAGTATCATGTGTTAGGAACTAAAACCTTAGTTCCTGTGAGATTTAATTTCTCGGAGTTAGTCTGTGTTTAACAGTTTGCTATAGCTGTAGGCACCAGAAGGGACAGTTTTCTCTAGTATCCTTATTTTTGTCTCTCCTCTTGACTTTGATAACTATATTAGTAATTTCTTAAAAAATTCACTAGATTATCTCAATAGATACAAAAATAATGCCTTAATACTCAGTAACTTTTTTATATTGAAACTCTCAGCGGACTGGAAATAGAATAACATTGATAAAGAACTCGGTGTGTATAACAGAACTCTAACACAGAACCAAGCCACGCTAACACCTGCCAGGGACGGCCCCGATTGCTATTCTTTTACTTTCTTCACATGGAAACTTATATCATTGATTTGTCCCATCTCAGATATTTTAGAGAAGAAATTTTGAAAAAATATTGTTTATAGTAGTAACATTGAAAACATAGTTGCTCTCATCTTTACTTTTTAAATAGTACTGGTGGCACTACCATGGAAAAATACAGATAAAGACTTGTTAAGGAGAGACTGAACTGTCATCACAGGAGAGAAACAAAGAACAAAACACCTCAGGGAGTGGCCTGCAGCTGTGGTGTTCCTTAACCCGAAGGTTCTTAGTAAGTGCACCTTCTTCTTCCAGGGGATCTGCCTGTATTGAGAGGAAGGAGCAGGGAAAAATGATTTTATGACATCCGGTCTATGCAACCAGAATACACTAGTGGTTATTTTCTTTCCTCGCAGTATGACTGTTACCCTGCTTCCTTCTCTTTCCCATTATTGTTCCTATTGTTGAGAAGAGTGCTTTCAGCACAACTCTATTACTTTCAAGGTGATGTGTATTTTACTCCAGATACTTTTAAGATATTCTATTTGTGTTTGGATTTTTGTAATTTTGTTAAGATTTTCCAGGGTTTTGTTTTTTGTTTTTGGGTTTTTTTTTTGATGCATCCTATTTCAGATTTATGGGGCCCTGTGACTCTGTAAGTGAGGGTCTCCAATCAGTTCTGGAAAATTCCCAAATATTTTCTTCTGAAGTATTGCATAAATCTCTCTCACTTTCTTCTTCTACTAGGATTTCATTTAAAAATATACCAGAACTCCTCACTTTATTTGGAATGTTTCATAATCTAATTTTAAATCTTTTCCCCTCTTTATTCTATGATGTGTATAAAGTTTTCTCTTCTGTTTTCCACTTCATTAAGTGTGAAGCTCACTTGTATAGTGTTGACAGATTCCCTTGGGCTAGTTATTTCAATTTTAATAATTACACTACACAAATCTGACACTGCAAAAACTAATTATACATATATTTTTACTATATTTATCAAATGTAAGGTGCTATTGAGAATGTTATAATAAAATATAAAATATATCCTAATTTCAGAAATTTAAAGTAAAAAAAATGTGTGTCTTAGATTCAACAAATGATGGTTTGTTTATGCTGAGGGAAGTAAATATCTGTCCATTCATTTTTTAAAAGTTTATGATATATCTTCTAAGGAAAAATATTATAAGTATGACATTTATAGAAATTTTCTAATATGGTAAAATACTAGACGCGGTCTTCTTGTTCCAAGTCTTCACCTTCTCTCCTCATTTTCAGGCAACTCATATTTTAAGCACCCTCCTGTTTTATTTTAATTTCTCCGCCTGTCAGAAGAGATTGGGTTAATTCCATCAGTAGAATACATCTATGCCATAGATTCTATTTTTTAAAATATCTTAAGCCTTGCAATGAATTCAAAACAAATGTCTTTATAAGAAGAAATTTCTGGTAATAAGAATATGTAAGAACAGCTCGTTAAGGAATGAAGTACCCCGGTGAAAGGAAGTCATAGAGGCAACATCACGATTTCTTTGTAAGGAACCGTCTTACTTTGGTAGAGAAAAATATTGTTGTTTGACAAATACTATTGTGGTTAATGATTATTTGGCCTATTTTAGAATAAGTGAGCACTTTATTTTTCTTAAGTATACATTGGTTGCTCAAAACACTTTCCCAATACTCATTTTCCTCAGTGTATTGTTATACTCTCCAAGAAAAGAAAGCATCACTGCGCAAACTCTTGGGAAAACTATTTCATAATAAGACAACAAAAATAAATGGCTTATATATTATTATACATGCATAATAATTTATAAAGTAGACGCACAACTTTAAAGAGCTTTCATGTTAACAATAGGGCACCCTTACAATGAGAAAACCTTTAATTATGTTGTAAAGGTCTGGTATTCCAGGAAAATGTCACTTCAACATAAATTTCTAATAGTTAATTATCAGTGATATTTAACATGTACGAAAATTAAATATCACCCTATAATCCTGTGATCATTTTATTGCTTTTGTAGACATTTCAATATTTAAGGGTTTGCAAAAGTAACAATGAGAAAGGCTTGCCACTGAACCCAGTTTTTAGTTTTGTATGAAAAACCAAATGACATTCTCGTGGACCTTTAAAAAACATGAGAAAAATAGAACATTATCACCAAGAAATAAACATAAAATTATACAGTGTACCTTAAGTTGTTAAATTCCTAAGAATTAGAGTGAAAGATGAAATATAATACCAAAAAATGTTTCCCAGTTCCTATCAGAGCCTAGCCAAGATCATAAATACATGTAAGAACTGATAACAGCTATGTCAGAAGTAAAATTCTGTAAATAACTTAAAGTTTATGAGTAGTGCGTACTTTCCAGCTGAAGTGCTAAATACTGTATACTATTAACCTTATATATAAGATAACATTTAATAAAATACAGTATAATATATAAAGAAAAATATGAAAAAATCTGAATAAAGGGAAGAATAAAAGGATACTACTTATTGATTTGAATAGTTAGATGGAATTTATTTAGTGGAAGCAGAAAGAAGTACATATTACACATACATGTAAATGTAACATATTGTATAATACATAACACATGTAGATCCACCTAGTTTTCCTAAATTACCATGGAATAGTTTATATGGATAGTCTGTACAGTATTCTGGAAATGACTAAAATCAATCCACAATAACGAGTAACCACAAGACCTGGTTTTTAAAAACTTCAGCCAGGCAATCCCTTGCCTCAGTAAACATGCTTTTGCAATTTGACCAAAGAGTGACAGTCTCTTAATCATGAAGGCCAGCCAGTGAGCAGCGGGCTCATTCGCACCCCACTCTGAGTGCTAGCCAGTCCACAGCAGCCTCCCTGGGGCAACTGCATCCACAGATAATGGCAACCCATTTAAGGCCCTGAAAAACCACCCTTCCCTATATCTATATGGTGAACATCACTGAATGACTATTAACATTTTTAAATATGTGAAGATCTTCAATGTACTGATGTTCCATTGTTTCCAATTTGGCCAGTGATATGCCCTTGAGTTTCTCCCTCTATCATTTTACCAAGTCTCTATTATGTGCTAAGACTTTTGGTTTGGAATTAATGGATGGGTTTTCAACAATGTGTGTGAAAATTGTTCACAGAGGAAGCTCTTTTAGTGTCGGGGATCCTCAATTTATACCCCATTAGTTACAGATATGGAAACATTTATGTGACTAACACATCCTATACCTAGCAAAGCCCCATAATTTAAATTTTATTTATAAAACACCATTTAAAGAGACGGTTATGTCCTTCGAAAAAACATTTTTTAGAGATAATGACTCCCTTAAATCTTTCTGCTGAAGGATATTAAAGCACGTACACAGGGAGGACTGGGTGATACCAGTAACGCACTGAGGAACTCGGGAGTCTAGAGCCGCTGAATCACTGTCCTGCTGCTAGTCCTTTCCTGTCCCCGTCCAGCACTGGACAAACTCCCAGGATGTCAGCACATTCAGTGTTCTCCTAATTCTTTTACGTTTCTGAATACAGTCTTTCGTGAAAAATAAAAAGACAAGATTTACCTACATAGATATTAAGTTAATGTTTAGAAGTACTTCAACACGTTTTTTCATTGTTTCGAGCTGAAGGGCTAATCTCATTAAATTACCTGGTGGACCATTAGAGAAGACTAGAACTAGGAGCTTGAAAATTTGTCTTGGCTCTGTCCACTCGAAGCAGAGAATACTTCCAACAACCATCATTTCAAAAACAGGCTTTTGTTTACCAGGGGAAAGACTACCCAAAATAAAAATCATAATTGTCCATGGCTATAGTACAGTTCTGCTTTATCCGTTGTTTCTTTAATCTAAACCCTTTATGAGTTATACAGGGTAGGACAAACATAGGTTTACAGTTATTAAAACATGAAACAGTTTATTCTTGTGTTGTTATTTTATATTATTTTTCATATGAACAACTGTAAACCTGTTTTTGCCCCACTATATTGGTTTCTGATGAGAAGAAATCAATATTGAAATTAGATATTTTGAGATGTTGCCACTGAGAACCTGTTGTTTATTAAACTAAGGCATATTTGCTTAGTGAATTAATCTTATAATAAAACCCATATTTGATTAAAGAAAAATATGGCTAGAATGGAGGAAAATATATGAGGCATCCACAAGGTCAATATCGACAACAAAGTACAGTTCTCGTCATCAAGCAAACATAAATAGGGTATTTAATACAGAGTCAATACAGAGTCAATGCCTATGGAGAAAGATACATTTGTACTTCTTTTCCCTCTGATTTAGTATATAACTCAGATTGCAGGCTGCACGCCCCTATGTTGAACTGCCAAACTGTTCTCTCTGGTGTTCAATCTGCTTGCTCCATCATTTCCAAACAGCTTTCTGACTTCCTGGAATTCCACAGCAGTACACACACCAGATGAAGCCCAATGCTCCTGCATTAGCCTTCCAACTCCTGGTAATAAACTTTTCCGACGGGAATGAATTATGACAAGGAAAAGCAGCTGCAGCATATTCACACTTGCTGAGATAAAATGTGAAAAGAGTGTTGGTTTCTTCCCTTCACTAGAATTAATTCATCCCACAAAACAATGATAGATTATTTCCAAGCTTCTTCAGGATGAGACAAGAAACTACTATATAAATGATTAAAAACAAAACAAAATAAACAAACAGAAAAACCTATAGATTCAGAACATTTATGTCCTTATAAACAACATGAAAATATAACTTTAAATGTCTTTGCTATGTGTCTTTTTTCCCTTTTTACATTTTTATAGGGCTCCATTTGTTTTTTACTTAAATTTTTTTGTAAGTGACTTTCTCAAAAGCAATATTAATATTTTTAATTTTCAAATATAAAGTATATGTCTCCTATGATTTAAATAAAATTATTGGCTAGTGTACTAATATATTACATAAAATTTCAAATTAAATAAATATATCACATTACATTTTAAAATAAATAAATCACATTGCAGTTGTTTTTATACTGTTCTATATGTAGGAAGGGAGAATATTGTCATGAGTACCACCTATGAAAACTTTAGGAGGGCAGAGTGACCCATCAAATGAGGAATGGTTATGTGAAGGAATAATTTGTCATGGGAGAATTTCCTGAAAGTGTTACTTCTTGGATTCAATAACTTCTGCCCTTTATTTCCCCTGTACTCACCTATTGACTTTCTTTCTTTAATTTTTGTAAGCACTTGTCCAATTACTAAATACTTGGATTTTTCCAAATGAAATCTATATAAATATGACGTTTTAGAAAAAAATAGAAAAACCCTTAATGCTGTCATGCACAGTTATGTGTAAATGACAACAAATTGCATTCAAAGGAGAATTACCAACTTGTCTATAGATGAATTTCACTCCCTGCAAGTAAATTTTTATAATTCCCAAGTATTATATTTATTAAAACTGTGCAACTACAGAGTACCTTTGATCTGGAATATAATTTGGACTCAACAGGATAACTTATAACGTATAGCTGCTAAAACCACTTCCTCTGCAAAGTGTTAGGTTAATGATAATACAGAGGTTCAAAACTTTTCTTCCAGAATGTGTACAATTAACATTTGTTAATTGTATTTGTATTTGTTAATTGTTACATTTGTTAACAATTAACATAGGATTTTATATTTTTCAAAGTGATTGTAGCATATATTTTTGAATCTCCTCAACAACTCTAGAAGTGAGAAGAGCAAGTATTATATTTTTCAATTTACATATAAAGACACTAAGAATATTCAGAGACTTTTTCAGAATACTATAGCACAGACATTAGAACTAAGAAAAGTACTCAGGTTTTCCAAGGCTTGGTATATATATTTTTTAAATGTGCTGTTTCATATATACTTAAGAAAGTGGTCCCACTAATATTTCAAGTACCACCTATCACTGTACATAGTACA
Organism: Desmodus rotundus; assembly: GCF_022682495.2. Lineage (NCBI taxonomy): Eukaryota > Metazoa > Chordata > Mammalia > Chiroptera > Phyllostomidae > Desmodus > Desmodus rotundus. Next base: position 111,213,046 of record NC_071390.1, read on the forward strand.
ACATTATTGACTATATTCTCTATATTTTCTATCCCTGTGACTACTTGTGACTACCAATTTGTACTTCTTAATGCACTCACCTTTCTCACTCCGGCTCCAATCTCCCTCCGCTCCAGCAACCATCAGTCTGTTTTCAGTGTCTATGAGTCTGTTTCTGTTTTGAAAAAAAAAGCAAACATTGTTTTATATTTACTGATTCAATTTCTACCTCTTGTGTGCATGCTCAGACACTTTATACAATTTATTAATTCTTGACTTCTTTGTTATATATTAGATAACTGTTTATGTTTATATATGTGTCCTAATATATTGTTGAGTTTCTGCCTACTCTATTTTTCACATTTTGATACCAGATTTTCCTTAAATTTGTCATTGCAAAAAGTAATAAAAATATTTTAATTAAAACAGAGAGAGAATATCTAAGTTACAGAATCATAAAAAATATAATTTTAGTATAGTAGATATTTATGGTTTTTATGTGCCCAGTTTTCTATTCCTATTTAGGACCTTTTGAACAACCCCACATTATCAGTCTGTGCATTTCAGTTTGGTTTTCCACACAGTTATAAGGCTAATATATGGCCCAGTGTTGGCCAGGTGGAGCCCCTACCTGCCTGGCGCCCCTGCATGTGAAGGAAGGGCCGGGAGCAATGACAGCTCAGTCATCAGATTCCCCACTTCCATCCACTTTCGTTTTCTTACTCAAAGTGTTATTTTGAGTACTAACCATATTTACTTCATGCTACATAGTGAGCCATTTTAATTCACATATTTTAAAACCATGGGCACCAGCAAAGTAACTGGAATCCTCACTACTTTACCACGCTGCCTCACAAGTAAACAAACGAGGAGAAACCGTATCTTACTAGGTACGGGTTTAGCATGAGAGACTTCCATCTGGTTCTTCATCTCCAATCTTCTAGAAACGTTTCTAAAGCAGATCTATGAAACTTAGTCCTGATATCCTGGCAAAAATGGAAAATGTTTTTCATTAGTCTAATATTTATCTGGGAAGGTACCTCTACATATTTTATACAGTCCATGAGCTTCCCACCTAAGCATCTGTAAAACCAAGTGCTGCCTGTTTCTGCCTCCATGTTCAATGTTTTTCAGACCCCAAGCTTCATAGTCCTCACATATTAATTCAAATGTACTATTTTCTAAAAGCAATTTCTAACATGAGTCAGCATTGTTCCTAAATAATAATTCCATATTCTGTTGGTTCTGGTCTCTGGAGAATCCTAATACAACCTCTTAAGAGTTTTAGCAAAGGTTTTCAGACTCATGATGACACCAGTGATGTGACTGGCTTTGGATCATCTGGTGTCTGGCCACACCTGCCATTTCTTCCAACCCACTCCCCACCTTGCTTCAGCTCAGACACAGTAGACTTTTAGAAAATCCTTGTTAAAAAACGATTTTGCTCTCTTCTGCCTTAGGTCATTACCTTGTGTTTTTCTGTGTGGAATGCTCCACCTACAATCTGAACTAGCTATTTCCTACTATTAATTTATATATAATTATCTCAAATATAATTTCCTCAAAAGTATTGTTGACTACTACAGAATTATTAGGTCATGTTTTTAATATGCCCACCTAATGTGGTATATTCTTCCCTCACAACAGTTTGCAAAGATCTGGATATTAATCATTTGCTTATTATCTGTTATTCCTCATGTGTATAAGCCATATAAGATTAGGGACCATGCTTGTTTTAAATCTCTTTATCTCAAATTCTTGACATAGTACCGAGAACAAAGCCAGCTTTCAGAAATAAAAGTTGACTTATAAACCCTAGAAAACAAACTCTCTATAACTTTTATAGACCTAAAGACTGTTATTTCCAACACTGATGTAACTTACATCGGTTTATATTATTTAAAACGTGACTTCTACAACTAGTTATGGCAGACCCCGCTATCCGTTATAAACAAACATAAACTTAGACAAAGTATACAAAACAACTGTCTCTTCAGCACTAGACAATTGTCTGTGCAAGAATATAATTTTGGAAAGAAGGAACCTCCTGAGGTAAGTCCACATTGCCCTGCCTCTTTGTCAGAGGAGAGCTTCCTGAAGATGAAGCATCAAGCTGGAGTCCAATCTGTGTCCAGTGTTGCAACTGTGTTAAGGAGGCATAGGTCAGAATTGAAGCAGCTTAAATGTTTGAACTCTGCAAAGCAGGGAACCAGAACAGAGGGAACTGCAAAGAGGAGATGCCCAAAGCTACTGTGAGGGTCCCAGGAGTACTTGGCTGAAGGATGGGCTATGCATACACACGTACAAGTTACCCAAGACTGACCAGGTGTTATAAGGTTGAAGCACCAGGAAAAGTAGATAACTGATTGAGATCTTGGAGTTCCAATCCAAGGAGAGTGGAGAAACCTCCTTTACACCTCCTTAGCACCTTGAGCATTCAACTGAGACATCAGAAAGACTGCATTTCGGAATAAGGACCATGCTATCAACTAAGGTCTACTCCAGAACTTCACTAACAAAGTAGAAAACCGAGGCCTCACTAACTACATGGAGAGAAAGAATTTACAAATCCAGTCCAATTAAAGCTTGGGAAACAGCTTGAGATTTTCACAAATCACCTAAAAAGCACAAAATAAAGTATATGTAAGTGAGGGCTTTATAAATATATATAAAACTACCCCTAGATATCTGAGTGGTGAGAAAGGATGCCATGTGGTGCTTATTTCCAGCCCCAGTGGAAGAATTTAATGCAAAACCCTACTGAAACCGAAAAAAGCAGATACCCTGAGAGAAGGAAGAGAATAAAGACATATTACATACTGGAGAAGAAATAAAAAATGATGCCTGATTTCTCATCATAAACAAACAAACCAAAACAAAACAGAATAAAGTTAATGAAATTTTAAGGACTGAAATAAAGGGGAAAAAATCTGTAAACTCCAACTTCATACTCAATAATAATATCTATCAGAAACAAAATAAAAAACATATTTTTAGATTAACAAACTATAAGACAATTGATAACAGAAATGCACTATAATTAATGCTAAAGGTATCCTTCAAGCAGAAAGTAGGTGATATCAGATAAAAAACTGCATTATAAGGATTCATAAAGAACACAAGAAAATGTATTATTATTTTTCTGTCTTATAAGTTTTTTTAAAAGAGAAGTGGTTGGACTCCAGACTAATAAAATTTAAAGGTAGATTTTATAATATACATAGAGATGAACTATAAGATAAAGTGAGAGAAGTAAATATAGTATAAGTGGTTTATTGTTACTTGTGATGAGGTGTAAATTTGGAAGTGGAAAATGTCAAATGTAACATAAATAATGTAGAGTGTGAGGTAAAACATGGATCGTATTGTACGTGGAATGTGAAGTGAAACAACATTGACTACAAGTAAACTCTAAGTTAAGGATGCATATTGTGAACCTTGAACCCAACACTAAAGACTATTTCCAAAAAGTGCAATTAGGAAGTCTATAGACAACATAACATAAAATACTAAAAATATATTCCTGACTTCTAGATGCCAGAAGAAAACAGTTGCCACCTAAATTTGTGCCTCTACACACAAGAAAACACCACTAACAAAAAGAAGGATAGATAGAGAATGGCAAAGATTCAAAATAAATGTTAATAAAAAATGGGGGGGAAACCACCAGACCACCAAAAGCATTTTTTCACATACTTCCTGCAAGCTGTCATGGCAAGCAAGAGATTTCCAAGGAAAGTGATTGGGAAGAGCAGCAAAGAGCTAACATCTGGTCTAAAGTTACTTAAAAACCGACAGAAAAAGAAAGTCCACTCTAACTAGCAATAAATGTATCTTTATAAATGAGAGACTAATTACAGGGATGGGTCTTTCAATTATGAGGGATTTGAGTGAGTTTTTTTTTACGATTATCTTTAAAAAAAATTTTTTTTATTGTTGTTTAATTAAAGTTGTCCCCATTTCCCACCATTACTCTCCCCCACCCTACCCATACCTCTCCACTTCCACATTCAATTGTTCCCCCATGGCCGCCACTGTCTTTGTCCAGGGGTCCTTCATACATGTTCCTTGACTTGACCCTTCCCCTTTTCTTTCCCCATTATCCCTCTCCCCACTCCCCTCTGGTCACTGTCAGTTCGTTCTTTATTTCCATGTCTCTGGTACTATTTTTTAAAGGGACAGCTAGCAGAGAAAACAGCAAATAAAAGAAAAGCCCTCTTATATCAATCATGTGATAAAGCTAAAAAAATACAGCAAAGGGAAAAAATTTAGAGTTCTGCCAGACAAAAAAAACAACCAAAATATTGTAGGAGGACACCAAATACCTCCTCTCACCACAAAACAATAAAAACACAAAGGAATTGGACTTTAATTCTAAAAAAATAAACAAGGATTCTTATGTTACTGCAAATCCAAAAAATATAATTATAAGTTTATACTTAACTGATCCATTGAAAATAAAAAAAAGATTTCCAATTTGATTTACAAAGAAAAAACCAGCTACCTGCTATAGATACAAGATATACCTAAACAGAGTAATTCAGTAAGGCTAAAAATAAATAATTGGAAAATTATATTCTAGACAAATGGGAAGAGTAAAAAGTGAGGTGTTGTAGTCCTTAAATCAGACCAAGTGCAATCAATACCAAAAGCATTAACATGATAAAGACAATTTGTAATGCTAAAAGCCACAATTAATTATGACATGAATATCTGTGTGCAAAATATCAGTACTTATGAAGCAAAAATGTAGAAGATAAAAGAAAACATACATTGAGGTACACTAACAATAGGTGGCTATTAACAAAACAGAAAAAATTACGGGTATTAATTGATCAGTTATAAAAAGCAAGATCTAATACACAAAACTACAAAAGATGAGAAGGAAATACTAATTGAAACAAAAAGCATTTTAAAAAATATTTAAGACTGTAGTTTGCACATCTGTAACCAAATGCATTTGAAAACCTGGAGTAATCCCACTGGAGATAGAGTGCTTGAACTACCTTTTTCCATGGGGGGAAGTAAGAGAAGATATAAAAAGGATAAATGGTGATGGAAGGAGACTTGATTTAGGGTGGTGAACACACAGTACAGTACACAGATAATGTATTATAGAACTGTACACTTGAAACCTATATAATTTTAATGACCAATGTCACCCAATAAATTCAATAAAAAAGAAAAAAGGAAGACATACATGTATCAAGAAAATATAGAGAAGACTGTGTTATTGTTAATTTTATATGTCATCTTCTCAAAGCCATGGTACCACATGTTTGGTCAAACATTATCCTAGATGTTTCCATGAAGATTTTTTTTTTAAAGAAAGCAATTATCATGTACATCAGTAGACTTTGAGCAGAGAGATTATCCTCTGTAATGGGAGTGGGCCTATCCAACCTGTTGAAGGCCTGGACAGAAAAAAGACTGACCTCCTACCACCCACCACTACCACTGAAGAGGAAATTCTGCCAGTAGATGGCATTTGGGTTTGAACTACAGCATCAACTCTTGCCTGGTTCTTCAACCTGCTAACCTAAGCTATAGATTATATATTTGTCAACCTCCAGAATATCATAGAACAAATCTTTAATGTATAATAAATCACCCCCTCTTCAAACACACACACAGACTTTTGGGGTTCTTGTTCTCTGAAAAACCCAAATCAAAACAGAATTCCAAATGTTTTCAAAGAGAAATTCCACCAAACTTATTATTTAACACTATGCTGGAAATTGCTTCAGAGTTTTGAAATGAAGAAAAATTTTGTAATTGTTTTAAAAATTATTTTTAATATAGATGCAAATATACTAAATAAATATTAAAAAATGGAAAAAGCTCACTTATAGTAACCACAAAAGTGACCAAATACTTAGGGATAAATTTATTAAGAAATGTGAAAAATCTTGACTTGTTTAGGTGTTGACACAACTTTAAATACTCCTAAATATCAGCTATAAACAAATGAGCGGACACGCCTGGTTCTAAATTAAGATGACTTAACATTACCACTATGTTAGTTCTCCCTGTTAATTAATTTAGTGCAATTCCAATAAAAATTCAAACAGACTTTCTTTATGAGGCTTAACAAGTTGATGCTAAAGTTCATATGGAAAAATAAACATGCAAAAAAAGCCAGAAAAATCACTGAAAAAGGAAAAAAGTCCAAAGGGCAATAGCCCAATCAGACTTTAAAACATACTATAAAGTCTTAAAATTAAGAAAGAATAGTACTGGAGCATAAATGGATAGATGACTAGTGGAATAGGATAGAATCCCCAGAAACTGATTCACATATGTGTGCAAATATAGTAAATAATATGGGTGGAGTATCATATCATAGAAGTAAACATAATTTTTTTAGTAAGTGATGTAAGGCCCACTGGATAGGTATTTTTAAAATGAAAAAAATTAGGTCATTGCTTAACATTAGACATCAAGAATAAACTTCAAATTTTGTCCCTTGGACCTTAGCTAAAATTTTGGCTAAATTATTGTATTTCTAGTTCTTCTGCTAGAATTGTCACTATACACACAGAGACCAGGGTCAGCTATAGATTCGGGCAGTCCTATACACAGAACATGGAACTCCCAATATCCGGGCTCCCCCGTACCATTATTCCCCCTTCCCTCACAGAGGCTATGGCGTCCATTTTACCTCTGGCCAGAAAGATAATGGGTTTACTCTCAGAAACATTATTATCTTTATTTCTCTTTTGATTTTTTGACTCATTGGTTTTTGAGTAACATGTTATGTGATCTCCCCATATTCCTGAACTTTCCAGGTTTCACCCTGTAATTGATTGTTAGTTTATACCATTATGTTTGGAAAGGATGTCTGATGGGATTCAGTCTTCTTAATAGTGAATATACCATGTGCGCTTGAAGAATGCATTTTCTGCACTGTTGGATGGAATCTTCTGTAGATGTCTATTAAGGGTATCTGGTCTCAAGTGTTGTTTAAGTACAATGTTTCCTTATTGATTTTTGTCTTGATGGATCTATGCATTGTTGAAAATGAGAAATTGAAATCTTCAGCTATTATTGTATTGCAATTTTTCCCTGCAGGTCTGTTAATATTTATTTGTTTTATATATTTAGGTGTTCCTATGATACATGCATAAATATTTAGAAATGTTATATCCTTTTGTTCATTTGATTCCTTTATTATTATAATAAGCTTCTTGTCACTTGTTGAGGTGTTGACATGAGTCTATTTTGTCTGACATAAGAATAGCTGCTCTCTTTGCTTTTGGTTTCCATTATCATGGGATATCTTTTCCTATCATTTCACTTTCAGTCTCTGTGTTTCCTTAAAACTGAAGTGAGTCTCATAGGTAGCACATAGTTGGGTCTTGTATTTTTATCTGCTCTGTGGCTTTTGATTGGAGAATTTAATCCATTTATACTTAAAGTATTGGATTGGCCCAAAAGGTTTTTTTCCCTGAAAGATGGCACTAGTAGCACTCACTTGTCTTTAACTTGGCTTGAAACAATTTTGTTGGATTTTATTGGGACAGTTGTCATATCAGCATGCATTTTTAAAAAACTTTCAAAATTGTTGAATTTTTGTGTAGCCATTTTAATATTGACGATGAAGGAAAATATGCAATATTTTCATCATATCGTGATTTGTTATTTTAAGAAAGGTAGAAATGCAACCAAAACACACAAAAACATTTTACAGTGTATGGAGAAGATGCTGTGACTAGTAGAACATGTCAAAAGTGGTTTGCAAAGTTTCATGCTGGAGATTTCTTTCTGGACGATGCTCACTGGTTGGGTAGAACAGTTGCAGTTGATAGTGACCAAATCGAGACATTAATTGAGAACAATCAGCATATACCATGTGGGAGATAGCCAACATATACAAAATATCCAAATCAATCAAGTTATTGGTAAAAATGAAAAGTGTCTTATTTTATGGAAAAAAGAAAAACTAAACAGACTTTTTGGCCTACCCAATAATTATTGATAAGTGTGGACTTACAATTGCCATTTTGTTCATTGTTTTCTGGCAGTTTTATAATTTTTTTGATTCTTCTTTGCTCTCTTCCTTTGTGATTTGATGATATTTTTGACAGTACTATTGTTAGTTTCCTTTTCCTTTATCTTTCATGTATCTGCTATATATTTTTGTTTTGTGGTTCCCACAAGACTTTCATAAAACATATTATATTTTTAACAGTCTATTTTAAGCTTATAACAACTTATCTTTGAACACATATAAAGCTCTACATTTTTATTCTCCTCCTCATTCAAATTATATGTTGTCAATGTAACAATTTACATCTTTTTGTCTTTTGTGTCTACTCACAAATTATTGTAGGTATAGTTATTTTCATTACTTTGTATTTTAACCTTTATAGTAAAGTAATAAGTGATTTACCTGTTATCATTACAACTTTAGAGTATTCTAAATTTACTTATATTTTATTTTTACCTGTGAGATTTATATTTTTATATTGTCCTGTTGCCAATTAGTATTTATCTTGAATAAATCCCTAATAGTGGACATTGCTTGTCTGGAAAACTCTTTCAATTCTGAAGAATGGTTTTCTGGTTAGAATATTCATGTTTGGCAGGGTTTCTCCCCCACCCCCAGCACTTTTTACACATTTGAGCCTCTCCCTTGTGACCTGCACAACTTTTGTGGAAAAATCTGCTTATAGTCTTGCAGGGGTTCCCCCAAGTTGTTATCCACTTGTTTCTTTTAAGATTCTCACCTTGTCTTTAACTTTTGATAATTTTATAATAACATGTCTTCATGTGATTCTCTTTGGATTTACCTTACTTGGAACTTTCTAAGCTTCCTGGATCAGGAGGCTGGTTTCTTTTTCCAGGATAGGGAAATTTTCAGCTATTATTTCTTTGAATTAGCTCACCACCCTTTTCTCTTTGTGTTCTTCTTCTGGGACCCCTATAATACAAATATTGGTTCATTTAGTGGTGTTCTGTAAGTTTCTTAAGCTATCTTTACTCACTTTTACTCTTCTTTTTTCCCTTTTCGATACTTTGATTGATGAATTCCACTATGCTGACTGACTGTTACCTTCTTCCACTCATTCTAGTCTGCTACTGAATTCCCTATTGAATTTTTCAGTTTAGTTATTGTATTCTTCAGCTCTGTGATTTCCGTTTGGTATTTCCTTACATTTTCTATTCTTTGTTGTAATTTTCCTTTTGTTCATGCATTATTATCTTGACCATAGTGAGCATTTTTATGACTATTACTTTGACTCTTTATTAGGTGATCAGTTACCTCTGTTTCATTAAATGTCTTAGAATTTTATCTTGTTCTTTTATTTGCATCATATTTCTGTTTCTTCATTTACCTTGTGCTTCTGTGTGAGCTTCTCCATAATAGATACTACAGTCATCTTCTCTAGTCTAGATGAAGTTGTCTCGTGTAGGAGATGAACCTTATTGTTCAGCCCAGACTAAGCTCTTGGTCTCTGATTCATTCCCAGGAATTGTGTGTGTCAAGACCTTTATAATGTGGGCATTTTTGTTTGTCCAATGTGTAGGAATAACTCAGCTAGTTTCTAGATTTATTTCAGATAAACTTTCTTCCTGAGTAGCTGTAGATTCAGTATGTTCAGGGGAGGTGCTGAGTTCAGGAACCTCTTAGACACTATCTTCGACCAAAATCTGGCACATAATTTTTCCTCCATTGGGTCTTTAAAAATAGAGAGGCTGGGATATTATGAAAAATAATGAAAGACTTTCAGAGAATCAACCCCAATGTATTGTCTTCTTTATTTTACATCTTTGCTTCTTTGTAAGGTTTATAGAACTTTGTGTAGTAGGTTTAACAAATAGGTCTCCAAAATCAAATTCTTCTATATAATTTCAAAATGTTACTTAAAACTTATAGATACATAGAAAATAATAAGATGAGGTAAATAATGGATGGATGGATAGATAGATATATTGATAGGTCGATGACAGCAAGTAATGGATGCATGGATAAGTCAATGGATGGATGGGTGGATGGATAAAAAGAGAGAAAATACATAAAAGATAAAAATATGGTAACTAATGGATAGGTAGGTGATAGATAAAGTGTTTCTATCTTTAAAATAGTTAACGCTACACTAACACATCCATCAAAGTGATGCAAGTAAAAGCCTGAGGAAATAATTGTTGGCTACTTTGTAAGAACAATGTGTGCCACACAAATAGAGTGTATAAGGTAAGACAAATATAAATATAATTCAAATGTGGTACAAACATTTCATATGTGAGGAACCTAGTCCTGCAGGTGTTCAGAGGTAAACAAAAGTTCAAATAAATGTGCTGTGCTGGGGAACATCCCCTTAGTGTCCCACTGGGTTGCCTAGAGGCATAAAATATTCTAGTTCTTACCTTAACATGGAAAACAACATCTGCTGTGATTGCCCCTTAATGAACCAGCCCTTAAAAATTCAGCCCACTGCCTCAAAGTTGACTGGGAACTGAATAGAGAATACTCCCTCTAACTTTCTCTAAATTTAACAGCCACTAATTGCATTGCAAAGCCCTCTTCCTTTGCTGATTACCTTTAAGCGCTCCAGGAGATAAGGTGCTATTGAGATTTTTCACTTTAATTCATTTTTTTTTTCACAGCACTATTAATGCTGGTGTACAATGCAAGATTTACTCTACTAGCTATAGCCCAGTTTATGTTTCTTCTCATGTGTATACAGGAGCTGATCTTATTTTATGGAAGATGAAGATTAATCCTCAAGTGAAGATGCTTTATTTCTATTATTAATGAACAAATTGCTATTTTACAAGACTTGTTCATAAGAGATTAGCTCTTCCCTTCCGATTATTTAGAGGCTCTCTTCAGGCTTTCTTTGGGGATCTCATTACTTTCTACAGTGCTGCAAACAGAGATGAAAGCGTCCTAAAGGATGCTAACATTTACATGAAACCGATCCTGCTATTGTTCTTAGTAAGAGAACGGGGTAATTAACTAGGGGTATGTTATTTAGTGCCACATAAAAACCTAAAATATTTTCTCCATACATGGGTTATAGAATCTGATTGCATTATTAAACACTCATGGATAATTTGCTTTATTTATTGGACTTTTAGTATCTACTAGAACATAAGTAGTGAATGTTATAGAAAATTATTTTAATCTAATTTTTATTACTAATTCATGAATGGCTATGCACCATGATTCCACTTACCATCATCAGAAACCTTACCATCATCATTATAATAGCGCATTTACTCAACGACTAGTACCCCCTTAGCATTGTGCTGTGCTTTACACTACTTTCTTTAAAGCACTAAACCCCCCACCAGATAGTTAACACTGTTATCCGCATTCACAAATAAAGGAACTGAAATTCACAGAGTATGGAGGTGGTGAAGGCATAAAAGGAAGCCAGGTTTGTCTGACTGGAGTCCACCTTCAAGCAACATTCAAACTTATTTTGTTTTTAAATACATGAATGGAAACTCAGAAGTTACTTTGTTAAATACATTGAGAATAAAATCTGCCACTAAACCCTGCCACTAAACCATTCATTTTGATGTCACTTAGTCACAGTCCATTTGGAGGCAAATTTCATGGCAGCCAATTACTAGGCTGGTTGAGCAAACATACAATTTGATTAAGCAGTAAGTACATTCAGTGGCTTGCTTTTACTCAAATGTAGTAATCCTTAGCCTGTCTGTGATCGGTGACTTCAGAACTTCCTGTCTGGCTGTACAACCACTTCTCTGTCTACGCAGGGATTTTAGCCAGACTCTTTGTTCTCAGGTTGGATTTAGGAGAATAATAGAAATATCTATTTTATTGAGTGCTTATTATGTACTGTCTACTGTTCTAAATACTTTACATACATTTTCTTTTTTTTAATCTTTTCCCCCAATGATTTTTTTAAAATGTGACTTCTTTATTTCTGGCATTTTAATAAGACAAAATTATTAGGACTGACTTACGTATTTTCCCTATAGGCAAAATGTTTACCCTTTTTTATTGTTGTTCAAATACAGTTGTCTCCATTTTCCTACCGCCACTTTATCCTGCTGCATACACTCCCACCCCCCACCCTCAATCCTACCTCCTTTTGGCTTTGTCCACAGGTCCTTTATACATGTTCCTTGATGACCCTTCCCCTTCTTTACCCTATTACCTCCTACCTCCTCCCCTCTGGTTACTGTCAGTTTGTCCTTTATTTCAATGTACGTGGCTATATTTTGCTTGCTTGTTTGTTTTGTCGATTAGCTTCCACTTACAGATGAGATCATATGCTATTTTTCTTTTACTGCCTGGCTTATTTCACTTAGCATAATATTCTCTGGTTCAATCCATGCTGTCACAAAGGGTAGGAGCTCCTTCTTTCTTTCTGCTGCATAGTGTTCCATTGTGTAAACATGTACCACAGTTTTTGATCCACTCATTTATTTACTCATGGGCATTTGGTTTGCTTCTAGCACTTGGCTATTGTAAATTGTGCTGCTATGAACATTGGGGTGCATAGGTTCTTTTGAGTTGGTGTTTCAGGATTCTTAGGGTATAATCCTAGCAGTGGAGTTGCTGGGTCAAAAGGCAATTCCATTTTTAGTTTTTTGAGGAAATTTCATACTGTTTTTCTCAGTGGTTGCACCAGTCTCCCTTCCCACCAACAGTGCACTAGGGTTCCCCTTTCTCTACACACTCTCCAGCACCTGTTATTTGTTGATTTGGTTATGATGGCCATTCTGAGTGGTATGAAGTGGTATCTCACTGTGGTTTTAATTTGCATCTCTCTGATGGCTAGTGATGCTGAGCATCCTTTCATATGTCTCTGAGCCCTCTGTATATCCTCCTTGGAGAAGTGTCTATTCAGGTCCTTTGCCCATTTTTTAGTTAAAATGTTTGTCTTCCTGGAGTGGAGTCATGTGAGTTCTTTATATATTTTGGAGATCAAACCCTTGTCCAAGGTAGCATTGGCAAATATATTTTCCCATACGGTTCATTCCCTTTTCATTTTGTTGATGTTTTGTTTAGCTGTGCAGAAGCTTTTTATTTTGATGAAATTCCATTTGTTTATTCTTTCCTTTATATCCTTTGTTCTAGGGGACATATCGGTGAAAATATTGCTGCGTGGAATATCTGAGATTTTCCTGCCTGTCTTTCCCTCTAGGAATTTTATGGTGTCATGACTTATATTTAAGTCTTTTATCCATCTTGAGTTTATTGATTCAATTACTTTATGTGCTAATATTTCTAACTCCTTTTTATAAAAAAATATATTTTATTTATTCATATTTAGAGAGAAGGGAAAGGAGGGAGGAAGAGAGAGAGTGAAACATTGATGCCCAAGAGAAACATCAATCTGTTGCCTCTTGCATACCCCTAACTGGGGACCTGGCCTGCAACCGAGGCACATGTCTGACTGGGAGTCAAACCCGTGACCTTCTGGTTTGCTGGATGATGCCCAACCCACTGAACCATGCCAGTAAGGGCACTAACTCCTTTTGATAGAAAAGAAAACGGAGGCACAAAAAATGTTAAGTAACTTGTTCAAAATCACATTGTGAGTGACAGAACCAAGATTCTGAATTAGACGATTGTATTGGGCCATCAAGAACTGCTCAGCGGCCATTGTGTTATTGATAAGACCATCCTTCCAGTTGCCTAGGTCAGAACTGGTAGAGCCGTCTTTTTCTCTAACATCCACCCGTAGTCCAACAAAATTCATCGTCTCCAACATCGCAGACTCTGACCATTTTTACTCTGTCCACCGCCTTCACCCTGGGCTGAGTATCATCCTCTCAGCTGGACTTTCACCACAGCCCTTGTTTTTTCCTATCTGTTTAACCTTAACTTTGTCCATTCTTAAATCCTTGGCCAGACTGAATTTTTAAAAAATCTTCAGAATACTTTTGAAAGGTGAACTAACATCTATATGCTATTTCAATGCTGGTTGTATAACTTTCTAATATCCTATATACCCAGTGGAGAGAGAAGAACCCAGATGGCCCAATTACGATGTAAATTTCTTTTTATTTATTCTGTTGGACATTCCGATTTCACATTCAGAAGATGGTAGGGGTAATATTTTTGTTATACCCTTAGTTTTCTGTTAAGAAGAGTGAATCTTTAGAAACAAACAAAAAAAACGAGAATATAAACAAAAAACAGTAATAATTGTCAGTGATTTCATCTTATAGTTTATACAATTATATATAGTTTTTCTTTCCTTAAAGATATACACAGATAAGCCTTTTTATAAAGACATCATTTCTAACCAAAATCAAGTCATGCCAGGCCTCCGCCATCCTACTTTTGAATATCTCCGTCTTTTAGGTGACCTGCTCTCCCCTTTCCTTACTGTAGCTCCAGGCCAAAATTAACATCACATTCTTATGCTTTAGTGTTCAGAATATTAATCTTACAAAGAGCCATGCACTAAAGATCAGCAATTTATCTTGATGTTATATTCATGATATCAGATTGGAAACCAAATCACTTAGACCTTTAGTAGAAGTGTATACTGACCAACTAAAACTGACGTCTAGCAATAGCATGATGCAAGTTTCCAAAATACCACTGAATGTGATATTGCATACATATAAAATAGCTTCTTAAACAATGATCAAAATTTTTGTAAAAAATATTTAATTATTTAGAGGGAATAGGACATATATATTATACTATATTATTTACATAAATTTAAATATCATAGACACTAATCATTTGTCACATGTTAATCAAATACTATTATGTGGACTTTTTCAAGTTTTTATGATTTATTTGTTTAAGAGAAATTTTTAATTTTAATATCAAATGTATCATTTCTTTTATGATGTGGTGTTTTTTGTTTCTGCTTAAAATTTTTTCTACCCAGATATAATAAATATATTCACATACATTTTATTAAAATGTTTATAATTTTGCTTTTGATATTTCAATTTTTATCCATTAGGAAAAATTTATAAGTCAGTTTCCTTCCCATAATGGAAATTGCTGCAGTCCCATTTGTTATACTGTCATTCTTTTTCTATGCTTTCATATATACCTAGATCTATTTTTGAGTTCTCTATTCTTTATTAGTCATTTTTTCTATTTCTGTTCTAAAATATTTCTTGATGTCTCCTCCTGTTCAAAGTTATATTCCTCTTTTGTTTGTTCTTCCATATAAATTTTAAAGTCAGTTTCTGAGGTTCTACAATGAATTTACTCTAATTAGGTTAGTTTTACTCAAAACCCCAACCAACATGATATTCAATTGAATACATTTTTTTTTTCATTTTCTGAAAACCTATCTGCTGGGGTTCTCTTCCTTCAATCCCCATCTAAACCTCAACATTCTGTTGCTTCGCTGAGTTCCTCAAAATGGCATATACATTCCCGGTTCACTTGCCTTTCTTCTTGAATTACTAACCTGATTTCATTAAATAGTTCTTTTAAAAGTAAATATTTTTCTTGCATTTCTAAAAGTATCTATATAATCTCACCTACTTGCTTGATCATTTAATTTGACATAACTTTACTCATTCTGGATTGTATGCTTTTCAAAACTGTGATGTTACAATTCTTTCTCTTTATAAAAACTTTATAGTTCTCTTTAAAATCACTTAGGAATTTTTTAAACATATGTAGATCTGAAATGCTGTTTAGAAGTACTTGAAAATAATTGTCTTTGGCTCCCTCAGCTTCTATGTAGTCCGTGTGTAGAAATGTTTTTTGTGCATTATGAAGGTTACTCACTTTATAAAGGTGTTAAATCTGTAAACTCATTTTGTATTGCATTTTTGTTTGAAAAAATTCTTACATATGAAACTGTAGATAATGAATTAATGAAATAATGAGATGCTACATGATTGACATGTTACCATCTTGCCTAAATTTCTTACACAACATGTGTTAGTCTTTTAAGTGGCATTCTGCAGTGAATATTTTTCATATCAAAGATATTTTAATATATATACAAAATTTTGGCCATTTTTGAATATAGCAATTGTCAGTGAAAATCCATTTTCAAACAAAATTTTTTGGTGCATAGTGCATTCTGAAGAGATTTTATTTGCAATTAGATGTCAGTAGGAGGTGAAACATACCACAGATACAAAAAAATAAAAAGAACGAAAGCAAAATCATTACAGTTCCTCTCTGTCACAAGAATAAAAGAATAAAAGATAAGCATTCTAATTGTAACTTTGAATCAAAAGACTGTTGAAATACATTTGCAAGGATGAAAGGCAATTAAATGTTCCTGCTGAACCTGGTATTTGTATTACAGACCATTTCTTTAGTTTGGTTCATTAAAAAAACATCATTATAGGAGACAGAGATGATAAAATGATAAAATGCATTAAGTCATGCAGACAGTGCAAGACTGTTTTTCCTTTTATCATTTTTCCCAGTCTTCCTGAAAAGCTAGTTGTGAAGTTCTTAAGGAATGGAATAGTTATATCATTCATTGAAGAACTCTCCATAATTTGAGATTGTATGGGAGACCCTCTGTTGAGATGGGACAATATCTATCTAGTCAGAAGAATGCCAGAATTATTTCTTTTCCATTTTGTCTGTAATTTGTAGTTGCCTTCCCCCACCCCCTGTCATATGCAACAATCACATTAGGGTGACGAGGAATTATTTCCGTGCTGGGAATCGATGTATCTGTCATATAAAGGATTGTGACCTGTGTTTCTGTGAGGATGAAAATGAAATGAGCTCTGATGACTCTAGGAAGTCACTCTGAATTTTAATCTACTATTCTGAGTGCTGAAAAGATACAAATGCACATTGCTGAACTTTCTTTCAATGTTAGCTTGATTTAATTTTTCCACAGAATAGGTTAAGTCATTTCTTATAAAAAAAAATGCTCCTTGCTGGGAAAAGTTAACCTCATGGACAAGGTAAGGAATGAATGATTAAATGAGGGATCTCTGACTTTGCTTGGCTTGATGATATATCTTTAAACACTTCTGAAACATTTGCAAATTATCTCCCTTGTCTGCAGCTCACGTAGAGTTCGTGTGAAGCACATATGTTTTGAGGGACTCTGGACCACTGTAGGCAGATGGCCAGTAGGTAGTCACCCGTATTTTCACTAATTATCCTGCCATTTAACAAACCTTTATTTTACATTGACTTTGTGATCAATTTATGAGATTTATTTTAAAATTTTATGCAAGCTTAAATTTAAAACTAATTCTTAGTGCCATTAATAAGTATTCTTGAAAACTTATAACTAGTTTTCAAGTTCTTTTACTAATTGTTAAGCTATGAAAAATTATTTGTCCTCAAAGCAGTTGTATTTGAAGAAACAAGTCCTGTGCATCAGAAATAACAAACAAGCAAAGGCACTGTAAGACCACATAGCCCAAGCAATAACACCAATTAGTGTTATGTAGTTCAAGTAAACAAAATCATTTAAGAAAATTGGGATTAACACAATATCAGAAATTTAATTGGGCCTTAAAGGAAATTTGAAGGAAACATGCTATTTTATTTTTATAACAATAACAATAAATTTATGTATACTTTTAAAATGTACATATTTTGGTTTTGCTATTATATATATGTTTTCCTAAATATCATATAAGGTCTAGAAAGGGAAATAATGGTTAATAATACAATTGTTATTGTATTACTAACAGTGTATTATATTGTTAATAATAGTGACCTTTAAAGACTGAAACTATAGAGAAAATATTGACTTTTTAATTTTATTATAAATAACAATACAACTGTTTGATTTTATTCTGGAACATGCAATTGGATATTTGCAATTAAAAATGAAGAATAGAAATCTAAACACTCCAAAAGCAAGCACAGGAAGCACAAGCAAAAATGGACAAATGGAATCGCAGTAAACTAAAAACTGTCTGCACAACCAAGGAAGCAATCAGCAGAGTGAAGAGACAAACTAGGAAATGCAAAAACATTTTTAAATCATACATCTGGTAAGAAGTTCATATTCAAAACACATAAAAAGCTCAACAACAATAAAAATAAATAAATAAATTTTAAAAATGGGCCAAAGACTTTATAGTATTTCCCAAAGGAAGACTTACAAATGTCCAAAAGGCACATAAAAAGGGGCTACATACCACTAATCATCAGATTATGAAAATTAATACCCCAGAGAGAGATCATAAAACATCTGTTAGGATGTTTTTTTAATGAAAAAGATAAATGCTGGCAAGCAGTGGAGAAAGGGCAACCCTTGCACTCGAGTGGGAATGTAAAGTGGTGTAGCCATTGTGGAAAACAGGGCAAATGTTTCTCAAGAAGTTAAACATAGAACTATCATGTAATCCAGCAATTCTATTTCTGGATTTATATCCAAATGAAACAAAATCATTATCTCTAGATTTATTAAATTAGTTGACTATTTCAGTGAACCACCTCTAGATTCATTCTCTTTTTCTGGTTTGTTTTTTATTTTATTGTTTCTGCTTTTCCTTTATCATTTTCTCCTCTTTACTTCAGGCGTAACTGGACTTCTTTTGGTAGTTTATTAAGGTGGACGCCTGGGCGTTTAAAGCCTAAATTATTCAGGAAGGACCACCTAAACTATACACTACATTTTTTAAAATGTGCTTTTACTCATTTCGACATTTTCTAACTTCTTATGTTATTTCTTCTTTTACCACAGACTACTTAAAAAGATGATGTTCAATTTACAAATATTTGACCATTTTTCCTATTTTTTGTAGAATTGATTTCTAAAGTAGTTTTGTTGTGGATGCATTGTTATGCATATTATTTTAATATTTAAAATATGTTGATGTGTATTTCAATGCTCAGTACACGTTCCTTCTTTGTGAAAGTTCCATAAGAACCTGAGTTAACATATTTATGCTGCTGTTGGGGGTACCTGAGGTGGACCGTGCCCAGCAAACCCTTTGTTGTACAACTCTCTGAACTCCCTACCCGGATGGATTCAGTGGGAATGAAGTGCGTTTTCAGTCTGGCCTCTTTGCTGGAGTAGCAGCGGCATGTGGGTTCTTTACTCAGCCATTTTTCGGCTCTTTTTTTTTTTTTAAAGACTCTATGTGGTACCCATACCACAGTCCTGAGTCACTGTCTGCTTCTCTGTGCCTTCCCCCAACCCCCAAAAGCAAAGTATCTCTCATGGTCACAGCTGGTAGTAGCCTGCTGGCGTCTCTGACAGAGCAAGGTGTGGCAACCTGATCATTTTAGCAGATTGAG
The DNA here is from genome assembly GCF_022682495.2 of Desmodus rotundus. NCBI lineage: Eukaryota > Metazoa > Chordata > Mammalia > Chiroptera > Phyllostomidae > Desmodus > Desmodus rotundus. The sequence continues at coordinate 111,232,178 of NC_071390.1, forward strand.
TCCTGATTTGGAGCTCTGCACTGTGGTGCTACCATTATAGACATGCTGCTCCCTGTGTTTGTGTGTATTCTGGGCCTCCCAGACTCCATGTCTCTTCCCGTCTCTCCCTGTTAGGGTTGGGGATCCCTGTATGGGACGAGGGACCCCTGCTTTGCAACAGGAGGGAGCTGCAAGTCTACGATTTCTGTCTGATCTCTCCACTGCTGTAGGCCCCCCACACTAGGTAATTCCCTTTCAACTTATAACATCACCTTACCAGATGGAATGAAGGATCTTCTGTATTCTTTGGCTTCAAAACTTCATATCGGCTAAGATTCTGTTGATTGTTGGAGTTAATTGGTGGAAGATCAACCAAAAATCCAAGGTGGGGGCAAAAGCAAGTGGACTGGGCTTCCACCTACTCAACTGCTATCTCAGGGTCATTTAATATACATTTTTGATGGCTAATATAAAGCTCCCACTTCACACTGATTTTTGTTATTTTATTTGAGGTTTTTATAACTTGATGTCTAAATTCTTAAGGTTCATATCCATATGTACTTACTACATGTAATCCTTTCCTTTTGTGATTACAGAAATAGAAAGTTAAAATTTTACAATATTCAAGAAATGTATATCTTAGTCCAGTAATTTACACATCTTATAAAAAGATGATACGACTTTAAATTTTGTGGTTCTAATTTATTTTTATCATATGCTCACTTATTTACAGAACAGTTATTCTCTATACTTTACTTTTCCTTTTATAAAATGAGAACGATTATCATTTTCAGAAATGGACATTCTAAGGCAACATTATATTTTAAAAATTGCTTAGAGAACACTCGTCTCTTAAATGTGTATATAAACTGTTTGGGCAATGCCACGTACTGTATCTTCTTCTAGAAGATTGACGGTGCACATCGCCACGCTAACAGAACAGGGCGATCACTGTGAACAACTGTGGTGCACTGGAACGTGTCGCGTTTTTTAATGCAATTCATGCCTACTTTGTGCGAATGTGAAAATCATTGTTTTCAGGTAACATCCAAAATATTATGTTCTTCTGCATTGGACAGAATTGGGAAATTACCGTTCATAAGTGTTGTGGAATAGTTTGCTATCAAGCTTCCGTATCTGTGTAATATCAGTATATCACTCCGTTTTTTCTTCATGCTTATTTCTCTTTGGAGTTATCTTCTTATAGGGTTTTATTTCCATAATTTTTCTAAGTTCCCTTTGATATAAGTCTTTTAGAAATTTATAAGCTATTTTTCATAAATTAGTATTGAAATTCTATTTTTCATTTGGCCAGAAGTATGTATGCTACAACAGTATTTATACTTCTAAATTGTTCAGCTAGTTATCACAATGTCTCACTAGACATTCTAATTTCTGTTCTCATTGTTGATAATATCATCTGTTCAGAAACTGGAAACAGGAAAAATGAATTCACAGGCTATTAATACTCTACACAAAAAATAATCCTTTTCAAATAACATCTTAGTTTCAAAAAGCACTTATTGTACTAGTTAGTCACCATTATTAAATGCCAAATAATGATGACTGGTGACATTCCTTGCTTGGCAAATCATAATGAGAGAATGTAGAAAAAATATTTTCCCAGATGAGTGCATCTTCGTTCTCAACAGAAACCAAAGCAACCATGCCAAAAATACTGTGCCTGGCACCCAGTACAGTCGGAATACCCAACTCAAAGTTTTAAATGTTCTTCCTTCTAACACTGACAGTTCCTCTGTCAGACTTGTGTGAGAACATGGAGCCTTTCTACTTTGGTTATAACTAATTTTATTCTTTTGATGAAAAATTACAGAGATGGCAATGTATTGAACTTTTCAATTTGCAGATAGAGTAATTAATTTAAATTGTTTTAGAAAAATAATTTTTTCTAAACTGTTATCCTTTTTTAAACCATAACATCTCCTGTACAGAAAGCCTCTGTATCTCCCATGTGCCAGGCCACTGTTACGCAGCAGCGGTTTTGCTAGCTATGTATGGCGGTTAGATCGCACATTTTTCTGCCGGTTCAATTAAACAATAAATATTATTCATTTTTCTTTACTACCTTGAATCCATTATTGTCACTTTAACACTGAGTCAACCTTTTAGAAGTTTATCAGTCTCAAGAATTCATCTGTGCATAACTGAAACAAATTTTGTACCTATGCCATCGTCAAAAGAGGTTTATATGCAAAGTTGCAGTTTTCTTTTTTATTCTATATTAATCAGAAAACACAGATAACATTTTCTTTGACAGTTAAAGGTTGATACATTCATATGTTATAATTGACACCCACTGTGTTTTTATAACCCATGATGACTTCTATAAAATGCCAGACATTTTTGCCGATCCCAAGGATTGATAACAGTTAAATTTTAACTTAACATTTTTATATGAATTGTTGACATACTAATAAAATTGTTGAACAATTTGTTTTCACATTTTAGCCCTGATTTTGTTTAAAAGTAAAATGTACAATATGAAAAAGAGAATATTAATGCTAGTGCTTATGAAGAAAATGCAGTTTTTGTAAAGATCAAACTCATTGTATATAGTTAAAGGGTAAATTTTTATTCTTAATCTAAAGCTTATATAAGAAATGCAGACATATTTCTTCATTACCATAACTAAAATATACTTTACAATTTGATACTTTGTCTCCTGAAAATGTCTTATCACTTTTCTGTATATGCCTAACATATTACCTGTAATTGTTATATATTTAATTTTATATGTATATATAGGAAAGCTTTATACAGAAATAGATGTTAGCTGTAGCAAAATGTCTAAGAAAGTAAATCATCTTTGATACCTGTGAATATATGCATTTAGTTCTCATTGCCATTTTTGATGATGTCTTTTATTTCATTTTTGGAAGAAATATATATATTTGTATCAAATATTTTTATCATAACTTTTCTGAGATTGTTTTCACTTAACTTTCTTAATTATAATACTTCTATTTACATTGAAATAAGTTCTAATAATATTGCAATAGCAGATACTGGTTTTTCCCCATTATTCTTATTAATATTATAGTTAAGCCATGTACCATACTTGTGCAAGTTAGAAATGGCCCTCCTCACTCTAGGCAGATAAAACAACATGCCAAAGCCTACAGTTTGGTGAGTGGGCAGTGGTTTGAATTTGAACTTGGTCTTTCCTCTTTATTTATTCCAGTGCCTTTATCCCAAGAAGTGCTTGTCCATTGTTCCTGTATGGTCCTATTCACTGCGTAGTTCATTTTTTATTGTATTTTTTCCCATCACCATTTATCCCCCCTATATCCTCTTCCACCTTCACCCAGTCCCCTCCCCTCTGCAATTACCAATTGTTGTCCATGCCCATGATTTCTTTTTCTTTTTTGCTAGATCCTTCTACCCTCAACCCCACCCCCACTCCAGAGCTATCAGCCTGCTCTCTGAGTCTGTCTCCATTTTCCTTGTTAGTTCAGTTTGTCCATTAGATTCCACATATGAATGAAATCATATGGTATTTGTCTTTCTCTGACTGGCTTATTTCCCTTAGCATAATGTTCTCCAGGTCCATCCATGCTGTCACAAAGGGACAAATTCTCTTCTTTTTTCACAGTCGAGTAGTATTCCACTGTGTAAATATGCCATCGCTGTTTTATCTACTCATCTACTGAGAGACAGTACATATATTCTTTCAAATTCACATTTTGGGTTCTTCAGATAAATTTCCAGAAGTGGAATTGCTAGGTCATAAGGGAGTTCCATTTTTAATTTTTTTGAGGTAACTCCATACTGCTTTCCACATGGCTGTACCAATCTACATTCCTACCAACAGTGCAAAACAGGTCCTGTTTCTCCACATCCTCACCAGCCCTTGTTGTTGGTTGATTTATTGATGATAGCCATTCTGGTAGATGTGAGGTGATATGTCATTTTGTTATCACTAATCATCAAGGAAATGCAAATTAAGGCAATATTCACTTTGAAGAAGCTTTCAGCCACCATGGAGTATGACGGAAAGTCTTTGGAGAGGTTTGCACAACAGAGGGCTGGGATATAGCAAATGTTTTTCAAAGATCCCCCTGGCCATGTTGTGAACAGAATGGGAGTGGGCGTGAGTTGAACAATAGGAGTAGAGGCAGGAATACCACTCAGGAAGTTATTACAGTAGACTTTCAGTACACTATTGCCCACATTTTATATTTTTTATTGTTTTATTTTTGTGACAATGATCTGTTTTTTAGAATGCCCTTGTCCTTAAAGGATTCTTTCATTGATTCAACATTTGGCATATGCAACATTGGGCATATGCTCGGTGTTAGGCACTGTGCTAGGTGTTGGTGATCCAGAGAAGAGTTACCGCTGCTGCCATCATACTATGATAAACAACTGCTAAAACTCTGGCAACTGAATGGAAGTCCTGAGGCAACACACTCCACAACAATAGTTTGATGGCATGTATTTCTTTTTGTGATGCCACAGAGAATATAATGTATACTTAATAAATAGAAGAGATCATCAAACATGAACATAAATGGAACTATAAAAGCATATATTCTGTGTATAGAAACAAATAACAAGGCTCTGGATCCGTATGTAACAAATATAAGTTATTTTCAAATTCTGTAAGTGTGTCAAGTGATAACATTACAAATTGCAAAAGACCAATTCATAGGTTCAGCCCTTAAAGAATATTTACTAAGGTAGACAATAGTTATGCAAAAATTCAACAAAAATGTATTTTATACTATTTGGCTCTAAAGAGTTACAAATGATATGATTGCAATAGTTACTACAACAGAGAGACCATCTTAGGAAATCTTTTAAATATGGATTTTTAAAAATTTAAACTTCATCTTCATTGTAATTATAATTCTTACCAATAGAAAGCCCTTTCTCTAAACTTTTACCTTTTCTCTGATTTTTTAAAAAAATTATTTAACCATTTAGTCAGCAAATATTCTCTGAGAACATTTTCTGCTCATAGGACTATGCAGTGAGACAGTACAGGTCTTAGTCTTTGTGAAGCTTAACAATCTGATTAGTGCGGCTAAGAACAATTAAAATGGCCATAGACAGAAATACACATTGGGGAAGCACCTAACCCAGACTTTCTAGAAAGAGCAATGTGACCTGATGGAAGAGGTGGGGTTAACAAAGTAAAAGGACTTGAGCAGAGGCAGGGAGGGTAGAGGAGAAGGCTTTCGGGCAAAGAGAACAGCATAGGCCAAACTAAAAAGAATACATGAAAGTGTTTGAACAGAATTGGAAAAAGGTAATTTTGGCTTTGGGGAAAGGTGAGGGGTTCTGGAGAGCAAAAGGCATGCTGGTTTAAGATGAGACTGAAGAGGTCAATGGCAGTGGGGTGGGGATTACACAGAATCCCAAAGTCCTAAAAAGGAGTTTAAAGATTTTCTTTAATACGTTTGGGGAGTTACGGACATTTGTACCAGAATGATGGCATGCGTGATTTATGTGCATGACCAGCGTCACAAGGGCATAGAATGGAGTGGGACAGTAGGACTCAAGAAGCAAATGAGTGGATCAAAAAACCATGGTACATTTACACAATGGAATTCTATGCAGCAGAGAGAAAGAAGGAGCTTATACCCTTTGCAACAGCATGGATGAAACTGGAGAGCATTATGCTAAGTGAAATAAGCCAGGCAGTGAGGGACAAATACCATATGATCTCACCTTTAACTGGAACATAATAAATAGAAGAAAAAAGCAAACAAAATATAACCAGAGACATTGAAGTTAAGAACAATCTAACAATAGCCAGAGGGGAGTGGGGAGGGGACAGTGGGAAGAGGGGTTTACAGGAGCTACTATAAAGGACACATGGACAAAATCAAGGGGGAGGGTGGAGGCGGGGGAGGGAGGTGGGTTTGGCTGGGGTGGGGTGGAGGGATGGGGAGAAAATGCAGACAACTGTAATTGAATAACAATAAAAAAATAAAATAAAAGAATAAAGGCAAACTCACAGGTTACAATGATCCGTTCTTTTCAATGACTGTTTACTGCAAGATGTTCGTTTTGTCTTAAGCCTGCAGCACCTTTATTACTCATGTTGTTGACTTTTTCATTAGATTTTTTTAAATGTACATTTTCTCATGGTTATAAAAATTAATCCCGGAGACTAACCAGAATCACATGGCCCTATAATAAAATGAAACAAAAAGTGTTTTGCACTTTTAGACTGAGTTTTTATTGATAATGCAGTTTGTTTTAAGTGGGAAACATAAAAAATGAAAGTTTTAAATTAGGGGTTGTACAAAGGGTAGCTAAGAGAAAGAGAAGTCAAATACTTCTGGTTCAAAAATAGGACTAGAATGAGGCCAGCAACCTGAGGGATGTGACATAAGGCTGATTATAAGAATATTGTAAAGATGTTTTTATTAGTTAAAATACTGAAGGAATTAGGAGAAAATACTTTATAGATTCTAGCATGACTTAAAATACTGAAAAGCGGGTTAAACCCAACAAATTACAATTAAAACTAAATTGAAAGGCAATGACCAGTGTGCTTCCAATTGGTACAAACTCCTTATGCAATGGTACACATATCCATGATAAATCCCACAATCCCTGAGAGGCATTCTTTCTAAATCAGACAGCCGATTAAAGGGGAAACATATTTTATGAGTCTGAATTCAAGCAGAAGTTAAAAGTCATTTTTAGTTTCATTATGAATTTAATGATTATCTAGATTTGATCTTTAAAGATGCTTGATACTATCAGAGTACATAAGGAAAAAAATATTCTGGAAGTTCATAGGGGCACTGACCCCAGGATTATAATTCAAGAGCAATTTTTATTATAATTCCAGGGCAAACATACTTTCTGTGTTATCTTGAGTAGGGCACTATAACCATCACCTGTGGTAGGTAATGTGAAAAATAGAAAATGCAATTAATGAACGTGATCATCTAAAGGGACTTCCCAGCAGAATGTTGAAATGGCTTCCTGGATTCTGTTCACTGTCAATGATGAACTAAAGAAAAAAATGGTTTATTGTTCTAATAGAATTTGGAAGATACATACAGGGCCATGACTGTCTATGCAGCCAGAAAACTAAACTTAAAGTAAGAAAGGGTTTTAGGGCCAAGGTTACAATGTAGCCATGGGAGCCATTGTAAAAGCATTACATGTAGGAATACAATAAAATTAGAGGAATTAAAATTAGAGAAATTAAGTAAAATATTAATGAAAAGGGTGTTTATTAATTTCATTAATTTTTATTATTTTATACTTTTTTAATTTAACAAATTCATTATTTTTATTTTATCTTAAAAGGGTATTTAATAATAAAGAGCAACTAGCAGTTTTAATGCTTATAGTCTATCCAATGCCATTTTAACTATTTTAAATTTATTAACCTCTCTAATCCTCAAAACCACCCTATAAAAAGAAGAATTATAATTAACTTTCTTTTGAAGATAGGTAAGCACAGAGGTTAAATAACTCCTGCAAGATACAATCATTTTCTCAAATTGAAAGTTATTTAAAGAGGACTGTGAGAAATCTATTGCAAACCATAAAAACAGAAAATTCTAGGACTATGAAATATAAGTTAGGATAGCAAGTTGAGATTTCAAAGTTTATTGGGAAAGAGACAGACAGATGGTGGCATGTAGGACATGATGATCAAAGTTATTTGGCTTTCTTTCTCCACAGGAAAGTATAAACTAAGATATTCAAGGGCCAACGCATCCACTTCTGGCAGAATAGCCTGCAGTTTACCTATCTAGCCTGTTTAGATACCAAAACCCAGTGGAGAAAGTTTCTCTTACCTGAAGCAGTAAGATTGAATAAAGTGACTTTGTTAGAATTTAAAGTAGAAGGGTGAGAGGGAACCAGCTTATTACCAGCAACCCCCAATAATAGACATAACCAGAAGCAGGTATATCAGACGCTAAAATAGTAGGCAAATGTCAAAAGTCTGGGTGGTCCGAACAAATCATCAGGGATGAGCAATTTGGTAGAAACCTGGGCACCTTTCAGGGAGAAGTACTGGTGCCAGCAGTAAGCTTCTTAGGACTTTGGGTGGTAAAATGGAGAGAGGCACACAGATAATAATTTTCATATAAAATAGACACCTCAGCTTGGTAATTTTCATCATTCAGAGGGTATTTATTGAACATATATTTATGCTATGTTATATAAGGGCAGGGCCCATAACTTAGTCTTGATTTTTCTGCCATATGCCTAGCACTGTGTATGAACTAGGCACTAAACAGCCATGTGCTAATTTACAGAATGAACTTAATATTAAGAGGTAGAGGCTCATGGGCATAAGCAGACGTCCATAAACCAGAGATAGCATGAGATATATTGAAAATGCCAAAAGCTCAGAAATAGAAAGAAATCATTTACACCTGGAGTAATAAATACAATCTTCATGACACAGGTGCAATTTGAGTTCTGCCTTGTCCAGGTCCATTCATCATTTGTTTCTAAAGGCATTTATGTTTTGACATGGTATTTCTCTTTTCATTTTTTCATTTTTTAAAAATGTTATTGTTGTTCAAGTACAGTTGTCTGCTTCCCCCCCCCAGCTCTACCCTCCACCCTAGCCATCCCCACCCCCCTCCCCTGACTCTACCCCCACTTGGTTTTGTCCATGTGTCCTTTATAGTTGTTCCTGAAAACCCTTCCCCCTTCCCCCCCCAATTATTCCCTTCCACTTCCCTCTGGTTACTAACAGATTGTTCTTAATTTCAATGTCTCTGGTTATATTTTGCTCGCTTATTTCTTTTGTTGATTGGGTTCCACTTAAAGGTAAGATCATATGGTATTTGTCTTTTACCACCTGGCTCATTTCACTTAGCATAATGCTCTCCAGTTCTATCCATGCTGTCATGAAAGGTAGGAGCTCCTTCTTTCTTTCTGTTCTGTAGTATTCTATCTTGTAAATGTACCATTGTTTTTTGATCCATTCATTTACTGATGGGCACTTAGGTTGCTTCTAGGACTTGGCTATTGTAAATTGTGCTGCTTTGAATATTGGGGTGCATAGGTTCATTTGAATTGATGTTTCATTATTCTCACAATATAATCCCAGCAATGGAATTTCTGGGTCAAAAGGCAGTTCCATTTTTAGTTTTCTGAGGAAACTCCATACTGTTTTCCACAGTGGCTTCACCAGTCTGCATTCCCACCAACAGTGCACTAGGGTTCCCTTTTCTCCACATCCTCTCCAACACTTGTTTCAAAAATTTATATGGAACCATAAAAAACCCTGAATAGTCATAGCAATTTTGAGAAAGAAGAACAAAGTAAGAGGGATCACAATACCTGATATCAAACTGTATTACAAGGCCACTGTAATTAAAAGAGCTTGGTACTGGCATAAGAACAGACACACAGACCAATGGAACAGAGTAGAGAGCCCAGAAATAAACCCACTTCTCTGTGGTCTCTCTTCAGCAAAGAGGTCAGCAGCATAAAATGGAGTAAAAATGCCCTCTTCAACAAATGGTGTTTGTTGGGAGATCTGGACAGCTACATGCAAAAAATGAAACTTAGTCACTCATTTACACCATACACAAACAAATTCAAGATGGATAAAAGACTTAAATGTAAGTTGTGACACCATAAACGTCCTAGAGGAGAACATAGGCCATAAAATCTCAAATATTTCATGCAGCAATATTTTCATCACTATGTCCCCTAGAGCAAGGGACATAAAGGAAAGAGTAAACAAATGGGATCTCGTCAAAATAAAAAGCTTCTGCATGGCTAAAGAAAACAGCATCTAATGGTTTGAATTTAGATAATCTAGAAAATGCACCTTGCACTCCTCTCTCCACAGCCCCAGTTCCAGGCTTCATATTTGGACTACATAATTGAGGCCCTCATGCCCTGATCAATCTGGTATAAATATTACCCATCAGTGTAAGAACCAAAAATCTCTTTTTTTTCTTTCTGTAAAAAAGTAGTATTACCATCTTCAAATGACAGTGTTCGTAGTAACTAGAGGACCGGTTTGAAGGTATGAGCGTGAGAATGCAAGTTAGGAGGAGTAGAAATAAAGTGAAATCCCTGACCTGAGCAAAGGGTAACGTGGATGAGAAAAGAAAGAGGTTAGTTCCGGGAGCTATGCCAGTCAGAGTACTGAGGAGCTTAAAGGAACAGAAAACCCCCACACACGCAACACCAACAGTGTGGCTGGGCTCCCTGCCTCTCTTAGTTTGGCAATGTCATCAAAGCCTTGGTAGAAGAAACACATCAAGTGAGGAGTCTGAGGCAATTTTTTTGTGAAAGAAGAAATTTTAAAAAAGAAAAATAAAAGGTTCTCTTCTACTCCTGCCAACTCTTTGGCAAATTCTATGTTGCTCACTAGCAGTTTGAGATCCATAGAACCGTTTTGGTACCATGCATACTGGTACTGAAGTCTGCTTCAGTGGTGGCCCTGGATGGAAACAGATCACAGTCAAGGACAGGACAGGATAGGAGCGAAGACAGAGGAGAGGAACCACTGCGGTCCTGTCACTTGGGGATTGAGAAGCAAGTGGATTTACCCCTCTGTATCTTGGTCTGGGTCTTCTTTCCCACAGCGTGAGGGTGATTCCAGTGTGATCTCAGAGTTGTAAGAACCAAATATCAACACACACAGTCAACTGACACATACTGAGCCAGGAATAAGTGTTTATCTGTTTTCAGTTTTGCTCGTTTTTGTTATGTAGGATTATTTGGTTTTGGTCATTTATCTCTTCCAGTATATCTGTTCTCTTTTTAAGAACTTTTATTTTTGGGGAGTAATCTGACAGACTGATACATAAAATACAGAGCTTTAAAACATACAAATGCTGTATTTAACTAATGGACCCAAATCTCTGTTTACCATTTATGTCACATAGAAACCTGATAGAGTCATAAGTTCATTTGTTTATTCAATGAGCCTGCTTTCTGTGCCTAATATCTAGATACTTCACTAACCATTATAATATCATTAAACCAGATTATGTCTCTTGAAAATTGCTCAGATAATTGTATTACATGAAAATATAAGTGAAATCTTAACTAGAAGTACCTGTTTTACTAAGTTTGGAAACTTAATTTAGTAAAACCAATAATGAGAAGCTCATTTTGTTAAAAAAAAAAAAGGGGGGGATGTGCTCATGAGTAACTTATCATGTTTACATGAAACCTAATTTAATCTAATTCTCACAAGGAAAAATATCATCACATTTATAAACATGTGAGAAAATTGACTTTCCTGATTTTAGAATTAAGCATCCAAGCTTCACGTACATATCAACCTTAGAGGCAGATATTTGCACATCACTTGATTCCTGTTTTTGGTTCTTTCTTGCTGCTCCGGTCCATTATTAACCCAGTTCCTAATCTTTTGTCTTTAGCTTCTATACTCAGAATTTCTTCCTGTAAACCTGAAAACAGACTAGTCTCTCTACTCTGGTCCTTACCCTCTTTGCATCTGCCTCTTCTTCAAGAAGTCTCATCCCTTAACTTCAATGTCTCTGGTTATATTTTGTTTGCTTTTTTCTTCTGTTGATTATGTTCCAGTTAAAGGTGAGATCATATGGTATTTGTCCCTCACCATCTGGCTTATTTCACTTAGCATGCAATAGCCGGGGAGGAGTGGGGAGGGGACAGTGAGGAGAGGGGATTACAGGAACTACCATAAAGGACACATGGACAAAATCAAGGGGGAGGGGGGCAGTGGGGGAGGGAGGTGGGTTCAGCTGGGGTGGGGTAGAGGGATGGGGAGAAAAGGCATACAACTATAATTGAATAACAATAAAAAATTTTTTAAAACTAGATAATTTAAAGAAATAACAAAAAAAGAAGTAAAATATATTTTTTTTAAAAAAGAAGTCTCATCTCCCAATCCTCTTTTGGGTATCAGTCCATGTAAATGATCTTGTGGCTCTGTCTCCCTAGATTTCATTCAAGAAATCACAGAAAATATTTCAAAAATTATTTATGAAATATGCATTATAAAGTAATCTGTACTGATATTTTTAAGACAGTCAAAATGATCAAATTGTTTTTGTCATTATATAATCAATTTCAAATGCTAAAAGATATCTAAATATGTGAATCATGGGGCCTGTTTATTTCACACAGTGACGTATAAATTACCTGATGGTAAATTGCCAGTGTATGAAACTGAATAATCAAATAAATGTAGATAAATCATCTTAGTCCCGTAAGCACATCTATAAAGGATGATTTGTGAGGTTGAAAATTTTGCAAGTCTTATTTTTATTGAATGTTCAAACCAAAGGGAAAACTAAATAAACAATACAACAAAGCAAAAAATCTCAGCAGCATATGATTATATAACCTTGGTGAAAGAAATATATTAAAAATTTCAGAAGCATTTATATTATCACAATGAATTTGATAGAATTTGGTTGGTCTCATATTCCTGCATTCCTTTAAACTTGGCAAATGACACTAAAATCCTCCTTCTACATTATTTTCCAGCTGTATTGAGATATCATCAACATATAACAAAATTTTAAGCTATACAATGCAATGATTTGATACACACATACATTGTGAAGTTACAGCACAAACTTCCCCTCAAATGATTACCATTTCTTTGTTTTTTTGTTGTTATGGGGAGAACATTCAAGATCTACTCTACTAGCAATTTTCAAGTATACGGCACAGTGTTGTTAACTACAGTCACTCTGCCATACACTAGAGCCCCAGACCTACTCCTCTTATCACTGGAAGATTGTACCATATGAACAGCATCCCCTCATAAAATATTAGTTAACCCTACATTTCAGGGTTTATTTCGGGGCTCTCAATTCTGTTCCATTAAACTATGTGCCTGTTTTTAATGTCAGTGTCACACTGTTTTGATTACTATAGCTTAATAATACAGTTTGAACTCAGGAGGTGTGATGGCTCCAGCCTTGTTCTTTCTCCAGATTGCTCTGGCTATTCATGGTCACTTGTGATTCCATGTGAATTTTAGGATTGTTTGTTCTATTTTGGAAAAAAAAATGCCATTGAAATTTTATATGGGATTGCACTAAATCTATAAATGATTTTGGGCAGGATGGACATTTCAACAATATTAACCCTTCTGATGCATGGATATGGCATAGTTTTCCATTTGTTTGTGTTGTATTTCATCAGTGTGCTATAATTTTTGGTCTATAGATTTTTCACTTCCTTTAATTTATTCTTAAGCATCTTACTGTTTTCAGACCTATTGTATAATGGGGCTGCTCTTTACATTTCTTTTTCGGATACCTTCTTGTTAGTATATACAAATTCACCTGATTTTTGTATGTTTATTTTTTTTTATCCTGCAAAGTAACTGAATTTGTTTATTAGTTGTAACAGCTTTGTAGGTGGAATTTTTAGTCCACTTACATGTGTGCAAACAGAGATCATTTACTTCTTCCTTTCCAGTTTGGTTGATGTTTATTTCCTTTTATCACCTAATTGCTCTAACTAAGACTTCCGGTACTGTGTTGAAGAAGAGCAGAGTGAATAGACACCTTTGCTTTGTTCTTGATCTTAGAGAGAAAGTTTTCAACCTTTCGCTATTGAATATATTGTTAGCTGTAGCTTGCTATGGCCTTTATTATGTTGATGTTTGTTCCTTTCATGCTGTCTTTGCTGAGAGTTTTATCATGAAAGGACACTGACTTCTGTCACATGCTTTCTGCATGTATTGCAATGAGCATTTGATTTTTATCTGTTGTTCTATTAATGTAATGTATTACATTGATTGATTTGCACATATTACACCATCTAAGCATCCCAAAGACAAATTCCACTTAACCATGGCATACAGTCCTTTAAAAATACTGTTGAATTTTATTTGCTAGTATTTTTTGAGAATATTCGCACCTTTTTCAGTAACTGGCTTACCATCCTAATAGTAATGGCACTTCTAGGAATGGCACTCAGTCTTTTTCTTGTTCTTTTCTCCTTCACCTGTGGAACCTGACATCCCAGCCATAAAACCCATACTCATGCTATGGTTTCTTAGCTTGTTGATTGATGCAAACCAGCAGCCTGTTTTTCAAACCTGCAGATGGTGCCTGAAATGAGTATTAAAGGAGGACCAATACTCAGGCTCTAATGCAGGAAGCTCACCTGGATCTCATCGTCTGGTACTTTCATATGTGTACATAAAGGCCTTCCTTCTGTCTGAACTTTGCTATTTCCCTGTTTCTGAAACCACTGCTTCAGATTCACAGTGAGATTATATATTTTTTGTCTCTTATTATCCACATTCGGAAAGTCATATTGGAACTCTTTATGTGCTAGACACTCTGTTAGACACAGGGGATACAACAGTAAATGGGACATGATCATGACTTTCAAGACACTTTGTTTAATGGAAAAGACAGATAAGTAGGCATAGCAAGACCAGTGAGTGCCATAATAGCAGTGCTTATAAGAGTTAAGGCCCTGACCTTTGCCAGAGGTTACTGGAATATTTCAAATGTGAATGTGAGGGAGTTCAAGGGGACAGTTCATTGCAGAAACCAAGTATGAAAAATCAGTTAACTTGGCCAAGGTGGGTAAGTGCTGATGCTCATCAGTCAACCAATAAAGAAAGAGGCTTTGCCTCATAGTCTTCTTATATACCTCTTACCTGATAGCATCAGATGGTAGACACCTCTTGCCTGAGAGTGTCCTCAAGGCATGACCACTATCTTTATTCCTACTCTGCTTGACTTGATACTGATTGCCTTCCCTTTGTGTCAAAAGCTCTAACCTGTGCAGTAGTGGTATTGAAATTATGCTTCAGAGAACATTAGTGTTGAAGTGAGGCAGACATGGACTTAAATTCTGTCTCTGCTCTTTACTAAGTTTGAATAATTCCCCAACCTTTTAAACTCCAGTTTCCCCACATATCAAATAAAGCTAATAATCATGCTTATGTGAGATAAGACATCTAGAGTGTGTAGTGTGTTGCTGATACATAAAGGATACATAATAATTATTAGCTTCTATTTCAAATTAGGGTTGTTGAACAGATGTGCAACCAATTCTTAGAAGTGCTCTTCAGACCAAAATCCCTCCCCGACTTGGAGACAATAGAGCATCCTTTGACATTAATAGGGGTTTAGGACAATCTAAAAGGCACGATCTGCAATTTCTCACACTTAACATGTTTTATGCCACTGTGGCTTCGCATCTGCACTAGCATCAGAGAACTAGTGTTACTAATGCTTTAAGGTTCAGTTTAAACATCAAGTCCTCTGAGGTGCTTTCCCAAATCTGCACTTTTCTCTCCAAGTGACATTACTTGTCTCTTTCCCTGTATTTCACTAAATAGGTGGTTCTCAAAATATGATCCATCTGTATTTTACACCTTATATCATATCATTTTTACACACGTAAAACTACATTCCAGTTACTTTTATATGTCTACATATGGAACCTGAATTTTATTTTCATGCCCATATTTGCAATATCTAACTGCATGGGTAGTAACAGCTTAAGTGTTTGAGTAGGTGAATGGGCAAATGGCAAGACAAATAAAGGAGCGATTAAATGAGTAGGAAAAAGTAATTTTCTGCGTGTGCATAGCTCTAACAATGGTTAGGAAGATGATTTAGGCATAGTCCCCTATGTAATGTAACAAATAAAACAAATAATTGATAGATTTTGCATAAACCAAAAGCAATACCTATTAAGAACTCCTAAATCTTGAATTTATAAACTTTATATACTGATGTAGTTCCCAGTGTAAGTGGATTTCTCATACTAAACTGAAGAGTAAGAGAAAGACATGTATTAACTATCATCACTATCAATCCTTCCTATGGCCTGAAGAACGACAGTCAGCATATTATTATAGTGGACCTGACGACTGATCTCGACACCTACATGCCAGAATGTCGTTTATTGCTAGAGTTTTCTTTTGTTAACATTCTGTAATTAGGTCTTAATGACTTATTATTAAGCTAAAGTCATATCACCTATTACATATTGAGATGTTTTATTGGATAATGATATTTAATGAAATAGTTAAAAATGCTGCCTGGATACTTTTTTCTGCATGCCTCCTAGTGAAAGTCTTTATATGCATTCTTTCTGTAAATCTTAGGGATTTAAGTGAAATATACCGGCTTGTTGAAAACTGACACCCTATTAATTAAATAAAAAGCAGACACAATTTGAATTTGGCTTAATAAGCAAACCAAAGTAAAGAAGCTGTGTCCCATTAGCTTCTGATTTTCTGCAAAATGGAGAGGGAATCAGATACACAAACACAGTGTCTAAAATGCGAAGCTTGTGGTTCTGTTGCTATAGCTGCCAAAGGTCTTTTTGATGCTCTCCTGGGTTGGCAAGTACACAGACAGTTTGGAATCATTACACTAAACACTCTTATTCACTAAAATAGCACTCATATTCGACTACAAGCCTTCCGTTCCTCTACAGAGTTAAAATATGGGTGCAAAGGAAAAAGAAACAAAATCAAATTACCTTTTGAACATTAGATCCATTTTCTATTAGCCCAGGGGAAATCCTGCAGTTTAAGGACAAATGTGAGGGTACAAACATTCCAAATCACCTGTATGCTCCCTCTAGAAAGCTTATGTGGGACCTCTGAATAAAAGTAAACCTACTTGGGGGCCATTTTGGAAGTGGAGATGACAGTGATGCACAGAATAGGGAAACTGTCTTAAACCCTTTCCTTCAAGAAATCTGTGTAGTTGTGTATGGCCACGTCAATGAAGCTCCTGCTAAGTTAGCAGCAGCTTAAATGAGAATATATCCAAGAGGAAAAAATCATTGTTAGAGAAAAGACATCAACTTTCCACTGCTTACAAATAAATGCAAAGGTTAAATGTTATTTTTCCAGGAATCTCAATAGCACCATAGAAAGTCGTTTAATTGGCTCTGCATTTTCTGAAGAATCATATCAAGACTGTAGAGAAGTTACACTGATCCCAAGAATAATTGAGAGGGAATATATTGTCTTCTTTTGGAATGGGCACCACAACACTACCTCCAACCTGACACTGTTTTTTTCTCTGCCATGAGACAGAGACTGGACTAGAAAGAGGCAGGGCCAAGTGGCTCAGATTCCTTTTCCTTTCACTTTGTCTCTGTGGGGTAAGTGGAGGTAGTCTGGCTTCCTCACCCAGGTGTCTGGGTAGCTAAGGGAAGCAGTGTTCCCATAGCCTTGGGGGGGGGGGCTGATAGGTAGTGTTCTCACAGCCTTGAGAGTGGGTCCGATAGACAGTCCCCATAACATGCAGTGGGCTGGCATGTGCAGAATCATGCTGTGTTATATAATTTTGGGGCTGGAAGCCAGCTTTGTTTTTCTGTAGTACTTAAGCAGGTAGGGGCTTCTCGCTAGAGAGATGCACAGCTTGCATCATGAGCAGCTCGCCCACCCATGAGTAAAGGCATGGCAAGCATCCCCACAGCTCTGCGCATTTTCTTCTGTCTGCTCAAATCCTGTGATCCTATCAGGTCTTGAATGATTGCAACACAGTCTCTGTTTACAATCAGCAATGCCACACTGAACCTGGGAACAGCTTTCTTTAAGTTTCAGGCTCAAGTATAGACAATTTCTTAGTATAGGTGATCTCTATACATATTTGTGAAATGAATGACATTGTGAATTGTAAATGACAGTATTCATTTTCAGGTCAACACTCACGTGACAGTTCCCCTGCTGCCATATAGTTGGTTTCATCCTATCATCATCATAATATCCATGGGACAAAAATGACACCCACATGCAAACAGTAGGCTCTATCAACACATTCATCATGCTTGTTTGCAGAGATAGTAGCCACTGTGTGCAACCCTAATAAAGGGAGCTGCCTTCATCTTGATCTTGTTGTCATTCCAGAACTGCAAATAAATTGATAAGGAATGGTATATTTATTTTTTTAATTATAGCATAATCGCATGATTACAGTGAACTCTATTTGTCCAGAGATGTTTTGATGGCATTTGAGAACAGACTGATGGTTACCAGAGGGGAGCAGGCATTCAGACACTTGGTGAAAAGGTGAAGGATTGAGAAGTACAAGTTGGTAGTTACAAAATAGCGATGGGGATGTATTTCCAGTGTAAGGAAAATAGTCAATAATATTGTAATTGTGTATGATGCAAGATGGGTACTGGAAATATTGGGGGGACACTAAAGCATGTGGTTGTCTAACCACTCTGCTGTACACCTGAAGCTAATACAAAATCATGTTGAATGCAAACTGTGTAAAATTTTTAAAAATTGAAAAATATAACTCTAACACAAAGTTCAAAAGCTTTAAGCCAACTCTTTTTCTAAAGAAAGATAACCATAACAGGGAGAACAAGAGAAAAAGAAAAGGAAAATATTAACTAAGGTAAACAATATACTGACTGGTGTTTTCCATAGGAATCGAGTAGGCTACAGTGGTACTCTTTCTCAATAGAGAGATTATATAATGCTGAGAAAATTACCTCTTTATAATTCTCTTTCTTTCATCTCTCACTTTTTCTACTTTTAATCTAGAAGGAAGTATTTATGTAAAAATTTGCACAAGCCATAGCAGTGATTAGTCAATATAGACACACATACACTATGTATACCTCTAGCTTATTTTCTTCTTTGCAAGATTTTTAAATAAATCTAGTGCATCTTGTACATTAAAAGACTCTAGATTAAATGGATACAATATTAAAAAGAAGCAAATTTAGACAACAACAAATAATTGAAGGTCTACTTTTATATCCAAATAAGGCACTGGTAAAATGTTTATTGGAACATACCCATATGTTTTACCTTAATGTGCACTACCTGCTTATCAAATAATCTAAAGAAATGTTGCAAGAACAATTCAGTAATAAAATGTGCATATTTCCTTTATAGAAATGTTACAGTTGTTCTGTTGGTATATAATTTTTCAACAATGCAGTTTCTGCTCTAGCAACCTGATATTTATGGGTGAACCGTTAACATCAGATTATCAGAGTAGTTAACTGACTGTAAAATTACAACACGGAAGCACGTGGGAATGAAGAGTCAGGGTAACAATTTCATCTCTTCTGAAACAATGGCTGAAGTAATCACAGTATCAAAATGATCCTGTTTTATTTCAGAATAGCAATTAAGCAAAAACAGGTCTTTAGCTAACATGAATAAATAAGGTCAAACAGGCCTTATTTTTAATCTAGGAGGAAGTAAGCTAGGAGGCCCTATGGAAGCTGTTCCTTCCATAGAACTTCTAGGAAGCCTTAGCTATTGACCAGGGCGGGGCAACCCACTTCCCTGAGTTGTAGCCCTGTGTGTGGGACAGGGGTCAGAGAGGGAACAGTGCTGCTTGCTCAGCTCTCACTGGCTTTCAGTCACTTCCCCTGCTACCCACAAGCAAATTGGGTGCTTTTGTTGCTGATTCCTGGGCGGGTGGGTTTGTGTACATTCTAGGACCCTTTGGGTCTCTCTAACAAACTCTCCTGTGAGGCTGGGAGTTTCTCCTACTGCTGCCTCAACCCCCACAGGCTTTTACCACCAGAGGTTTTAGGGCTTTATTTCTCCTCACTGGAACCCTGGGTTGTTCAGTCTCTCTCTCTCCCCAGTTGTTCCTCCCAGTTTATCTGCACGTGAATGTGGGACTGTCTGGTCTGCCAGCCGCCACCTTTCTGCTTGTCCTCTTCACCCCAGCTGCCCATCTCTGTTCCTCCTACCAGTCTGAATTAATGTTTCTTTTTCAATTCCTTTGTTTTGGACTTCCATACAGTTCGATTTTCTATTTTTTGCCTTTAAATTTGTTGTTGTCCTTCTTTTGGTTGTATGAGGAGGCAAAGCATATCTACCTATGCCCGCATCTTGGCTGCAAGTTCCTTGTGTAACTTCTATATACCCAAAATTGCCTTGAGGGCTATGGAGGCATATGAACCAACACATGAACCAAAGTGCCCTCAAAATTAAACTACCAAAAGAGAGGTGGGAGCTAGTTGTCTAATCATAATTATCAAGGCTGAGCAGAAATTAAAGCTATAGAAATTTTTACTTCTTTCCAGATATATAGCAATATACTTCACTGTGTATTTTATGAAAGAAAAGTAAGTTCAGATTTTCACATATATTTCCAGGGATATGATGAGAAAAATTAATAGTAAATATAGAGAAGTATGAATGAATGGTATCTGCTTCAGACAAAATTTAATTCTTCATCAGTGAGTTTATCCATCTCTCTCCACTTTTATGATTAGAAGCAGAGAAATTCTGTGATAATGTGCCTTACAATAAAGCAGCTTCTAGTAGAATGTGATCGACCATTAGCCCCTGAGTTCTGTCACTGGTTTTCCTCAGTTATTTCATCAACCTCATGTTAATGGAGTGTCTTATTTTACACAGCTGAAAATTTTGAACCTTATTTAGTATGGTATGTGGGTTTGCACACAAATAGACTTACAGTAGTCTTCCCGTATTCAGAGTTTCTGAATACCCATGGTCAACTGTGGTCCAAAATTATTAAATGGAAAATTCCAGGAATAAACAATTTATAAGTTTGAAAGTGCATACCATGGTGAGCAGCCTGATGAAATCTCACTCTGTCCCACGTGGGAAGTAAGTCATCCCTTTATCCAGTGAATCCATGCTGCTTACACTGTTCTCCGGTTAGTCACATGGTAGCCACCCTCTTTACCAGGTCAGCTGTCACAGTGTAGTAGTACTTGGCTTCAAGTAACCATTGTTTTACTCAGTAATGACCCCAAAGTGCAAGAGTAGTGATGCTGGCAATTCGAATATGACAAATAAAAGAAAAAAACATGCTTCCTTTAAGAGAAAATTCATGTATGTGTAAGAAAACAATATTGTAGAATTGGTTACTATCCATGTTTTCAGGCATCCACTGGGGTCCTAGAACATGTCACCTGTGGGTAAGTGGGCTCTGTTGTATTTTTACTGTGGGTAAGAATATCATCATCTGTGTTAGTCTTTGTCAGTAGAAAGATTAAAAACCAGCTCAACATAGGGAATAATAAAATCCAATCAAACATTAAAAAATAAGTATAATCCCTAGAACATTATTATTCACACCTTTATCAGTCTCACACTGTGCACTACATGGATCCAAGAGCTGACTTTAGTAGTTGATCTATTTTAGTGAAACTACATGCCCCAAAACAAAAGATTGATTGATACTAAAACACCATTGTAATTCAGAAAAATGCTGTCTGGCTCTGCTCTTATTGATCTTATGATTATTTTCTCACAACTTAACAGATGAGTCTTGTCAAATTTCAGGAAACACTATTGTTTTAAGTGGATATAAAGACTTTCTAGAATGGAAACTCAGCTGACACATATCTTATCTGTTCTTGCTGACATGACTTACAACGTTTCTCTACAATCTCATGAGACCGATATGAAATTATACCTGACTATCGATATATGTATAAAAGGACACAAGACTTTCAAAAGGTCTTCATGCAATTTCATGATTTAAGAAACACACACAGTAGAATACATATTATTTTCTGATATTAAGAACATATATGAGTTATATAAAAGGTTTTCCTTTTCAAGAAAATATAAAAGCAGTATATGTTTCTGAAATATTTGCAGTTTTTATTTTGTTACATAATATACATTATCTTATTTAATCTTTAAAGTAACTATCTTTACCTTAATTTACCTGCTAAAAACTATAGTGAATTTCACCAAATCATTGAATATCTTACTAGTAAGTGAATAAAATTAAAATAAATGCATATTTAAGTTAATACTATGTACAAGTCAGGTTAGGCCCTAACAGGAAAGGAAAGAAGAAAACAACATTTTCTATTAGACATAAAACATAAAGAAAATAATTACAATGTGAAGCACTATATGTTACACATTATAATGGATACCAATAAAGTGAAAACCCAGGGAGAAACAGTTCATTTTTTCTGAATATCAAGAAAGTGTTCATAGAATAACATTGGACATGAGGATTAACGCGAATTCATATAGCAAATGTGTTTGGCAAAGACAGTTTTAAAGACAGGACTTTTGTGTCAGAGCACAAAAGTTGGAGTGACGATTTAAGGATAAAGGTTGACAAGGGTCCCAAGGGTGTTCCATGTGAAAATATCTCACTTAAATTTGTGGATACATATCATCATTATTTGTGTACATATCAGGCAAAGTCAGTTCTTTTGCTTGTGTCTAATACCTCCTCTTCCTCACATATTTCCTTCTGGCAAATTCCTCCTGATTGTTCTAGGTTCAGCATAAGTGTTCTGTTCCTGTGATTCATTTCAGTAGACTTGACTCTCTTCCCTACATTCCTATAGCACATTTTATTTTTGTATGCAATTTAATACTCTATCATAATCACAGAATTGAATATTTACATCCCCCTTAGGACTATAAACTCCTTGAGCTAAGCAAGTGAATGGTATTAATTTCTGTACTCTAAGGACCTACCTTACAGCTTGACACATTGGAAATGTTCGGTGGGTCTTTGTTGTTTTTAACGGAATGAAAGAATAAATGATATAGAGGGGTTTTTAACCTCTTCTCATTATGTAGAGTGTTCCTTTCTGGGGCTCGTATAATGCCTCTGTCTGTTCAAAGAACATGACCATGGCTTTAAGCGTGTATTTTTTCCAAGGGTCATATTCCTGGCTATATTCTTCTGGAAACATTTTGACAACACACGTTTGTGGAATTGAAACAAGAAGGTTTGGAAGATTGTGTAAAACCACATATAGTTTAGTTTTATTGAACAATTTTTAAAAAGCAACTGGTCCCTTTCATTTACAGCTGAGCATCTTGAAGAGGCCTTTTTTTTTTTTTTTTGTCTAGTATCAGTTATATATTCAGGGAAGGCAGAACTTTATAGGCTCACGAGACTATCTTATAATACTATCAGAGTGTTCAACGAAAGCATCACCGCAATTATTTTCTATGTCAAAACAGAAATGTCTCTTTAAATGTAACATTTAGTCATAATTGAAAATCATTCTCCTTTTACATGTTGACACGCCTAATTCATAACATAGAAATAACTGTATGTGGACACATGAGTAGGTAACATCAGGCTTTTAAGTTACATGACTTAAAGATAACGAACTATAGAGCAACGATGTTGTTTTTACCACAGATGATTCCTCAACCATTCATAACCTATAGAAACGCTTAGAGCACATAGACAAAAATGAATTGTGAACATTAATATCTGCTAAACAGTACCTTGATGGTGAACACAATTTAAGAATAAGAAAAGGAAGAAAGCAATATATAATTGAAAGTGCTCTTTGAAAAGGAAAATAATAAGGTTTGCACATAGATAAAACTTAAGAATTTCAGTACTGTGATGATCTCACCCCACTATTATAAACTGCAGGAATTATTATTGCACTCACCCAGTACGCCCGCACCCAGTGAGGGCCTACTCTAACAGGCAAGCGCTTTTCAAGGGCTATGCAGTAGTCTGAACTAAGTTTTCCCAGTGTTGAAACAATGCTATCAGCATTAAATTTTAAATGGCTGCCTCCTGGGTGCCTCCTATTTTTTGTTCTTTTTAAAAAATTGTTGGCTAAACTTTTATAGTGACATAATGTCTCAAGAATACTTAAAAGAGTCAGAAGAAAAGGTGAGTATTATTACACAAGATATGTTACTGATTTCCTTACAGTTTTTGACTAGGAAATAGGTTGTTTAAAAATATATCTACTTCTTTAGAAATGGTCTTTCAATTTAGAATTCAAACATATTTCAGAAACCACAGAAATATTCACTTGAATTCCACAGTTGAATCAGTTGGATATGCTCAAAGGAAAAACCTGTTTATATAGAATTCTTTATCCATCATTTCCATATCATTTTACATCAAATGTAGATATAATAATTCATCTGTCCTATTCAGAAATACTTTCTCAGGTAAATACAAATATTTTTCTGAAGATTGACCTGGGAAGAATAGCTTGGTTGAAAACATAGTACAGTATCTCATAAATATTATGAAAATATTTAGTGAGCTAATGTATACTCAGGGGCTTTTTCATGTCAACCCCTATTGAGAATATAAGCATTTCTAACATTTTTATTTTTTGAAAAAGCTGCATGTTGATTGCCCTTAGTCACGTATATAGTAATACAATGGTGCAAATCATCAGGTGTTCTGGTTAAGTGTTTTACAAGGTATTGTCCCTGAGACCAAAGTGTGTATGCATGCATGTACATATATGTATGTGTGTGCACACATGTATACATTGCAAACACGTGTTTGTGAACATACAAATATAGAGCTGACACATATATACATATATATTTTATATGCATGTATGTATATAAGATATATAGTATATTTAAATACATATGCAGTGATCATTAGAAATTAAGTAAGTATTTAAAAATTTGTTTTGGTGCAGAAACACATAAGTATACATGATTCCGACTATTGAACTGTTTCTCAAGCAAAGCCACAGCTCCTTCCAGGGGCCCTTTTCTAGAGCCATTGACTCTTCCAGTAACAGGTCCCCTTGGCTTGGGTTTTTAGACTTAACTGTTGCTTCCTGTAAGCTACCAGGATTCTGCATACTTCGTTAACAATTTTACAGAAAATCCTTTTATTAAGTTCTCCTGGGTCTTATGAAGTACAACAAATGTTTTTTTTTTAAAAAGAATATACCAACTGAGATTAAGCTACTAAATAAATATCAGAACTCTACCTTAATCTAAGATTGCCAACATCAAAATATTATTGTTAACTGCCCTGCTAGACAGGCCCTATTGTATTATCAATTGTTTGCATGAGTGTTTCATGCCCCAGCCTGGGGCCAGAGAACGTATATGTTAGTATTCCTCACCCATGGGCCCTTGCATTGACACGTAATAGGTGCTCACCAGGCACACGAGAGAACTAAGACTTTCTAAGTTGTCTTCAGGCAACAAAAGCTCACATAAGAGCTCTTTTAGGATGTATATTATCTAAAGATTCTATTAAAACCTGTACAAATGTTTTAAAAGAAGAAAAAAGCTTTGATTGACATAGCTGCAATCTGTGCAATCTGCCTTAAACAAAATTAGGACAGAGAATCAATGGGCTTGGCGTGGGCGTGAAACCTTTCAAGTCAGAGCCCCTAAGCGTGATGATTATGCCCCCCACACCATGTGGGGGTGATCTGAGTTGGGGAGTCAGTTCAGTTAGCTGGCTCCTGTCTGGCAATTGCTAAGTAATTTAGATTTTAGTCAATTTAATTAAAATGCAAAGATTTCTTCTAAATCGAAAATAATTAGAAATCAAAGACTACATACTATTTCCCAAAATAGTATATACCAAATGTGTAGCCTTGTATAGATGATATAATTGGTGTTTTCTGTGCTTTATGTATTTTGACATTTGTCAATAAAAATTTTTACTTGTTATCAAATTAAGTACAGAAAAATAATTTCTATATGCCATTATGAGAAAAATAAAATTATAATAAAGCTAGTTCTTTTGGTAAGATTCAGGAGAAGAAAAATGCATGAGGGAGAGAGGGAAGAAGGGAAGGAAAGAGAGAGAGAAATGAACCACAAGAATGCATTAAATTACAATGATCTCTCTTAAACGATTAGAACCAGTGACCTGTTTAATGGGTTTCTTCTTTTTGCTCTTACAAAACATCATTAAACCTGCAAGCTGCAAGCTCACACTGGTACAAAAAATTATGCTGAAGAGTTATAATTATAGATTTGATGTTCAAATTCCCATGTGTGAGTTACACTTTTTTGTTTGTTTCTTTGAAAATTAAATACCCTGATGCAAGCATATGTAGAGTTATCTGGAATATGTCATTATTTAATTGTTTGCTATATATTGCAATTAAAGGCATTTAAGAGTCTTTTGAATGTCCAGAAAAATAACTTAGTAAAAATATTAAAATAAAGCTGGATTGATAAACTAACCATTTGAGCAGAATTTACACTTAAAGAAATGATTAGTGCATGTCTATTAACCACTTTTTATAACAGAAAATGTTTTCACTATCTTCTCTTAAACAGTAACTTTCTATTTTCCTATGTACAGGCATCGTTAGTGATACAGAGGCAATGTTAAAACTTCCTCAGAATGCAGTGTGCTGACATTTCCTAGGACTTCCCAAGATCTACAAAACAGTATGTGTGCTGCACGTCCATCATCATGTTGAAATATGTATCCTGTACAATCGGAGAGACACAAAGGACTGAAATGGCCTGATGCTGCCTTTTAGCAGGTCCCATATTGTCAGGACACCTTATATAAAATAACACATCTTCATTATTTACTGGGTTGGTAGTTTTAATATGCTGTACCATATTTCTCTAACGTAAGAAACATTAGTCTAAACCTATGACATACGTACGTTTTAAAGAAATGCTAGACTCAGAAAAACTGGGTTATTTCAGTTAGAGACATCTGGTGTAGGTTTCAAGGTACATGAGTAAATATCAATACAAAAGGGAAAACTGGAATTTTATCACCATAACAATTCAAAAGTTATAGCACTTGTAAACAGTATGCTAGAGAGTATTTATCCTTAAAATACAAAGAGAAAAACTGAACAGAATCAACATTTTAATAGTAGTTGATTACTAAGCTGCTTAAATCACTGTCTTATCACTTAAGATGCCCTAGATTCAAATAACAGAAATTCCAGACTTAAATTTGTTAAACAATTGGAAGACTTATTTTTACACTGAAGACCTAACTAAGGTGGAGTGCCCACAGGGTTGGTTAATCAATTGCTGAATGTCATCAACAAACTCAGAGTCCTTTCATTTTAAGATCTCCTATGATCGGTATTATTGACTTTGTCCTTCAGGATTCCCTTCCTGTCTGAAAGGTCACTGTGAAATCTCTAAGTGGCCTGTGCAGGTATATTTACATCCAGCAGAAGAAAGGAGACTTTCCTTCTGACAGATCTCTTTTAATTGGTAGGGATCCCTGGGGCAGCCACACACTTGCCCCATGACTGTCTGACTGTAGCGCTAACTCAATCACATCCAAGGGGGTTGTGATCACCATGCTAGGTTGAGATCAACCAATTAAACAGGTGGCTTTAGGAGTTCTATTACAAAGGACAAAGAGCATAGGCATAAGGGGGAGCAGAACCTGCGTAATACCCAATGTTACTCTAAAGGTCATATTTATAAAATAAGTATCCTGTGAAAAGGTATTGATGAAATTTCAAATGATATAAATACTTAGAGTTGCTTTCTTCATATATAGCAATTTCTCAAAACATTGATTAATAAAACACACTGCAAGGGAAAATTTATGGAGAGGTAACTAAATAATTGAGACATCTTAAGATTAAGATATCCCCTAACAGAGCACAGATTTAAAAGTCAGCCTATTCTTGTGTCTCTCAACCCTTACCCTTCTTCCCTCCCAAATAACTTGGAAGTGTTTTATCTATCTGCACTCTAGAATCAAGGACTTAGCTTCATACATGGGAAAAAAAAAAGTTTGGTATTTTGCAGTCCAAGATTATACCAATTACAACCAGCCTTTTGCATTTCCATTTACTCTTGTTTTATTAATTATTCATTATAACAAATAACAACGTTTCACACTATGGGGAAAAAGTGGCAAATACGTATTCCTAAGATAAAATTGAATATGTATAAAATATGTATATAGATATTTAAATATAGATATTTTAAAAAGGGAAATATTTGTTGACCATAAATGTGTTTAAAGTACTATTAATTTAAAAAAGTCAGAAGCTGCACTTTGACAATTCTAACATTTATGCTTTAACATAACCATAGGGAAGAACACAGAGTTTGGCTTCATTTCACACTCTCTTGTGTGGGGGGGCTCCACCCACAGGGCCCTCCCAGCCGCCACAGATGAGAATAAGTCCAGCAAGACTTGGTCTGCTTGGAGAGGAAAGATGGCCGATCTCTCAAAGGAGAAGGGTCCAGAGCCTTTTCCTCAGTGGGCTTTTATTGGGTTCAATTTGCACAGGAATACAGGTAAAGCTCATTATTCATTGCCAGGCAGTAAGGATCAAACAATAGATAACAAACAAAGAACTCTGAGGGCTTATTCTGAGTCAGGGCCAGTTAACTAAAGGGCTATAAGACTTTGGGAAACAAACTCATTTCAGGCTTGGACCCTTATCATTTAAATTGAGGGTATTAGCAAAGCAGGTTTCACAGGATTTTATGCATTCTTTCTTAGGCCTGATAGCCCCAGGGAATCTGCCCTTTCCAGCACAGGACTGCACCGCCCCCTGTCATTGTTTCAAGCTTAAGTGGAGCAGGGGAAGTAAGGCAGCCAATAGATTAGGAGACTTCTTGAAGACGGAATGAGGACTCATTCTAGTCAAAGCCGAGGGGCGAAGGTTCATCACCCCCTTTTTCTATAGCCCCCCAAGTCCTTCCCTGTGGGCCTCTTGGTGACCATGCCTGTCTTAGGCCGTCCCTCCCTTGAGTAATCTTACCCGTCATTGGCTAACTGGTCAGGCTCAGGACCAAGCAGGGTGAAGTAAAGTGGGCCGAGGCGGTGCCCCTGCCAGGGAGATAAGCTTTTTCTCCTTAGTGGTTTATGGTCCCAGGGTCTCTGATTCAGCCTTAGCCATGGGGGTTTACAGCTTCTGAAACCAGGCAGGGTGGTTCCCAACACTGTTGAAAAAGAAAAAGGAGACTTTCTATTTATATCATTTAGCACAATTTTGAAAACCTTTTCCCACAGTGATATTTGAGCTAAATTCCAACTGTAATGGTCAATGTGAGCATGACTTTACTTTTTGAGCATGATTGCACGGAACTTCACAAGCCCTGTTGCAAGGCCTTCTCTCTCATAAAAGGTATGCAGTATGGATGGCGCTGTCATTGTTACATAAAAATTTCTATTTTCAAGGTCCTAACAGTTCATATGTATAGCTAGGTCAACAAAGACATATTTTTTAAAAAATAATGTATTTATTTTTTAAAAGATTTTATTTTATTTTCAAGAGATGGGAAGGGAGGGAGAATGAGAGGGAGAGAAACATCAATGTGCGGTTGCCTCTCTCATGGCCCCCGCTGGAGACCTGGCCCACGGCCCAGACATGTGCCCTGACTGGGAATTGAACTGGTGACCCTTTGGTTCTCAGTCCATGCTCAATCCACTGAGCTACACCAGTCAGGGCAACAAAGCTATGATTTTACAGTTTATTTTGTGTCAAATAGTTCAAAAGGGATTGTACATGGCCCTGGCATCTTTAGTTCAGTTGTTGGTAAGTCCTGCTATATATTCTTTGAGACTTGCATTCTTAATCAGGAGGAATCTTTTGAGTTCTCACATTATATTTGAAAATTTAAGATGTGACTCATACTTCAAAAAATATATACATACCATTTTCCCATTTTGTTTTTTTAATATATCTCAAATAATAGATTAAAGCCATTAGCTGACAAGAGAGATGATGCATTAAGTTATGAGCAGATATATAAAACACGCAGGATCTGAAAATGTAGTGCCCGGTTATTCCAATAAGAAATTCTGCTTCTTTTGTGCACCAAAACTGTTAAACTAGACATATTTTTTTGTAGAGGATTTAAAATGTGAACATCCAAGGAAAATTAATTTTCCTTGTCTTTCTTAAAGGATATTTTTATTTCTTTACATCATAAAACTTTCCCATTCAAATAGCCCCCATTTTTGTTTTAGAGATAAAAGTATAGCTGTTTGGGGTATTCACTTGTGAATTTTCACCCCACCCCTCTACAGTTTCACCCATATGTTAAAATAAGAGTCACAATGAGCAAAGTATCTAGGTATGTAGCTAAAACTCTCTGATATGAATCACACTAACAAAAACAAAAAGATAGCATTTGTATTAAAAAATTATTAGAGATATGAAGCTGTTTTTAAGTATGCATTTTCAGAAAAGTGCAAGAATATTATGTTAATTCAGAATATGTTTTCTTCCATTCTTTTTGCATCCTTGAAAAATGTATCAGTATTATTCCTATTATTATTACTGTTTAATGCTATCATTCTCTTACATAACAGAGGGGTAGCTTATCTCAGAAAATAATAAAAGTAAACCCTTCCACCGCGGCGGCCATTGAGGAACAGCAGCCATGGCTCTCTGCCTCCCCATGGCCCTGGGCCTCAAAAAGGCCACAGCGTGACAAAGAACGTGAGCAAGTTGAGCCACAGCCGCCAGCCACCACGGGCGCCTCACCCAGCACACCAAGTTCGTGCCGGACGTGATCCGAGAGCCGTGTGGCTTTGCCCCCTATAAGCTGCACACCTGTGCAGCTGCTCAAGATCTCTCAGGACAAGAGGGCCCTGAAATTCATCAAGAAAAGGGTGAGGACACACATCCGGGCCACGAGCAAGAGACAGGAGCTGAGAAACATCCTTGCAGCCATGAGGAAGGCAGCAGCCAAGAAAGACTGAGCCCCATGCCCTCTGTGTAATAAAACCTGTTCAGAAAAAAAAAAAAAAAAAAAAAGAAGAAAAGTAAAAATAAAAATGAAGATGGTCTAAGCCGCAGCCTTCCCACCCTGGAAAGCTCAGCTCTCTAGCACGACTGAAGCTGGTGTAAAACTCACTGGATGGCCAGAGCTCACTTCGTGACGTCGTGACTTTCCTTTTGCTTAAGCGCATTTCAGGCAGAAACCTCATAAGGTTGTTCGTTGGAATTATCATGTGATCTATAACTGGCTATGTACAATCCTTAATCCAAGAAAGCAGCTGGCCAAGCACTGGTGAGGAAAAAGAGAAAAAATTAGTTCAAAATGAGACAATGAAAAGTTGTAAAATACTGCTTTCCTCATATGCAGTATTTTACATGGGGCTTGAATAGTTGTCCTAAAATTTCCATAATATTTTTAATTGTATTATAAACAAAATTTTATGTCTCACTTTGTTTTTTCCTGCTCAGCAAAGCCATTTGAATGGTTGGTTGGCTCATGTTTGTGTGTGTGTTAAATATTTTGATGCAAATGGCTTCTTGACCTCGGGGGTCAGTCCGATATAATAGCGTTCTGCTAACAAGCCTCATAAAAATATGAGAAACAGATAATAAATCTGACATATATACTTCATACATAATAAGTTGAAGTTTAGAATAATAAGCATCTAACACACTACAGCATGTGTAGTATACTAAGAGCGCAAACAGAAAACAAATGTCAAGCCATGTCTAAAGCTGGTATTCTGTTCTTGAATCAAATCGCCAGGTCCCCGTGGCAGCACACCGACCATCCAAACTCAGAAATGCAGTACGGAGTGCTCAGCGTAACCATCGGAATTAATGTCAAGTTCCTGGAGTTCTTTGAGAAATTGGCTAGAAAAACAGAAGCAGTATTAAGTAGTTTAGCCACAGCTGGTCAGATGTTTCATTAGTGATATTTCTATCAACTTCTGGTTTAAAAAGTTTATGGAAGTTCTATGATTATAATAATAACTGAGCTGAAAATGTGGCTGGCACTCTGCCTTATGGGTGGAAGTCTGAGAATGCAAAGGATGACTAAGAATTGTTATTTCTTGGGCTTTCAAACACGTGATGATTTTTCTAACCAAAATGTCGAGCCCTGGATGTAAAATCTGATACTGACTTTTTCACAAAGTCACCCATATTCAAGTAACATGCACAATATCATAGAATGTCAGAGTTAGGGATAAATAATGAAAGGAAGCAAAAATTTTAATGCCAACATGGTATTAATATGCATGCTGCTTTCCTGCTGACAATCCAAAAATGAATCTCTTTAAAAACTGGTCCCAATCTTTAAAGAAAATGTCTGATATCCAGTTAAAATTGTTACATTTTCATATTTCACATCAGAAAACATTGTTACATTTTTATATGACGTTAACACTAATTTAGCACCGCACTTAGGCAAAATCACAGTAAAACAGTCATGTTTTTTTCATGGCCCTGTAGTCGAGTAGGGACTGTCTTATTTTGTTCAAAGTGATTTAGAAAAGATCAATGTGTGATAAGTAAGTATTGCATATGAATTGGAAACAAGTAATATGCAAATATAATTATTGATCTCCTTTGTACCATCCCATTTTTCACAAATACTGAACTATATTGCTGATGTTTTACATGATTTTTATAGGGAACAGGATATTAGAGAGAAACTGCATGACAAAAAGATAAAAGGTAAAAACAGGTCTTTCATTTATGTATTTATAACCACTTACATTCACAGATGGGTATGAATAGAGTTCAGTCCATTGTCATAGAAAAGCTTAGGAGAGTTAAAAAGAAAAAGCTATAAAGGTTCAAATCAGTTTTTCCCATTTTCTTTTTTCAACTGTATGTAGTACAGAAACTCATTTTTTCCCACATCTTAGACCAGAGAATGACACTCCCTGGATTTAAATCTTGACTCTGCCACTTGCAGATCATGTGAACTTGGGAAAGCTACTTCAAGTCTGTCTCATTTCTCAGTATACAGTGGAGACAGAAGTTCAGAACTGTTGTAAGTATTCATGGGATAAAAACTTAGCAGAGTGCCTCACAAAGAATAATTGCTCAGTGAACATTAGTTATTGCTAATAAAATAAATAAATATTAATAAATAAATACTATTTCACAAGGATCAAGCTTTACTACTTATTGTAGAGACTTACATGTATAAAGGACACATGGACAAAACCAAAAGGGCAGGTTCAAGAGTAGGAAGTGGGGATGGCTGGGGTGGGGGGCGGAGTTGGGGGGGAAATAGAGACAACTGTACTTGAACTACAATAAAAAAATGTGAAAAAAAGTAAAGCAAAACCAACAGCAAGATGTAAGTTAAGCAAAAGTTGCGAACGAAGCCTGTCCACAGCATCAGTTTTAGACAATGGTGAGCAAAATTAAACCTGACCTCAAAAAGTTTACAGTTTAATAGGAAGAACAATAACTAAGTGAAATAAACTAGAGTATATTAAACTGACTGTAAATTAAAGAAATAGGGTGGCCACACTGAAGGTTTATTGTGTTTTGATGAACAGAAGTAATTGATTTTTACCAATATTTATCTTTATGGATAGAGTTTTAGGTGTGCTGTCAAAAAACAAACAAAAAGCCCTGTGATATCATGAATGCTTTTGCTTATTTTAAAATTGAGATAAATTCACATACCACAAAATCTACCATTTAAATGTAAAGTTTAGTGTTTTTTAGTGCTTTTACAAAGTTGTGAAAAGGACAAGCTGAGAGTAACCATGGGGGGGGGGAGGGGTATAAGAGAGGAAAGAAGGGGAAGTGTAGTCAAGGAACATGTATAAAGGACCCATGGACAAAGCCAAAGTGGGTAGGATTGAGGTTGGGAGGCAGAGGTGGGTGGTGTGGTGGAGGGTGCTGGGGAGAAAGTGGAGACAACTGTGCTTGAAAAACAATATAAAATAAATAAAATAAAATGCTTTCATCGCCTCAGAAAGAATGCCCATACCTACTAGCAGTCAATCCTCCTCCATAGCTCTCAGTGCCTGAAAATCTTTCCTCTACTTTCTTTCTCAACAGATTCCTGTCCTGGAGACTGCCTGTTTCTGGCAGCATGTAGCTCGTGGCCTTTTGTGCCTGGATTCTCTCATTTAGCATAATGTGTCTAAGGTTCATCTATGCTGTAACATGTATGAGAACTTCATCACTTTTTATAGCTGATACTCCATTCCTTTTTGAATATTCCATTGTACGGTTATACCAGATTGCATGTATTCTTCATCAGTAATGCATATCTAGATTGAATGTTTTCGCTTTGGGGCCAGCGTGAATAATACTGCTATAAACATTTGTGTGCACATATGTTTTTACTTTTCTCAGGTATATAACTAAAAGTAGAATTGCTGGGTCACATAATAACTCTGTCTTTAAAATTTTGAGGAACCATGAGACTTTCCTAAAATGACTGCACTATTTTATAGTCCTGCCAGCAATGCATGAGTTCTGAACCCTCCCCATTATATATATCGATATACATAAGCCACACTAAACTGTGGTGTAAAGAGATGCATGTTTATGTAGTCAAGCTAAGATCTTGGGGCTGTGGGGAAGCAATGACAAAGCTACCATAACATAAAAGTCATAAAAAAAAATGCGGTGGTTACCTTTTTTATTCACATTATGGGGAGAGGTACCAGGGAAGCTTCTCAAGATACTGGCAAACTTTTAACCCTTGATATTGGTAGTGGTTACATAAACATTTAGTTTGTGATCACTCACTGAGTGGTAATGCTATGCTTTATTCCATTTTCTGCGTGTATATTACACTCTATATTTTTTAAATCAGTGTTCTTTTATTTGTTTTGCTATGTTTATTGTTAAAGAAGAAAAATACTTAATGGTTACAATATTTTGCTTTTTCTTTCTTCAGGAAAATACTTCTTTCCCAAGTCCTCCTGCTTTGCCTCAGAGGGGAAGTTAAACACTTGTCAGAGGCTGTTACTTATTATCTATATTTTCCTCAGCTATTTCTGAACTTAGTTATGTTTGAAAATTTAAATTGCTTGGTTACTCTCAAATTTAAAATGTTTGGTATAAATTTTAAACATGCATTTCTCAATAGCTATTACAGAGTCTGTCTTCTGTATATTGTATGTGGTCCATTTGAATATTATTTGGGAAAAAAATGTGTAATAATGGGAAGAGTGGGTAGAAGTCATGTGTCAAGGCTTCTGTTCCAATGATAGAATTGAATTATTTCAGTCCCGATTAAGTCCCAAGGATAATTGGCTGTATTGTCAATGAAAATAGAGTCAGTTGAAAATTATTCACATTAAAATTAACTACATATTAACCTTTAAAATCTGTATGCAAAGTTATGCAATGGGCTGCATGTGACTGTTTTGAAAGGCATTTTTTGTCTTTTAGTTTTAAGACCAAAACAGAGATTGCACAGTAAATGCTTATTATAAAATTCTATTTTATAAATAAATTTTAACTCAGCTAGATTCTTTCATGATTTTGAAAAGTATACCCCATGAAATATAAGCAACTAGTTAAATATTATACAAATCGAAACATCTGTCTTACTGACAAAATGTTAGAGTTATAAATAATCCCAACAGTGATATAATTTAATATGCCATGTATATGACTAGGAATCAGTGAGGAGAACAAGGATTTTGTCCTGGCTCCTTTTCTGTGGTAGAATTACTTATATGATTTGGGCCACAGATTTCTTCTTCATAAAACCGATGAACAGACCTCCCAACAGTAGTTGTCAAACTGTTCATACCCTAATAACCTTTAGAATCCACAGGAATGAATGAAAGATAGCCATAGGAACAATGAGAGTTGATCAAGTATCCCACAGTTAATGCAGAAGAGTAGCCTCATAGTTTTAAGATTATATATCAGGATATATATAAACTGTCATGAGAATAAAGGGGGTCTTGCTGCTAAATTAAAAAAAATAATATCAATGATATGATAAACATGATTTGATATGATTTCAAATTGCAATAAAGTGTTTCTTGGTATCTCACATAATGCCTTCCATTATTAAGTACTGATTAAATGTTAAAGTAATTCAAGTACTGTTGAATTTATGAAATAATAAGTTAGTTCATAGTTATTCAAAGGGGTTCTAACTCCCATATATGAAAATTCACTGAAGACCACAAAATGTTAGAAGTTGTTTGCTTGCTTGTGACTTACAGATTTTAAAGCCAAAAGATACATGAATGCCAAAAGTTCTTCCCTTTGTACTTTATATACAAAAAAAAAACAAGGTCAAAGATATTATATGACTATACCTGAGGTTTCTAATGCCAAACACAATGTTCTATGCTTTACAATAATCTGTTACCAGTTAATCATTAAATTTCAAGCTCCTTTATCTTAGTCATCTCTAAAATGAAGAGACTGGACTAGGTAAGATCTGAGGTATCATCAGCTTAAATTTTCTGACTAAATCTTGATAAGAATCTTAGTCAATTTTGTCAAGTGTTTTACATAAAATAATACTAAGCAAATTCCAATTGATCCACCAAGAACTATTGTTTGAGCAAACTAGTAACCCTTCTTAATATGTTAAAGAACAATACCTCAAAGAGATTGTGAATGGATAAGGGAAAGTTCAATAGTAGTTCTTTCATTTACTTTAAAGGCAGATGTATTTTAAAATTACATTTATTCAAGCAAAGAATCAGAGAGCTAATATGGAAATGACATCTAAAATTCATCATTTCCAGGCCTTGTATTGAACTGTGCTTCTCAAGTGAAATATGAGTGTTTATAGGTTGACAGTAAGTTGACTTAGAGTCCATTCTTCTAAAATAAATGCCTTCAATTAAAAATATATAATTGAAATGCTTATTGTGAGTTTTGTAGACTCTAATTGAATTAAAAAGGAATATGACAAAGGCAAAAGTTTGTAACACTTGTCTTGACAATAACCATAGATATTTACAAATATCTTGAATAGACTGAGTTCAACTTAAATTCTGATTAAAACAAAACATTGAAACCAAAACACAATGACAATGAAATTAAAATAATTTTGCTACCCTGCCTGTAGATTTAGTAGAATACAAGAAAATCTTTAGAAAATGTCAAATGGATTTGTGGTATCTCTAGAAAATATATCATTCATAGCAACATGAAAATGAAAAATAATTTTTATACCCTTCAATTGGTTTACTTTTTTTGTTTTTACTTTTTATACGTATATCATATTCTTAGGTCGTTAAGACGACAAACGCCTCATTGTGGCTTCCTTTACACCTACATGGTGTTTGGGGTGATGTTCTTTGGACAGTCATCTGCGACTTCCATGCTTAAGTGCAGAGATTCTTGGATGAGGCCGACAAACATGCCAAGCTTTAAATTTTTTTTTGTATTATCTCCCTTAACTTACCAGTTCGAAGTTACCAATGACCAGCATAAAGTTTTTGAAAGTTCCCCATTAAAATTTTTAAAAAATGGTAGATAAATAATATGTTTATGGGTCAGTTGCTGTACAAAATGGTCATAGGTGCCGTGTTGACTCATGCCCCTCAGGGCCTGCCGGGCAGTGAGACAATCCCCCCATCTACACAGCGCCTGCTTCCCCCTTCCCTCATGCAGTTCTGAGGGGGAAGACGGAGCACTGTGAGATGCCACCTCTTTTTATGCCTCTTGCTTTCTCTATTGAAGTAAGTGAATAAAGGCTTGACTGGATCTTTCAATGTAGCTTGTTTTCCTAATGACCATTTCAACACCTGATTGCTCAACAGACCTACAATGGTCAAATGCAGTTTGAAAAAGAAAAACATAGTTGGAAGACTAACAATTGATTTCAGATTATTGTAAAGGAACAGTAATTTAGGGTAGTTTGGTATTAAGGTAGGGTACAGACATGAAATATATTTTTATAAATGTGCAAAGACAGTTCAGTGATGAAATGATGGGGGAACAATTGAATACTAATATGCAAAAAATGAACATTGATTCATTCCTCACACTGTATGTAAAAATTTCTCAAAATCAACCATAGATATACATTCAAAACTTAACACTATGAAACCTCCATGAAGAAAACATAGGAGAAAAATATTGCGATCCCAGGATAGGCCAGAGTTTCTCCAACGAGGGTAATTTTGTTTCCTGAGGGACTGTTGGAAATACCTGGAGACATTTTTGGTTTCCACATAGGGGAGGAAGGCAGTGTTCATTGGTGTTCAGTGGGTCACAGGCAGGGATCCTGCAGAAAATCCTACAGATAACTATATGGCTCAAATGAAAACTAATGATGATTATATGGCTCAACACTGCCACTGTCTAGGGATCCCAGGTTAAGTCTAGTTTTCTTCACTATAATACCAAAAGCACTATCCATAAAAAATAAATGATACATTGAACTTCATCAAAATTAAGTACCACTCTTCAAAAGATAGCAAGAGAAAGAAAATGCTAACCAAACTAGGAGAAACTCTTACCAAAGAGTATCTGAAAAACGGTTTGTGTTCAGAATACATAAATAAATGTCAAACTTAATAATGAACACACACACAACCCAATAAAAATGAATAAGAGTTATAAGCAGGCATGCCATAAAAGGAAATGTAGAAATGACACATAAGCACTTAGTATGTTCAATAGCATTAATCTTTAGGGATACAAAAATTAAACCATAATGATGTACAACTTCACACCTATTTAAATAGTCAAATTTTTAAAAAATGGCCACACCAAGTTTTGGCAACAATGTGGAAGATTTGGAACACTCACACACTGCTTTGGGGGCTATAAAATTGAACAGTCACTTTGAAAAACTACTTGGCAGATTCTTCAAATATTACACCTACACCTACCTTGTGATCTAGCCATTTCAACTTCTGTGGGGTAACAAGAGAAATGAAAGCATATATTCCCACAAGAACATATAAAGGTGATTATAGGAGCTTTATTTGTAATTAGCCAAACTTGAAATAACCTAAATATTTATTGTCTGGTGAATGGATAAAAAAACTCTGGCATATCTATAAAATGGAGATTTCCCAGTGATTAAATTAAAAGGAATATGCTGCCTGACATGGATGAATCTTGAAATAATTATGCTGAGTGAAAAAAAAAAGATCAAAAATCATGCATACATACCCCTTGGTTGCATTTATGTGGAAAAGCAAACTCATAGTGGCAAAAAGCTGATCACTGGTTGCCTGGGGATGGGTCGTAATTTGGGGAGTAGGAAGGGCACAAGGAAACTCCTCGGGGTGATGATTTGTCATTTTGCAATTGTTAGGATAATTTTACAACTGTATACCTACGTCAACACTTCCAATTGTTCCCTTTAAATATATGTAGTTTGTTGTAAGTTGATTTTACTTTGATCAACTGAAAAAAGGAAAGTCAACTAAACAGGTATAATGAACTAGAGACATTAGAAATTGATTAAAACGGCAGCATATACTGTAAAATCCTTAAGAGCATCACATTCAAATTAGAAAAACAAAATATTTTGTTAAATTTCATGAATTAAACCCCAATTTAAAAACACGTCTTTGTATTTTATTTAACGATTCTAGGAATATTGTAGCACTTTAGAAACTTTTTAGTTAAATGACAGATGATTTAAAATTGTATTTAATGAACAAGCCTCAGTCCACTGGAAAACAAAATCCCTTGTATACAACAATGTCAGTGATCTATAGTTAAGTCCATTCTCTACACAGCATGCAATTCCATACCGAGAACACTTCAACATGTGGTGAGAAAGAACAGATTGTAACTGCTGTTCAGTTTCATACCTGCAATGTAGTAGAGAAAGCATAGTGAAAAGCTGTATAACAGATAGAAAAAAAAAAAAAAGCCCTGTGCTTTTAATTGGAAACGATACCCAGCCTTTGTGAATGGCCCTATCAACACCATCTGCTCCTAAAAGGAAAGTTGCTGATGGCTGCATCTCTGGGTGGAGCTGGTTCTCTCCCATGACAGAAGGTAAGAGGCAGTGGAAAGTATTCAGAAGCTCATGCTTGTTTCCAAGGCTGATGATTTTTCTGTTGACAGTATCGGTTTGTGAACTCATTCGAGCTGTTTAGCTGAGGAATTGCTTAAGACTTGAAGCGGACCAGGAACAAAGCAAAGCAAAACAAACAGCTGGTCTCTCCCCTCCCTTTCCTACACAGAGCACTTCCAAAGAGATGCCTCTACCAAGATCTAATGTGATGGCCTGTGTATGAAGTGGCAGCTCCATATTTTAATAGTGTTCATCCTTAACAATGCACATGAGACATTTATGTAAATATTATTATAGCATTTACCCTATTTAATATTTTTTAATGATTTATTTATGTATTTATTTTTAGAGGGAGAAAGAGAGGGAGAAAAACATCAGTGTGTGGTTACTTCTCACCCTCTCCCTACTGGGGACCTGGCCTGCAACCCAAGCTTGTGCCCTGAGTGGGTAGCATGTGGCCTGAGTAGGAATTGAATCAGTGACCCTTTGGTTCACAGGCAGGTGCTCAATCCACTGAGCCACACCAGCCAGGGACCCTATTTACTCTTTTTGCAGTGTCTAAGCTGGAAGAAATTAAACTGCTCTCCAGGTAAAGCAATGCAACAAATAAAAATTCTCACATGCAATTATGTAACAATGAATTGCTGAAATTAATAGTTACTAAGAATTAGAAAAAAATTGAAAAATTAGAAAAAAATGTGAAATATGGTTGGGGAAGACATTAGGTGTCCAAACTTGAAAAAAAAGATACCGACATTGAGCAAGATACTCAATTTTACTGAACTCTAGATTCTATACCTCATACTATACTTAATGTCAGAATAGACATGAAGACCAAGAGTCATAAAAGGAAAAATGCACTGACTTGTCCCTGTATTAGGGCGGAATCAGTGTATAATTGCGCTGTGTAGAAACAGGGTCGTCTATATAATTGAAGGGTTTTACAACTTCAGTACAAATTCCTAATTGCTTCTTTTTGTTCTATACATCTTGGAATGGAATCTTAAAATTAAACTAGTACTTGGAGTGTCTAGAAAGCCAAGAGAAAAAACAGGCTTGCCAAATCTTCAGGATGTTAGGGCTCTAGAAGAAACTTTTATTTTTATTTTTTAACTGAAGTTAAATTGACATACCATATCCTAATAGTTTCAGTGTATACCATAGTGATTTGATATTTATTTATTTAGTTAGTTTTTTAAAGATTTTATTTATTTATTTTTAGACAGAGGAGAAGGGAGGGAGAAAGAGAAGGAGAAAAACATCAATGTGTGGTTGCCTCTCACGTGCTCCCTACTGGGGACCTGGCTCACAACCCAGGCACGTGCCCTGACTGGGAATAGAACCGGCAACCGCAGGCTGCTGCGGTCACTCCAAGGAGTCCCACCAGCCAGGGCTGATTTGATATTTATACATTACAAAAGATCTCTACAATAAGTCCAATTTCTGTCACCATGCAGTCATTACAGTGTTATTGACTATATTTCCTACGCTGACATTTTTAAGAAATGCAGACTTCCAGTTATAACATAAATAAGTCATTGAGATGTACTATGTAATGTAAAGTAACATAATGTATTAATAATATAGAAGACTTTTTAAATGTGATAATCAGCTATCTTCTCTTTCCAGGAAAAGTTTACAAAGTACACATTATGATCCTGGGTCACAAGTTAATGTCAGTTTGTCTCTCTGCAATAGTCTGATTCTTATATAAAGAACAAATAATTTTTTTCTCATAAATGGACATACTGTCTATATTAATCTATTTGGATAGTGAGTTGAAGATAAAATTCTTTCATGAAAACTAAATAGAAAATACCAATGTTCTGTAGGCAGTAAACTACCATCTTAAGTAACCCATTAATATGTGTCTCCATGGTTCATGGTTATGGTATATTACTTTATTTTATATACACAAACATATAATGTATATAAATGTTTCAAAATTAGCTGAGTGTCTTTGTTACAGATGGGGAGATGGAGACCCCAGTCAAGAGGCTTCCTGCCTCCCCCACCTCGGTTCTTGTCTCACCTGCAAGAGACGAAGTCAGTGGAGAGACAAACTCAATCCAGCTACAGACACGTACAGTGGACGTGAGAGAGTTTATTTATGAAACGCACACAAACCTGGAGCTGCAAGCAGGCACCAGGTAAGTCTAATGGCCCACACACAGAGGAAAGAAAGCTGTTAGTAAGTTTGCTAACAAGTTAGTGAGTTTGTTCTATGCATTTGAGCCAAGGCTCCAAGTGGGTACTTAGCTAATCTAAGTATGGGGTTCAGTGGTTTATATACCTCAACTGGCTTCTAGGTTCCCCCTCCTTTCCCCTTGGGAATAATGTACAGCTACAAAGGATTTCTCAGTTAGTAAAGGCCATTTTTCTTAGTTGGTGAATTTGTTACGGAGGCTCCCTTTCCCAGCATAGAATCTCAAGGACTCCTGTCCTTTTGTGCTGTTTTTGCTTGTAATGCTCCGGACACCCAGTAATTTTATCAAACCAAGCTCAGGACTGATGAGTCAATAGGGGAGACACATGTTCCTTTGCTTCCAGCCTCCTGCACTGAGTTCTTTGTTAGATTGTAATGGTGAGGGCCCTGTCTTTGTTTCCCCTCTGGCCGCTCATTCCTAGCTGCTACCTAACATCTTCGGCTTTTTCTGTATTTTTTCACAATTTATTTGTCCATTAAAATATATATGAATGATACATGTCTCCTGAATCTCCACTTAACACTGTGAGATATTGGACAAATTACATACTTTATCATTCTCTCAGTTTCCTTTTTATCTATGAAAATAGAATATCCCACCTTAAAAATATCTCTAGAGATTAAACGGGTTAATTGAGGTGAAAATTTTAGATTACTGCCAGGAATACAACAGGTTTTCAAGATTTCCAGCTCAACAGTTTTATATGATCCAAGAATTGTGGAAAGCCTGGGAAAACCATGGTGAAATGAGACTAACATACCACTTGTTTCTCACGACTTAGAATTAAATATGAAAATCAACAGTAGCTACACATTATTGTCATTGTTTATTTGATAATAAATGCTTTAATACAAATTATACAAAAGGGGCAGAATATGAAAATATATCAACCACCAGCATCTTATATTTTTGTGTGTTTGTACATGTATAAGGAGGTGCCCAGACAGAGATCATGACAAATAAATCATCATGTGTATGGCACAGGCAGAAAATGCTGTAGTTTATGGGAAGGCACATTTCTGTTCCATTTAAATAACAAAAAGAAAAGTTTTTGGAGAATGCAGAAATGAACCATCTTTAATGTAGTTTCTTTTTAAAAAATATTTTTATTGATTATGCTATTACAGTTTTCCCAATTTTTCCCCTTTATCCCCCTCTGTCATTCCCCCCCAACCCTCCAGCATCCCCCCCACTTAGTCCACGTCCATGGGTTGTACA
The DNA here is from genome assembly GCF_022682495.2 of Desmodus rotundus. Classification (NCBI taxonomy): domain Eukaryota; kingdom Metazoa; phylum Chordata; class Mammalia; order Chiroptera; family Phyllostomidae; genus Desmodus; species Desmodus rotundus. Next base: position 111,274,883 of record NC_071390.1, read on the forward strand.
TATAAGTTCTTTGAGTCCTCTGTTTCCCATACCATTTTTTATCTCTCCCTGTCTACCTCATGCCTACTAACCATGCTTCTTCTTCCCTGTACATTCCCCCCCCATTCCTCCCTTCCCCCTCCCCACTGAAATCCCTCCATGTGATGTCCATTTCTCTGATTCTGTTCCTGATCTGGTTGTTTGCTTAGTTTTTGTTCTCATTGTTTTTCTTTTCTTTTAGGTTCATTTGTTGATAGTTGTGAGTTTGTTGTCATTTTACTGTTAATATTTTTGATCTTCTTTTTTTTAGATAAGTACCTTGAACATTTCATGTAAGAAGGGCTTGGTGATGATGAACTCCTTTAACTTGACCTTATCTGGGAAGCACTTTAGCTGCCCTTCCATTCTAAATGATAGCTTTGCTGGATAGAGTAATCTTGGATGTAGGTCCTTGCGTTTCATGACTTCAAATACTTCTTTCCAGCCCCTTCTTGCCTGCAAGGTTTCTTTTGAGAAATCAGCTGGTAGTCTAATGGGAACTCCTTTGGAGACAATTCTCCCCTTTCCTCTTGCTTCTAAGGGAATGGGGCAAGTCACAGAACAGGAATAGAGGACTCATGGGCATGAACAGGGGGTGGGGGTTGACTGTGTGGGTGGGGCAGAGGAGAGCAACAGGGGAAAAGGTGGGGCAACTGTAACTGAACAACAACAATAATAAAAATAAAACTATTTTCTTAAAACAAACAGTAAAATTTCAGTGATGACATGAGAAAGGGCTGAAGAAATTCTCAAAGGAATGGAGAAGAACATATATCATATGGTAGGGAACAACGTAATTATTTACAGATTCAGTATGATCCATGTTACTTTTCTCCATGAAGGTTGGATGAAGTATAACCAAGGGGTGGAGGGAGGAATTTATAAGGTTGATTTAAGTAGATAGTTTGTTCAATAAAATGGACATTCTAAATTCACATTCTGTGACTGCTATATATTTCCTGACATAGTTTGTGATGGTTTTCATATAACTAATGAAATTCTTATTTTCTTTGTTTATTTGTTAGTCCTAAAGATAGTGAAGGCATCTTGTTTTTTAAGCAACTTCCTGGCCAGTTTAAAACTATTGAACAAATACTACTAAGGAAAAATAAAACTCTAGTTGTACATATAGACTAATTGTTTTTAATTCACTTTTAAGTGTGTTTACATGTATTTAATCGTGACATGGGCATGAGCGCTGGTGCTCAGCAGTGCTCTCAAAGTACAAGCTAAGGAGTCTTGGGAGCACACGGTGAGAGATTCCATTTTCAAGTGTTATGTCACATGAGCACATGTTCATTTCCTTCTTACCCGGGGGTGGCATTCAGGTGGCTAACTATGGATACATAAGTTTTTTCACAGACAAGACATTTGGCTTCTTACTCAACTTGTTTCTTGAGAAGACTGTTGAATTGGCAACTACAGCTATTTTCCATTCACAGAAATGGATAAAATGTGAGTTCCAGGGTGATTCTTAAAAAGAACAAAACAAAATGTCTTTTTGTTCTCTCACCAGACACATATGGATGACTGGAAGAAGAAAGTGCTATCCTTCTGCCTCTAATTAAGCTTTTATGCATCCCTGGTCTCCATTAAGCTAGAAAAACTGAGACCCTGTGTAAATGAGATTGCTTATGTGAGAGTGCTTGGAAACTGCAGAGCATTACACAATTCCAAAGCGTAAACACTAATGTAAATATCAGAGGTTTTCCCATTTTTTTCAGGAAATCATTTCTAACTACCTTAATATGTAACATAACATCCTTCTTTTAAGTCTTATTACTGTAGTCTTGCTACTCAGTCCACAAAAAATATATAAATTTAACACCAATAAGAATGTTTTTGAACCATTTCATTAATATGGAAAGCACCCTTCCTTCCTTTGCCACTATAAAATGTTCTCACTCACTATTCAAAAACACTATTGATTGCCTACTATCTACCACGCACTGTCTGTGTCCTAGAATATCAAAAGGAAAGGGACAGAAATATTTCTCCTTGGGAAGCTTTGATTTCCCTCCATTTCTTCAAGAAAAATGAAGGGACACCAGCAGGTTAGAACTTAGTGGGCTGAGGGGCAGTGAAATGAGAATTTGCAATGATAAACAAGCGATATGCCATGGGGAGCCTGGATGCCACAGTAAAGAGTATGGATTTTGTTTTAAATATAATGGAAGTCTACTGGAATGTTTTAAGCAACAGGGAGGAATAGTCTGATTTATGATTTTATAAAGATAATTTTTCTACTAGTACCACCCTTAAGCTTGGGCAACAGAAATTCACTGCCTAAGCCCCGTGATTTAGAAAACTCTGTACATCACAAACACACAAACAATAAATTTGTTGGAGAACTCATGCCTGCCTTTTCCACTTGGGGCGTGATGAATAGCCCTGGCGCAGAACAACTTGTAACTGTAAATAGCTCTCCTTGAGACAATGTGCAGGCCCTGGGGCTATGCTTCTCCACATGTCATGCCCGTGTCCTTAAGACTAAGGGGGGCTGTGTTTTATTACCATAAAAGTTTGAGAGTTGTGCCCCTGTCAAAGTCAGAAACATACACCACTCCAGTGTGCAAGGGGATCTGAGCAGCAGGGATAAGTTAGCTAAGAGATAAGACAAATACGTTTGCTTGGTAAGCCTATTTTCTCAGGTAGCATGAATATAATAGATATATGTACACTGGCATCATTTTCCAATAGTGTCAAGAGTTTATTACCTGGTATTTCTTTATTGTGAAGCTCATGTTTCTATGAATACTTACAAATTAATGCAGTATTTACAGTCAGGAAATATTTTACAATTTTAAATAATTTCTGTTTTTAAATCAGCATAAATGTACAGACCAGGAGGCAGGCCAGAACACTATAGCTCATGGGCTGAATCGAGCCCACTTTCTTTTGATAAAGTTTTGTTGGAACTCAGCCACACTCATTTGTTTATGTATTTTCTGTGGCTCTTTTTTGTGCTGTCATAGCATGGTGTAGTCATTGCTACTGAGATCCTAGAACACAAAATCCTTAAAATATTTGTTACCCAGAATCTTATAGTAAAGGTTTTCTCTTATCAGTATATACAGGAAGTGCAAGGCTAATTTTTGTATATGCCTAGGTGTTGCTTAAGAGATGATAAACTAAGTGGCCAGCTGTGAAGGGTCGTAGAGGTATATTCTCAAGGGAAGTAGGAGACTATACCCTCACAAAACACACATCATTGCTGCTCACGGCTTTATAATACCTCCCAAATGAGAAACCAATCAAATTCCCATCAGTTTAATTGATAAGCTCATTGTATTATATCCATCAAATGGAGTGATTCTCAAAAATAAAATAACTTTCACATATACCCAATAGCATGCATGAATTTGAAAATATTGTGCTCAGTGATAAAAAGCAAACAAAAAAGTACACCTATTATATGATTGCATTTATTTAAATTTCTAGAATAAGTAAAACTCATACAAGTCAATGACACAGAAACAAGCAAGTTGATTAAAAATTGGACAGAGAATCTGAGTAGACATTTTTGCAAAGAAGACCTCCAAATGGCAAAGAGACAAGTGAAAAGATGCTCATTGTCAATAATCATTAAGAAAATGCAAGTCAAAACTGCAATGAGATGTTACCTAACACCTGTCAGATGGCTATTATCAAAAAGAAAGAAAATTAGATTTGGCAAGTATGTGGAGGAAAGGCAACCCTCTTGCAGTGTAGGTGAATGTAAAATTGGTGCAACCTCTATGCAAAACAGTTTTTAATTTCCTCAAAAAAATTAAAACAGAACTACCATATGACCCAGCAATTCTCTTTCTGGGTATTTATCCAAAGAAAAGGAAATCACTAACTCAAAAAGATATCTGTACCCTCATATTTATAGCATCATTTACAACAGCCTAGATATGGTTGCTGGGTGTCCATCAGTGGATGACGGATAAAGAGGATGTGAAACACGCACACACAATGGAATACTATTCAGCCATAAAAAACGAAACCTTGCCACTTGCCACAACAGGCAGGACTTTGAGGAGATTAGGACAGGTAAAGTGAGTCAGACAAAGAAAACAAATACTGCATGATTTCACTTATATGTGGGATATAAAAAGCAAAACAAAACCTAGACTCATAGATACCAAAAACGGATTGGTGGCTGTCAGAGGGGAGGAGAGTGGGGAGGGGTGAAATGTGTGAAGGAGATCTGAATATACAAACTCCCAGTTATGAAATAAATGTCACGGACATGTAATGTACAGCATAGGGAATATAGTCAATAATATAATATTGACTTTGTATAGTGTCATTTACAATAGCATTAAAATTATGAAACACTGAGGCATCGATGTGGTGAAAATATGCCAAATTTATATCTTGAAAACTATAAAACACTAATGATAAAAATTAAAGAATAACTAAATTGATATGTAGATATACCATTTCAATGGATAGGAAGAATCATTGTATTAAGATGTCAATTTTTTATCATATTAATAAATAGACTGAATACAACTTCACTCAATATCCCAGCAGACTTTTTCTGTGGTAATTAAAAGCTGTTTGTGAAATTCACATTTTAAAATGTACCCAGAGTGTACAAAATAATTTTAAAAACATAAATATCTCTGACCTGATTTAAAACATACTGCAAATGATGATAATTGAGATCAGGGATATCGACACAGGAGTAGGTAGATCATTTCATTGTCTGTGGAGCAAACAGATCATCCAGAAAGATACCTACTCGTATGTGATCCATTACCTGATTACACAGGCACCAAGAAAATTTAATAAATAAATTATAGTTTTGGTGTTTTATTTTTAAAAAATAGTATCAGCACAATTGGATGGACATGTAAAAATGAACATAACCTTTATCTCATACCCAAAATTAAGTGGCAACTAATCATATTATAATGACGTTGTTGAGATATTGATATAATACTGATAATGTATTGATAATGAATCAATAAGCAAATATTTATGTGAATAAATCAAACTATTTTAAAAACTATAAAAAATAAATAAAACTTTAAACTTTCTACAAGAACATGTAGAGCAAATCTTCATGGTTTTGTGTTAGGCAAAAGCTTATTAATAGAAAAGAAAAAAGGATAAACCATTAAAAATTGATAAAGAAGACTATAATCATTTAAAACTTCAGTTCTTAAAAAGACAATTTTAAGCAAATAAAAAGACAAACTTCAGACTGGGAGAAAGTATTTGCAAAGAACAGACATGCTAAATAACTTCTTTTTATTTTACATCACTCATATTTTTTAATTATAATTGACATACAGCATTATATGTTTCAAGCATGCAACCCAGTAATTAGACATTGTATAACTTACTAAGTGATCATCCTGATAACTTTCATACTCATATGACACCACACATAGTTATTAGAAAATTAGTGACTATATTCCCTTTGCTGACTTTACACCCCCATGACTATTGTGTAACTGCCAATTTGTACTTAGTCTCTTCCCTTTCAGCCCTCTCCCAGCTCCCCACCCACCTGGCAACTGTCAAAATGTCTGTATATGTGCATTTGTTTCAGTTTTGCTCATTTATTTTGTCTTTTAGATTGAAATGGTTGATAGATATGTATTTATTGTCATTTTTGTTTATATTTTTCATCTTTTTTTTCCTTTTTAAAGAAGACTCTGACCCAAAGCCGGCACACCTAGTGGACATCTTCAGCCCACATCAAAATACCACCCAACACCTTCCACTAGTGACACACTCTACGGGCAGACTCAGCAATACCAGAGCCTCCATGGGTGGGCTCCTGCACAGCTAATCCTCCACAGTGGTGGAAGCCAGTCCTTGCAGCTGACTGGTCTGGGGCTAATTCCCTCCCATTGACATGCCAACAGCAGTGAAGGCTCAGCTATGACAGGAAGTTGTACACAGCCTACACTGTGGGGGAGAGGGTGAGGCGCACCTGGAGTGCCTTGCTTGGATGAACCAGGAGTCTGTGCCACTGGACCCTATAGGACACCTATATAGTGGTCTACTATTAGGCCACTCCACCAAATCTGGAGGCCATAATAGCTTTACCTAATACATAGAAACAAACACAGGCAGACTGCCAAAATGAGGACATAAAGAAACAAGTCCAAATAAAGGACTAGGACACAGCTCCGGAAAAGAACTAAACAAAACTGAGACAAGCAATCTACTAGAAGCAGAATTCGAAACACTGGTTATAAGGATGATCAATGAACTTAGGGGAAGAGTAGATGAACTTAATGAGACCTGAATAATGTAAAAAAGGACATGGAAACCATAACACAGAACCAGTCAGAAATGAAGGATATGCTAAACGATTTTATCAAGATAAATAAATAAAGCTCAGATGTTGGTAAGGATGTTTGTGAAATTCAAGTTGGAGCAGCCACTTTGGAAAAGAGGTTGGCAACTTCTTGTAGATACATGAAAAAGATAATAAAAACACACATCTACACACTAATTTACTTAGCAACCTTTTTTATACTTACCTCAAACTGGAAACAAATGTCCTTCAAGTGAGGCACAGTTAATGTGGGATAGCCATACAGTGGAATATTGCTCAGCAAAAACATTGAGATTGTTAGACAGTTGCTAAAGCAAAATTATAGATGACTCTCAGAACCAGTGAAGTGAAAGAAACCAGGCCCAAACAGTTACATTCTATACGATTTCACTTATGAAACGCTGTGGAAAAGGCAGTCTTGAGTGACAGAAGTCAGGTCAGTGTGTAATAGAGGCTAGATGTTTGGCTGGGTGTTTACTACAGAATGAAATTCCTTAGGAATTGACACTGGGCAGTGGAAATAGGTAGGTCTTAAAAACAATGAACTATGATGTGCAATGCAAACTGCATGAGTTGATGGATTGGAAGTTTCCAAAATGACCAAAACTTGTTGCAATGGGGGCAGAGGAGATAGTAATAATTTTATAGAGTCCTAAATGTTATACACATTAAGGCCCCCTCCTTAAACAAGAGAATGCAACAATACCTTGCTTTTTAATATTTTGAAAATATGTGAGAACTTGTTGCTAGTGCTCTTTCCAGGTGGTAGGAGGGGAATCCTACAAGTGGGTAATCAAAAATATATCAATAATTAACAGGACAGCAGATACTTATCAGAAAATAAGAGGCACTAAGTGGAGATTGCAAAGTTGTTGCAATTACCGTTGAGTGCAGACAAATTCTATGGCTTGAATATGGGGGAGAAGAGGTCACTGTAGGCGAAGAAACAAAGACTCTAAAAGGCAAAGATGTGGACTAGTTTTTCAAAGGATGTAGAAGACACAGAGAAGTATATGCCAGAAATACAATGAAGATGTCAGCAACGCTAACACCAAAGCCTTCAATTAAGGTCTTGTTTTTCATCCTGGGGCCTTTTCAACCAGTTTTTCTCCCTTCTTAATTGTATTGAATATGGGCTAAGAGGTGGACAGAAAGGATTGAAAGTATACTGTTTAAATAAAAAATCAGAAGGTTTTTTTTTTTCTCCTTCACATGGAAGTTCAAAGGCAGGAACATTTTTAAGGGAAGGTAAAAGGCATCCTTAATTCACTAAGACTAGGTTACATGCTCTTTCCATAAATGCCTACAACTCCCTGTACTATTACTTAGTTCATCCCTAGTCCCTTCTGTCATTTTTTTTTTTTTACCATTTCTTAGGTTATTGGATTGTTATTGGATTAACCCTGTATTCTAAGCTGGTTCACAATCACACCCACATTTCCCCTGTTTAAGGAGGTTATACAGACGGTGAACACCCTTCTATTTAGATTGCACAATGAGAACTCAGTCATGTGACAAACCTCAGGCTGGGAATCCTGTTCTTTATCTTGATGGCCGTGTGTCCTGCTAATGGTGGTACAGTATCAGGAAATTGATTACTGAATGTGAAAAAGGAAACAGAGTCTGGGCACAATTAACAATCTCTGCCATAACTCTTTATTAGTATTCTTGCTAACACATTTCAAGGTATCATGGCATGGGCATAGCCATTTCTAACTCAACAAACTGGGTTATGTGACCTTTCTATTAAATACCAGCCCTGTACTTATAAATGTTGCTAATACCTGCTATAGTATTTGTTCATAATTGTCTTCATCCATATTCTAGTATCTGGCAGGTTCACAAACATTTACAGTTGAATATATGAATAAATAAATGACTGATGTGTCTCCTTTCATTCTAGCTGAAGTTCATTAGGTTGCTTATTCATTTCTACTCACTTTTGGTTTTCCTTTATGTGCTCTATTTCTCCCTTTCCCACCTTCTGTCTGTGATGTTAACCTCCCATGCCATAACATATGTGAGAATTCAATGAATGTGAAGACCTAGAGGTTAATATTTGTTCAAATGAAACATGCTATAGTGCTAAACAGTATAATATTAGCTAAAATGAAATAGGAAACAATTTAGCTAAAGACATAAGAAATTATTTCATGGAAGAGACATTTAGAGTGATTGAAAACAACGCAGAACAATTTAGGCAAAGGGAATTCTCCAAATATGAATATATTAATCTACTACTTCATTTGTTCGCTTGCTCATTAAGCATGTATTGAGTGCCTATCTTATGCAAGCACATAGCCTATGTAATCGTTACAGAAGACCTATTGACTCTATACATGGTGAGCCCACTCCATGATATTTTCTTAGAGGTTTGAGGAAATTATTATAAAAAAAGTAGAAATATTTTCAAAACTTGAAATGCTTTATCTTCAACTTGAATTTCACAGATCTCACGTTATTTCTTACTTTAAAAGATTCCTATCTGTTGGCATTAACAATAAATCATCATTTTCAGTTTGTACCAACTGTTTACGGCTTTTGAAGCAACTGCAAAGGACACCATTGACAGGCTTTCAACTACATCCCAGACACCAAAACAATAAAAATAAATAAAAGAAAACAATATAATCTTTCTGACATTTCCATGAAAATTGAATGCTCTTCTTCTACAAACACAGAAGAGCAGTTTCATTATTGAATGCCAAGGATCACATATCAACAAAATACCAAGAGATTTTGCATGTCATTCAATCACACAGCTGACAATCTTCAAGAAAAATTGCTTCTCAGTAAGATGTAATACTTTAATGAGCTAATTAGTTAGCTCAGGAAGGTGATTCTGTGACATTACTCACAGAATTCCTCTGAAATCTATCCATTCTTGCTGTTAATTTATAATAAATCATATTACCTTATGGACCTAGTAGCATTTCCTTGTATGGCAGGCTATTGATTTTTATACTGTAGTGATTTTAATACTTTCATTCTAAAATATTTCATTCTATTTAGTGGAATATAATTAGCTCTACCATCAGTGCAAACATTTCAGTCTATAAATCGTCTCTGATGATATATCCACATAGAAATAAACTGAATCCCAATATTCGTGTTTGTACAGTTTTCTAACCCCTTTTCAGACTTAAACATCACCCTTAGAGACATAGAGGATAGTGACCATTGTTTATTTTACACCTCTCTCATTATATCACAAAAGACTGGGCACATAAATAGTATTCAGCAAAGAAGGCTGACTAAATGATATGTTAGTGATGAAAATAAAAACCTGTACACGATTTCCCATAGCCCTGCATGATATCACCCTCGATGTCCTAGGACAAGACCAAATGTTCACAGGGAGGTGAGGGTGGTGGAGGGTGGGTCTGAATATGATGAAACAACAGATCATCCACAACAGAGGGATTAGATTCAGGATCTAGATCATCCAGAACAGGATTAAAAGAGAAGGGGGGTTTTTATACTAGGGCAATTGTTTTAAAAAGAATTGTTCTTTCTTGCTCGTGTGTGTGGTTGAGAAATTGTGTGTTGCTCACCTGGCTTAAATGTCCCTTACCTTAACTCCCTGTCTCTTATCTATCTTGAATTTTCTAGCAAACAGCTATTTAATTACTCTTCCAGCCTGTGCTGTTAGTCCTATTTTCCCTTGTACATGCTGCTATTCTTGTCAAGACAGTGACATGCTTCACCTACCACAGCCTTAGCGGGGTTTCAAAACGAAGCTTTAACAATTCTCTTCTCTTCAGAAGCTTTAACAACTCCCAGTTCCAGTAGATTACCACCCCTCCAAAAATGATTCTCCTTGAGCACTTAATGTCCTAATATAGGTATTGTCTCTATATTAGTCAGGGTTCTCCAGAGAAACAGATGTAAATATAAATGTAGATATGCATACGAATGTGGGTGTAGATACAGATAAACCTGTAGTCAAATGGCTATGTGCCACAATCAGTAATCCGATTCCTTAAAATAAATTTGGTCTATCGAGAAATCTACATATCCACCTATATCAATCTACGTATAGAGATAGATATTATTCTCTCTATATATATACAGGCAGAGATATATAAAAAATTTATTTTAAAGAATTTTTTCATTCAATCATCCACATTTAAATCTATATAGAGATATGTACATAGATTTAAGGATTGGGTTCACATGATTTTTTAGAGCTATGTAAATGCATAGTTGTATAGAGACTTATTTTGAGGGATTCGATCATGTGATTGTGGAAGCTTGGCCACTCTAAAATCTGATGGAGGAGGCTGGCAGGCTGGAAACTGAGGAAAGGGTTGCAGTTTAATCAGCATAATGTTGGGCACTATGGTCCAGCCAAGCTGACACAGATTTAAACATCACTGTCACCATCACTTCCTCAATTTCTAGCACAGTGCTTGATTTCATAGTAGATACTTAATACATGGTAAATTAAGAAACACATCTAAACATCAAAAAAAATCTATCTCAGTGTCTAGATACATTGATTCTGCACTGTTGGCAAACAAACAGCATAGGGCTGATATAATAGGTTTAGTTACAAATTTTATAAGCAACCGGAGATTGATTAATAAAGACAGATTACTATGTCGCAGGGTGTGAACCCTCACTTTAGAGACACAGAGGGCAGCTTAGCCACTGTGGCAAAACTGTACCCTCCACCAAGGTGCACATGCCATGTCCACGTGTGCTGGCTGTCATCCCGGCTCTGTCACCAGGGAGCGCTCCGCTGACTGCTGTTTTTAAAATCATTAGAGTTAAAGCTTTAGAACGTGTGCATGTCAAAGTAATATAATGTGTGTTCAGTACTGTTAAAGACAGAGGAAAATCTGACACATGAAACACACACTGGCCTCAATAGCATTTTGTTTGTTTGTTTCTGAAAGAGCAAGTCAGAATCCATAACCTGAAATACACACACTTTAGAAAAAAATGTTTTTAAAAATCCAATTAGTTTGCAGAAGGGAGGGGGCTGGGAGCTGAGTGAAAAAGGTGAAGGGATTAAGAAGTACAGATTGGTAGTGATAAAATGGTCACAGGGATGTAAGTACAGCACAGGGATTATGGTCAATAATATTGTAATAATTATGTGCGGTGCCAGGTGGGTACTTGAAACATCAAGGGGAATCATTTTGTAAAGTATATGATTGTCTAACTACTATGCTCTGTATCTGAAACTAGTACAAAATAATATCAAATGTAAACTGTAATTGAAACAAAATTTTAAAAAAGAAAATATATTTACTAAATTTCTGAATTTGTTGTTAGAAAAGACAATCTTCTAATGTAAAATTAGAAATTAAAAAAACCCATTCTTTCTGCTTTTTTTTCATATGTTTTCTTTTTTTAAAATATATTTATTGATTATGCTATTACAGTTGTCCCATTCCCCCCCCAACTCCACTCCATCCTGCCCACCCCCTCCCTCCCACATTCCCCCCCTATAGTTCATGTCCATGGGTCATGTATATAAGTTCTTTGGCTTCTACATTTCCTACACTATTCTTACCCTCCCCCTGTCTATTTTCTACCTACCATTTATGCTACTTATTCTCTGTACCTTTCCCCCCTCTCCCCCTCCCACTCCCCTATTGACAACCCTCCATGTGATCTCCATTTCTGTGGTTCTGTTTCTGTTCTAGTTGTTTGCTTAGTTTTCTTTTGTTTTGGTTTTAGGTGTGGTCATTAATAACTGTGAGTTTGCTGTCATTCCACTGTTCATATTTTTTATCTTCTTTTTCTTAGATAACTCCCTTTAACATTTCATACAATAAGGGCTTGGTGATGATGAACTTCTTTAACTTGACCTTATCTGAGAAGCACTTGATCTTCCCTTCCATTCTAAATGATAGCTTTGCTGGATACAGTAATCTTGGATGTAGGTCCTTGCGTTTAATCTTGGGTAATGTAATTATGATGTGCCTTGGTGTGTTCCTCCTTGGGTCTAGCTTCTTTGGGACTCTCTGAGCTTCCTGGACTTCCTGGAAGTCTATTTCCTTTGCCAGATTAGGGAAGTTCTCTTTCATTATTTGTTCAAATAAGTTTTCAATTTTTTGTTCTTCCTCTTCTCCTTCTGGCACCCCTATAATTCGGATGTTGGAACATTTCAAGATGTCCTGGAGGTTCCTAAGCCTCTCCTCATTTTTCCGAATTCTTGTTTCTTCATTTTTTTCTGGTTGGATGTTCCTTTCTTCCTTCTGGTCCACACCATTGATTTGAGTCCCAGTTTCCTTCCTATCACTATTGGTTCCCTGTACATTTTCCTTTGTTTCCCTTAGCATAAGCTTCATTTTTTCATCTACTTTTCAAACAGATTCAACCAATTCTGTGAGCATATTGATAACCAGTGCTTTGAACTGTGCATCCGATAGGTTGGCTATCTCTTCCTGGCTTAGTTGTATTTTTTCTGGAGCTTTGAAGTGTTCTGTCATTTGGGCCATTTTTTTTTCTTTTTTGTCTTGGTGCGTCTGTTACTTTAAGGGGCGGAGCCTTAGGTGTTCACCGGGGCGGGGTAAAGCTGGTTGCTGTGCTGTGACACTGTACGTGGGGGAGGGGCCGAGAGGGAGCAATGGCGCCCGCCTCACTCTCCTCCGGATTTCAATCTTTCACTCCGATACCCACAATCAAACTGGGCCCCTCTGGTGCTGGCTCCCGAGTGGGTGGGCTTGTGCACACTCTAGGCCCCTGTGGGTCTCTCCAACAACCTCTCCCGTGAGGCTGGGAGTCTCTCCTTGCTGCGGCCCCAACCCCCAGGGGCATTTTCAATCAGAGGTTTGAGGCTTTATTTCCCCGAGCTGTAGCCCTGGGTTGCGCGGTCTGCTTCGCTCCCCACCGTTAGTCTGGTTTATCTATGTTCGAATGTGGGGCTGCGGTGTGCTACCCACACTCTGCCTGCCCCGCTCTCCGCCACTCCGAGTCCGGCCCTCTGGGTTTATCTGCGAGAATGTGTGGCCGCAGGGTCTGCCAGTGCTCGGACTGCCTGCCCCATCGTCCCACACTCCGCCAGTCTCGGTCCCGCCAGAGCCACGCGAGTCCTCTCCACCCTGGTGCCCGTCTCCGCCCCCCCTACCGGTCTAGATGAATGTCTATTTTTCATTTCCTTGGTGTTGGACCCCCTTGCCGTTAGATTCTCTGTCAGTTCTGGTTGTGCGAGGAGGCGCAGTGTGTCTACCTACACCGCCATCTTGGTTCTCTCATATCTCTGCTTTTTTATTTTTAAATTAAACATAATTTGTTATAAACTTTATACTTCATAATAAACTTTTTCTACTTAAAAATAATTTTTATTTTAATATTGTTTAATTCTTAACTTCTTTAGCAATTTCTTAGTAAATTTGATAAAATAGAAAAATCAGTTTCATAGTCAATACATGTAAAATATTTATACAGTATTATGTCTACAATTTAATAGGTCTGCTTGCTTTGGAATTTCAAATTGCTGTGTTGTCTTATTAACAGCTAATTTCACTACTTTTTAAAATAAATAAACATTTATTTCCTTCTTTAAAGTATTTTTGTTACTATTTATCCCACCATACCATCTTCCACTGACACCCATCCCTCGCCTTGCAATCACTGTAGTCTGTGTCCACAAGTCTGTCGCTTTTGTTCTTTTTTGCTGGATCCCACCACTCCCAACCTCTCCTCAGAGCTGTCAGCCTGCTCTCTATCTATGAGTCTGTCTCTGTTTTGCTAATTAGTTCAATTTGTTAGATTCGATATATGAGTGAATCATCTGGCACTTGTCTTTCTCTGAGTGGCTTATTTCACTTAGCATGATGTTCTCCAGGTCTATCCATATTGTTGCAGAGTAAAATTCCCTTGATTTTTACAGCTGAGTAGTATTCCATTGTATAAATGTTCCATGTCTGTTCTATCTACTTATCTACTGATGGATACTTGGAAAATGTCCATATTACACAAAGCAATCTAAAGATTCAATGTAATTCCTGTCAAGATACCAATGATGTATTTCACGGAACTAGAACAAATATTCCAAAAATTTATATGGAACTGCAAAAGACCCTGAATAGTCTCAACAATCTTGAGGAAGAAGAACACAGTTGGTAGAATCATGCTACCTAATATCAAACTATACTACAAAGACATAATAATCAAAACAACGAGGTATTGTCATAAAAAACAGACATATAGATCAATGGGTCAGAATAGAGGGACCATAAAGAAACTCACACCTTTATAGAAAATTAATATTTGACAAAGGAAGGGAAAACATGCAATGGGCTAAATATCATTTATTCAATAAACGGTGTTGAGGAAATTGGACAGATATATGCCTGAAAATGAAACTAGACCACCTTCTTATACCATGCACAAGAATAAACTCAGAATGGGTTACACATTTAATGTTAGACTTGAAACCATAAAAATCCTAGAAGAAAACATAGCCAGTAAAGTCTCACATATTTCTTTTGAGAAATCAGCTGACAGTCTTATGGGAAATCCCCTATAGGTAACTAACTGCTTTTCTCTTGCTGCTTTACGATTCTCTCTTTATCTTTACCTTTGGCTTTTAATTATAATGTGTCTTAGAGTGGGCCTCTTTGCATCCATCTTATTTGGGACTCTCTGTGCTTCCTGGACTTGCATGTCTATTTCCTTCACCAAATTAGGGAAATTTTCTTTCATTATTTTTTCAAATAGATTTCCAAGTTCTTGCTCTTTCTCTTCTCCTTATGGGATGCCTATGATGCAAATGCTGGGATGCTTGAAACTTTGCAGGCTAGAAGGGATTGTCAAGAAATATTGAAAGTTTGAAAAGCAGGGACTACAGCCAAGACTGTTCTACCCATCAAAGTCATCATTTAGAATCAAAGAGCAGATAAAGAGCTTCCCAGACAAGAAAAAACTAAAAGAGTCCATCATCCCCAAACCACTATTATATGAAATGTTAAAGAGAATTATTCAATAAAAGGATGAAAACTATGAACAATAAAATGGCAATATATACATATCTATCAACAATTGAATCTAGAGAACAAACTAAGCAAACAAGAATCAAGAAACAAGAGACAGAATCATGGATACAGACAGTACGTTGATGGTTGCCAGATGGGAGAGGATTGTAGGGGAATGAGTGAAGAGGTGAGGGGATTAAGTAGAAAGAGGTAGTTACAGAATAGCTATATGTAAAGTATGGTATAAGAAATGGAGCAGCCAAAGAATTTATATGCATGACCCATGGACATGAACAATCATGGAGGGATTACCCGAGGAAGTGGGGGTTGCTAGGTAGAGAGGGGTAAAAGAGGAAAAGTTGGGACAACTGTAATAGCATAATCAATAAAGTACAATTTCAAAAAAATAAGATTGATTAAAAATTCTCACCCATTTCTAGTAGGAAATTATTTTTTCTGGTATATCTCCTTATGCAAGGAAACAAAAGAAAAAATAAACAAATGGGGCTGATTTCATTACTTTTAACAGCCCATTTCTGAGGAAAGATGTTATTAATTTATGCCTAAAAATGAATACATACAAAAGTATTGGATTGACCAAAATGTCCATTTAGTTTTTTTCATAAAATAAAAGACACATTCCTCATTTTCACTAATGACTTGATTGATCTGGATATTTTGAGTATGTTGACTATCTCCTACTTGGTATAACATTGATTGTTCTCAATTAATGTCTCAGTTTCATCTCTATCAACTTCAACTGGTCTACTCTACAATAGAGCATTGTCCAGTGAGAATCTCCATCACGAAACTTTGCGAACCACTTTTGACATGTTCAATTAGTCACAGCACCTTCTCCATACTGCTCAAAACTTTTTTTTTTGCATTTGAGTTGTGTTTTTCACCTTTCTTGAAATAATAAAGCATAATATGCCAAAAATGTATATTTTCTTCCATCTTCAATATTACCATGGCTACACCAAGATTCACCAATTTTTATGTTTTTTTTTTAAATGTACACTGATATGACAACCTTCACAATACAATCTGACAAAGTTGTTTCGAACGAAGTTAATGACATGTATGCACTACTAGAGCCAGCTTACAGAACAATCTGAATGAACATTTTGGCCAGCCTAATGTTTTTAAGTTAAAAACGAACTTATGTCTTGAAACAGGAAAATGAGGGGAAAATAAAGCATTTATCTGGACAATTCATATAAGGAATACAGTTACCTGTTTAAATATGTCTCTTCCCTTACTTACCAGACTAATTGTAAATGGTCTACTTAACTGACCAAAATATGGCTTATGTTCATATCATGTAATGTTAAGTCTTTGAATCTATTTTCTGACCCTCAAAGTTGATGTGTAACATGAAGTTTGTTACATATGATTCTTTGTAAAAATTCCCATAAAAGCATACACTCTCAGGTTTTAGAATAATACTGCAGAGAAAAGCCTGTATCATTTATGACCTCATTTTTTAAATTTGTGCTTTGAGAGCTCCATAGATGAAAAAACAAACTTTTGCTAAAATATCTGCAGAAGTGGAACAATCACTAGTTTCTTTCAAGGCTCACTCTAAGTTCACGTGTTCCAGCTGTCATGCAGTCAGTCGTCCTCAAGCAGAGCACCCTTTCCACCATTTGCCTTCTATCTTTAGTTCTAGAATTGACTTAAGGGAGCTACCTCCAGCATCTTCCCTCTAGACGAAATGGAGTCATTTGAGAGTCTACTAGGAAGTATTTTCTGCTCCTGAGAGGTAAAGCAAGGAGATCCAGAAGGGCACATCATTTAATGTCTGAGAATGAATAGGGCCCAGAAGCTAAATACGTTTTAAAAATATAAGGCAGGGATGCCTCTGATCAAGCCAGGAGGTAGGACTGGAAAATAACTAGAAAGAGGCCAGGAGCCAGTTGCGGGTCTCTGGAATGACTGCACCTAACACAGTTGAGCACTGCAGTGGGGTGGTCTGCCAAGTGTGAGGAGAGTGAGCTTGTGTGGCGACTATTGAATGAGATAGAGTCAAGGTAAATTTTTTATTTTTACAGTGTCTCAGTTCCTGAGATGAGAGTTTCCAGTGTCATAGTTCCTCTGCTGAAGTATGCTTTACTTTCCCACGTCCTCCTGAAACTAGCATGAAGCATAGACCGATAGACTGACGTAAGGTGGGTCTATCACATTAATTGATCAAGACACCACATTTCTATAAATAAAGTCTAAACTTATATTAACTTTTTTGAGTAACTCATTAATTGACTTATCACGAGCCTAGAATCAATTACACCCTAAAGTATATTTTGCTTTTTTTAGTATCCCAAGTGGAAAACCTACATTTTTTTTCTACGTTAAATCTAATCCTGCCAGATTTGACCCAATATTCAAGACTACAGAGATTGTTTTAGATTCTGATTTGTTACCCAAATGCTATCTCTCCTAGCTTTATGTCATCTACAATTTTGAAAAGTAAGTGTATTAACTGACAGAAAGTTCATAGTATAATTGCAGAAGTTTCTTTCGGCACAAGCTTATCTCCAACATTATTTCCTGTGTTACCTAGACTTTGTCAATTTTAATGGTTCATTGTGTTCTCTCATTACAACTTTCTTAGGAAATAATTATTTCCCAAATAATTAAATAAATAATAAATCAAATACTTACATACTTTTAATCATCTATGTCATAAAACTAAATATTCTTTTTTGTATTTAAAAGTGTTAAGAAATAATAAATCATTTAATCCCTAAGACAACTCTGTGTGGTAGGTACGCACTATTCTTAGCCCATATTATAAATGAAGAAACTGAGGTACAGAAGAGCTAAGTGACTTGCTCGAAGTCATGAAGCTAAGTTATAAAGCTGCACGTGAACCCTGGATACCTTTCTTTACAGTTCATGTTCATGATCACCCATCTTAACTGACCTGCACATTATCATAATCGTCAAATAGGACAAGCTGAAGGAAGAGCCCCAAGATCTGCTCCTAAGAAAACTCCCCTCTGGATGAAACAGATTTATGAGTGCCTTGGCATCTGGTGAAACAGGCAGGGCCTCAAAAGGCCCAACCACCAATTTCCCTCCCCACTCTGCTCCCTCCAGTAATGACCTTAGCCAAACAACTCTTCCTCCCCAGGGGTTCAATTCCTAATCGTCTCATTGTCCTGGAAAAAACAGGCATCAGTCCCTGGAATTATTCAAACAAGCCAGTTGGAGTCCTGCAACCTCTCAACACTAAAAAGTCTGCTTCCCACAGCCCCTGGGTCCTTAACGTATAAAATATATTTTTAAAACTTATAACTTTTCCTTTTGTTTTAGACTAGTCTATAATTTAATTAAAAGAATATTTTAAATTAAATTTAAGATTTGAGACAAGTTTCTTTTCAAAGAATAAAACATTATTGAAAAAGAACACAATTATGTGTCCTTACATCTTCTTGTATGTCTATAAGGAACAAGAAAAACTTCGGGAATATATAATAATTTATTAGATACTAATAAATATTTTAAATATAGGACAGTAGAACTTAAGTGCATGTGGATAACTACACAAACCAAGGGGCACAGTCACCTTGTCAGTCAGAGTCCCAGCTGCCAATATAGTAATACCCCATGTCCGGGGGATGTTCCCTTTGAATTCCTGAGAAATGACACACTGCTATGAACATTTCTCTTTCTATCTCTCCTCCTCTGTCTTTTTCCATATGCTACTGTCTGATGCACATTATGTTGTCCACCCCTCACTAGGGGCAAGTAGTGGTAAACACCCAACATGTTTCAGAGAATTTACTAGGAGATAGGACAAATTAAAAGTCAGTTCCTAGACACTTCATCTCTAGAGACCCAGGTTTCTCTTCTATCAATTTGACTTTTAGGGACTTTCCATATAGATAGTCACATACTTTTTATGTTGTATCTTTATCCTCCTTTTACTTTGACACCTTGCAAATGAATGTTCTGCTATTAGCCCTTACCAAATGCTCCTGCGAGAGGATAACCGCAGCATGCAGAGTATTATAATTGTACTTGGGAGCGTCTTGTCCCTCTCAGACCCCAGAAGCCATTCAAATGGTCAGTGGTGACTTGTATGTGTGCATATAATGTCTTCGAAAGGTCCGTCACTGCACAAGGTGTGTAACAGGAAAGTCACTGAACTTGAAGAAATCAGACCCATGTCTTACACCAAATCCTCCTACCTTCTAGGTATAAATCTGTGGACCCGTCTTTTATGTCTCTCCCTGACTAAAAATACATACTCTGGAGCCTAATTTGCTGAGTTTGAACCCTGACTCTGCTGCCTAAATGTGATTTCGGAAAAGTTACTTAAACTCATACTTATCATTACTAAAGTGAATATAATAGTAGACTGTACTCTGTATGTTGTTACAAGGGTTAAGTGAGTTTGTAACTGCAATTCTCTTTAAAACGTAACTGACACATAATAAATGCTGCAAAATCCATTGTTGGATATTAATTGTACATGACTTAAATAAAATGCAGAATTTTTATAAATATTAAATATACTAATGTGCATGGAAAACCTTTAACTATTTTAATAACTACAGAAATACTATTTTTGGATCACTGAAATAATTATATAAATTAATACACAATTATTTCCTCATACATATCTCTTAATTAACACTAATTAATCACACAGAGAATAATACAGAGAGCTTGTTATATAATAACATTGCCCTTGTGATTTCATTTTACCTCTATGATTATCTAAGTGTATTTAATATATCTTCAAATTTGCCCATGTCACCTAGGTAATTTGGTCATAATTTGGGAATGCGTTGTCTTCTGTGTGAAGATTTGCTTCATACCCTGAGAATAACTCACCCTTTCTGTTGGATCGCTCTCTGAACTATCCATGTTATTATCATCAAATATTATTCCAGTGGTGACACATATTTTGTGAGTTCAAATTAATAAGAAATAGGTGTTTTCTTCTGAAAGAATCTAGTCTCCTTTCTGGTCATTTTATAGGTAATTGATTAGTAAGCATTAAGGAAAAATTAATATAAAGGATATAGTAAAAATAATTACTATGATTTTTTTCTACAACTCTCTCCATATGCTATTAATACTAATTTAGCCCTAATGCCATTTTCTAGAACTTTTCTCTCTGTGTGCACTTGTAAGTGTGTGTGTGTGTATGTGTGTGTTAGTTTTTCTAGTGGGATATGCAAAAGAAAGAACAGTGCCTGGCATGTCATATACTAGTTTTTTTATACACACACACACGCAAACACACATATTTGGTGTATATATACATGGTGTTTATAAATAAACATGTATATATTTATATATACACATATATATGTATTTGGTGTATGTGTATGTGTATTTGGTGTATATGTATATACACATATATCAAATACATATATATATGTGTATATACACCAAGTATATATATAATTTCATATACATGAAATTTATATATAAATATATATTATATATATATAATTTGATTTTACATAAACTTTTCTGAAAAGGCTCACTCTAATTTTTACTGTGAAGATGTTCCTCTTAAATGTACATTGACTGCACTATCAGTGTAAATCACAAGTGTTCACAAAGATGAAATTTTAAAGTAGGCCACACCATCACTAAAAATTTGGTGGAGATGGGTAGTTTGTGCTTGAAACTCTGAAAGATATTTTGAATATATAAATAAATTTAAAAAGCTTATGTGCCAGGCTTATTTTTATCTTTTAGTTACTGAGAAGTACTTATTTTGTAATTTGGGGGTCAAAACCCATATATATCTCTCTACAAAGGAGAAAGATTTATTAAACATTAATTAATTAAAAACATTAATGTCCTGAGTGGCTGTACAACAAATTAGACCCCATTCTCTGCTTACAGGAAGATTTAAACCAAATTATCAGAGAATTCCTGCAAGAGCAGTAAAAGGAAAGCTCTTTTCAGTAGTCACCAAGAATGCCATGCTCTGTGTATACATACCTATAGTTTGGTACCCCCCCAGAAGACATTTCACTCTTATAGATGAAAAATGCACTTTAAAAAATCTCTACCTTTGTTAGCTCATCATTAGGATGAGCTTCAAATTCACGAATGTTAGCAATAGAAAATATTTTTAAATGTTTACTCAAGATCTCTACTCATTTGTAAAACATTATTTTAAAATCATATTTATTTTTAAAAGAGGGCACTGACAGTAAAGGATACGGTCACTTAAGTATGTCTTCCTATGTATTTTATCCACATCAAATTTTTTAATGTAGAAAAGTCCTCTTTTAAATATTTTTCTATGTAAGGCTAGCATTGAAAAGAATTTTCTTTTAAATTCTTATTTATGCCCCACATATTCGGTATATTCTTATATATATTTATGAAATTATCCAATTATTATTTTGCCGTAATACATCTTTCCTACACTTTCATTTTAGTTAAAAATGAAAAAAAACAAACAAAGTAAAATCATGATATAAACAAAACTGTGGCTATTGTTAGTGGGCATGAGTATTACATGTCATAAAACACATCTAAGCCCAAACATAAAAACACAAGTGATGGCCTAGTGGATTTCCCATAATATATCCAAATTATTTCCCATTCCACTTACCTTGTTTATGTGGAAGGAGTGGCAAGATAAAAGTGAAGTTTCCATGTGATTGGAGAATAGACCTAAAAGAGCTATACTGCAATCTTCCAATACTACAAAGAAGGTTGCATGGAAAACTCAGAGAAATTCATCTAAGTGGAGAAATAAAGTATTGAGTGTGTTGGGAACTGATGGAAGCTGAGCAGATACTCACTGGTAAAGATGTTCATATGAAAGTCACCTGTTAGCTTTTAAGGTTGTTGTAAAGGGAATATTTGCAGAAAAAAAGGAACTACCTGAGGAAGTTTTTTATGTGTGCAATGAAACATGCACATGTGCACACATATGAAAAGAAAATACATTTTAAATTGACTGCATAACATATTATTTCTACACACAAACTCCAGATGTGAAAAGTTATGTCTGCTGCTAGGGGCCTTTGGTCTTTAGTAGATACTTAAGACCACCACACCATGTGTTTTCCCTGAAAACTACAGAGCCTGGCCTGCCTACCTCCCTTTACATTAAATCATTAACGTGCTTCTGCATACCCAAGTAAATTTATTCTACCCTGCCACTTTCTAGCATGATCTTAGGGGGCTTACAAAAATACATTCAACAGATACAATGGTGTTGTGGACTGAATGTCTTCTCACAATTCAAATGTTCAAACCCTAGTTCCCAATGTGATGGCATTTAGGTGAGACCTTTGGGAGGTAATTAGGTTTAGATGAGGTCATGGGAGTGGGCCCTGCAAAGTGGGCTGAGCAAGACAAGAAGATCCCCCTATCTCTCCATGACTGTGCACCAAGGGAAAGCCATTTGAAGACACAAGAAGGCAGTTGCTTATGAGCTAGGAAGAGAGCCCTCACCAGTTCTGTCTGTATGGTGATCTCAGATTTCTCAGCCTCATGACTATGGGAAATAAATGTCTGTTGTCTAAGCAGACTCTGTGATACTTTGTTATACCAGCCCAAACCGACTAACACAAATAACTATGAATTAAAAGAAGAAAATTAGAATAGGGAGAAGTAGACATAGAGTAGAAATGCTATATTATTGGGTTGGCCAAAAAGTTCATATGGTTTTTTCCATAAAATAAAAGACACATTTCTCTTTTTCACCAATAACTTCATTGATTTGATTATTTTGAGTATGTCAGCTATCTCCCATGTGTTATAATGCTGATTGCTCTCAATTAATGTCTGCATTTGATTGCTATCAACTTCAACTGGTATACCCAACCATGGGACATTATCACCTAGTGACAAATCTCCAGCAGGAAACTTGGCAAACTACTTTGACATGTTTAAACAGTCACAACACCTTCCCCATTTACTGTGCAAATCTTTTATTCATTTATCTATTGCATTTCAGTTGTATTTTTCCCTTTTTTGACATAATAAAGCATAATACAAGGCCTGTCTGGAATGTATCCAGCCATGTACTATGAAAAATAGAGACATTTATTGAAGAAGATTCAAGATACGTGAAACGTTGTACCTAGGACAATGATGCCTCAGTCCCCTTCAAAGTAGGTACCTTGGGACCTCACACAGTTCTCCCAATTGCCATTAGCTGCCCTGTCGTATTTTCCTGAATCTCATCAATGATCTGAAATCTCTTCCCTACCAAAGGAGATTTTAGTCTGGGGAAGAGCCAGAAGTCACAGGGCACCAAATCTAGGCTGTAGTGGGGCTGAGTCACCTGGGTGATTTGATGTTTCACCAAAAAACTCTGCATGAGATGTGAGGCATGAGCGGGAGCATTGTCGTGATGAAGCTGCCAATCACCAGTTGCCCGTAGCTGTGGCATTCTGAATCATCCAAATAGTTTCTGTGGAGGAATGTTCAAGCTTAATGCAAACTTTGATGCTGATTTGTTGCTCTACTCGCTCAGTCATTTTGAATGCAAAGGCCACACAGTACACATGCTCACTCAACAGCATCTATCACCCTATGGACTAGGACAGTGAAGTCATCATTGTTCATGCATGTACATTCCAGTCCACTCTCCTTGGCTGCCAGGTTACATCAATATCACATAAACAATTCTCGTTATATTAACAATGACTGGACTTTTTCCTGACAGACCTTGGTAAGAACTTTAAAAAGTAACCTATCAGAACATAGAATTAACATACTCATCACAATTAAAGCACTTAACCTAAACTGTCATGTGGGGAACCATTCCAAGCATGGGAAATGTGGTTCAGCCCCCACTCAGAAAAGCCAGTGGGGAGCGAGGTTGGCAGGCAGGACCCACGTCCATGGGTAAGTTCTCCAGTGGGAAATCAGACCTGCATTGTACTTAGACTGCTATGAGACTTATGCTATTTTATGCTCTTGCTAAAAAACTCCCTCACCCTGAATTGAGGAAGCAAGTGTTTACTGAGGATTTTTATCTTCCCAGAATCTGGGCTAGACCCTCTGGGTATGGGACAGAGCCCTTTCAACCATTTCTCTTTTTACATTGCAAATGTCCTCCTTTGATGTTTTCAGCGACACCATCTCCTGTGTCTGCAAAGATAACCACCCAAAACAAACCTTTGTATAGTAAAAGAGGACTTTTTTTGATGTTAAGGGCCTGAAAAACCTATAAAGGCTGGTTAAGGCAAGGCTCTTGGTGCTCCCCCCTTGAGGGATTGGCCCAGGCAATCAGAGACACTCTCCTCTTGAGAGAGTGGCCACGCCGTCCCTTTCCCCCCACAGGACCTCTGTAGTCAGTGTGTATGTATATTGGAATACTGAAACCTCAACAGCAGATCTTGCGGGCTGAGATCTGTGTCACTGTCACCTGCATAGAAGGACACTTCCTTAAATGGGGACTACAAGCCAACTCAGAATGTTAATTCCATGGATCTTTCCATCATACCAACACAGGACTATTGAAGCCCCAAAGTAGATATTGTTGTGATGACTTTGGCCTTAAAAGCATGTCCCCTGAGCTATGTTTTGAAGAAAAATACTTTTACTAATACATCAATGAAGCACTAACTGAATAGGTACCCAGGAAAGTTCTCCAAAATCAGTGAAAAATTATTAATAGCACCTGCTTTTTAGAATTAGTGACCATAAGCAGTTAATTTAAAAATACATCTAATAATGATATGATTTTGGATTACAGAAGTCTATTTCTCTCTCCTACGAAAAGGTATTCTATACCAAGACCAATTAGCTCTGAGCTCACTCCAAATTTGTTATAATAAAATCATAACAGCATTTTTGTAGAGGATATTTACCTAGGAGTGGGTGCCAAAAGTGGATTCACAATTATTTCAAATTGTTAAGTCACTAATTGAGAAGAACAATCTCTCAGGTCTTAACTTACACTACTCAAAATGGTTTGGTGCACCAAGAGATATTTCTACTAACTTGAACTCTGACTTTAGGGTCAGTTTCTGTGAAAACATCCAAAGGTTTTTGATGAGTTCAGAAAACTAAGACCAAGACAGATTCCTGTCTTCCAAACTGAAGACTGAATAGCCGTGTCACTGCAAACAATATAAATGTCTATCTCATTGGGATGGTTGAGCAGTATCATTTCACAGATTTTCATGCAGAGGTTACAAGCCTAAAATACTACTTGTGTAATAAAATTCTTAATTTTTGTTAGGACTTAAAAGTTCTCCCTGAAATTCAATGATCCTCTGACAACTAATTTAACAATTTGGTTCTTAGTCTTCTAATTTTAATTTTTCATTGTATTTGCAATAAAGAATAAGAAGAGTAGTAGCAGGCACAGTAGAAGTAATCAGTTTGTTTTAAAATCTGATTGAGATTATTACATATTGTCTTGTAAAACATTCTTCTTTCACTTAATGTCATACATTTTCTCATGTAAACACACACAAACGTCTATACACTGTAGGTTAATACCTCTTTTGATGAGAATTAAAGTTGTAATCTCACAGAAACTCCCATTCTATCAAAACAACAAGCAAACCTACATTTTGAAGTTTTCTTTTTTCTTTATTGTATTTTTATATAGCCTTCTACTCCCCTTACCCTTCTGCCAGTAATCACCACACTGTTGTCCATGTCCATGAGACCTTTTTCCTTTTTGTTCAATCCCTCTATACCCTAAGCTTACCCCTGTACCCCAACCAGCTGTCATCCTGCTCTCCATCTATAAGCCTGTCCCCATTTTCCTTGTTAGTTCAGTTTGTTCATTAGATTCCACATGTTCATCATATATTTATCTTTCTCTGACTGCCTTATTTCACTTAGCATAATGTTCCATCTGTACTGTTGCAAAGGATAAATTATTCTTCTTTTTTACAGCTGAGTAGAATTCCATCATGTAAATGTCCCACAGTTGTTTTATCCACTCATCTATTGATGGACACTTGGCTGCTTCCATATCTTGGCAACTGTAAATAATGCTGCAGTGAACAGAGGCTGCTTATATTCTTTCAAACTAATGTTTTGGGTTCCTTCTAATATATTCCCAGAAGTGGAATTTCTGGGTTAAAGGCAGATCCATTTTTAATTTTTTGAGGTGTCTCCATACTGCTTTCCACAGTGGCTACACCAGTCTGCATTCCCACCATCAGTGCACTAGGGTTCCCTTTTCCAAAAGGGAACTTTTTTGGATTCATTGATCTTTTTTACTGTTTTTTTTAGACTCTATTTTGTTTATTTCTGCTCTGATCTTTAGTATTTCCTTCCTTCTACTCACTTTGGGCTTCGTTGTTCTTTTTCAAGTTCCTTTAAGTGTGAAGTTAGATTGTTTATTTGAGCTTTTCTTGTTTTGTGAAATAGGCCTGTAATGCTATGAATTCATTTCTTAGGGTTGCTTTCCCTGCATCCAACAGATTTTGGATTGTTGTGTTCTTATTTTCATTTATTTCAAGGTATCTTTTTATTTCTTCCTTGACCTTATTATTGACCAATTCATTGTTTAATAACATATTATTTAGCTTTCATGTTTTTGCATGTTTTTCAGTGTTCTTCTTGTGATTGATTTCTAGTTTCATAGCATTATGGTCAGAGAAGATGCTTGATATGATTTAAATCTTCTTAAACTTATTAAGACTTGTTTCTTGTTCTAACATGGTCTATCCTAGAAAATATTCCATGTGCACTTGAAAAGTATGTATATTCTGCTGCTTAGACTGAAATGCTCTGAAGGTATCTATTAAATCCATTTGATCTAGTGTGTTCTTTTAGGCTACTGTCTTGTTGATTTTCTGTCTGGAAGATCTATCCATCGAAGTCAATGGGGTGTTAAAATCCCCAAGTATAACTGTATTTCTGTCAATTTCTCCCTTTATGTCTATCAAGATTTGCTTTATATATTTAGGTGCTCCTATGTTGGGTGTGTAAATGTTTGCTAGGGTTATATCCCCTTGCTGGATTGTTCCTTTTATATTATGCAGTGTCCTTCTTTGTCTCATACTACAGCCTTGGTTTTAAAGTCCATTTTTTTTCAAATATAAGTACCACTATCTAAGCTTTTTTACCTTTTGCATTTTCATGAAATATTTTTTCCATCCCTTTATTTTTAGTCTGTGGATATCTTTCAGTCTGAGATGGGTCTCTTTGAGGTAGCATATATACAGGTTCTGCTCTCTTATCCATTCAGTTATCCTATGTCATTTGGTTAGAACAGTTAAGCCATTCACATTTAAGGCGATTATTGATACCTATGGATGTAGTGCCCTTTTATTGTTAGGCTGTTTTTTTCTTTCTATTTTTCTTCCCTTCCTCCTCCTCCACCCCCTCCTCCTCCTCCTCCACTTCCTCCTCCCCCTCTCCGCCTCCTCCTCCTCCCCTTCCTCCTCCTTTTTCTTCTTTTTCTCTTCTTAAGAAAGCCCTTTAACATTTGTTGCAGTACTGCTTTGGTATTAACAAACTCCCTTAACTTTTTCTTGTCTGGGAAGCTCCTTATTTCTCCTTCAATTTTAAGTGATAGCCTTGCTAGGCAAATTAGCCATGGTTGTAGGTCCTTGCTTTTCATCACCTTGAATATTTAATGCCATTCCCTTCAGGCCTGAAATCTTTCTGTTGAGAAATCAGATAATAGTCTAAATGGAGCTCCCTTGTAGGTAACTACCTGCTTTTCTCTTGCAGCTTTTAGGATTCTCTCTTTATTTTAAACTTTGTCATTTTAATTATAATGTCTCTTGGTGTAGGCCTCTTTGGATCTAATTTGTTTGGTATTACCTGAGCTTACTGGACTTGTGTGTTTTTTTCTTCACCAAACTGGGGAAGTTTTCATTGATTACTTCTTCAAATATGTTCTCAATCCCTTACTTGCTGTCTTCTCCTGGTATTCCCATGGTGTAGATATTATTATGCCTCATGTTGTCCAAAATGTTTGTTAACCTCTCCTTATTTTTTAAAATTATTTTTCTTTTTGCTGCTCTGCCTGGGTGTTTTTTTCTACCTTGTCTTCCAAATCACTGATGTGATCCTCTGCTTCATCTAACCTTCTGTTTTTTCCTCCAGTGTATTATTTATTTCAGATTTGCATTCTTTATTTCTGACTGGTCATTTTTTTATGGTTTCTATGTCTTTTTCATGCTTTTCACTATCCATATAATCATTACTCTAAACTATCTGATAAAGTTCTTATCTCCATTTCATCTAGTTCATCTTCTAGAGAAATCTCTGCTTTCATTTGGGGTCTATTTCTTTGTCTTCCCATTTTGGCTGCTTCTTTGTATTTTTTGCCTTAGCTGTTAAACTAATCTGTCATTAAACTAATCAGTTGTTAAATGAATCAAGCTGTGATCAACAGCCTGGCTTAAGCACCAAAGGTTGGGGCAGAGTAATTCCTGTGGGTGGGTCTCTTGCTTCCTTTGAGCCTGGTGCCACTTGGAAAGGAGTTTTCTGCCTGAGCAAGTTGGTTCCTGCAGTACGGGGAATGACTCAGCACAGGGATCCTTCAATTCTCTCTCCTGAGTCACCAACCCCAGACTTTCCTCACGCATCTCTCGTCCACTCTTCCCTTCTTCTGCCAGGCCCAGGG
Organism: Desmodus rotundus; assembly: GCF_022682495.2. Classification (NCBI taxonomy): domain Eukaryota; kingdom Metazoa; phylum Chordata; class Mammalia; order Chiroptera; family Phyllostomidae; genus Desmodus; species Desmodus rotundus. Next base: position 111,303,669 of record NC_071390.1, read on the forward strand.
TAAGTGCTTGCAAACGAAATTTTGTGCATTGGCCCTTTAAGTGTCTCTAGCCATCTCTCCCTGGCTGCCACAAACCCTGCTGTTTTTCAAAGTTAGATGTTATCTAGTTTCCTTTCTTGCTCTGGTGCTATCAGCTGGGAGCCCAGCTTGGAGTTAATACCCCACACTTCTCAGGGGAATCCCTGCCACTGAAATACCCTTCCAGTACTTCAGCTGCTGCCAGTGGGACCCCAGTCAACTCTCTCATGTCTCTGCACTCCCTACTAGTCTTGTGGTGAATTGGTTTTTTCAGTCTGTCCATGATTGTAAGGCTTCTCTCTCCAGCTAGTTTTCAGTTGGTTATTCAGGATGCTTTCTCTACAATTTAGTTGTAATTCCAGATCAGTCCTAGGAGGAGGTTAGTGTAGCTTCCACTTATTCCTCTGCCATCTTGGATCTGTCATTTTCATGTTTTAAAACATGCTTTAATTGATCTGTGAAAAGTAGTCTGTCTATGACCTGGCAGAAGTGGGAGGCATTCAGGATGAAGTACAAAAACAGCACTGTGTGTTTTTTGTACTATTCCCACTCTGGCCTTGATATTTAGTGCTTGGTAAGAGTCCAGCTATGTGTATAACTGAGGCCGTTTTTTGTGTAAAACTAAGTACTAATATATAGGAAATGGCTTGTTTTGAATAAAATTAACAAAACAATGTCTGATTCCTAAGGCATAAAGGATAAGTGGTCCTAATTCTAAGAGACAGTTTTACCAATAGAATGGTTAGTTTCAGCATATTTTCATGAACAAAAATGAGTAATACTTTGTAAATCTGACTATAAAGACACATGGAAAGACAATGAGAGACAGAGAAAAATTGAAATTCTTTGTTCACAAGCAAAGTTACTTTCCAATATGTCTTACTTTTCAGTGACATAAATTCCAATAAAGGAGATATGAAAAAAAATTATCATTGGGTAATACTGACAAATATCTACACAAATTCCCTAGCAGCACTGAATTGGCTTAATTTAATGTAAGTCACTTTAATTTGAATGAACTTACTGTTCAACTTTGTTGGTCTCAATAAATATGTAAGAGTTAATGTCCCATAATTAACACAAACTTGAAATAAATTATTGGAGAGTGTTAAAAGGCATTGTTTATAAACAAAATGAACTTTAACAAAAGATGAATAGCAAACATCCAGTTATAAAGACATTAGAGCAATAATAATTGTGCAACAAAGCACATCAAGAAGAAGAGCGATTTCTTTTTCAGTACCAAAGGCTATTAAGGCATGTATGTTTATGTAAATTTTGTTTCTTCTGATGAAAGCTTTAATTGTACTCATTTAAAAAGTTAGACTAGAAAATTTAATGTTTTTGTGGGAAGATGAATTTTTACTAATTTTTAAATGAACACTGAAAAATGTTACTCAAAATTGAACAATTGTTTTTGGCATGTTAAAGAATTCATAATTAATATTAGATTATTTGGTTTTTGAATGTCAGCTTACTCTTAATTCATTATAAATTTTCTGTTGAGAGAGAATGTATGAATGAGAGTTATTACATCAATATTACTTTTATATATCAATTTAACAACACATTAACCACAAATGTGCAGCTGCTATTAGTACTTACCTCTTTTGAAACACATTGCCATGGAAAATTAGTGAAGCATTTAATCAAATGCTAACAAACTAGCTTTGGCTGTGAATGGAACTATAATTTATTTGCTTAAAAATACTTTCATGTATTAACTCTTTTACTGACCTAGTTCCTATAGATATTACATAACAAAAATCATATTCACTAGAGAAGTAAAGGCTGATTTTTAGCCTTAAGGACATTTTTTAGAAAAAGAATAAATATACACTGATGATACATATAAAAAATAACTGACATGCAGACCATCTTGTCAACTGGTTGGGTTCAAAAATTCAGAAAGTAACAGAAATCAAAATTTCAATCAAAAACAAAATATGGTTTTGTACAGCTTGTCCTTTCCTTGCTTCCCTTTAATGACCCACATGTCAGTGAACAGTGTAAGTTTGGTCATTTATCTATTTTAAAATGGTTATTTTTTTTCTGATTATAAAACTACATATAGATAGATTTGCTGTGCAAAATTTAAAACATATCAAAAAAGTACAAAGAAGAAAGTAAAAAATGTCCTTAATCCCACCATCCAGAAAAAAGCCCAGTTAAACATTTTATTCATATACTTCCAGATACATACATGCATACACACACTGACATCAGAGAAGGAGTTTCAGCTTGTTCTGTCATTCTGGGTAAAAGAGCAAGCTCCTGACATATGATTACCTCTTTATGAATGTTTATTAAATTGACAAAACCACCTGATTTAAGACATGGACATTCTATGACCTTACATCCTGGCTACTGTATGATCAATCATGCAAAATGTATTTGGAACCACAGGTAATGTTTAAGGGGGCCTCTGGGGTCATATATGATTATGTCTTTATTGGTAAATTTCTCTCAACCATGCAGTTACTTCAGAGCAGAGACCTAACACTGCTGCAAATCTTATAACTCTGGGTCTGATTATATATATATATATATATATATATATATATATATATATATATATATACACACACATATATATACACATATATTTAAATAAAATATATTTAAAATATATAGTCACTATTTTCATGAAGTATTTGTGGTTATTAATATTATTTCTAACAATCTGACTGGAAAATTAAATTTTCTGGACAAAAGAAAAAATAATAACTTTTGTTATTGTTTCTTCCAATGAGTTTTGGCCTAACAATATGGAGTGTTGATTGGATATAATCAAGTGCTTTAGTAAAGCCACTCCAAGAGTAATAATTTCAGCCTGGACTTATTTAAGATGCAACAAATAAATTCTTGTATTGCCAAAAATGATCAGAAAATATAACTAAAAGTGTTCAACAGCAAAATTTTAACAGCATGTTGATCAACCAAATAAAAGAACGTGGAGTAAAAACTAACACTTCTAAAACCAGAACATACTCCCAAGGGGAAAAGAAAACAAGCAAAGAAAAAACCTCTCACATCACTGAAAGCACACAACCTTCAAAATGCATAAGATGGAAATAATGAGATAGTGAGAATTACACCCACACCTACACGCAAAAAAATAAAAAATGGAATATAAATAAAGATGTCATACACTAGGAAGTGAAAGATTTATGAGTAAATTATTTGTAAGTTGTGCCAGGTAAAGAATGTCTCTGGGATGGGAATATTTAAATATTCACATTTTTGCTTTTCCTAAAGTGCACTTAACCTTGTGTCAGAGATGTTTTGTTTTAATGTGCTCTATTCACGTGACATTGGTATGAAGATGAGAAAATATAGCCATTTGCCTAAATACCCACAAAAGTTTTCTAGTTTCTAGTTCTGCAAAAATGTCACCTTACTGGGGTTTAAATATTGTGATCATTATTGCAGTATTTAGTCACTACAATAAATTGTAATCACTACGCTAATTGTTTCCTATAGCTACTTTTGTTAATAATCTTAAGCAAATAACAAACATAAAAAACTATAAACGCTTTAAAGGCTAGAACCAAGAGCTACTTAATTTACAATCATCTCTACCCAGTAGAGTACTAAGTAAATATATAAATCTCTCTTGACTGGATAAATAAATTAATATTTTTTCAAAGAACACTATACTGTTTCCTTTCTTAGACTATGCTGTCTGTGGGTGTTCAAGGTGATCATTGGACTATGTTATGTTTCATTAAGATATAAACATCATAATTCCGACCTAAACAATGGAAACAATAGAAGACAGTTTGTAATTGTTTTTGTTCTCTGGCATGAGTTTATTTTCTTCAGAATTTTAATTCTAAAGCTTTTTAAATTATGTCCTTAATATTTTCTTTCTTCTACCTTTTTTAAAGAATTCATCCCATAGTCTTTCTTCCTTTCTACTTTCTTTCCTTCTCTCTCTCTCTAAATCTATTTATCAAGAGTTCAAGGATAGCTAGAAAAACAGTTTTACAACATAAAATGGGACTTTTTAAACAATTTTACTACAATTTTGATTTCTTAGGATATTAATGTTTTGCCATTTAGGAATCCAATTATCAATAAATAAAATGATACAAATTTTTTTAACTTTTAAATAAATATTTTATTGAGCAATATTTATAAAATTTCCCTGATTTCATTGTCATGTTTATGTTACTTTTGTTACTTGAAATTTATCAATGTCTAGCTCATTCAGTAAGACACTTAATAATAACATTATAAATTGAATCCAGCCTCAAAATTCTTAAAAATATTTATTTATATGTTAAAATACATAACTGAATGACCTAATTAGGTACATTTGTAGAGTTTCCTATCTTTAAAATATATTAAGTATATTTTATGAATATAACTAATAATCTCTGTGGCATATAAGCTTTTCTTGGTCATAAAAATATATAATTCATCTTAATTCTGTTTTACTTTTATAAAGGAAAGAATCATTTGTCACAATTTGTGTGGTAATCATTTTTTAAAAAATTTTGATACATTACAACATTATCTAATACAGTAGCATAGAAAATGCAATCCTTTGGTCCAAACCTTAAATAATTCATTATAAAGGACACATCTCTAATCTCAATAATTAGGGATTTCAATATTTATTAAAAATTTTCTGAATTTTTTTCTGTCTGAAAATGAAATACTAATGGCAGTTGAACATTTGCATAAAGCAAAGACACAAAGAAATGTATAGGTAAAATAAAATAGAATTATAAATATATTAAAGATTAGCTTATGTAAAAATCTATTAAATATCAAAACACAAAGTTTCTAAACAAAGAAAGACATTGTCAAGGTGAATGAATTCTTTAACTTGGTGTGTAGCATGAATAAACAGTGAGAACTATAGAAGATACTAGTAAGAAAGACAAAAAATTTAAGAAAAGAACTTTGCCTGGATGTTTATAAGCTATAAAACATCTTGGAAAGAAAAATGTAAAGCCATCATTCTTACTGGTAGGTTTTAAAATAGTTGTAAACTCTAGGAAAAGATCTTGGTGTCATTGTCACTTAATGAAAGCAGTTCCTCAAAATTCTTCACATTTCAAATCTCATTACAAGCCTAACATGTTCTTCTGCTCTGCATCAACCATGTTTCCAGCTTCTGTAAACGTCATTCTTTAACATGTCCCCTACATGCAAATACTGAACAACTCAATGGTATGCCTGAGTCATCCTGCCTTGCGTCTTGCTCTTCTGCCTTCTCCCAGCATGCTTTTCAAATACAAACCTGCACTCCAGCCACCTCTTTGTTATCAGACTCTCACACTGAATTTATAATTTTCATCTGTCATGTCTAATTTTTGGTGAATTTTCTTTACACATAGAAGATTTGCATCCCATTTCATTTTTATCTTATTACTTATTTATAATATTACTCAGTGCTTACTTTTGTTTTGCTGTTCAATTCTGAATGAGTGAGATCTCCAGACAGCTGTCAACACATGATTCTTTTGGAAGCAGGAGGGATCAGAATAGTCTCTGGTGTCATAGCTCAAGGGTACCTTACTTTCTTGCTACAGCAATGGGCTCTTGCTTTATAGTGTGCAACCACCTTGTGTAGCTTCATCTCTTCTGACTGATAACATACCATGCTCAGGACAACTGGTGTAGCCATGTTGCTTCAAAAGCCATTGCCATTGGAGAATACGTCATACTTTTCTAGGTGTCTTTCTCATCTTTAGATAGTGCACTTGGTTTCACACATTCTGAAAGATACTCTGTTAGTTCATGCTGCTATAACAAAAATATCATGAATTAGGTGGCTAAACAACAGAAGTTCATTTCTCAGAGTTCTGGAGGCTGGGAAGTCCAAGATCAAGGTGCCAGCAGGTGCAGTGTCTGGTGAGGGCCCACTTCCTAGAAGGTCAGCTTCACTCTGTGTTTTCCCATGGTGGAAGGAAAGAGAGAGCACTCTGGGGTCCTTTTGTGAGGACACTAATCGCATTCATAAAGGTCTCATCCTCTTCACCCAATCATCCCCAAACACCCCATCTCTAATACCATCCCACTGAGGGTTAGGTTTCAACATATGAATGAGGGAGGGGCACAAACATTCAGTCCATAGCACCAAGGTTGGGTCACTCTGAGTATCCTCATGCCTTGTTTACCTACTTAGCCTCTTGGTTTTCCCATATGCCTTTCTGTTTAGAGGGAATATTCATTATCAATTTCTGTGATTGCCATTTACTCTCTATGCCTCATTTTTTGTTTACCTGTTATATGTGAATAATAATAGTAGCCCATGGGTTTTTATGAGGTTTTAATAAATTAATATTTGCAAATCACTTAGAATATTACTGGGATGCTTAGAATAATAAGCATCTCTGTAAGCATTTCTTACATGAAAGCCTACCTCCTCTAGGCCCCTTCCTCACCTGGTTCTTCTTGGCGGGTCACCATTGCCTGTCACGCGGAGTTTCCTGGTCTCAGAAAGTTGTCCAGTGCTCACATATTACTTGGAATTCACACATTTTCTCTGACGTCTAGTTTCATTAAAACATATTTTGAGGTTTTTTCCTTAGTGTTAAAATCAGTTTGCCCCTCTGCAAAAAAAAATAGTGGGAATATTTTTGCAGCCATATTCCTCCAGAAAAGTCACTTACAACTTGGGAATCATTTGTGGTATTTCTTTTACTTAAGATTGAACTCCTCTATTAGCCCTGGGGGGGAATGGAATGTGTTATTTGTTATTTGTTTTTTCCTTCCATGCATCATAACGTATACATTGAAGAACTGGCTAAATTGTTCTTATATAAATATTAAAGGAGTTAAATATGAGTAAGAATACAAAAATATTTTCAAACGTTAGACAGAGTAAATAAATCTTTCCTGTTATGAAGATCTGTTTGTCATAGGCTCGGCGCTCTTAGCAACACACCCAGACACCCTTGTCTGTGTCCTGAGGCAAAACTGGAATCACAGACTCGCTATCCCTGTGAGCACACACCAACTCACCCAGTGATCTAAAGTAAAATAATATAATGTAACACATTTTATCTGTTTTGTTAAAATGACTGTTTTTCCTATTGAGAACAAAAAATAATTTCTCTGATACCCAGGTAACAATCATGACATATTTTTTTTCCAATTAATTTTAGCAGCTCAGTGGGAACACAGCAGAAAACAGTGTGAAAATTAACAGAAAGGTGTTAGGCTCATTTGCACACACCCACACTCTGAAAGTGCAAAAACTATAAATTTGTAATATTATAAAAAAGGGTGAAACTGTAAGCATTTTGAAAAGAAAATAACAAAACTTCATCTACAAACTTAATTTTCTTACGATCCTAACTGGGACTTATAATGTTCAGGGTTTTTTGTTCTGTGAAACAGGAAAGGATGAATTCCTCTTTATTTAAATCAAAAAAATTTTAATGGGGGTTGGGGTACCTATTTTTGGTGCCTCCAAATTTTCTTTGCATCTAAAGGAATGATTATGCAGATTGAAGTCCAAATATCACCTCAATTGCTAAGTCTAGATTAAAGGACATAGCCATACCCTCCAGCAAGAAGTCCAGAAGAACTTGTACCAGGAAAATTTGGAGTTTACAGACATACTTACCCCAGTGACGATCTCCCTGATTTAGCATACAAAAATGAGAAGAACAATTCTCAAACCTCATTCTTAGGACTTTTGATAGCTTAAGTCCACTTAAACAGAAATATGGCATTAATCTCTACTGCTTACCAATCAAATAATTCGTTCCTTTCCCAGAGGTTGGAGAAAGAACAGCAAAGACATGGGAAATGTCCTTACCTACAGAAACTAGTGGAGTAAGAAGAAGGCACTCTCCATTGAACACAAGTTTCTTTCTTCCTTTCTTGTGTTTTTAACAAACCTTAAGGATGGTTTTGTAGGAGTAAGGGAAGGCCACCCAACTGAAAAGAGCTCATTTTTCAGAGTTTGCCAGCTACCCTCGCTTGCATTTTGCAGAAACTTGAAGACAGCCATGTGAGTAGGAAAGTTTTATAGTGGAAAAAGAGGGTAAGCTTTCGGTATGTTCTGATTGAAGGTTGTTGGTATTGAGTGGTGGGAGCAGGCTCATTAGAGGCAGGTGAGCTTATGTGGTTGGTTTGGGAACATCATTGGCTTTTTCTAGTTGGCCGTATGTTGAAAAGAGGGCAGCAGATACGGAAGGTGGTAGTCATTGACCACGTCTCAGCTGTTCAGGTTAGGTTGCCGCAATGACTGTGGCTTATCCTCCTGCATTTTTACCTGGACCAGAGTTCCATTGCCATATATGGTCTGGCTATTATTGTCTGTTCATATATTCAGTCTCTGGATATTGATACAAATTTTGATATTAGTCAAAATTTTTCAATTAAAAAATGTATCATTTTTATAAAAATACAAGGCATATTGAAAATACAACACATGTTTCCATTACCTTTTGAAAAAAAAATGAGAGAGCTGAGTGCATCTACATATGCTGAAAATAAAACCTAAAAAAAAAACCCAACCATGCACATATAAAGTCTGATATATATTTTCTCTAAAATAAAATTGTACAATATTATCATAAGAATTATTTAACATAAAATTGTCTAAACTGACAGAGCTCCAATAAATTGTTACATCAATCAAATAAGAAACCTTATTCTTTATATTCATATTGATTCAATTTGAAAAATTGGTATCTTGGATCTTTTCCTAGGTCCATGTAGTGTTCCACTGGTAGTCTTAATCCAGTCTTAATAAAGGCAATCAACTAATGACCAACAGATGACAAATGGCTTTTGATTTCCAGAACTCTGCCTTTCTGTCCGATTAAAATAAAACTTTGAGTTTCATAGTATTTCCTAATTCTTAGAAAAAAATTTAAATGTCTTTTATCTCATTTGGTCATGAAAACCGTATGGATATTACCTTCAATTTGTTCTGTACTATATATTTTGTGACAAAATATGTTTCTATTTTTTGTTTCCTTTATAATGCTATTTATTTTTGCAATGTACACAATTTAATACCCTTTTAATTCACAGAAGGGTGTGGGGGTTAAACCCATTAAATCCATTAAAACTACTTTGGTAAAGTTTTTTAGTGATTAACCATTTGTAAAATGCAGTGAGTATTAATTTTTTTCTTGGCTTATTTGATCGCTGCGTTGACTACATCTTTTTTTACAGAACTCTTTCTTTCCTTGAGTATCATATATGAAAATGTATGCTAGCTTCATTCTATGCTAGAAAATAGATTCTATATTTTTACTTTGTAGGAAGAGGGTTAGGCAGAATGACTAGGGTTCTAGTGAAATGACTCAATTTGGGTTTATTGGCTGTTACCCTGAAAGAGCCAGAATCTAGATAATGACTCCAATGGATAGGACAGAAATGGTGATGGGACGGAATACTAAGAGAGAGAGCGTAGAAAGAGAAAAACGATGGACAAGGCTAAATAGATCCCACTTACTTCTGAGTCTTTTGTTCTTTTTCCTTTGTCTTTTTTTTTTTTTTTACTTTTTCTGTTTCTTTTCATAATAATTTCCCCATACCCCCTTTCTTTACTGTTCTGTGTCTCCTGGCTTTCCACTCCTTCCTCACGCAAGTTTCATTCTCACATCTTCTCAGGAAAACTGGGTTCTGTCTTAGAAAATAAAATTATATTATTTTAGTTCAAGCTCAATTGCTTCCAAGTTACATAAATGTCCCTGAGGGAAAACCCTACAGTTATAGTTCTTTAATCTCCTAATCACTTTTGATTCTGACTAACACAGGAGATTTAACAAGTAATGAAGAAACTGCAACAGAATATATATTTCTCAGAAAGACTTGGTTAATAGGTCTGATATTTTCTATGGAAAGCATATATTGATTTTTTTCATTAAGCTGTTGGTGTATGTTCAACACGTACATTTTCAGTCCGAGCTAAGACCAAAATTAACATATGGCTTTGTGACATGCTGGACACACACAGAGAATGGTGTATGACAATATGACAGTCAAACAAGCTATAATTGCTTTGTAGATATGAAGACACTTAGAGTTGCTCTTGGTCTATGTCTCTTGTTTGGAAACTTATCTTGATTAATTTTTTTACTCCTAACACTTACATTAATATTCAGGAATTACATTAATGCACTCGGATGCTAGTGACTGTTTCTCTGGGCTTTCCTGTACTTTGCATCTGTCTCCTAAAAATGTAAAAGAAATTATCATATTGCATATCTGTTATAGAAAGAACATAGCAACCTACTCCTACTTTCCTACCTTGATGGAGTGTTGGAGATGGTCTCTATGCATGATGAATATATTTTCCTTTAAGGAGGAAAAACTATCCTGAAAGGAATTGCAATGTTTTTAAGGAAACACTTGTCATTGGCAGACATAAAAATCATAGAGAAATAATTCTTGAAAAAGACAAATCTAAATATTGGAGCACATTCCTTTCATTTTCTTGATTTATTCAATATATGCCATCTTCCTATGTTATGCTATGTGTAATTGTTCCAAAGCAAATTCAATTTTTGTCTAAGAACACAAAATTTGTAGGAAAAATTTTCCCTAAAATCACCAGAAGCCCCATTTAATCAGATTTAAAAATGGTAGTTAGGGTAACTATGCTTCATTGTAGCATTTAGTAGAAACTGTGCGACTTGTATACTATCCTTTTAACCTACTGTATCACTTCTTCTCAATAAACCCAAGGTAATAAAATTAAGTCGCAAACACTCCTGTCACTAAGAACCCCCTAGGGAGTTGGTAGCGGTGTTTTGAAGCACACTCCGATGAAATATATCCAGACTGAGATGAAAGTTATCCATTGACATGTTCGCATTTTGAAAGAATTGTATTGTGGGCAGAAAAAAAATAGAGGAAATTTGCCCAGAAATGACCAGGATATTATACTTTCATTGGTCATATTAATCGAATAGCTCTTAAGGATGTAGTAAAATGTAGTAGAAATACTAAGATTGGGACCCCTGAATTGGAATGATGACTGATTCCTGATTAACAAATTCTACTTATTCATTCATTTGTTCATTCATTCATTCATTCATTTGAGCCCTTCACTAATCCTCTATAAGGCTCACTTTTCTAGTTGGCAAAAGGTGAATGTCAATACCCCTCTTTGGGCTTTGTGATTCTCACATAACAAAGATTTAAAATGGATTGAAAAGTAAAACATCGTGAAATGCCAAGGGGAACAGCTAGTCTCCACAACCTATTGATTCATGATTGTCCTCAATAATTTTAGCTATAAAATAATTTTATGTAAATTTTCATACTCATCTGATACAGAAAACTAAGGCAATACATCTTTTGTGTTGTATCTGGATACATGGACCATAAAGGTTCTGTGCTGTTTTTTCTAGTGAGTCTACTACCAAAGGCCACTAAAGGTTCTGAATTCCACACAATTCCAGTGTGTGGGTGTGTGATTTCCTCCACACCCCCAAGCAGTCTCAGACACCACTTGGGTGTCCTAAAATTCAACTCAGTTTTGACATTATTTATGCAGAGACAGCATTAGTCATTAGTTTCTACAGGTGAAGAGTTCAGTCGCACAAGACAGATCCCTCATACACATGTCCAATGACGATCTCCAGTCCAGGTTGTTACATGTGCTTGCAACCGACTGGTGAAATCAAATATGTTGGATATACACCTTATAAATTTTGCTTTGACAAAAATGCAATTTTCTTTTATAATGCAACAATATTCCTGTTGAGTTGACATATATATGTCTTTTCTGGAGAGGGCACAGTTGTTTCAGTTAAAAAAGATTAATGATATTTTGAAGTTGATGTGTAGTATTTCCCTCCCCTGGCTCAGTTTCCTAAGATAATTCCAAGATATTTCCCTAGAACAGTGTGTGCCTTTTGTTTGTATGTATGTTTGTTTTATTTGAAAGATATCTGTTCAGTTAGTCGCTTTTTTTTTTTTTGTCCTGAAGATCTATTGTTGGAAGACATACCTGAGGTGCACAATTGGAACGGTAGACTCTTTTCATCTTTCTTTGATATTAATAGAAACAGACTCACAATACAAAATTCATTCTTGAAGTACTGTGTAGTATAAAATGTGATAAAATCAACCACCCACATCACTGACTTCTATGGAAAATATAACATAGATATAATATATTTTACTCTGAAGGTTTCATATGGTATCACAAAAAATGTTTTGCAGCCTAGAGAAGTACTGAGACCCCACTGTGATTTCCTATAAAATATATTCAGATTGAGCTGAAAGCAATCCATTAACATGCTTGCAGGAAGTTTTTTCTGCATAACACAGAAACATTCAGCTTGACATTCTCCTGAGGTATATGTTAAAGACATTTTTAAAAGGCAGAAAACAGTCACTTAATAACAGAACATGTTCCCATCAACATATTTTCCTAAGTTATCTTCCTTGTGTTACTTTGTACTTTGTACTTCATTCATCTGCCATTCAAAGTGTTCTGTTAAACTCTAAATATCGTATGTATTTAAAGACTTCCTTTTTTTCCATTTTTTTGGATACTAGTTTGCTTTATTCTAATATCCTTCTAAATGTCTCATTTTAAATTATGTTGTATCTTCATGAAAAATGTATTGTGTTCCAAACTGCCAGATCCTTTGAACATCTTGATTTTTAAAAATCAAACCCCTTTTTGACAAAGTTCATATCCACAGGAATATTTTGTTCTTTACTTTGTCATGAAAATAATCATCTCTGCCTCTAAAAACTTAAATTACTCTATAAACTATATTTTAGTAGGAGCTAACAGTACTGCAATTACTTCTTTTGATTATTTATCAAAGTACATTGAAGTTTTTCAAGAATATCTCTACCTTTATAAAAAAACTATAGCATTACACCGTGACGTGAAGGACTTCTTTCCTTAGGCTGACAATTGTCTTGCCTGGGTAACTGTAAGTGTAGACGTTGTGTTGAGTTCAACTTTCTTCCTGTCAATGTACAATTTTATAAATGTGCACATTAAACTGTCTTTCCCATTTTCTGAAACAGTCAGCAAAAGTTATTCTCAGTTTAAGAAACTAAGAGCATCCATGTGGTCTTACAGGATGGGCTTCTTCCAAAGTCACTTATCTGTAGCAAAGAATATAGTCTGAGCATCCTGCACGCTGCTCATGATGTTTTATCCTCCTGCTTCTTGCTCCTTCTGTGCTGCACACCAGAACCGAATGATGGAAGTTAGTTAGATTTTAACCATATCACAAGAGATAAAAATTGAGGGGAAAAAAAGAAAAAATTGACTCTCCTTTGGCCAAGTAAGTACCTTCACATTAAAATGTCTTTGTCTGAAATCTAACCAGAGATACTGAAGTTAAGAACAATCTAACAATAACCAGAGGGGAGTGGGGAGGGGACAGTGAGGAGATGGGTTTTCAGGAACTACTATAAAGGACACATGGACTAAACCAAGGGGGAGGGTGGAAGCAGGGGAGGGAGGTGCGTTTGGCTGGGGTGGGGTAGAGGGGTGGGGAGAAAATGCAGACAACTGTAATTGAACAACAGTAAAATAATTTTAAAAAATAAAAGAAAATGTCTTTGAATACAATTCACAATGCTGTGCTAGATATTTCTTTTCTTTTCATTCATTTATGTTTTTCCACAAAGTATATAACAAAATTATCACGGCTGAAATTAAATGAAGATTAATTTACACAAGATCTAAAGTTTACTTCTTTTAGGGAGAGGTAGCAAACATAGGTATTTAGCCATAAATTTGATCCTAAAGCAGGCCAAGGTTATCACAAAAAATAAGAAGGAAAAAAAATTAAGTGAAACTAGTAAAGAAATATAACCCACAAACTTCTGAATTATGCTTTTCCAAAAGCATGCTGGGATCTGGCAAAGAGTAGTGATGGGAAGCAGCTATTAGCGTAGCAGGGAAGGAAGGAGTGGCAGGCACCTCGCAATCCAGGCAGTGCTCAAAAACCTCACTACATTTGCACTGGCATGGGGGAGGAGCTGCCAGAGGGTGGAACAGCAGTGCTGGCCTGAGAGGGGAGTCTGTGGCTATAGGCTGTTCTAAAATCTATCAGTGCATCTGAACCCCTTCAAAAATATGTTAACAGTGCCCCTCAATGGCTCTGGCCATTTCTCTGGGAAGAAACTCAACAGATGTCCTGAAGGGCAGCAGACAGCTTTCAGAAGCAGAAGAGATTCCTAGAGGCAGATGTAATGAAGTCTATGTACTTATACTTACTAAACAGAAGAAAGAACTTTGATCTGAATGGCATGGAGACCTAATCTGGCTCTCTTGCACAGTGGCCTCCTGGAAAAGTACACTCATTCAAACAGACAGACTTGGTGAACACAATGTATTTGCTTCTTTTCCTGGAGTCCTAATGCTTCTGCATTGTATCTTTGCCTTAGTGATTGTGTGTTATGATACATCATTTACCCATGCACTTTATTTGTGTTTTAATTACTTTTTTGTTGTTGTTCAAGTACAGTTGTCTCCATTTTCCCCCACCACTCTCCCCTGCGCCATCCACCCTCAATCCTACCCCTTTGGCTTTGTCCATGGGTTCTTTATACATGTTCCTTGATGACCCTTCCCCTCCTTTCCTGCATTATCCACCACCCCCTCCCCTCTGGTTACTGTCAGTTTGTTCTATATTTCAATGTCTCTGGTTCCATTTTGCTTGTTTTTTTTGTTTGTTGATAAGGTTCCACTTATAGGTGAGATCATATGGTATTTGTCTTTCACCACAGTTTAAAATGATTATCCCTGGTTGAATCACTAAGTGTATTTTTTCTATTTAGGAGATGTGCACCTCATATTTAGAAAATCCCAAAGGAGCAATTTGGCTCTAGCTAGCTTTCTGAAATAGAACCAGTTCTACTCTAATTTCTCGTTTGCATTCCCATGTCACTCATTTAACTTGGCACTCGCTTTATTCTTCTAACCGGCAACTATTTTTGTCAGAGTCTTTGGCAGATAGTCTCACTTCGGCCTTCACTGGATCAGTGGCAGAGCTGCTCTTACGTCTCCTGTAGAATGGCCAGCTCTTCGTGAGCCCAGACTCTGAGGTGGTCCGAGTTCTATCTCATTGTCTCATAGTGACAGAGAGTCACAGCTTCTGTCCCTATTGAACATTAAAACCTCATTCTCCTAAAGATTAAGATTCATATTTCAGCCTCACAAAACCATTGCAACTTCACCACTGACAGTGCTCAGGATTTAAATTTTCTTTTTATTTCTCATATTTAATACCTCTCCAAACACATACTTTTTATTTCATCCCATTAATCTCAACTGTATTTAAGTAATGGTAATTTATATGCATTTTTATAGGTTTGTATCAGCAGGATAGTTCAGTTTTGCTTGGTCAATAAATTATGTTCAAATAAATTATTGAAATGGTTAGAAACACTAAGTTATAGAAACTCTAAAAAAGCGATACTTTTACAGAGTAGATTTGGTAAGGAGAGAGAGAGAGATTTCATTTTAGAACGTCCTGTAAAATTTTTGTAAATTTATTTACATAAGGTAAATATGGTTTTGTGTTAAGAGCGGTACAGAAAATATTCAAATTTCATGGCAAGCTGTAATGGATACTGTCTGTTTACCTCTACAGATCCAATTTCCACTCTTCTTACCTTGATGCATGGAGAGGGGCTCACTCAGATTGCACCAATGTGTTTCTATTCCTCTGGCTTCTAGTTGGACTTAGTCAGTTGAGGGGGGAAGGACACCTGCAGAAAGAAGAGAGCAGGAGGAGAGCCTTGTTGGCATACTTTCCCACTCTGCCTCCAGACTGAGTTGCATGGGATGGTTGTACTTCTGGTAACCAAGGCCAGGATTTGCATCCCAAGACCTCACTATATTGTCATATTCTGTTGTTGACCCTTGAAGAACATTATCCCTCTTTTGTTTCTCTAAATCATGCTCCTTGCTTTGAACATAATTCATCAAACACACCCAATTAAAAATAAGTGTGTCCTCTTTTTCCTGATAGGACTATAACTTGTGCAATAGTTGTTCCCAGAGTAGTCTCAGGAAGTAGGGCCTCACATGTTTCTAGGTTTGGGATCCTAGGATTTGGTCACTCACATTACTTTTCACTGGGGTAAAATTGAAACCTGAACATGTAGCAACAGCACAATTGCTTCCTCACACCACTGTGATAAGGGAATGAGTGTTAGAAAGAACAAGATTCTAGAGATCAAGTGATTCTGGTACTAGTCATTATGGATGTTCAGTTAAGAACACAGATAGGGTCATCTGCAGAGTGGCATCATGAAAATAGCAGAATAAGAGTGTTTCCTGTCTTCCTACCAAAGAACACTGATTTCAACAATGATGCATGGAAGAGAGAACAATTTTGGAAGCCCAGGAGTCCAGCAGAGATCATCTAGCATACTGGTGGAGCAAAATAATAATAATAATAATAATAATAATAATAATAATAATAATAATAAACAATAATAATCTAAGACTAGACGCATTGAAGAGAGTAAGAAGAACAGCTTGAATTTATTCTCATCATTCCTTTTCTAGGGCAACACCATTAAGTGCCAAGAGAACACTTTTCCAACATGATTTCTCTCATGAGGCACAGTGAGAGCATGTTAATAAGTTCCTGGCTTCCCCCAAAATGCAGGATGCTGACAAAGAGGCCATTTCTCTTTTGCCCCATTCACAGTACTGCGTTTTGAGCGGCCTGTTGGGTGGGGACTGGGGCGGTGAGTGACTGGCATAACGGCAGCAGAGCTCGGAACATATCAAAGGAATGTGGATCCTTCCAATCATGTCTCAGATGCCATCAAGAGCCCTGAAGTTGAGGTTGCCTCACCTGTGGGTGCCCCTAACCTGGGCATTCCCACACACTCCCTGATCCCATCACTCCCACTGGCAGTGAAGATGAGTTTTTGCACTGGAGAGCAATATGCTAAGTGAAATAAACCAGACAGTGAAAGACAAACACCATATGACCTCACCTTTAAGTGGAACCTAATCAACAAAACAAACAAGCAAGCAAAATATAACCAGAGACATGGAAATTAAGAACAGGCAGTAACCAGAGGGGAGTGGGATAATGGGGGGGGAAGGGGGAAGGGTTTTCAGGAACAACTATAAAGGCCACATGGGCAAAACCAAGGGGGAAGGTGGAAGCAAGGGAGGGAAGTGGGTTTGGATGGGGTGTGGGGGAGGGGTGGGGAGAAAAGGCAGACAACTGTACTTGAACAACAGTTAAATAAATAAATAAATAAATAAATAAATAAATTTTAAAAGATGAGTTTTTGCAGAAGTCTGGTAAGCATATGCAGAAAGTCAGCTCAAATCGCAGGCATGAGAGAAACTACAAACTTGAGCACTCAGAACGACCCTAGCGAAAGCACAAGGAAGGCCATAGAACCAGGACTGGCTTTAAAGGGTCAGAGAAGACATGTTAAATTGAGAAATCTGCTACAAGAAGGAACATAGAGGAGACTGGGAACTTTGAAAGGAGTATTTCCAAATACTCCTTGTCAACAGAGGCCATTGTCTACCTCTCCTCCCCCAATGAGAGGGAAAAAAAACTTCCTATAAAAGCTTTTCAATTACTGAACTAAGACCTTGGTGATTCTCAGAGAGAACACCTATCACAACTCAGTGACATGAGGCCCGTGCAATTTAGATCTCCAAGTAGCCACCCCACCCCACCCGCCCTCACCGAAACAAACAGCCACACATAAGAGGCCGCCTGGTAGAGAGAACAATAAAAGTGTACAAGACCTCACAATATTGTTTTGGCAAGAATTGGAAAAAATGTTTTGAGTATGCTTAGCAAGAAGGAAGGCATATAGGACTCAGATTAGGAAAAATTTATAAGCATATTTAGACAACCTTAAGATTGGGGGTTTATTGAGTGCTTGGGGGTGACCACAATTTTCTGCTGGATTGGTTAATTCGGTCTGGACCTAAAGGTGGTCTAGCATGAACAAGCTGAAATTCTGAAGTGCCCTCAGCATGTTTCAATGGAAGGAGTCTGAAAACTCAGGGATTTCAGAATTAGGAAAAGGATATATAGTTTGCAACTTGCTCAGCCATCCCCTAAATATATCGCCTTGAACCAACTGAGCTTCATGGTTACTTATTCAATTTCCATTCCTAAGCCAAGTAACAGAACTATAGTCCCTCTGTGGATAAGGAGCCAGACCCCATGTCAAAAAACTTCAGTCCTGTGGTGAACTGCACTCATACACCAGGACGACTGTGTACTAGGAAAGGGGGATGTCTAGGTGATCTGTAGGTCATCAGCAGACCAGTCATACACTGCAGTTTTCCTGGTACAATACTGATCTCTGCTTATTGCCACAGGATCTTGTCCATTTAATGTCCCAGTCACTCTAAACATTGTCCTGGTTTATGTGATAAATTATGTGGTTATTCTAGCTATTATATACTTCTGAACTGACACTCATCACTCTAAACTTAAAATGTCATTATTTGGATTGTGGAGTTATGAGAACAAATAGAATCTTGGCTTGATTCTCTGTCTACCATTTGGAACACACCCATTCTCTAGTTATTGCTCCAGGCCCTAAATGTATTGGCAGAAATAGATACAATTAGAAGCTAGAAGAATCCCCACATCAATATCCTAACCCACAGAGTGTGGGCTATTATGGTAGGAATGACTATGTGAAATCCCCTAAAATTGCCCTCACCTACTCACCAAGATATAAAACCATAATAATACCCAGTGTTGGGGGAATTGCCAAGATTGATGCTACCATATAATAATTGGGAGATTCAGTGACTGTGATTTATAAAACACTCCTATTTATCGTGTTTATTTGTCCAGTGAATATCTCATGTGGGGATTTGGGAATGATTATAAACTATTTTTGTCAAGTGATCCTTCCCCTTGCAGCTATGATTCTATTTGCAGAGTTTTGATTGAAATAATTTTACATAGACAATGGTAACTGGTATGCAGTTACTTTGTTGCATAATCTCCTCATCATCCTATTAGCAAAGGTTAGCAGAAGCAGTTAACTTTCTAATGACAGGGGTACCAATATTTCTGTTATTGTTGTGTCAAAACTTTGACAATTTTCTTATCTTGGGTCCAATTTAATATGAAAAGGAGTTAATAGACTAGTTGTTTCATAGGTCACAATGCTTGTCCATTACATTGATGACATGCTACCTGGATCTCTTGAGAGGTTATTGGCTATTAACCACGTAACACCAACGATTACACAACTTGAACTAACCATCATTACCTGTACGATATGTAGTCCACTGAGTCATAAAATTAAACATTTATAGCAGGGTGTCACTATAAAAAGAAAATGTATAAGAGTGTATCCAAACAGACCCAGAGGGCAGAATAAACTTCAAAACAGACGGATTACATTGCCACAGTCCCTGTGCCTATCACCTTTATAACTCTCTTTCCACACACCTGTCACCACATGGGGAGTTTTCTGTCATTTGTTAGGATGTCTCTAGTTCTTCTGTGTGCTTGGATCTACACAGTATGCAGGTGCCAGCCTAAAGATGTCCTTACTCAGGAGCGATCCTGGAAGCAGTAGTGAAGGAAAATGCTGTGAGTGTGCATCTATTTGGCTAGTGTATGGTGTTCCGTTTCTTGTGAAATGAGAGATAATTTGATGTGTTTACCGACACTGAGGCATGAACAATGATTACTAGAAGCCTGCTACCAAACCCAACCAGTACGGGAGGTCCTACCACTCTCTGGCTACCAAGCAAATCTCTAAAGATGAAGTTTGGTGGGGGGGAAAGGAATCTTTTATTTAATTATTATGTAATTTGGAATAATAGCAAGTTTCTGCCTAAAGTATCTGGGTAACAAAAGTAAGGGGAAAGAAAAGGATTATGACATCAAAAATAGCTATTTAAATATTTGTCATTACAACTACTACAGAGGTTTAAAAATGGAAAGTGAAACAAGAACAACAATCTGTTCACAAAGATATTATCACTGAGGTCTTTGGAAATAATGGCAAGTTTCTGACTGAAAGCCCATGTCCTCTAAGACTCCCAAAGAAAAATCACCCTGTCACCCCCTGCTGGCTCAGTTCCAGGTTGCACCCCTCTCCCACCCAAAAGGGTCAGAAACTAGGCAGTATAGCAGGACTCCAGTCGCTGCCTAGCTCCAGGCAGCCTTGGGGGTCTGTGCCCCCAGACCTCCACTCACAGGAATGCACTGGCCACCTCTGGCAGGCCCGCTGGTGACCATGGACTTGCTCCCCTGCTGAGGGAGGGGAAGGAACCAACTGACTTTTTGCTTCCCAGCGCACTCCATTTAAAATTCCTCTCTTAGAATCCCCTGTGTGCCGAAAGCCAGTGGGAGTGTCCATCTCTCCAACCAATGTGGGCCAGTCTCGGCCATGTTTGTCTTTGCCCCTCTTCCAGCCTCATGTTCAGCAAGGGGATGAAGTCTCCAGTCCCCCTCCCTTCCCGTGTTCTCCGCACGCTCCCTTCCCTGGCTGCCCCTCCCTTCGCAGGGGGGGCAAGCCACTTCTATCTTTCAATTTCACTTTGGGGTTTTCTCCCTGCCCTCTGCCTTCTCTCGGTGATTTGGTCTGACCCCTTTGTTACCAGCCTAAACAACAACAAAAAAAAAATAGAAGTAGAAACATGCTAAGAAGTGGTCTGTGGGAGAAATCTGTGGCTGAACCTCTGAAAATAGGACCAGAGTTCATCTACTTTGAGAAAGCTGTCAGTAAGATATGGCCAACAAAATGATCCATTTACAGGTCAGTCTCTTCTCCCGGACATTTCATTGCTCGCCAAAAAGTGCATGTTGTGGTAAGAATGTTATATACATACTTATGAAAAGGAGAGTAAATAAATTTTTACAAATTTTTATTGACAATATTCTAAATGTAATAATAGTATTTGAGTAACAATTTTTGGTACTACAAGTCTATTGATGTAAAGAATGGAATTATTTCTGGAAGAGGTAACATTTTGTTTAATTGGAGTTCAGAGTTAGTGTTCTCTATAATCAAGGTCTATTGGAAATGTTCATCTGTTAGTGCTGATCTGAAATGAGATTTTACATGTTTTATCTTCAAAATGTTTTTATGCAGATATTACTGCCAGATGCTGATATCATCCTATAAGCATATGACTGTAATTTAGCACATTCATCAATTCAAAGGCAGTTACAGAATTCTGTTACATTTCTACCTGATATTGTTATTTTAGCGTGTCATCCCACCTCATATCAATCAGTTCCAATTGAAGGCGAGGTGGAACTCTTCAATTGCAAATTTAAGTGGATTGTGAAATATGGAAATTATCTTTGCACTTGCATTGAGGTAATAAAAATGCTGCTGGAAGTGTAGTTTGAGCTTGGAAAATATATTCTGTGCAAACCTGTGTGGGTGTGGAGATCTCGCCTCTCGTTTTCACTATCGACAGCATCAGAAATGAATCAAACAGCTTGATGTTACTTGTGATTTAAATATTTATTGTTGAGATGACTTTACTGCAGTATGTTTCACATACAAGCACTATTTTGCCTTGCAATTTTAGGTTGAATTAATTAAGAAACATGTCAAGTGTGCAGCAAAATCTTATTTCTAAGACCATTTAGTGTTCATTATAGTGGTTAGGAAAGTTCTCATTTAGATAAATTTCAATATTTATCCTGAGTTAAAAAACTCATAATAAAACTTTACTGCTGTGAAATTATCAAATTGCTGGTATAGGAGGTAGGATCAATCAGGATACTCAACTATTTTAGATGAAAATTCAGAGAATTAACAATGGTTAAGTCCATGAGAGTGACTGAATTTCACTGTTCACAGTATTGTTCAGTAATACATGATAGATTCAAATTTTCTGCAAAGTATCTGCTGATGAATACCACAGTGAATACCTACAGGCTTTAAACACCTTACATTTTCACAGGCTTTGTAAATTTGTCCAACTAAGCTTTTCTCTTTTCTACACATATTTTTACCACCATCAGTTGTGATATCTCTTAGCAGATTTCACTTGAGGTTTCACCAAATGAGTAGTGTTTCAACTTTAAAAACATTTTGCCTCCAGTTGTTTCACACAGACTATTCATCGAGGCTAATGCTTCCGTCACTTCTCGCTCAGCGTTGACTATTTTAATGAACAATGACAACTCAGCAGTATCAGTAGCATCTGTCAATTAGCAAAAGCCAAGAAAATGATTCAAAACTGTTTGCCTTGTTTTAAATCTTTTTTAAAGATTTTATTTATTTATTTATTTTTAGAAAAAGGGGAAGGGAGGGAGAAAAAGAGGGAGAGAAACATCAATGTGTGATTGCCTCTCACATGGCCCCCACTGGAGACCTGGACTACAACCCAGGCATGTGCCCTGACTGGGAATCAAACCCGTAACCATTTGGTTCTCAGGCCAGCACTCAATCCACTGAGTCATACCAGCCAGGTCTGTTTGCCTTGTTTTTTAATCAACACCTGATGATATTGCTCCCAATGTTTCAATTTACTGAGCAACTAACTTCCTACAGAAAGGTTAGCAATCTTAAACAAGTTTTTTGTTGTTGTTTGTTTGTTTGTTTGAAAATCTGGACACATTTATTCACCTGCTTCAATCAAATAGGTTTTAATTAGTTCACCATAGAAAAACAGCTTTCCTTGTTTGGCTAATAAATTAGCCACTTGTTAACTTGATTTCAGAGTTCCAAAATGGATCATCTTAGTCCTTGATAGCAACCACATCATAGGCAGGTTTTTCCCACTGACCTCGATTTTAATGTTTATTTTTATGTGGAAATTCTGCTGTAATGAGATGTTCTGTGACAGTTTTTCCCTCTCTTAGTACCTTGAGTGCTTGAGGAATCTTTCACTGTCAGTATAATCCTTCAAGCCGAAGGATCTAAGTTCTGACCGTGTTATCTATGTTGAGTTGCCTCAGAAACAGCTATAGAAGTAGGAAATGCAGAGGCTAAGTCTTAGCTATTTTTTCTCCCTTTTCTCACTCTACTTTGAATAAAGAGCACTGGTGTTAGCTAACATTTTTGATTTAAGTTGTAGTATGAAAAATGTACATTGGCCCCAGTGGCTCCTGGGGTATTGGAAGAAGACAGAGGGCAGGAAAAAAATGAGACTGGAATTTTATTCTCTTGGTTCCCCTTTTCCCTCTTCCAAGGGGAACATAGCCTTTGTAGGAGCACTCTCCATACAACTGGCCCCTTTGAATTGTGATAGTGCTTCTGGTTGTTCCTTCAATCCTAGAGGCAGGGAAGAAGCCCTAATGTTGCTAACCTCAGGTCATAATATTCTGTTTTGTGGTTTCCCAAAACACTGCCCAAACCTTTATAAATAATATCTTTAGTGAACTCTCCTCAACTATCAAATGTTTTTCCATGTGATTGTTTTCCATGTGAAAAAAAATGGAGCAAATATAAGATGGAGCGAAAGTAGGTTTAAGACTGTATATAAAATAATACAATAATCAATAAATAGTAATACAAGAGTAAATTCTGCATTTTGCATATCCACAACTATAAAGCTACTTTTGCCCCACTGTATATAGTGGCCAGAAACAACATATTTTTACTGTTTATGATTCAGTCATTCAAGAATTTGGGAAGGAACCCAAAATGAAGGCTCATCACTTCTCCACAGTATTGATATGGTGATTGTATGGTGGCTTATGGATACAAGATGGCTTCTCCCACATGTCTGAAGCCTCAGCAGGGATGGTTTAAACAGCTTTAATGAATTTGGGATATTTGGATATATTCGTGATAAAATACTCCTAGCAGACAAGGAATTGAGGGGACCTTTCTTAACTTAATACAGGGTAACTACCAAAAAACCCACACTTAACATCATATTTAATAGTGAAACTGAAAGCTTTTCCTGTGAGAAGTGGCAAGAAAAAAAATGTACACAAACTGAAAAATAAGAAATAAAACCATTTCTATTCTCAGACAACATCTGTGTAGACTATATCAAAGAATCTACAAAAAAGCTACAATGAATAAGTGAGTTTAGTGAAGTCACACAACATAATAGAAATAAAATTAATGTATTTCTATATGTTAACAATGAACATTCAAAAAATAAAATTATTAAGAATAGCACCAATTAGAAGTCACCTATCAAAATGGCAGAGTATGTAAATGCATGGCTCACCACCTCCCTTGGCCACATCAAAATTACAATTAAACAGCAGAACAACCATCATCGAGAACTGCCTGAAATCTAGCTGAACAGCAGTCCTATAAATAAGAATATGCAGAAGTTATGTCAAGACTGGTAGGAGGGTTGGAGACATTGAACCATCTAGTCCCACACCCATCTGTGACAGTTAAAAATTGGGAGGGATGTCTGGGCTATAAAGTTTCCCCTGAGGAGCAAGAGGCCCTAGTCCCCAGCCAAGAGTTTCTGTGTTGGGAAGAAAAGTCTCCATAACTTTTGGCTGTGAAAATCAGTGGCAATGGTGGCTGAGTGAGAAGGAAAGCAGTTGGAGTCCCAGGGGTTCCTCTTAGAGGATTTGTGTGCAGAGTTACTCACTCACAGATGCATTGGCTCTGAGTTCCAGCAGTGGGACAACAGCTTGAAAGGCATCAGAGACATATAAGGAATAACTGAATAATCTGGCTTCAGAGCAAGTGTTGGAGGAGTCATTTTCTCTCAGACAAAAGACCTGGCAGAAGACATTGTTCCTTTTTTCCATGTCTGAGTCTCCATCAACCTAGCTAATACCATTCACCCTACCCTGGTGATTCCCTGAGACCCTACTCATCCAATTTACATGCCCTATCAAGTTGCTTTCGGTGGTTTTCCCATATAAACAGCCTATCTTGGCTCATGCTGTGGACTTTCCCAAAATTTTTGAAAACTTCACAAACCCCAAACAAGCAGCATCTATTTTATGCATGACCCATATCTCTAACTAAGCAGCCCCAACACTGCACAAGTGGCAGCTGGCCTCTGTTTGCAGCTTAGCTTTTACCTGGCACCTTCATCCCAGGACAAGTAGCAATAATCTGAAGATCACTTTGTAGCTCATACCAAGTGGCCCTGGTCAGGTCACAGGCAGCAGCTGACTTCGGCCTGCACCAGAGTCCTTTCCCAGAGGCTTCAGAAACAACACCCAAATGGCCAGCTTCAGAAAACACCCAAACACCACCCAGCCACCTTCACAAACCACACATCCAAAGTGAATCCTCCAGTGGTTCAACCCCTGAACCACAACTATTTCACAGTGGTCACAACAAATCCTCACTTTCAGTTAAGGCTCCATCAGCAATCACTGCTCAACTACAACAGGGGAAACACACACAACTCACACAGCAAACACACCTGGAGCACCCAGCCAAGGTGACCAAGGAAACTGTGTCACTGGGCCCCACAGGAAATCTACTACATAAAGCTACTCTACCAAGACTGGTAAACATAGCAGCACTACCTAATACATAGAAAATATATATATATAGCACTACCTAATACATAGAAACATATACAGGCAGCCAAAATGAGGAGACCAAGAAACATGTCCCAAATGAAAGCAGAACAAAACTCCAGAAAAAGAGCTAAACAAAATTGAGACAAGTAATCTACCAGATGCAGAGTTCAAAACAATGATTATAAGGATGCTCAGTGGTCTCAGTGAGAACTTCAACAAAGAGATAGGGAACATAAAAATAAATATAAAAAAGATAAAAATGAACCATTCATAAATGAAGAATACCATAACTGCAATGAAGAATACATTAGAAGGACGCAATAGTAGAATCGATGAAGCAGAGGATCAAACCAGTGATTTGAAAGGTAAGGTAGCAAAAAACACTCAATCAGAATAGCAAAAAGAAAAAAGAATCCCCCCAAATGAAGATAGTTTAAGAGGCCTCTGGGACAACATCAAGTGTAAGAATATTCACATCATAGGGAAGTGAGAAGGAGAAGAAAGAAAGCAAGGAATTGGAAACCTATTTGAAGAAATAATGGTGGGAAACTTTCCTAACCTAGTGAAAGAAATAGACATACATGCTTTGGAAATGCAGAGAATCCCAAGCAGGCTGAAACCAAAGAGGCTCACACCAAGCCACATTATAATTAAAATGCAAAAGGTTAAAGACAAGAGATAAACTTAAAAGCATTAAGAGAAAAGCAGTTTGTTCCATAAAAGAGAGATTCCCTAAAACTTTCAGCTGATTTCTCAACGGAAATGTTACAGGCCAGAAGTGACTGGCACAAAATATTCCAAGTGATGAAAAGCAAAAACCTACAACCAAGATTATTCAACCCAGCAAAACTATCATTTAGAATTGAAGGCAAATAAAGAGATTCCCAGCCAAGAACAAGCTACAGGAGTTCATCACCACCAAATCACTATGACAGGAATGTTAATGGGATTTCTTTAAGGAGAAGAAAAAAGGAAATTTTAAAAATGTGAATAATAAAATGGCAATAACGCCACAATTATCAACAGTTAATTTAAATGTAAGTGGATTAAATGCTCCAGTAAAAAATAGAGAGTGGCTGAATGGATAAGAAAAAAGACCTTTATATATGCTGCCTACAGAAGGCTCACTTCAAATCAAAAGACACACGGACTGAAAGTAAAGGGATGGAAAGATATAGTTCATGAAAATGGAAATTAAAAAAAACTGGGTTAACAATACTTATACCAGACAAAATAGACTTTAAAACAAAGGTTATAATAAGAGACAAAGAAGAACCCAGCAATTTCACTTCTGGGTGTTTATCCGAAGAAACTCAAAACACTAACTTCGAAAGACATATGCACCCATGTGTTCAATGCAACATTATTTACAATAGCCAATATATAGAAGCACCTTAAGTGTCTATCAGCAGATAAATAGATAAAGAAGAAATGGTCCATATATATAATAGAATAGTACTCAGCCTCAAAAAGAATAAAATCTTGCCATCTGCAACCACATGGATCAATCTAGAGAGTATTATGCTAAGTAAAATAAGTCAAAGAAATACAAATATGATATGATTATACTTATATGTGGAAAGTAAAAACAAAATAAATGAACAAACAAAATAGAAACAAATCCATAGATACAGAGATTATTTTAATGTTTGCTAGAAGGGAGGGGGCTTGAAGGGATAGGTGAAAAAGGGGAAAATATTAAGAGGTAAAAATTGTCATTTACAAAATAATCATGGGGATACAAAGTACAGCATAGAGAATATAGTCCATAATATTATAAATATGTATGGTGTCAGGTGGTATTAGATTTATTGGGGTAATCAATTCATATGTTACATCAATATCTAATCACCAGGTTGCACACATGAAAATATTATAAAATTGTACGTCTACTGTAATTAAAAAATAAAAAATATATTTAAAATAGTGCCAGTTAAAATAGCATACATATACAAAATATTTAGGAATAAATTAAATAATCATGTGCAAGTTTCATTGACTAATTTGTCTACAACTATAAAATTCCAATGAATAAACCAAATAGTGTGTGTTTGTATATATATATTTTTTACATATAGTCTCTATGTCATTTAATTCTGCTCTGATCTTGGTTATTTCCTTCCTTCTAATTGCTCTAGGCTTTGTTTTTTGTTGTTCTTCTAGTTCTTGTAGATGTAGGGTTAGGTTGTTTATTTGAAGTGTTTCTGTCTTTTTTAGGTAGGTCTATAATCTATGAACTTCCCTCTCAGGACTGCCTCTGCTGTGTTCCATAAGTTTTGGACTGTTGTGTGTTCATTTTCATTTGTTTCCAGAAACTTTTTGATTTCTTCCTTGATTTCATTATTAACCAATTCATTGTTTAATAGCATGCTATTCAATCTCCATGAATTTGAGTGTTTTTGAGTTTTTTCCTTGAGGTTGGTTTCTAGTTTTGGGCCCCTATGGTCCAAGAAAATGTTTGATATGATTTCAATTTTCTTGAATTTGTTGAGGCTTGTTTTGTGTCCTAGCATATGGTCTATCTTTGAAAATGTCCCATGTACATTTGAAAAGGATGTGTATTTTGCTTCTTTGGGATGAAAAGTTTTATATATATATATAGATAGATATAGATATAGATATAGATATATCAGTTAAGTCCATTTGATCTAGGGCATTTTTCAATGCCGCAATATCCTTGCTGATATTTTGTTCGGAAGATCTGGCCATTTTTGAAAGTGGGTTGTTAAAATCCCCTAATATGTGTGTTGCTGTCTATAACTTTCTTGAAGTCCTCCAAGATTTTCTTTATGTATTTGAGTGCTCCTATGTTGGGTGCATATATGTTTATAATGTTTATGTCCTGATAAATTCTTCCCCTGAGTATTATGAAGTGTCCTTCTGTGCCTCTTTTTATGGCCTTTGTTTTGAAGTCTATTTTGTCTGATGTAAGTATTGACACACCAGCTTTTTTTTTTCCTGCCCATTTGCTTTGAATATTTTTTCCAAACCTTTACTTTCAGTCTGTGTACCTCAGGTGGGTCTCTTGTATGTAGAATATGTATGAGTCATGTTGTCTTATCCATTCAGCTACTCTATGTCTTTTGATTGGAGTATTTAATCCATTAACATTTAAGGTTATAATTAATAGGTACTTATTCATTTCCCCCCCTTGGTAACTCTGTTCCTCTCTCTCTTTTTCTTGCCCTTCTTAAAGCAAACCCTTTAGCATATCTTGCAGTGCTGGTTTAGTGAATGTGTATTCTTTCAGCCTACTTTTGTCTGTGAAAATTCTTATTTCACCTTGCATTTTAAATGAGAGACTTGCTGGGTAGAGTACTCTTGGTTGCAGGTCTTTGCTTTTCATTAATTGGAATATTTCTTGCCATTCCCTCTGGCTTGTAGTGTTTCTGTTGACAAATCAGCTGCTAGCCTTATCAGAGCTCCCTTGTATGGTATTTCTTATTTCTCTCTTACTGCTTTTAATATTCTCTCCTTGTCTTTAAAACTTGGCATTTTAATTATGATATGTCTCGGAGTGAGCCTCTTTGGGTTCATCTTGATTGGGATGCTCTGTGCTTCTTGAACTTGCATGGTTTTCTCCTCTCCAGGTTTGGGAAGTTTTCTGCCATTATTTTTTCAAACAGATTTTCTATCCCTTGTTCCTTTTCTTCTTCTGGTATTCATGGGATTTGAATGTTGTTGTGTTTCATGTTGCCTTGAAGTTCCCTTAAGCTACATTCATATTTTTTGAGTCTTTTTTCCTACAGCTGCTCTACCTGGAGGTTTCTTTCTACCTTGTCTTCCAACTCACTGATTCAGTGCTCTGCTGCATCCAGTCTGCTTGTAATTCCTTCTAGTATATTTTTTTATTTCAGAAATTGTATTCCTTTCTTCCTGGTTCTTGATAGTAGTTTCTATTTCATTTTTCATACTGTTGTAGTTCCCACTCAGTTCCTTGTAATAGTCTATGAGTTCCTTGAGCATCATTATCACCATTCTTTTGAATTCTATATCTGATAGTTTGCTTGCATCCATTTCATTTAGCTCTTTTAATGTGGAGTCTTCCATTCCTTTTGATTGTAGATTCTTTCTTTGTCTCACCATTTTAGGTGACTGTTTTTGTTTGTTTCTGTGATTCCTGATGCTCTACTTTGCCAGCTGTCTTCACAGGGTGAACTTCTGTGGTAGGAATTCTATGGGACTCAGTGATATGGTCTCTTTCATCTCCTTGTCTGGATGCTCTAGGGTTTCCCTATCTTCCATTTGTATGGGCTCTCTGGTTATACTTGATCTTTACCTGTTGGTGGCTCCTTGGTTGGGGGGGTTCCCCCTCCAGCAGGTTTACTGGTACTCACAACTCTTGCCTTGTCTTGTATGTGATCAGGGGCAGGGTGAAGGAGAAGTGGAGTAAGACAGTGGGAGAGTGTTCTATGGGATTTGAAGTACTAACAACTAGAGAACAGATAGGATGTCCTTTGGAGAAGTACAGCAATAATTGTGATATTTCACCCAACTAGCCACTTTTTATAAAAGTGAAAAGAGATAAAAACCTTACTAGAAGAGAACAAGAATGTGAGCTGACTTTAGAAAGCAGAGTGCTTATTCGAGGTTAGATGGTGAGATATAGTGAGAGTAAGGGATAGAAACTTGGCATAGTGTGTGAGAGTATAAAGTTAATCACAACAGTAATAAAGCTCAGGAAGATGGCAAAATGGGTAAGACTAGGGTAGGGTGCTGTTTGGGGTTTGGAATAATGATAATATGATTAGAAATACATAATCTGAGTAAAAATAATATAAAGTAAAAGCTCAAGAGTAGTGTGTTATTGGAATAGGAGTGAAGTGAAAGAAGAAAAATTAAAATGCAGTATGAAGGGGAGAGTAAAGAAAACCAATCAAACAATCAAATCAAACAAACAAAGCCCAAAAAAGTTAAATGAAAAGAACAGAAATAAAATAAAAATAAAAATAATAAAAAATGAAATGCAAGTTCTGAAGTATAGTGAAGTAAAATTTATCTCAGCTTTGGTGTTAGCCTTCTGACTTCTTTCTGCATCTGTCTTTGGTCTTCTCACAGCTCCAGCCAGGTCTTTTCCTCTTACACTTGGGGTTGGGGGAAAGCCTTCTGCTGACTTTAAACCTGCCAAGCAAGTTTTGCTGTTCTTCCTGGATGCTGCAGGCAGGGGTGAGGGGGAGGCTGGGCTCTGTTGTTTTTTTCTTTCCCTTTCCTGTGTTTCTGTTGATGATGGAGGCTCAGTCTGGGCTACAACATTCACAGGCACCCAGTTTCAGGCCCACAACCTCAGAGCATTGTGCAGCCCACACTGTCCACTGCGTATATGCGCCAGGCTGATGTCTCTAATCCACCTCCTTGTACAACCTTTTGATTAGTCCCTAAGGTGCACCAAGTGGGAACAAATTGCACCTGTCCTTCTCTCTCCTTTTTGTCATACAGAGTCTCTTCAGAGCAGTTAAGTTCCCCTATTGAATTAAGTCTCTGCGCCACTGCTACCTCTCTGAGCCCCTGGTGCCCTCCTTTGATTAACCCATGAAGTTCCCTGCACGGGAGCAATCGCACCCCCTCCTCCCTCTTCACTGGCCTGGTGGCTAAGTGTGAGAGGTCCTTGCACAGCAGCTGAGAGCCTTTTTTAGCGAGTTCTCCTCGTTTGCATCAGGCCATTCCTATCAAGCCCTCGGCTTTCCACACAGACCAACTCCCTGACCAGTCCAGAGACTATCTAGGTCATGGCCAGTCCAGGCCCTTCTATTCTCCCATCTCCAGTTGTCACTGGGTTCCCCAGTTTCTCTGGTACTGGCCCAGCCAGTGACCATAGGCCACCAGCTGTGTATCTCTTACTGTGTCTTTATCCCTGCAGTGAATTTAATCACCCAGGTGTCTCCTGGCAAGGGTGTGCAAAATCCCTGCTTTGGGAGAGGAGGGAGCTGCAAAGTCACAATCACTGCCTAGGCTCTCCTGCAAAGCTGCCGGTGACAGCTGCGGTGTCCAGGGCAGGGCCTGGGACCCTACCATTGGCTAACAAAGTCTCCTTACTATCTGTTTTTAAATGTCATCTGCAACCTTTGGCTTCCAAACTTCATATCAGCTAGAATTCTTCTGGCTGTTCATTCTGCTCCTTGGAATATTGGCTTGGTGTCCCCATTGGGTGCAGGAGCAAGTGGGTTCAGCTCCCACCTATCTCGCCACCATCTTCAAGAACCCTAGTGTTTACATATAAATATACACATGTATTTAAAGACTCAATATTGTTCAGAATTTAATATTCCTCAAACTCATACACAAATTTAATAAAATGTCACTAAAACCATAACAGGATTTTTGGCAAAAGTAGACAATAAATTTCAGATAAACAGACAATTTGGAATAGACCATAAATTATAAGATAAAACAAAAGAAATAGAATAGTTAAAACAATCTTGCAAATAACACTGAAGTTCTAGTATAGATACTACTTGACTTACTTAATTGGTAATCACGTTTCATATTGAGATATAACCACTCATTTTATGTTGATAATGGTGGCAACATGGTTAATAACACCTAAAACTGATATTACATGTGATATCGACTAAGTGATAGACACATGAAGCAATAGGATAGAGTAGAGACTCCAGAATTAGACACATACGTATAGCCAATTGACTTTCATTCAAGGTGCCCAAAAATTCAGTGAAGAGAAGATATTATTTCAACAATGGTGATGGAATAATTAGATATACATATGCAGAAACTAAATCTCTATGCATACTTTCATATTACTCAAAAATTTAATCAACAAGTGTCTTGGTGCTAAATGTAAATCTTGAAGCTAAAACTTATAAAAAAAAGAAGTCTTAGTCACACAGAAAAAAAGTCTTTGTGAGCTTGGGTCAGGTAAACATACCAAAAGCACAATTCATAAAGTAAAATTAATTGATACATTGAGCTTATCCAAATTAAAAACTTTTGCTGTGTGAAAGATACTTTTAAGATACTAGAAAAAAATTCACAGACTGGAAAAACATACTTACAAAGCACATATATGACAAATTACTTAAACCAAAATATATAAAGAACTGTTTAAAGTCAATAAAAAAAACAATTAAAATTGACAAGAAATTGAATAAATACTTCAAGAAGACATATTGATAACAAATACGCACAAGAGAAGGTGCTTAACATTACTAGTCATTAGGGAAATGCAAACTAAATCAAAATAAGACAATGCCACACGCCTATTAGAATGGCTAACATAAAAAATACTGACAATGACAACTACTGGCACAGATGCTGAAAAAGTGGAACTCTTGTAATTTACTTACAGGGTACAGCATAACACAGCCACTAAAATTCCTACCTGCTTTGGAGAAGTGTATGAGATGGGACAGAGCTTTGGAATGTGCAATTGTAAATTCCCTTGAACTTAAATTTAAATGTGCAATGCTAATTTTGTCCTTAAGGTTATTCATGGAAACAGCCTAAAGTTAATGTGTTTATAATTATGTTTGTGTCATTTCTGCTTTGACAATTTATTTATGGAGCATTTTTCTCCCATCATTTACTATAATGTAGAACTTCAGATGGGCCATCTTTAACAATATAATTGATCATGTATTGTGAAATAGAATAAGGAATGAAAGTTCATGCTCTTCAGCGGAGGGTGAAAAACTATACCTCATACTATTGCCTGCATTAGTGCAATGAGCTTTTGTTTTACTTATCCATCCTCAGTATTTTCAACTATTATGTCAAGCAAAATGGATAGATTTTTACCATATTTGGAGAATATAATTGAAATAGTCTCCTAAACTGTTTGCAGTATAAAGTACTTGAAATTCTTATTGAGAGTGACTACCAACTGAGTCAGCTGAACCTGGAGTCTAATAAAAGGCCAGTGTAGCTGTCAATTGATAGAAACATGATTGCTCGGTTGTCACACCCTGGAGAGAAAAAAAAGTGGTTTTAAATATGAAGCCAAATCACTTGTGAAAACTACACATCATTCTAAGACCTATTTCAACCACCATTTTCTCATTAAAGCCTTTGCTGTCTTCTACATGAGAAGTTATATTTCTCTCCTTTGAAACCCAGCAGCACCTTATACTATTTTTGCCACAAATCATAATCTTTCTATTAAAGTGTCTTATTCTCTGATTAAACTGTGATTTATTTGAGGGTAGTAACTATATCAGATTTATCTTTGTATTGCTGACAATATCTATAATGGCATCTAGATCAAGGTAAATGCTCACTAACTGGTTTCTGGGATTTTCCTCTTCCTTCCATCACTGTTTTTTGTTGTTTTATTTTTTTTAAGTTTTGTTGTTGTTGTGCAGTGTGAAACACAAAGAAGAAAGTGGAAAAATAACATGAATACTTTATTAATATTTTAAACTGTCTACAATCACATAGCCAGCACCTAGATCCAGCACGCAGTTAAAGATATAAAACATTACCAGCGGTCTAGCAGCTTCCCTCATTCTATACAGTTCCACTACATGCCCACCCCAAGGGTAACTAATATCTTGATTTTTGATGTCATAGATTAACTTTGCCTACTTTAAACTTTATATACATGGAATAACACCAAGTTTGCTCTTTGGTGTCTGGCTTTTTGCACTCAACATTACCTTTATTAGCTTAATTCATATTGTAGCTCTTGCATCCATATTACTGAATCGCTTTGCTATTCACAATGTGGTTTCTAGACCAGCAGTATCAGCATTACTGGGGATCTTGTTAGAAGGGTAAATGCTCAGGTCCTACCCAGACCTGCTGAATTGGAATCTCCTGGGGTGGGCTCCAAGTGTCTGTGTTTTTCAAGCTGTCCAGGTGATTATTGTGCCTGCTAGAGTCTGAGAAATGATCAATTTTGTCTCTTGTCCATAGGGACTGTATGATACAGATAAATAAAAGTATTTGTTTTTCCTCCAAATATTCCATAGTGGTTTATGCCTCTGAACTGTTGCACATGGCATCTTATTTGGCTGCCATATACTTAATCATTTATATGGAAAGCCATTTCTGATATTTCCTTTCTTTCTAATCCAATGTGCCCAGTGTCTATTTCATATCTCTGCCGTAAGTATTAGTCATTTTAAATTTGTTTCTTTATATTAAGCTGTTACGACCTCTTAAAAAACCATCCTTGCTCTAAAAAAGCAGAGAGAGAGCCCTTCCTGGGAAAGCCAATTTTTTAAAAAAAGCAAAGGAGCATGCCTTTGACATGCAACTAACCAACCCAGAGCAGCATCTCCTCTGTCTGCCCTTGACACTTAGGAGGCAGTACTCCTCTGCCTAATCCTCCCAGGCCCTGGGACCAGACAGCTGTAAGCACCCCCATAGCTCAAAGCCTATGGAAATTATTCAGACAAACCAATGCTAAACTGTTTACCCTGTCTTTCCTTTTTGGCTGAAACCCCAATAAAAGCTTCTGGCCTAGGCTTTCCCCTCACTCCAACATCTGCTACCTAACCAAAGCCAGGTTTTCCTCCTGCAGGGAGCCAGGCCTCTTGCTTCTGAGGAAACTGTAACAGTAAACTTTTCTTTTACTGGCGTTTAGCTCCTCTTGTCATCACTTGGTCACCCCTATAAGTTAAGATCAGGACACAGCACGCCATAAACTATCGTATACTAACCTATCCATCTACCCTACTAGGTTGGGAGCTCTTTCAGGATCAAAACTGTTCTTTGTTTTGTTTTGCTTTGTTTTTTGAATTCTTAACCCTGAGGGTGGGTGTGGGGGGGAGGGGGGAGAGTGGGGGGGGAGACAACTGTACTTGAATAACAATCAAAATAAAAAAATAAAATAAAATAATAGAAATGGCTTTTCCTGAAAATAAATTTCCAAACATGAAAGAAGGATAAGCAGCTGGTATCTTCGGTTAAATGTACCCATTTCTCAAGAATGGAGACCCTTTGGAGAAAAGACAGCTTTAGGGTCACCTAATAGAGAGGTCCTGGATAGCACATACTCATGGGTTGGCCTGGTATAGCCAGCTTGGATAGGGTGTGCTCTTGATCATCTGGAAAGTATGCAGCATTTACCCCAAAAGTCTCAGAAAGGCAGTAGTAGATTATTTTAGGGATAAATGTGACATTCCTAAAAAGAGCAAGAATTTATCCTCTTAGTT
This sequence comes from Desmodus rotundus, assembly GCF_022682495.2. Lineage (NCBI taxonomy): Eukaryota > Metazoa > Chordata > Mammalia > Chiroptera > Phyllostomidae > Desmodus > Desmodus rotundus. The sequence goes on from NC_071390.1 coordinate 111,339,163, forward strand.
CAGGAAGAAATTAGGATGGGATTAAAAGAAAGAAGTCTATATTTTTCCTAGTACCTGGCACTCCACATTTTTTAATGGAAATTCACAAGCCAGGAAATTATATTATTTTAATAGTTTCTCTTCTTGTGGCAGAATAACAGTTGAGCAGATACAATTTTAGCTCACCAGCTGGCACTGTCACTAACATGCTGTCAGATACCTGTTTTGGATGAATGGACAGATTGCTAAGATGTTGGTTTTTGGTTATCTATAAATGTAGCTATCTATTAATTTAAATATCTATTAAGTGAACTTTGAAAATGAATGTAAAATTCAGTACTAAAGAGTACTTTCTAAAAACCGAGAAGGAATCTTCTCTGCTGGAAAAAAATGCAGTATGGTAATTAACCCTTTGTTGCAACCGTTAGATGGTTCTGGTAACTTCCAAAGGTAAAGGTTCATTCATCTTTGCCTCACAGCATGTACCACATAGCCGTGTAATGCCTATCCAGTTAAATGGGTACCAGTGTAGCCACACATTTTTGAATTGTTTAAGAGGTTTGGAAGAGTTACTCATGTAGGGATGCTGATGGTCCCAACTTCTTTAATGGCTCTTGGACTCTACGCGGATTGAGAAGCTCGTATCAGTAGATACTAATTTTTCCTTCACTTGCATCTGTTGGGGATGCATGCATATTTCCAATGCCTCGAAGTATATTTTGCTTCTATTCCTCCTTTATCATTACCTCCTGGCAATAGAATTGAGACACACTTAGCTCTGAAATTCTTCACTTTGAACTTGAAACCTATAATATCAGCACAAATTCCAGCCTAGCTGTAAAGAAAATTGTGTTTCAACTGACCCAAGCATATGTCCTCAGTATAAAATTTAGAGGACTGTTTTGTAATTATTAATATATAAGTTTATCTTCTTTCTGACTATACTTTGAGAGTTCTGAAGGTATAGTTCATATTTTATTTGGTGCCTAGTCACCAGTATTTAGCAGAATCCTGCTCAAACAATTTGAGGAATGAATGCCAGATGATCCCCGGTTGTTCAACTCCTTCCTAGAACAGGCCCACCAGTCGTTTCAGCAAACTCTTCTAGAAAAATAGAGCTGCTGTCCTGATTCCACATGTTCTGTTAAAATTTAGGAGAAAAATTAAAATTTCTGGCAAGTTTTTAAAATTTTGACCTACATCCTATCTTGTTTCCCTGATATTTCAAGGAGTAAAATAAAATATTTAGTGTCAGTAAATAACTCTTTAGCTAAAGAAATTTTTGGGGGATCCTATGAACCCACATTCTGTATCACATTACATGTTATGCAGGTGGATGTTTTCCTTTAAGGTGTACTTAATACAAAAATCTCATCAAAGTGTCCATCTTCATTAATATTTTTTATTTTAAAAAATAAGCTTTATTGAGATATAATGCACATACCATAACAATCATTCTATTAAATAAAAAGTTTAGCAGTTTCAGTATATTCACAGAGATATGTGACCATCAGCATTATTTAATTTTAGAAAACTTTTATCACCCTGAAAAGAAGCCTCATACCTATTAATAGTCACTTCCTCCTTCCCCTAGCACAGGAAACAGCTAATCTACTTAATGGTCTCCATGAATTGACCCCTCTGGCCATTTCATAGAAATCAAACCATAAAATATGTGGCCTTTTGTGTCATGTTTCTTTCATTTAACATACTATTTTCAAGGTTTATCTATGCTGTAGCATGTAGCAGTACTTCATTCCTTTCAAAGGTCAAATGATATTCCATTCATCAGTGGATGGATATTTGAGTTGATTTCATTTTTTGTCTATTGTGAATAATGTTGCTATGAACATTCATGCAGAAGTTTCTGTGTGACATATGTTTTTAATTCTCTCAGGTATATATTTACAAGAGAAATGAATGAGTCAAATGGTAATTCTATGTTTAACATTTTGGGGGATTGACAAACTGTTTTTCAAAGTGGTTGTACCATTTACAAACTCAACCGCTATAAGAAGGTTTCATGTTCTCCACATACTTGCCAACACGTTGTTTGATTTTCTTATGTGTTTTTAAACTTGCTTTTGTGTTTTTAAATTTCATCTATGTTAATGGGTATGAGGTGGTATCTTGTAGTGGATCTGACTTACATTCTGCTAATGACTGCTGATGTTGAACATCATCTCCTGTGCTTATTGGCCACTTGTAAATATTCTTTGAAAAATATCTATATAAATCTTTGCCTATTTTAATTGGGTTATTTGCCTTTTAATTGTTGAGTTTAAAGATTTTTTATATTTCAGATAAAAATTCCTTTATATATAAAGGGATCATATATATACATATATGATTTGCAAATATTTGCAAATATTTTCTCCAATTCTGTGATTGCTGTTCTACTTTTTTGATGGTGTCATTTGAAACAGAAACTATTGTTTAATTCCAGTTCATAAATAGTACTTCTATTTTCTTCTAAGAATTGGATAGTTTCAGCTCTTATATTAGGGTCTATAATACATTTTTATTTAATTTTTGAATATGATGTGAAGTACTGGTTCAAATTTATTTATATACTTGTGAATACCCTATTATTTCAAGACCATTTATTGAAAAGATTATTGTTTATTCTGCTTTGTGTTGTTTTTTTTAAAAAAGGCTTTTATTACCAAACATAGCAGGTTTAATTTTGAACCCATCTAACAGCCAACACAGTATCTTTAACAGGATCGCGGATGGAGGTGAAGACCTAATAAAGATTGTCTCTTAAACAAAGGATTAAATATACATATGTACATCTGTATTAGTATTTTTAAAAGAACAAAATTCTCCAGTGTTGCAGAAAAAGATATTCCAAAGTGTTTTCAGTCTATTACAAAAACAGCACTTGGCACTATGCTGCCTGAAGGACCCAATTCAGGATACACCTGGAAGAAAAGCATTTCTTCTCTAAAGAGAGAGAGAGAGAGAGAGAGAGAGAGAGAGAGAGAAGAAAAATCTCCCCTGTTCAACTTCCACTGCTTACTCCTAGAAACACCCAAAGAACAGTATAAAGAAGAGCCAGCCCACTTGCCTGGGCCTCTGCCAGTCTGAAGACTCACACCAAGGATTGTTCCTTAAGAATTTTCACCTTCACTACAATCAAGAAATTTATCCCTAATTTCTGGGAACTGGCCCCCCAAAATCCTATTTCCTTCAAGGAGGGACCTCAGGGCTCTGTAAAAGGTCCAAGGGAACTGGCCCAGACTGGAACATCAGGATGTTCAAAGGGGACCTTTCTAAAAAGACTATTGTTTCCCTTATTGAATTGTTCAGCATCATTGAGAAATTCTATTGACCACAATGTAATTAGTTTATTTCTGAACTCTTAATTATATTCTCTTGATTTATAAATCTGTACTTCTGTTAAAACCATGCTGTATTGATTACTGTAGCTTTATAGCAGCTTGTGAAATAAGGAACTGTATGTAAGACCCAATTTTGTTCTTTTTCAAGATTGTTTTAACCATCCAGGGTCCCTTGTACTTCTATAAGAGTGATGCAAAGAACTAACCAATATATGTATTATAGTCAACTGGGAGTTTGAGAGGGATTGCATTAAATCTGTAGATCAATTTTGACTGTGTTGCTACCTTAACAATAAGTTTTCTGATTTATTAACAAAAATGTCTTTTTCTTTTAATATTGTAGTTCTTAGTATACAAGTTTTAAACTTTCTTTATTAAACTATATTCATAAGTATGCTGTTCATTTTGATACTACTGTAAATGAAATTGTTTATTTCATTTGCAGATTGTTCATTTTAAGTATGAGAGTGTATAGAAATACATTGATCTTTGTATAGTGATCGTATATCCTACAACCTTGCTGAAATAATTTGCTATTATGAAAATGGTTTTAGTAGATACCTAATGGTTCCCTATATACAAAATCATGCTATCTTCAAATAGAGATAGTTTTATTCTTTCTTTTCAGTCTGGATTTTATTCCTTTTTCTTTCTCTTTGCAATGTTTAGACCCTCCAGCACAATACTGTTGAATGGTTTTCAAATACTTTTCTGCATCTGTTGAAAATATCACACAGTTTTGTCTTATATAATAGTAACATGACCAATATTGGCTGAATTGTGGGTGTTAACTAACCTTGAATTCCTACAACAAGTAACACTCATTCATGGTGTAGAATTCTTACTTTTTCTTGTTTTCAGATAATGTGTATAATATTTTTTGAAGTATTTTCCTCTCTCTACTTATGAGGGATATTGGTTCCTAGTTTTGTTTTGTTTTTTTTTTTCTTGTGAGGTCTTTGACTTGGCATCACAATAACACTGGATTATGGAAGTAGTGGTACAGTCTTTCCTTTACTTCCATTTTTGCAAAGAGTTTGTGTAGTGTTAGAATTAAATATTCTTTAAATATTATCAAATTTCATCATTAAAGTCATCTGGGCTTAAGCATTTTTTGTGGGAACTTTTTTGATTGTTAATTTATTTTCTTGCTATAGGTTTATTAGATTGCTGTCATCTTCGTGAGTCAGTAATTTGTATCTTACTAGTAATGTTTCCATGTAATCTGGGTCATCTGAGTACAATTATTTATAGTAGTCTCTTGGAATTCCTTTTTGTTATCCCTGTAAGTTTAGTAAGGACTCCCTTCTTTCATTCCTGATCTTAATAACTTGATTACTCTCTCTGGTCTTGGTGAATACTGAGGCTTTAACTTTTGTTTCATTGAATTTTTCTATTGTTTTTATTTTTTACTGAATTTATTGGCAAGATATTAGCTAATAAATTATATAGGTTTCATGTGTACAATTCTATAACACATCATCTGTATATTGTTTCCTTGGGATTGTGTTCACCATCCCAAGTCATGTTTTCTTTCATCTCCATTTATCTCCCTTATGCCCTCTTGTAATTCTCCCCACTCTCATTTTTTGCTGGTAATCAACACACTGTTTTCTGGTTTTCATTTTTTTTTGCTTAATCACTTCACATTTTTCATTGAACCCCACAACAGCCCTCCCCTCAGACAATTGTCAGTCTATTCATTACCAGCAAAAGAACAACCATTTTACCTTTTTGGTTCATTGATTTTTCTCTATCATTTTATTTTTTTATCATTTAATTTTCTTCTAATATTTATTATTCCTTTCCTTCTGTTTTCTTTTTTTTAATTTATTAAGATGCAGGGAAAAGTTATTAAGGTAAGAACTTTTTTTTGTTTCAGTGTTGTTGGTTTTATCTATTTTATTGGTTTTGTCTTTTTTTTCTACAAACAATTTTTTTTATTGTTGTTCAAGTACAGTTATCTCTATTTTCCCCCTACCACTCCCTCATGGCCCACCCTTGATCCTACGCCCCTTTGGCTTTGTCCATGTGTCCTTTATACATGTTCCTTGACAACCCTTACCCTTTTCCCCCATTATCCCCCTCCCCACTCCCCTCTGGTTACTGTCAGTTTGTTCTTTTTTTCAATGTCTCTGGTTATGTTCTGCTTGCTTGTTTGTTGTGTTAATTAGGTTCCACTTATAGGTGAGATCATATGGTATTTGTCTTTCACCACCTAGCTTATTTCACTTAGCATAATGCTTTTCAGTCCCATCCATGCTGTTGAAAATGATGGGATTCCTTCTTTCTTTCTGCTGTGTAGTATTCCATGGTGTAAATGTACCACAGTTTTTTGATCCACTCACTTACTGGTGGGCACTTAGGTTGCTTCCAGCACTTGGCTATTGTAAATTGTGCTGCTAAGAACATTGGGGTGCACAGGTTCTTTTGAATTGGTGTTTCAGGATTCTTAGGGTATATTCCCAGCAGTTGAATTGATGGATCAAAAAGCAGTTCCATTTTTAGTTTTTTGAGGAAATTCCATACTGTTTTCCACAGTGGCTGCACCTTCTTTTTTACTAATGCTTTTACAGCTATAAACTTTTATCTGAAGACTGGTTTAAGCTGCACCTAATAAATTTGGTATGTTGTGCTTTGATTTTCATTCATCTTAAAATACCTCCTACTTTCCCTTGTGATTTCTCATTTAATAACTGGCTAATGTGGAGTGTGTTGTTTAATTTCTACATATTGGTACATTTTTAAAAATTGCCTTTTCAGCCCTGGCTGGTGTGGCTTAGTGGATTGAGTGCTGACTTGAGAACCAAAAGGTCACCAGTTCATTTCCCAATCAGAGCACATGCCTGGGTTGCAGGCCAGGTCCCCAGTTGGGGATGCGAGAGAGACAACTGATCAATGTATCACTGACTCATTGATGTTTCTTTCCTTCTGCTTCTCTCTCCCTCCCCCCTCTCTAAAAATAAATAAAATATTTTGAAAAAATTTCCTTTTCATGTTGATTTCTAATTTCTTTGTCCTTATTGTAATTGCTTCTAGTTTCATAACATTGTGGTCAGAGAAAATGCTTAATATGATTTAAAACTTTTTAAATTTGTTGAGACTTGTTTTGTGTCCTAATGTGGTCTATCCTAGAAAATATTCCATGTGCACTTGAAGAGTATGTATATTCTGTTGTTTTGAGGTGAAATGCTCTGAAGATATCAATTAAATCCATTTAATCTAGTAGGTCTTTTAAGTCCACTGCCTCCTTGTTGATATTCTGTCTGGAAGATCTATCCATTGAAGTCAATGAGGTGTTAAAATCCCCTACTGTGTATTTCTGTTGAACTCTCTCTTAATGCCTAACAAGATTTGCTTTATATATTTAGGTGTTCCTATTTTGGGTGCATAAATGTTTACTAGGGTTATGTCTTCTTGTTAGATTGTTACCTTCATCATTATGTAGTGTCCTTCTGTGTCATTCAGTATAGTCTTGGTTTTAAAGTCTATTTTGTTGTACAAGTATTGCTACCCCAGCTTTTTTTCCCTTTCCACTTGCATGAAATCTCTTTTCCAACCCCTTTACTTTTAGTCTGTGTGTACCTTTCAATCAGAGGTGGGTCTCTTGGAGAAAGCATATTATGGGTTTTGTTTTCCTATCTATTCAGCTACCCTATGTCTTTTGATTGTAACATTTAAGCCATTTACATTTAAGGTGCTTATTGATAGATACAGATGTATTGTCATTTTATTTTTAAAGTATTTTCCTTTGTTTTTCTTTTTCTTCTTCTTAAAGCAAGCCCTTTTTAACATTTGTTGCAGTACTGGTTTGGTATTAGCAAACTCCTTTAGCTTTTTCTAGTATGGGAAATTCCTTATTTCTCTTTCAATTATAAGTGATAGCCTTGCTGGGTAAGGTAGCCTTGGTTGTAGATCCTTACTTTTCATCACCTTGAATATATCATTCCACTCCCTTCTGGCCTGAAATGTTTCTGTTGAGAAATCAGATAATATTCTAATTGGAACTCCCTTGTAGGTAACTACCTCCTTTTCTCTTGCAGCTTTAAGGATTCTCTCCATGTCCTCAAGCTTTGCCATTTTAATTATGATGTGTCTTAGTATAGACCTCTTTGGATATATCTTGTTTTGGACTCTCTGCTCTTCCTGGACTTGTCTGTCCTTTTCTTTCATCAGACTAGGGAAGTTCTTGGTCATTATTTCTTAAAATACATTCTTGATCCCTTGTTCACTCTATTCTCCTTCAGGTATTCCCATGACGCAGATGTTGTTATGCTTTGTGTTGTCCCAAAGATTTCTTAAGCTCTCCTCACTTTTTAAAATACTTTTCTTTTTGCTGCTCTGTTTGGGTGTTTTGTGTTTTTTTTTTCCTACCTGTGTTACAAATTGCTGATTTGGCCCTCTGCTTCACCTAACCTGCTATTTATTCCTTCCAGTGTATTATGTATGTCAGATATTGCATTCTTTATTTCTGATTGGTCCTTTTTTATTGTTTCTATGCCTTTTTTCATGCTGTTGAGTATCCTTATAATCATTACTCTAAACTCTATATCTGATAAATTACTTGCTTCCCTTTCATTTAGTTCTTCTGGAGGATTCTCTTGCTCTTTCATATGGGGCCTGTTTCTTTGTCTTCCTATTTTGGATGCCTCTTTGTGTTTGTTTCTATGTATTATGTAGATCTGCAAAGATTCCAGTGTAGGCCTTTGTGAGACACTGCTTGTGATTGGTCCTGGGCAACCTGTTTGGAGCTGTCAGCAACCCATAGCATGTGGCTCCCTCTGCTGCCCCTGTTTGTGTACAGACAGAACTAGGCTTCACATCAAAGCAGGCTTTTACTAGCACCAGGCCCAGAGATGGTCAGCTAAACTCTGAGCTCACAAACATTCACCCTAGTTATTAAACTTAAACACTGATATAACCTCAAGCTGTAATTAGCAGCCCAGCTTAAGCTCCACAGGGTGGGACAGAGTAATTCCTGTGGGTATGGCTACTGCTTTCTCTTAAGTTGGTGTCACTTGGAGGAAAATGCACTGCCTGAGAAAGACGGCTTCTGCAATACAGGAAATGACTCAGCACAAGAATCTTGGTGACTGTTCCTTTAGTTCTTACCTAGAGCCACCAGCCCCAGACTCCTCATGTGTCTCTAGTCCACTCTGCCCCCTCTCTGCTGCAGCCCAGGATAAATGGCTATAAATGGAATTTTGTGCATTGTCCCTTTAAGATTCTCTGCATCTCCAGTCATCTCTCCCTGGTGGAAATAAACCCCATTGCTTTTCACAGCTGGATGCCATCTGGGATCCTTCCCGGCTCTTGTGTTATAGGCTGCAGAGCCCAGCTTGGGGTTTATACCCTCACTTCTCAGAAGGAACCTCCCGGCCACTGAGCTATCCCTCCAGAACTTTAGCTGCCATCCATCTGAGCCTGGCCAGCCCTCTTGCGCCTCCTTCTACTCCTTGCTAGTTATGTTGTAGTGAAGTGGTTTCTTCGTTATGTCCTTTGTTATATGACTTATCTCCAGCTAGTGTTCAGTTGGTTATTCAGGATGGTATCTGTACAATTTAGTTGTAATTTCAGTTTGGTCCTGGGAGTAGGTTTGTGCAGCTTCTACTTATTCTTCCACCATCTTGAATCTGATTTCTAGTTTCTTTCTGTTGTGGCTTGAGAATAATCTTTCTAACATTTTAATCCTTTAAAATCATAAGACCTAACAAAAGGGCTATAAGAAAGCTCCACATGCACTTGGATGGAATGTTACATTCTGATATTGTTTAGTGGAGTATTCTATATTTATTAATTCTGTTAGTTTATAGGGTTGTTCAAGTTTTCTAATTATTAGTCTACTACCTTGTTGTTTTATCCATCATTACAAGAATGATGTGAAGCCTACAATTATTATTATAGAATTTTCCTTTTTTTCTATGAATTTTTTCATTTTTTAATTTTACATATTTTGTTGTTCCTCAGTTAGGGTCAAATGTATTTATAATTATTATGACCTCTTTATGGATTCATTCTTTTATTGTTATAAACTGTTCTCTGTCTCTAGTGAAATTTTCTATCTTAAAATCTATACTTACAGTAGATTTGCCTTACCATCTTTCCTTTGGTTACTGTTTGCCTAGTAGTGTTGACTCTTGAGAAACATGAGGGTAGCCCTTGGCTGGATGGCTCAGTTGATGTAAGTAAGTGTCATCCAGTACAGTAAAATGTGGGTTCAATTCCTGATAAGGGCACATACCTAAGTTTTGGGTTTGATCCCTGGTCTGGTAGTGTACAGGAGGCAACCAGTCAATGTTTCTCTCTCACATTGGTTTCTTTCTCTCTCTCCCTCTCTCTCCCCACCCACCCCCACTCACTCTCTCTCTCTCTCTCTCTCAAAGAATATATCTTTGGGTGAGGATTAAAAAATGTAAAAAAAAATGACGGTTAAGGGCATCAACCTCCACATATAATTACACTCTGTCCTTCACTTTTGTGCATTTACAACCATGGAGTTAATCCTTGAATGACCTGGGTTTGAACTGTGCAAGTCAATGGAACTGTAGCCAATTTAACTGCACAGGTCATTTGTGCTACATGTTCAGTTGAAAAGAAGACCTGCATGTAAGTAGACCTGCACAATTCAAACCCATGTTTTTCAAGATCAACTGCGTATCTTTCTCAATTATTTTACTTTTAATTCATTAGTGTTTTTTAATCTAAACTGGGTCTCTTAAGGACAGCACATAATTGGGTTATTTTAAAAATCAATTTTATTATCTGTCTTTTGTTTGAATTATTTAATTTATTTATTTACAGATAGGAGAAAAGATGCATTGCAAACAAAAACATAGTTTATATTTCCCTATGTATTTATATTTACTGGTGTTCTTATTTTTTGTGTGTATTTGATTTACTGTCCAGAAACCTTTCATTTCACCTGAAGTACCCCATTTAGTATTTGTCATATAGTAAACCTATAAGTGAAAAATGTCCTCATCTTTTTCTTGGGATGTTTAAAATTATTGTTTGATTTTTGAGGGGACTATTTTGCATAGCATTTTTGGCTGACAGTCATTTTCAGCACTCTGAATATGTTATCCCATTACTCTCTGACATCTATGTTTTCTGATGAGATGTCAACTGTAAATCTTAATTAACATAACTTGTATAAGGTAAGTCATTTTTTCTCAGTACTTTAAAAAATTTTTCTTTGACTTTTGAAATGTGGACTATGATAAGCTTAGGTACAATGTCTTTGAGTTAATTCTAATTGAAGTTTGTTGAAATTTTTAGATATAGTGATTAATGTTTTTGACCATTATTTCTCAAATATTTTGTCCTTTCCTCTTCTTTTGATATTCCTCATATAATATATTGGTAAATTTTATTTTGCCTCACAAGTCTTTGAGGGACAATTAACTTTTTTTAATATTCTTCTTTCTGTTAGTTAGACTGGATAATCTCAATTACCTATTTCTAAGTTCACTGATTCTTTCTTCTGCCAACTTAAGTCTGCTGCTGAGCCATTCTAGTAAATTTTTAATTTAAATATTATACATTCGAACTCCAGCATTTCTATTTTGCTCTTCTTATAATTACTATTTACTTTCTCAGAAAGTTTAAAAAAAATTTTATTGTGGTGACATTGATTAGTAAAATTATGTAGGTTGCGGTTATAATATATCATCTACAAATTGTATTGTGTGTTCATCATGCAAAGTCATGCCATCATTATTTATTCCCCTTTTACCTTTGTCTACCTCCTCTTACACCCCTTCCCCTCTGGTAATCACCATACTGTTGTCTATATCTATGAGGGGTTTTTTTTTTGCTTAATCTGTTTACCTTTTTCACCCCGCCCCTCAACTGCCTTGACCTCTGACTGCTATCAGTCTGTTTGTTCTCTGTACCTGTTAGTCTGTTTCTATTTATTAGTTTATTTTGTTCATTGGATTACACACATAAATGAATTCATATGGAATTCGTTCTTCTCTGACTGGCTTATTTCACTTAGCATAATACTCTCCAGGCCTATCCATGATGTCATAAAAGGTAAGATTTCCTTCTTTTTTAGGCCTAGTAGTATTTCATTGTGTAAGTGTACCAAGTTTTTTTAATATCCATTCATCTACTGATAAGCACTTGGGATGCTTTCAAATCTTGGCTACTGTAAATAACACTGCAATGAACAAAAAAGTGCACATATCTTTCAAATTAGTGTTTCAGGTTTCTTCAGATATATTCCCAGAAGTGGAATTGCTGGGTCATGAGGCAGTTCCATTTTAATTTCCCGAGATAACTCCATACTGCTTTACAAAGTGGCTGCACCAATCTGCATTCCCACCAACAGTGCACAAGGGTTCCCTTTTCTCCACATCCTCACCAGTGCTCATTTGTTAATTTATTGATGATAGCTGTTCTGACAGGCGTTGAGGTGATTTCTCATTGTGGTTTTAATTTGCATTTCTGTGATAATTAGTGGCATTGAGAATCTTTTCAAGTCTATTGGTCATCTGTATGTTCACTGTAGATAAGGGTCTATTGAGGTTCTTTGCCCATTTATTAACAGGAGGTTGATTTTTTTGATGTTTTGTTTTATAAGTTCTTTACAAATATAGGTAGGCTATTATCCTCTTATCTGGTGTGTCATTGGCAAATATGTTCTCCCATTTAGTGACTTGTCTTTTCATTTTGTTCATGGTGTCCTTTGCTGTGCAAAAATATTTTAGTTTGATGTAGACCCATTTGTTTATTTTTTTGTTTCCCCGGCCTGAGGCAATATATCAGAAAAATATTGCTGGAGAAATGTCTGTGATTCACTGCCTATGTTCTCCTCTATGGACTTTTATGATTTTGAGTCTAAAATTTATGCCTTTAATTAATTTTGAAATTATTCTTGTGCATGATGTGAGAAGGTAGTTGAGTTTCTTTTTGTATGTATCTGTTCAATTTTTCCAACATCATTTACTGAATAGACTATTTTTACTCCATTGTATGTTCTTGCATGCTTTGTCAAATATTTACTGACCATAAAGACATGAGTTTATTTCTGGTTTTCTATTCTGTTCCAGTGATCTATATGTCTGTTTTCATGATAGTAGCATGCTCTTTTGATTACTATGGCTTTGTAGTGTAGTTTGATATCAGGTAGCATGATTCCTACTTTATTCTTCTTTCTCAAGATTGTAGTAGCTATTTGGGTCTATTGTGATTTCATATAAATTTTTTGAATATTTGTTCTAGTTCTGTGAAGTACACCATTGGTATCTTGAGAGGAACTGCATTGAATCCATAGATTGCTTTGGATAGTATGGACATTTTAATGATGTTAATTCCTCCTGTCCAAGAACATGGTATATGCTTCCACTTATTTGTATCTCCTTCAATTTCTTTCTTCAGTATCTTAGAATTTTTTTAGTACAGTTCTTTCACAATTTTGATTAAATTTATTCCTAGGTATTTTATTATTTTTGAAGCAATTATGAATGTGATTGTTTCCTTAGTTTCCCTTTCTGATAGTTCATTATTGGTGTATAGAAGTGACACCGATTTCTGGATATTAATTTTGCATCCTATTACTGTACCTAATTCATGCATAGGTTCTAGTAGTGTTTTGGTAGAATCTTTAGGGGCCTCTATATACAGTATCATGTCATCCGCAAATAATGACAGTTTTACTTCATTCTTTATAATTTGTATGCCTTTTATTCCTTCTTTTGTCTGATTGCTCTGGCTAGGACTTCCAGTACTATGTTGAATAAGAGTGGTGAAAGTGAACATCCCTGTATTATTCCATATCTTAAGGGAAACACTTGTAGCTTTTGCCCACTGAGTATGATGTTGGCTGTGGGTTTGTGATATATGGCCTTTGTTACATTGAGTTATACTCTCCCTATTCCCACTTGCTGAGATTTTTTATCATAAATCAGTTCTGGATTTTATCAAATGCTTTTTCTGCATCTGTCGATATGATCATGTGATTTTATTCATCATTTTATTTATGTGGCATGTCACACTTATTGACTTGTGGATATTATTGCAACCTTGCATCCCCAGACTGAATCCTACTTGATCATGGTGTATGATCTTTTCATTGTGTTCCTAGATCTGGTTTGCTAGTATTTTGTTGAGGTCTTTAGCATTTATGTTCATCAGGGATATTGACCTATGATTTTCTTTCTTTCATAGTGTGTTTATCTGGTTTTGAAATTAGGATAATTTTGACCTCATAAAATGAACTTGGAAGTCTTTTTCTTATAATTTCTATATCTTTAGTGATATTCTCTAATTGATAACACATAATTCTCAAGTATTTCTTTAATTTTGTGTGCATAATTTCCTTAGTTATAACTAATTAATTATAATAGATTATTTTAAGTTTTTGTTAACAAATTTAAAGTCTGAGCTTCTTTAGGAATATTTTTTATTGAGTGCTTTTGTTGTTTGTATATGATCCATAGTTTCTTGGTATGACCTGCATCTTTATTTTTAATTGAAAACTGGAAATTTAATAATACAGTGTCACAACTCTAGAAATAAGTTAACCTCTTTATCTGGTTTTTGTTTTTTTGTTTGTTTTTTATTTTGTGGACTAATTTTGCATAGTCTGTATTCTTTGTCATGTGAAGCCACTGTTGCCTCTGCTCTGTTAATTTGGAGGTTAGCTAATAATTGCACAGGGCTTATCTTAAATGATTTTACCCAGGAAGTCTCTCACCCTTTGCAGAGGCGCACTGTGTAGGTGCTGGTGGCTCACCTTCAGTGCTTTTGCTGTTTACAACTGACCCTCTGACTTCACTTCCTCTGCGCATGGGGCCTCAAGGAGAGACACGAAGACCTTCTTAGGTCTTTCCTGGGTATCATCACTTCCATTCATATGCATATGATCTTATGGTTTCCCAGGAACATTTAGAGTTCTTTAAAGCCACCTAATCCTTATCAAATATCTAATTTCCCTATTTGTCTTTTTAATGATTTTTGGTCAGGCTATGGTTTGCTCAACTGGTATCAATACCTCAGGCAGCTGTGATGTTAAAATATTGTCACTGATTGTTTTGACAAATGTTCTGAGATAGAACTGTTTTCACAGAAAGAATTTTGAATCAGGTCAGATAAAGGCAAACTCTGAGAATAGGGCATTTTCAGTGAACTGTCAGTCAGGTCAGATAGTGACAAAGCTCTGGTGATTGTGGTTTCAGTGAATATCAAACCCATTTGCACTATTCAGTGGCTGCAAGGCTGCCAATTTTCACAACTATGTGATTGTGAAGCTGTTGTGATTTTAAGGTTATGGAAGAACTGGTGAGAGTGTAATAGGAACTGGATAAGCTAAATGCCACAAAGTATGTTTTCTTGTGAGATTAAGTCATTTTTCTGAAGTAAATGCTTCTCATCTTGTTGAAAACCTTTGATAAATTTCCAAAGTTCTAAAAAGATTAAGGCTTACCATTCTTCCCAGTGTTACTGTTGCTTTTGCAGAGGATTAGATTTTTGGAGGCCCTTACTCTGCTATTTCAGAAGTGGTTTCAGTTAATATATTTTTACTGGTTTATTAAATCAGTATATATTTTCTGGAAATGTTTTGCTCCTCTTTGGGGAGGAATTTTACTAAGCAACACTTTCCCCATAGAATCATTTAACTTACAACCTTGTATAATTAAAACCCTAAATTCAAATAAAATATATTTGAAAAAACAAACCCAAATTCCTTGGAAGCAGACATACTTATAAATCATTTGCCACCTATCAAAAATGCAGTTTTTCCTTAAGAATAAATGGTAATCATTTCTGATTATGGCATTGAAAAATTAGAAAAGGAAGGTGGTAGGCCAGGAGCCCTGAGAACAAATTTCTGGCTATCCCCTTGTACCATATGGTTTAGCTTTGGGCATTACTTTGAAAAAATAGCAATAGCAGTTTATCATAATTTTCTTTTTATAGGGTATTAGGACAGTGTTTCAAAATAAAGAGTTTCTCTTCAAGGTTTCTTGATTATTTCTCACTGTCAATTAGTTTTCTCTGAAATGGGCACCTGAATCTTAAGATGATACAGCTACAATTTCCCTTCAACATGGTGTCCTGCAATGACAAATTAGCAGCCACTTCAGGAAGCTCGGCAAGAGCAGGAATATAAAGAGGCATGTTAACCTGGCCAACTTTCTGTGTCAGCACAATCTATGGGGCCTTGTAGAGACACCTAAGATATTATTCATTATTAGATATGGTTGGCATATTGCAGAATAGATAGTAGCCCTATATGGGTATCCAGAATAGTATTTGAGGATTTTTTTTTCTTTTTTAAGTGCAGGTTTTCACTTCTAACTTCTGAAAACAGAAACAATCTACCCCTATGCTTACCCTAGACATTGAAAACTGAATCCACACCTCTTATGTGTGAAATTCTATACCCCAAAAAGATATACTAAAGTACTAATCACTAGTTCCAGTAACCATGAAATATCTAATATCCTTTTGAAAGTCCCTTCCCTGTTTAAATTAACAATTAAAAACTTCATAAAACCGGTAAAAATAGGCACCACGGATTATGAATTTCAGGGAGATTGGTAGAATTTGATATGTGTTATTTCGCCTGACTGGGTTGAGTGGGTACTGAGATAGTAGTAAATAACGGGCTTCTGGCAGCTCATGGCATGTAGTAATGCTAGAGTTGGCTAAGTCATTGCCTGTGTTACCTGAGTTGAGGTAGTCTGTGGAGATAAGAATGTAGGTACCAAATATGCATAGTGAAAACTACACTGATAGAATTATTCTATATTTTGATTGTTACAATAGCCACAGTAAAATCAAAATTATACATTTAAAAGGTGAGTTTTATGCTGAGTAAATCATGCCTGAATAAACCTGATTAAAAACAGAAGGTAAGAGGAGAAGTAGGAAGAGGAGGAGAAGAAATATGCTAAAAGCTCTGACCTTTCAAGAAAAAGGGTTCGGGCCACTTAATGCACAAACAACTGCAGCCTCACAGGGAACCAGGTGAAGGCAAAAGATCTTAGAAGAGGGAATTTATAAAAGACAATGGCTTCAAGGCCAGATGCAGAAAAAAGATATGCTATTTTTACCTTGCGATACTATGCAAATGTTTATCTTGTTTAACTAATATTCTGTTTTCCTCTTTGTTTCATTCTGTTATATTACACATATAACATATATGTTATATATAATATATATCATATATTATATATTAATATTCTATTTATATATAATGTGTATAAATTTTCACTTATGCAAGATGATTAAGTTCTAGGAATCTGCTATACAACATTGTGCTTGTAATTACTACTGTGTTTTATATTTTAAATTTGGTGAAGACGGTATAGCTCAGGTTAAATGTTCTTATTGCAGTTAAGTAAATAAATATTATAGTGATGATTACTGTGAAGAACTGTAAGGTATCTGGAATTTCCCCCTACTTGCTAGCTACCAAGTTGGGGAGGATTCTCACGGGTAATAGGGAAGACATGAAACTCCCAGGTCAGATACAAAATACTTTGTCTCTCATCATGTAGCCAGTGTCCTGAGCTTCCTCTCTTCATCATATTTCTTGTGTCCCATCCAAATCTTATGGTGTGCTGCAGAGGCCCAGTGGATGCTGCCACGCAGTGAGTTTGCATCTAAACTAAGGACCTCAAAATTTGGAAACCCAAATATTTATAGTAAAGTGGCTATTCACAAATGTGCTCAACATTTGTCCAGTGAGGGGCATTATTTGTATTATCTTGGTCAGTAAATAAATCTGCCTCTGCACCAGTGGTAAGAGGTATTTATCTTTCAATTTGTCTGATATACAAACGTCCATGGAAATGAAATTTGAATCCAAAACTATTCTATTCACAATGTGCAGAACTTAAGAGTTCCATTGATATTTGTTTCCCTACAATTGTTTATTGTTTATTTGCTAGTTAAATATCAGAATTGCAAATCAAGAACAACAGTTAAACTAAAGGAGAAGTAGACATGACCTAGAATTCCTTAACTTACTGCTGCATGTGCAATTCCATGAGACTTTGAGTTGGCCCCTTTTTTTCTAAGATCTCATTTATTTATTTTTAGAGGGAGGGGAAAGAATGGAGGAGAGGGAGAGAAACATCAATGTGTGGTGGCCTCTCGCGTGCCCCTACCGGGGACCTGGTCTGCAACCCAGGCATGTGCCCTGACTGGGAATGGAATCAGCAACCCTTTGGTTTGCAGGCCATCCCTCAAGCCACACCGGCCAGAGCTGAGTTGGCCCTTTTTGAAGTGGAGGATTTGTTAGGTGAGAGCTTCTTTCCATTCACCATCTCTTTTGTTTATTCCCTTTCTTTGACATACTTTAATCATTACCATTTATTTTTCCCCTAGCTAACAAAATATATATTTTGTTAACTTATAGAGTTCATTGTTTTATTCTTCCCTCTCCTGCCTGAATATAAACTCCACAATGCTAGGAATCTATATCTGTCGGTTCACAGTTGCATATTCGGCAACTACATTAGCGATAAGCACTTAGTATACAGTTTATTTATTTATTTATTTATTTTAAATTTTTTTATTGAATTTATTGGGGTGACATTGTTTAAGAAAATTATATAGGTTTCAAGTGTACAATTCTATAATACATCATCTGTGTATTGTATTGTGTTCACCACCCAGAATCAAGTCTCCTTTCATCAGTGTTTTATTCCCCTTTTACCCTCTTTTACTCCCTCCACCCCCCTTCCCATCTGGTAATCACTATACTGTTGTCTCTGTACAATTTGTAGATATTTGCTGAATCTCAGTAGCTGAGGAGTTTGTGTAGTGGCCATATGTCATTGCTTTTGTCACCTGGTGTGACAACCCTTTTCGTCAGTGGGGAATCCACACCTGAGGTGACACAGCCTATTTATCACTATGACAACATTAAGGATGACAATTTTTGTTATCCCTATTTCCCTTGCAGCTCAGGTGTGGGCCTATGTTCTAGGCTGCAGTTATCAACAAGCCCACTGCAGTCCTTGAAAGAGAAGCTGGTGATGCAGTAAAGCATGAGCGTGTGGCATCCATTGTGACAAAGATGGTGGCAGCAGAAGCAGCTCCTTCTAGCTCCAGCAGACAGCACCCATTGCTGGCATTGCTTGGGCCATGTGTCATTCTCCAGACGTGGTCCCGACCCCAGTGTACCAGTGTTCTCACAGGTCTTAATTCCTGCCTGCTTTTATTCCAAGCTTGTGTCTCCGGCTGTCTCAGAGATTTTATGAGCAAGTATTCCTTAAATTAAATAATTTATCATATAAATAAGCTGAAGTTGTTTTCTGTTGCTTACATTTGTTTATACTGAGGTATTGTGAAATTTTCAGCAGCATACAGTATACAAACATCCAGGTCTTACCCAGAGATAGATTTTCAAATCTTTTGGTAAATTTTCTCTCTACCCCTCAGTAATACATATAAAAATGCACATAAAATTTACATAATAATGTATAATAAGTAAACATATAAACAATAAATACATATAGTAAAAGGTTTCTTACCTAACCAGAAAAACAGAATAACTTTAATTTCATTGATTTAAAGATAACTTTTTAGTTCTCTTTCCTTAATTGTTTTTGTTATTACAGATGTCCCCACTGTTTTCCCTTTGCTTATCTCCCCCAGTCTAAACCTCTCCCCTCAGTAAATACCCATATCGTTGTCTGTGTCCATGGGCCATGCATAAATGTTCTTTGGATAATTCCTTCACTATCTTTCATCCAGTCCCAGCCCTCCTCTCCAACAGCTGTCAGTCTGTTCCATGTATCTATGCTTCTGTTTTTATTTTGTCCATTAGTTTATTTGGTTCATTAGATTCCACTTATTAAGTGAGATCTTATAGTATTTGTCTCTCTCTGACTGACTTATTTCACTTAGCATAATATTCTCCAGGTCTACCCATGTTGTTGCAAAGTTAAGAGTTTCTTCATTTTTACTGCTGTGTAGTATGCCATTATATAAATGTACCACAGCATTTTTATCCAGTTATCTGCTGATGGGCACTTAGTCTGTTTCCAGATCTTGGCTATTGTGAATAACACTGCTATGAATATTGGGTGTATTTATATTTTTTGAATTGGTGTTTTGGGATTCTTTGGATATATTCCCATAAATAGAATCACTGGGTCAAAAGGGAGCTCCCTTTTTTTTTTTTCAGGGTAATCCATACTGCTTTCCACAGTGGGTACACCAGTCTGCATCCCCACCAATAGTGCACTACGGTTTCCTTTTCTCCACAACTTCGCCAGCACTTGTTTATTGATTTATTGATTTATTAATGATGGCCATTCTGACAGGTGTGAGGTGATATCTCATCATTGTAATTTGCATCTCTCAAATGATTAGTGATGTTGAACATTCTTTCATATGTCTATGGGCCCTCTGTATGTCCTCCTTGGAGAAATGTCTATTCATGTCCTTTGCACATTTTTTAATTGGATTGTTTATCTTCCTAGTGTTGAGTTGTATTAGTTCTCTGTATATTTTGGAGATTAAACCTTTCTCAGATATATGACTGGTGAATAGGTTCTCCCATACAGTGGTCTCTCTTTTCATCTTGCTGATGGTTTCTTTAGCTGTTAGAAGCTTTTTTAATTTCAAGTAGTCCCATTTGTTTATTTTTTCCTTTGTTTCTCTTGTCCTAGGAGATAAATCATCCAAAATGCTGCTATGTGAGATATCTGAGATTTTACTATGTTTTGTTCCAGGATTTTTATGGTTTCACAATTTATACTAAGTCTTCTACCCATTTTGAGTTTATTCTTGTGTATGGTGTAAGGTGGTGGTCTAGTTTCATTATTTTGCAAGTACTAGTCCAGTTTTTCCAACATTATTTATTGAAGAGACTGTCTTTGCTCCATTGTATGATCTTGCCTTCTTTGTCAAATATCAATTGACCATAAAGTCATGGGCTTATTTCTGGACTCTCTGTTCTATTACATTGAACTATATGACTGTTCTTAGGCCAGCACCAGGGTGTTTTGATTACAGTGGCCTTGGAGTATCATTTGACATCAGGTATTGATATGTCCAGCTCCAACTTTGTTCGCCATTCACAAGATTGCTGAGGCTATTAGGGGTCTTTTTTGGTTTCCATATAAATTTTTGGAATATTTGTTCTAGATATGTAAAATATGCCATTGGCAACTTAATGAGTATTATATTGAATCTATAGATTGCTTTGGGTAATATGGACATTTTAATGCTGTTAGTTCTTCTAGTCCATGAATAAAGTGTATGCTTCCACTTATTTGTATCTTCCTCAATTTCTTTCTTCAATTCTATATAAGTTTTTCATGTACAGGTCTTTTTACATCCTTGGTTAAATTTAGTTCTAGATTCCTTATTTTTTATGTTGTTGCAATAGTAAATGTGATATTTTTTTTGGTTTCTCTTTCTGATAGCTCTTATTGGTATATTAAAATGCCATCAGTTTCTGAGTATTGAATTTGTATCCTGGTACTTTGCCTAATTCATTTATTAGGTCTAGTAGTTTTTTGGTGGTGTCTTTAGGGTTATCTATGTATGATATCATGTCATCTGCAATAATGACAGTTTTACTTCCTCTTCTCCAATTTGGATGCCTTTTATTTCTTCTTGTCTGATCCCTGTGGCTAGAACTTCCAGGACTATGTTGAATAGGAGTGGTTGATAACGGACATCCCTGCCATGTTCCTGATCTTAAGGGAAACACTTTTAGTTTTTGCTCATTGAGTATGATGTTAGCAGTAGTTTTTCACACACGGCCTTCATTATGTTGAGGTAAGTTCTCCCTATTCTCAATTTTGCTAAGAGTCTTTTATCATAAACGGGTGCTGAATTTTATCAAATGCTTTTTCTGCATCTGTTGATATCATCATGTGATTTTTATCTTGTATTTTGTTTTTGCAATGTATTACATTTATTAATTTGTGAATATTGTACCAACATTGTCTCCCTGGGATAAATCCCACTTTGTCGTGGTGTATGATCTTTTTAATGTATTGCTGGATCTGGTTTGCTAATATTTTGTTGAAGGTTTTAACATCTATGTTCATCAGGGATATTGGCATATAGTTTACTTTCTTTGTTGTGTCTTTATCTGATTTTAGAATTAGGAAAATACCTTTTAAAAGAACTTGGAATTCTTCCCTCCTCTTGAATTTTTGCAATAGTTTGAGATGGATAAGTGTTAGTTCTTCTTTGAATAATCGGTAAAATTTGCCTATGAAGTCATCTGGCCCAGGAGTTTCATTTGCTGGGAGTTTTTTGATTATTGCTTTCATTTCATTCATTGTTATCAGCCTACTAAGGTGTTCTGCTTATTCCAGATTCATGTTTGGAAGACTGTATGTTTCTAAAAATTGACTCATTTCACCCAGGTTGTCCAACTTCCTGGCATAAAATTCTTCATAGTAAGTTTTTACAATCCCTTGTATTTCTATGATATCTGTTGTTACTTTGCCTCTTTCCTTTCTGATATTATTTATTTGGGTCCACCTCCCCCCCTGTGTTTTTTAATGAGTCTGGCTAAAGGTTTGTCAGTCTTGTTTATCTCTCCAAAGATCCAGCTCCTAGTTTCACTGAACTTCTGTACTTTATTTTTCAGTCTCTATGTCATTTATTTCCACTCTGATCTTGATTATTTCCTTCTACATGCTCTGGGCTTTTTTTGTTGTTGTTTTTCTAGTTCTTTTAAGTGTCAGGTTATTATTTATTTGAGATTTTTCTTGCTTCTTGAGGTACTCCTGTAGTACTATAAACTTCCCTCTCATGCCTGCTTTATTTAATGTATTTTATTTATTTAATTTTATTTATTAAATTTATTTAGTATATAATATATAAACAAATAAATAGTAAATGCACATAGTAAAGAGTTTGTTACCTAACCAGAAAAACAGGGTAATAACTTTAACTTTAAGATTTAAAGATAATTTAAAAATAAAATTTAAAAAATGGCATGTAGTATTTTTATTTAATGTATAAAATGTGTTAATTTAAAAAAAATTCTTGAGTTTTGCATAGGAGAGTCAATGCAAATAACCTGTACATTCAGAAGACAGAATGCTCTTTGAATGACTTATGAAATTTTAAGACTGACCTTTTATTGCTTTTTTCTCTCTGTTTAGAGCATCTTTCTTAAATATATAATACAGTCAATGGAAAACTACCATAAAAGAAAGTCGACTGCAATTTTCATTTTTTATTCCATTTTATTAGAAGAGACTTAGTCCAAAATACACATCAAAGAAGAAACCTGGGTCTAGTCCCGTCTGATCATATCTTAGAAGCTTTCTATAGTGGAGACATTTCTATATATTGATGAATAAGGAAATCTATTTCAAAGGCCACATACTTCCTATACCTTTTCATATTTTATATGAAATTATTTTAGAACATGAAAATATCCCTTTCATAATTTGATATGCTACAGTTAACTGAAGAACAATTTTTGGAAAAAAAGGAGGTGGCTTGGACTGAACAGATTCCATGCATTTCTGTGCTAATTTGGGTTGGCAGCTCAAAGATTGTTCTATACACAACGTTAAAGCAGCAGAAACAAAGACAGCTGAGTGGTACCCATTGAAGCTCTCTTCTGCCCTCTCCTGGCTCTTATGGGTTATCCATATATTCTGTAGGCTTTTTTTCCATGGGAAAAGAAGCTAATGTCTGGAGAAATGTTTGATTTCAAGCATAATTTCTATGTAAGTGTTTTATGATGGAAAGGTATCCAGAATAAATTAATTTCAATACAGAACAGTTTAAACTGTGGACTGTAAATAACTTTTAGATTTATGAGTTGCTATAAAGATGATCACTTAAGAAATAGCCCTTTTTTCAGCATGATGTTTTGGTAAGGTATAAGAATAATTTGTTGCTTCTTCATAATATGTAAGAGATTTGCTTTTGCTTGTCTGATATTTGAAAAATAAACCAACTCACTCATTACTGGGTAATCAGTGGCCTTCCTGGACTTAGTGTTACTTTTGACTGTTCTTCATCACACAACTAAATATTTATTCTTGTTATCTTCAAATTAGTTAGGAAACATTCCTTACAGGAGGGGAAGGAGAAAAGGTAAAGGATAGAAAATAGGCTTACAACACAATTTGCTCTGATTTCTTGGCAAGGTGAAAGTAAACACATGAACTGTATCAGTGAGTGAAAAGCAAATCAAGTCAATAAGTATTTATCAAAACCTGTCTAGGCAAAAGGCTCTTTTTATAAAAGTTGTGGTATGCAGTCAAAAACATGCATCTAAAAATTGCAGAAAGTGAAATCTCTCTCCTCTTTTTTCTCTCTCCTCCCATTTCCTAAGTGTAGAAAAGAGTAGGAATAAAACTATAAGAATTATAAACCTACAGTAAGAAAAGTAAAGAAATACTGTAAAAAGCTGTACTTTGAATAATGTGCTTTTTATTTAACACTTGTAAAGTCAAGCATGCATGGCACAGAATGTAATAATAATTCTTCTAGGCAGTGTTTTTTTTAAGATCTACATTTTGGGAGGAGCCAGGTAATTAATTGCCCTTTGGAAGACCTTAGAAGGAAACTAAGCAGTCTTTGAATATTCTGAATATTAGAGGTGATGCCATGAGAAACGGGAAGGGGCTGAATCCTGAGATGAAGGTGTAAGTGTGGTTGGAATTAGTCGTCTTGTTTAGCAGAAAAAGCAGGAAAGCAGAGTGGAGGGTCAAACTTCCAAGCTGTCATTTATTGGAATGGTACTTCTGTCCTACAAATTTGCTTGAAAAGGAATAGGATAAATGGTATCCCCAGTCTGTCTTCAGGGAAATCTTGTATCAAGCAGGATCAGGCAGGCAAATAGAAATTATCCTTAGAAGCAGAAGGAAATAGAGAATTAAATTCTAGTGAAACCATTAGAAAAGGGCAGCACAGACCTCTGGAGCCGGGGAGGGTGGGGTGGGGTAGGGGGACGGGATAAAGAACTGGAATCACTGGAGACCGCTGGTGATCTGGGCTGTCTGTGTTACCAAAGTGTCGATTCTCACGGGAAAGCCAGCTGTTTATACAGAGGTGGGCAAAAGGAGGTTTACAGTTGTGAGGATGTGAAACACAGTTTTTTTCATATTTATTTAATTTTTGTGTTATTTATTTGCATTACAACTGTAAAACCTACTTTTTCCCACTACTCTATGTTGTATAGCCAGTATTTCTTCCTACATTTTTTTTGATATCACAAAGTCTTCCTTTATGTAAAGTTTTATATTTTATGTAGTCACATCTGTCATTAATTTTTGTGGCTTCTGGATTTGTGTCTTATTTAGGGAGATTTTCCCCAGTGCAATAAAGCAGAGATATCATTCTATAGTTATTCTAGTATTTTAATAGGTTTTTTTTGTTTTATTTAAATCATGTGGGTTTAATTTTACATATTATCCTTCCAGATCGACCTACAGAATCAACCTGTAAAATTTTATTTAAAATATCTTGTAGATAGTTTGATTGTAGTTAGATTAAATATGTGAATAGAAGGATTTCAATTATTATAATATTGAATTTTTGCAGAAATAATGTGTCTCAATTTATTGTCATCTTTGATCTGTCAAAAATGTTATAGCTTTCATTAAAATGTTATAGCTTTCATTATTTAATTTTAATTCTTTGTAGATTTATCCCTAGGTATTTCTTGTCCTTTTGAAGGGAATCTTATTTCTTTTATTTTTATAAATTATAATTACTAATAGATAGAAAATGTTGGTTTGTGTATAGTATTTCAGCATCTAGTCATATTCACAAATTCATCTAAGATTTTTAGTTTTTTATTATTATGTTTCTTTATAAGACTAGAACAAAAAGCCAATTTGTCTCTCCCATTTTTTTTTTTTGCATTATTGCAATAGGGAGAATGTTTGCTGTAATGTCGAATAGTGAAAAGAATAACAGGCACCTTGCTACACTTCTGCCTGTATCGGAAAGCTTTCTGACACTCCTGATTAAGGGTCAGTCTGCTGCACTTTTCTAATACATATCACTCACGGGTATCCATCTGTTCCAAATGTAACAATTTTCACTGAGAATAGTGGTAAATTATCAAATCATTTTGGAACTCATTGAAATTATTTAATACCATGGGTTTTCTTCTTTTTCTCTGTAAATCAACAAATTATTTGACTAATCTCCCTTTTATTGAACATTCTCTCATGGATCTCCATAGGAGCTATCAATTTTGGTTACTTATTTTAGACAATTTATTTTAAGTTTTTGGTTTTCTGCCATGATCTAGAGGTTAAATATTGTTATTTTGGTTTATTTCTGTTGCAAAGTGAAACTTCTTAAGCAGTCCCCCAACCCCCTCCCTGAGAGTGAGGTGTGAAGAATGAGGCTGGGCTCTCTTGGTTAAGGGTAGGACGCAGGGAGTGGTCCCTGTAAACCCTCAGTCTTCTCCGGCAGGGTGAGCCTTCTCTGAGGTCTGCACACGGAGTGAAGCGTATCTTCGCCATGACTGAAGGACGTGATTTAATTAGCTGCCTGGGGTTCCTGGTGAACAATATAAACTTCTGATGTTCAACTCAGTCTCTGTTAAACAGGCAGGACATCTGCCATTGAATCCTGCATCCGCTCAATACTCTAAACAATGATAGAGAAAAGAAATCCTTTACTCTCACTGAAAATAAAACTTTAATGTAAGTTGGAATCTTTAAATGGATTATGGTGACTGACATTGGTCCATAAAATTATGTAGGTTTCCAGTGTACAGTTCTATCATGCATCTTCTATACATTGCATGGTGTGTTTACCACCTGAAGTCCAACCTCCTTCTGTCACCATATGTTTGACCCCCTTTTCTCTTCACTACCTCCCCCACTCCCTCTTCCCACTGGTATTGCCTACTGGTGCCTGTGTCTGTGAGTTTTTGTTTGTTTGTCTTATTTCTTCATTTGCTACTTTTAGTTTTATATCCCACATATGAGTGAAATCATATGGTTCTTGAGTTTTCCTGTCTGACTTATTTCACTTAACATGATATTCTCAGGATCCATCTATGTTGTCACAAATGGAAGTATTTCATCTTCTTTATGGCTGAGTTGCAATGATATACGCACCCCTATATTTACTGCAGCATTACTCACAGTGGCCAAGACATGGGCAGAACCGCAGTGTCTCTCGCTAGATGATTGGATAAAGGAGATGTGGTAAGTGTATACAATTGAATTCCTGATTATTTGCATACAACATTCTCACAGTTTGTTTCTTTAATTATAAATGGGCATAATAATAGTAACTGCTTTATAAACTTGTTATGAGGATTTAACAAGCAATATATGTCATTTACTGAGGACGGTTTCTGACATCCCTTAACTGGAGATCTAACTGTAGACGGATACAACCGTGTGTATCAATTTGGAGTTGACTCTGTCCTCTCACTTGTTCCGAGGAGCCTGTGAGTTAGTAACCTACTGTCATGTAGCAAATGACCACAAACTTAGCAACTTAAAATAGTACACATTTGTCATCTCACAGTTTCTGTAGCTCAAAAGTCCAGACACAGCTTAGCTGGGCCTTCTGCTTATGGCCTCACAGGGCTGCGGTCAAGTGGTTGGCTGGGCTGTATTCTCCTTAAGAGGGCTGACTGAGGAAGAATCCATCTCCAAACCTACTAAAGTGGGCGGCAGAATTTATTTCCTGTGACTGTAGGACTGGAGTCAGCTGTAAATGTCCAGAGACCATCCTCAGGCCACCAGTGGGTCAAGTGGTCTTGGGTGATGTAAACATGGAAGTACGTCCCATCGCCGTTGCAATAGTCTGTTGATTAGAAGCAAATCGTACCTGTGGACGGCAGCTTTTCTCCTGCCCCGGAGTTTCCAGCTTATCCTCCCTGATGGCTTGCTCTATGGATTTGGGACTCGCCAGCCAGCTTTTGCAATTGTGCACACCAATGCCATTCAACAGTTTTATGGCCATCCATCCTTCCATTCCACTGTTTGTTTGTTTTTCCTGATTAAGCTCTGACTGCTATAATCACAAGGACCTGAGGGGACATGGGCCTTAGAGTTCATACATGTCTATAAATATGTGTGCTGGCTGTCTCTCACACACCCTCCAGATTCTATTTCTATCCTTCTCCACCGGGTCTGTCCTTGAGAGGCTAACTTCGGTGGGCTGCATCAATAAGGCTGCTGGGTGCTCTGCATTCAGAGAGGGTTCATTCTAAAGTAGATCCTGACAGCAAATCAGAGGGTGGAAAGGAAGGAAGCTGGGATAATTGCTTCTTCAGCAACTTTGCTGCCCGCCACTGTAAGTCCAAGTTTAGGAGTTGTAATAGCTCCCAGATATCACTAGCAACAGGGTGCTGCTCCATCTCAGACTGATTTCTTTAAACCCTGCCCACACCTCTTCCAGTTGATTTTCAATATGGTCTTTCTTTAATTAACATATTTGAGCAATCCAACTCTGTTCTTCCAGGCCCTAGGTTGACAGGTCAGGGAGGCTGAAAAGCTTTGTACATTATTTCTGATCTCATAGCTTCTACTAATACTACTACATAGGCGAGTATTAAAAATAGACAAGATTGGAGGGACTGGAAAACATGAGCCAAACTGCAAATTGAGAGAAAACACTGAACCTCCATTACCGTGCTGATCTGCTGTATTAGCAATCTGGAAAATGGTAGCGAATGTTACAATTAAGTTTAGTTGATACTCTACCTATCCTAAGAGGACAAGAAAAAACACCAAGTACCTGTACCTAAAATACAAATAATCTTTTGGTTTGAATTTAAAGAACCATTGCTGAAATAAACACATCATGTAGCTCCTTAGATGTAAAATACTCTAAATTTAAAATTTGAAAATTTTCATCCAAGAATTGCAAAGCAGTTTTTCAATGCAAATGACAAGAACATCAGATAAATCTGGATTCCCATCTCACAATATGGTCCTTATGTAACTGCGGAGGCCGACTGCCTTGTGTTTTAAGGGAATTTTTAAGTCATTCCATTAATGTTTATTATGTTAACTATCACAGTTGCTAGTTCAGTTCATAATCAATTCAGTCTTTCTTAATACTGCAAATAAAAATGATCAAGTCTATCAATTTCTTATTAAAATTGCATCTAGTTTATTCTGCATTCTTGCTAGCAACTAAAGTGAAGAAAAACCGTTAATATATTGTGAGTCAAAGTGAGTGCTCTACTACCGAACCAGCTGTCGATATTTTGCAAACTCAGTTTATTACAAAAATTTCTCAGTGGAAAAATATAATAATAAATAATGATCAAAGTTATATACCAACATCACTGAGAGTTATTGAAACCCTTTGAAATCCTTTTAATAGTCCAAAATAAAATGAATGTAAAAGGGTAAGTAAGCAAGTCACCATTGTTGTCCAGAAATATTTTCATTAAACATTTAGAAGCATCTGATTCCCTTTAACAGTTTGGACATCTAATCATTTTAGACACTACTAATTTTAAAACAAGACCTTTTATACCAAAACACACGGCATCATACAAGTTCACATGCCAAAGTCCAGAATATGGGTGTTACCTTTCAAATTGTTACATTTTGTGTTGCTAAAAAATGTTTGGAATCTTAGGGATTTGGTACAGAAAGATTATTTCAGGTTCTATTTCTGAACACCTGTTATGTGCCAGAAATTTTGCGAGGCTTGAAAAGATTTGGGGATAAAAATACACAAAGTCAGACACACAGACATGTAATCCAACAATTTCACTTCAAGTTGATGAGTGCTGTGACAGAGAATGACAAAAATGCATGGACCCCATGGGCACTTTCAGACCTGCACCTGTCTAAAAGAGGCAGGAAAGACTTTACAGAAAAGAGAACAAGAGAACCGTGAGGTAAAGAGTGACCGGGAGCTGGCCAGGAAGACGTGTGTGGACAAAAGCATTCAAGTAGGTTTTACCTGTTCTTATTACTTCGACCATCATCTATCTGTAACGTCTCTGAAAAGTTTTTATCTTCAGCTTCAATTCATCTTCTGCCTCTACACTCATGTCACATTACTGATAGATACCCCCATTTAAATGTGCCAGTGGAAGCTGAAATGTACTCTGTCTGGTTGTATCTTGACTCAGTCTCCCTCTAACCTGTTCCTTGTCTTGAATTCTCCATATCATTAAATGCTTTCACCTGCTGTGTAGTTGAACAAGCAAAACTCTTGGATGCCAGCTTTGAATCCCCATTTTCTTTCCTATCCTGTACTGAATGAGTCACCAAACATAGCCAGGCCCACTTCTGTTATTTCTCCTTAGACAAAAAGTTTTTTCTCCATATGTTTGTGTTTCGGTTCAAGTAGGTCATCCTACCTCCTTTGGATTCCTTCAGTTTATTCTTCAAACTATCGCCAATGCTGCCTTCTGAAAAATACTTTTGATTAGATCTCACTCCAGTTTGATGTCTTTAAATAGATTCTGTTTATTGCTGAAATTGTGGCATAAAAACCCGTCCATGACCTGCATTCCCCTGCCTTCCCAACCTCACTTCCGTTTCTGGGCCTCACTATGACCTGCTCTCCAACAAGCACTATGCTTTAGCTATGCTTGAGTCTTTGTTAGTGATCTAATTCTGAGTGGCTTTGAAAATTCTTTCCATCTTTTCAGTAAATTTTATTTATTTTCAAAATTCTGTTCTGGTGCAACTTATTCCAGGAAGACCCTTCTAATCCATCTTCCAAAATTTATACTCTCCCTCCCACACTTAGATATTCCCTCTTTTACTTGGCAAACAACCTGGGTTGTCATATTGCATTTTAACTATTTCCTGATCTTTTCCCTCATTGGGCTGACCTCTAAAGCTCATCTTGAGTATTTCAAAAGTAAGTATATTGACTACAGCTATTGGTAAATAGTCATTTTCTACAGTACAACTATTTTTTGATGGAGTTTAAAAAAAAAGATTTTATTTATTTATTTGAAAGAGGGGAAGGGAGGGAGAAAGAGAGGGAGAGAAACATCAATGTGTGCTTGCCTCTTGAGCTCCCCTTACTGGGGACCTAGCCTGCAACCCAGGCTTATGCCCTGACTGGGAATTGAACCAGTGACCCTTTAGTTCTCAGGCCAGCACTCAATCCAACTACACCAGCCAGGGCAACAATACAACTATTTTTTACATAATATAGTTTTATTAAGGAGCTTAAATATGGAATAACTTTTTTGAAAATTGTCATTTAAGGCAACCACGTTTTTCATCCTAAAGAGTGTGTCGGGAAATAAAAGAGATAAAAACTGGATAAATGACAACATTCTTCAATTCTGAATACTTATAAAACAAAAAAATATATATTTACCCTAAAAATAGGTAATGAGTTCTTATCATATTTAGGTTAGTGTACCAAGACTAAAGTACAACAGTTAATTAAAATGATACCATATACTCCATGAATTTATGTGAGTTTATATTGCTGTGTGTAGGGCTAGGAGACAAGTTGCGTAAGTTTGAATTGGAACTCTTATACTTCCTAGATAAAGTTATGGAGTAGGACCATGCGTAACTAATTTAGAGTAATGGTATAATGTATCACAATTTATTAGAGCTTTCAAAATTCATTTATACTCCTTATCTCATTCAAAGAAGCTTTCTCAGATTGATATTTTTATTCTATTAAAATATGGTTGTAAATTAAAATATATTAATGAATGTAAAATTCTTAAAACCCTACCATGTATGTAGTTTGTTTTTCATAAATACTGATGATCACTGGTCTTGTTATATGAAACACAAACTGACTCTACCTGGCTGAATACTTAAGTAATGAGATCCAGATCGAGCTCTTTAGTTTCTTCCTCATACAACTTAAAGGAACTCATAGTGAACTTCCAGTAAGGCACAAACTCTGCTACTTTGGAAAAGAGTCAGTAGGTACACTAGCAGGTTTTACAGGCACACAAAATGAGTGAATGAGCAGGGAGAACACATTAATCACATCACTCCATGACAGAGCATTGGTCATACGATGATTTCTCTGAAACACAATCTAACTCCATTTGCTCTGGTTAAACACTAGACACGTATCTAGAATAGGAAAATTTACAGAGAAAGAAAGTTCATTCGTTGCCCAAGGCTGGCTGGGGAGGGGAGGGTGGGAGTAAAAAATGTGCAGTGACTGCTAATTGGTACAATTTGGAGTGAGAAAAATGTTAAAAAAAAATTGGATTATGGTGATGACTGCCTAACGCTGTAAATGAACAAAAACCAATGAATGCTACAATTTAAGTGATTGAACTTCACATTAGGTAAATTATAAATCAACAACGCTATTTTTTAAAAGAAGGAAAAGTAAACAAGAAAAATTTGAACATCTAGCACACATGCTTTTGAAAGAGTGAATGAGTTCACTTGTAGAAGTTATTAAAACATTGTTATTTTCTAGGGAGAGTCAGACCTCTCCAAATCATTTTACATTTAGCCTTCTGCCTATTGAAATCTACTTTAAAAATGCTTAGTTTTAGGCCTATTTTTAGTAACTACACAGTCAGAATTTTGACAGGTTAATTATACTTGACTGCCCCCTAGTGCTCAAGAAGGTAACTGCTATATTTTAAGTACCATACAACCGTGACAGAAGGACAATCTCACGGGGCAAGCTGCGTTGTGGATTTCAAAACCCCTTTACCACACTCAGCTTTCACAAAAGTGCTACGAGGTTCATGTTATTATTATACCTATGATGGGGAACAATAATATATAATATTATGGATATAAAATAATATTAGATAGATGACAGATGATAAATGATAAACAGATTTCAAAATTCCTTCACAGTTTTACACACTCAGCTTTCACAAAAGTGCTATGACATTTTATTATTATACCTATGGTGGAAAATAATGTTACATATTTTATATATAACATGTAAAAAAATCTACCCATTATTTTGTCTCACTAGTATCTGCCCATCTCTGTTTTTTTCTGAATGAGTGTGATAATCACAGAATGTTGCCCTCCTGGTCACTGGGGTCATTATATGACCCCCGAATGTCCTCAGCAACCTACCTCATATGACTGACAAGAGAGTAGCTCGTGGGCTGGGCAGGTGTTTAAACTGACCTGGTCAGCAACTCTGACATTTTTAAACATGGGTAATTCACAGAGGCCCTCTTCTCTTTGATTATAAGCCATAAGCATGTCAATCCAGAGTGGCCCATGAACACTGTCTTTCTGTAGGTGAAGACATTCTGTAATGTTAGAGAATAAAACCACCCTGCAGAGAAAAGAGACACAAGGGACAGACTCTATGGAATTCAACTTTGGGGTCCTATAGTCCACCCAAAACGTGCACTGTTCTCACCCTTCCTGTGGTGTGGCACCAGGGCCCAAAATTAATTTTCTTAAGGTCCAGTAAATTGGATTTCTGGACTTTAAATCAAACAATTCATTCAAAACCCATGAGTAAATAACGAGTGGAGTTTGTTCAAACTATTTGCTATTAATATCCCATTGCATAGGAGCCAAAGAAGACGATTTATACATCATAAAAAACAATAAATTGACAAGGATTAAGTACAAAACATGAGTATTCACAATACCTGTAAAGGACTAAATTCCTACATTAAGAAAAAATATTCTCATACTGAATAACATAAACCAAGCTACATTTTATTTGTTTGAGAAAACATTTAAGTAATGATACAGGAATATTGAAAGTGAACAAAAGTAAATCACTTTTCAAAACTCCTTCACAGTTTTCCACACTCAGCTTTCACAAGAGTGCTATGACATTTTATTATTATACCTATGGTGGAAAATAATGTTATATATTTTATATATAACATGTAAAAAATCTACCCATTATTTTGTCTCACTAGTATCTGCCCATCTCTGTTTTTTTCTGAATGAGTGTGATAATCACAGAATGTTGCCCTCCTGGTCACTGGGGTCATTATATGACCCCCGAATGTCCTCAGCCACCTACCTCATATGACTGACAAGAGAGTAGCTCGTGGGCCGGGCAGGTGTTTAAACTGACCTAGTCAGTAACTAGGACACCTATATCACCAGCATTTAATAAAGCACCAATGGGTCACAACTATAAGTGCAACTGTAATTTTGATTTATATTTACTTTACATTTTGGACCTATTGTGATAACACTCCAAACATAAACACCCAACTGTCTCATCCCCTCTGAAAACTGTGCTCATTCAATATTCAGTAATTGTATTCACTATACTTGGGAGAGGACTATTCTACTTTTATTATGTGAAATCATGCACTGAGAACTTTGGCCAAGGTAATAAAGTAAAGGGAATTCTGTTACTTGGAGCCTGTCTTTGTGAAGACCTGCTATCTCCTAGTCTCTGCTCCCAGACCTTTGTGATTCACAGCAGGAAACAGGGTGTTCAGTTTGCTGCCCTTGAAAAGACCGTTGCTGTTTTTCTCTGTATTTTAGTTTGTCAGTAAGCGTCCTAATGCATACATTCTCCAAGGTACAGAACAGCTGAATTTACAAATCTTCTCGGTAACTGATTGCTTTCATACCATGGGCTCCTGAGCTGGATGATCGGCCACAAACACACTTGCTCCAGGGGAAAAATTCTTTACTTTATTTTCTGAGAAATATAGAGAAATTAGGAAATTCTTGTGAAATAAGGAGTTTCATGATGTTTGGAAACTATCAGGTCATTATTTCCATGAAACTCTCTTTAATAAGCACATATTTCTACCATCCCATAACATGTCAACTTTCTTTTCTTTTCTCAATGAGGGGGATTTCTCTGGCTCCTCCGAGGTCTCTGCTGGAATGAAGAAATTAACGAAGTCCATCTAGACCTTCTAATAAATACTTTCCTCATTCTCTTCATTATATTCAAGAAGAGATTATATCCTTCCTAAATTAAAAAAAATGATTAAGCTGACTGCTGTGTGAACATGTGTCATGGGAAAAAAGAAGTTGATTATTATGGAAAGAAAAGTATCTCTTTAATGTTAAGTGTTGTTCTTAGTGGGAAAAATCTACCTATGAATGAAAAAAATAGGATCATCAATATTTTAGATCTACAATAACTCATCTGTCATACTAATTTTCACTCATGGTTTCTATTTCCATTTTGGAAACGTATATTCCACTCCTTCTTACACACACACACACACACACAATGCTCTTCCGGTATTTTTTTCTGTCCTCACTCTTCATAGGAGCTTCAACTATGGGCACAAGTTTCCAAATTTCTGCTTTTGGACAGTATCACGGACTTGCGATCTGCCTCTAGGCAATTCTTCCTACGTCCAGATGCTGGTCAGGAAGCTGTTTCTGCTATATTCTTGCAGAAGCATGGGGCTACTTTGAGCTCTGCTATGTGCACAGTCTTGTTCCTTGGTGGTTGGCCTTCAGTAAATCTGGCAGTGTTTCTGACTCCAGTTCTACCACTTTTCATTTCCCCAACTGAGCCCGTCAGGGAGATTTAAACAGAAGTTATAACGGTGCTCTTTTGAGTTTGGTCAGCTCTGACATTCACCTACATTTCAGTTTACCAGTTTCTTCTAGGTTCTGAATTATCCATTAAGGGTGATCATAAACCATATTTTTTTTGACTAAATCTTAATTCTTAGATTTCTGGGCTCTTTTGTCATTGTTTTATGCAGTTTTTTTTTTTACCCTTGTTAGTTAAAACTCGCATCTTTGGCCCTGGCCAGTGTGGCTCAGTTGGTTGGAGCACCATTTCATAACCAAAAGGTTACAGGTTTGATGTCTGGTCACGGCACATATCCAGGTTGCAGATTTGATCCCCAGTCCAGTGCAGGTGCCTGTGATCCTGGTCTGGGCGAGCACCAGGCGTGTGCAGGAGGCACCCCATCTACGCTTCTCTCTCACATCGATGTCTCTCTCTCTCCTTTCCTCTCTCCCTTCCCCTTGCTCTAAAAAGCAATGAAAAAATGTCCTCAGAAAAGAATTTTTAAAAATCTAATCTTCAACAGGCCATGACTATTAAGAACACTATTAAACAGAATATTTAACAGGTTTTCTTTTTAAAAAAGATTTATTGAATACAATTTATAAACCATAAACTTCAGTCGTTATAAGTGTACAATCAATAATTTTTCATAACCTTACAGGGTCACTCTGGCACTGTTGCTACAATCTTAGAATTACAATCTTGCTACAATTTTAGAACTTTTTCATTAGCCAAAAAATTTTTCATGTGCACATTTACAGTCAGAATCCACACCCATTCCCTTGCCAGGAAAACCACTGCCTCTAAAAAATTGCTTCTTCTGGATATGTCATGCAAATGGAATAACACACTATGTAGTCTTTTTATCTGGTTTCTTTTACTCAGGCTAATGTTTGTGCAGTTCACTCAAGTTGTATAAGTCAATACGTTACTCCTTTTTTCCCCAAGTAATATTCTATTTTATGGTTATACTGCTTTTGTTTATGTGTAGACCAGTTAATGGATATTTGAATTATTTTTGCTATTGGGCTATTATGTGTGAGGCTGATGTGAAAATTCAGAATATGCGCACATGCAGACATAGCTTTTCATTTCCTTCAGGTAGGTTCCTAAAAGTGGAATTGCTCAGTTGCATGATAAGTTTGTTTAACCTTTTAAGAAATTATCAGACTATTTTCCAAAGTGATTGTAGTACTGTCTTCACAACTTCATCAACACTTGGTTTTGTCTGTTTTCATGGTATAGCAATACGTGTGTCAATAGTACCTCATTGTATGTTCAACGTACCTTCACCTGCTTATAAATAATGTTGACCACATTTTAATTCACATGCCTCCTAAGTAAAATGTCTATATAAGTGTTTTGTTTGCCCATTTGTTACCTGAGATATTTCTCTTGTCTTATTGAGTTCGAAGAAATTTTTTGTGTCCTAGACACAAGTCCTTTACCAGATGTATAATTTGCAAATAGTTTCTCTCAGTCTGTGTCTAGTATTTTAATTTTCTTATCAGTGTTTCTGAAGCCCAAAAGCTTTAAATTTTGATGAAGTTCAATTCACCAGTCTTGCTTGTTCGGCTCATGCTTCGGCAGTGTGTGTAAACACCCTTTGCTAAGTGTTCTCAATTAGGCGTATCCGCCTCAAAGAGGGGAACATGGTTTCTTCTTCATGGATGAGAAAATCTTAGCTAGATTTAAAAAACCATGCCTATTGTATCAAAATTAAAATTTCATGGGTGGCACAGTTAGATAAAAGTAGTTTAAAATCTCTTCAAAAGGGCAATCACGAAGACATGTTGGAGAAACACTAGTGTTACCCAAGAACTTCTCCCGTGATTCATCCCAGAAGCGTTATAGTTTCATTCCTCAAGTCAGACCTCAGAGCAACGCGAGTTAATTTTGTTCATGATGTGAGGCCGGGGCTTTTTAATTTAGTTGTATGTTTATTTTTTTGCATATGAGTATTTAATTATTATTCCTGCACTACCTATTGAAAAGACTCTATTTTTCCGTGGAATTGTCTTGTACCTCTTTCAAAACCAATTGATCATAAATGAAAGGGCTCATTGTACTCTCCGTCTGGTTCCATCGATCTATATGTCTGTGTTTTAGTCAATAGCACATTGATTTGAAGTTGCATAGGGTAAGTCCTCGCCTGTATCTTTCTTTTACAAGAGTAAATCGACTGGGGAGAATTGGCATGCGGCTTTCGATCCATGAATATGTAGTATCTCTCCATTTATTTAGGTTTGCTCTATTTTCTCCCAGCGATGCTTTGTAGTTCTCAATGAACAAATCAATGTGCGTTCTGTTAAATTTATTTACACTTAATTCTTTTTAATGCTATTTTAAATAGAATAACGTTTTAATTTGACTGTTGGATTATCCAGTGCTAGTATGTGAAAAACATATGATTTCTATTATTTTGGGATAGTTCTAGATTTCTACAAAAGGAGCAGAGATAGTAAAAACAGAAAAGGGTTTTGTGTACTCCATACCCATTTCCTTATTATTAATACTTTATAATAGTATGCTACATTGTGCAAAATTAATAAACTACCATTGACACTTTATTGTTTACTGAAGTCCATACTTTATTCAGACTTTCTCAGTTTGTGTTTGTTGACCTTATTTACTCGAGGATCCCAACCAGACACTGCACTACATTTAGTCATCATTTCTCTTTAGGGTTTCTCTTGGCTGTGACAGTTTCTCAGATGTTTTTATTTGCTTTTTTGGTATTTTTTATGACTTTGACATTTGAAGGGCACTGGCCATATATTTTGTGGATTGTCCTGATTAAAATTTGACTTTTTTCTCATGAATAGACTGGAGAGGGTTTGGGGGAGGAGGGCCACAGAAGTAAAGTAAGTAAAGTACCATTTTCATAACATAGTATCAAGTATACATCCTATAACCTGACTTGTCATTATTGGTGTGAGCCTTGCTCATGCGGCTGAGGCAGTGTGCTTGTCGGGTTCCTCTACTGTACTGACACCTCCCCACACACTGTGCTCTTTGGGAGGAAGTCTCTACACAGGGTACATGTAAAGAGTGAGATATCTACACAAATTATTTGTAGTTATTCTACATGGAAGAGTTGTCTATTCCCCCATATATATTTTTTCTCATAGTTCTATTAGTATGGATTAATGGATGGTAACTTTATATTTTAGGTTTAATCTAATACTGTTTTATTTATTTTGTTGCTCCAATTTCCCCAGGTTTGGTCATTGAAAACTCCTTTAGCTGGCATCATGTACTTTTGACGCATTCATATTATTGTGGGGTTTACTTTGTTTTGTTTTTGAGTAGTTCCCAAACTTCTGGAACTATATGGTGTTCCAGGGTCATCTTATATATTTGCTGTTCACACCATGGAATTATCCATTTTTCTAAGGAGTCATGAGTCCTCTTATAGGGGAATGGTATTAGAACCTAAGACCTAGTGAGGGGAAGGTTTATTACTAGAGGGTGTCATTACTTCTGGGCCTTCTCAGCCAACAGAGCAAGTTAATGTACAAGGTCTGTCCAGAAGAAATCCAACCATTATTATTATAACAGGAACAATTTGTGTGACATCAGTGTAACCTGGCAGCCAAGGAGAGTGGACTAGAATGTGCATGCGTGAAAAATGACTTCACTGTATTAGTCAGTGGGGGCAGTAGACGCCGTTGAGAGAGCATGTGTACTGCGTGGCCTTTGCATTCAAAATGACTGAGTGAGTAGAGCAACAAATGTGCATTCAATTGTGCATTAAGCTTGAACATTCCTCCATGGAATCTATTCTGAAGATTCAGAAGGCTGCGGCTGTGCACGACAATGTGTCTGCTCGTGTATCACATCTCATGCAGAGATTTTGGCGAAACATCAAGTCACGCAGGTAACTCAGGCTGGACTGGGGAGTCAAAAATTGTCATAAATAAGAAGGAATTTATTAGCATATGTGTTCACCTATGACTTGAAATTTGGTGTTCTGGCAAGAACTGCTGAAACAATTCAAAGTTGGCTATTTAACCATTTTTTCCCCACTCTTAACCATGGTGATGATCTAAAGTGAATAGTGAAGATGCTAAAACTTCCTTATCACCATATCGAGGCAGGCATCAGAGAGTTCAGGAAAGTTGTTATGTTAGAATGGTTTTCAACTTAAGGCCTTTAAACACGTTACCTAACATGTCCCCTTGGAGAATGTAGAGCACATTCCCACCTCATTTTTGAGAGCTGGAGTGGATGGTTGAAATGCTGCGAATAACCGAGCTTCTTAATCAAACTGAGGCTGACGGCATGCTAGCATGGCAGGGATCAGATGACAACAGTTAAATCACAGAGGCAAAGTAGCTGTAGGTTCCATCATGAGCAAAGACATACTTTGTAGCCAGGGTGGCTAGATCTGCAAAGATCAGTGCTGAAAGCTAAGACATCGTGGTGGTCTTAAGCATGAGATAAATGAACAATAGAGTAGAGGGTTGCTAAATTTGTATATCTAAAAAAAAAAATCAAGACCTGGTGAGCAAAAGCTTTATATCAGCTGCTGCAATGAAAAAATGTCATCATTCAATCAATATGCATATTCAATTCCGTTCATGTGGATTTGTAGATATTGATCAAAGAGCAATCCAGTTACCACGAGGAAGATAACTACAATATCATTGTTGATTATCCCCTTGATTTTTCACAACTAGAGTCTGAGCCATTTGCAGAATAACCATGCAATAGGAAAACAGGAATATGCAGACATTTGAGGAATATTAAATATGTCATCTGAGTTGAATTGAAAGAAAGCCACCAAAAATATTTTCATGATTTTCTGGTAAAAGTGGGGATAGGTTTATAGAAGTGATCAATAAAATTTGGCCAAAGCCTATGTCACAGTGGGCCCACTAGGTCTACAGGCCTGCGTGTGGTTATTTTCTCCTGATCCGACCATGAAAACAGGACAAACTTGTTGCCTGGGTGAACACTTACTGTGGTTCTGTGACCTATGGAGTAAGAATCATTACTGTAATATGGCCAAGTAGAAGCCCATGAAAAAGCCCACAACTCATCCCAGTGAAAATAGTAGCAAAATTAATTGACAGAAGCTGGTGTGGCAATGCTCGTAATATCACTGTTCAGTCTAGGCCCTGAAAAAAATCAGAACATGACAAATAATGGTGGTCTACCGGCGACTAGTCCAGGAATTTCCTTCGTTGTAGCTGATTACTAATGCTGTTCAATGCAGCCGAGAGTGCTTCACACACTGCTGATCCGGTGAATGACTTCTCTATTCCCACCTGCAGGAAAGAACACGAACTGTACTTTACAGAGCAGTGTGAATGAACTCTTTTTTCTCAGCTATGCTAAGTCACACATACTCTGTCACAATATGGCTTGGGGGACCGTGAGCCCCTTAACATCTCAAAGAATGTTACACAGGTCCACTCTACCCATGACTTCGTGCTAATTGGACTTAGTGAGTTGAAAGTGAAGAGCACCCTAGAAGACCTAATATAGCATATATATACCATAAGGGGGCAGATAAACGTTATGGAAATTCAAAGGCCTGTCAGTTAATGAAACTTTTAAGAGTACAGTGGTTCAGGTTTTGTCAGGATGTCAGCTCTAAGATCATGGACAAGTAATAGCAGCTCACACCTCCTGCCACTGGGAAAAGTACAGAGCACATTCTGAGCCTTTGTTTCATGGACAAAATGTATCCCACATCAAATATGTCTCTGACTCATTCCTTTTTTGAGTAAGTCAAAGGTTGACAGGCTTGAGTGGGGCCCAGACCAAGAGAAGGCTCTGCAGTAGTTTCAGGTGTATTTATTCCTTCTTATTGTTGAGAAACCACATGCTATTTTAATAAAAATAAACAGTATATTGAAGTGAGGAAGTCACATATGCAAAAACTTGGAGGTAGGGGGTTTCTGAAGCCTCTAGTAAGCCCTGCTGAGAGAGGCTGAACACGAAGTTCTTTACTTGTTTAATTAATAAATTAAAGAGCAGTAGCTATTAACCTATTGTTTCACTATAAAACTTGTGCAAAAATAAGCATCCATTTTCAAACAAGCAAGTGTTACTTAAATAATAATACCTGAGATATACGTACACTTTAGCATAAATAACACACATTGAACTTACAGATGCACCCATGGCCTAGAATAGGAAGGGGTCTATTCTCAGCAAAGAATTATTGTGACCAATTCATATAAATGTAAAGGGAAAATCTGAAACTTCTTTCTTTAGATAAGGCATAGTTTAGATTTTAACAAAGAATACTGGAAGCATTTGAAGGAACCAAGTTCTTCCTTGTAGTTTCTTTTTCCTAACCTCAGCCATCCCTAAAAATTGAAATGCATAGACTCACAGAGAAAGTAAGAAAGGAGATGATAAAGAAGAACGATTATTAAGTTTAACTAAAAAGAAGGTCTTTTCAATGGTGAATGGTTGCTTGAAAAATAATTCATTGATTTCCTTGGAATATGATTTGTATAACTTTCTTTATTCCATAGAAGTCAAAGAAAGATATAGTTATAAAAAGGTCTCCTGCAGGATTGCGTTAGGACCTCTGCATGATTCACATGCAAATGCTTTCAGTTGGAGTCAGAAAGGAGCCACAGACATTTTCAATCAAGAATACAAAAAAAAAAAAAAGAATACACTCTTGGTTACATATGGTGGACTGCCAAAGCACCGGAGAGAGTATTAGGGGGGAAAATTGACCCAAGAGTTATTGTTTTGTTTTGTTTTTCTTAAGTTTTGAATATATTTTTGGCCTGGTTGTCAAAATTAAATGGAAGGAAAATTTTTAGCAGATAAGAAGTTTTTATTTGTTTTTCTTTACTTTTGTTATATATATCCCTTATTTATTTTCTTATAAGGATTGATCTATACATTCACATTAAATATATTTTTACTTCGTTCAGCAGCTTTTATGTTTGCCTGGCATGCTTTGTAGAAACATTTACATTGTTAGAGAGTCATCATAAAACTCAGGTAGCTGCGACTGGCTGCACGGCGCTGCTTTGGGCGTTGGCGAAATCAGTCATCTGTCTACATTTCCTGAGAATAACCACTCTGGGTTTTAGAGCACCTCTCACTGCTCTCCTTGAAATTATAGAATGGTGACTTAAATTGCACGTATTTCAAATAAGATTTTTTGTGACAAATTTTAGTTAATATAATTTGTATGCATAATTCATTCCAAAGAACTTAAAAGGTATAACTGCTAATAAATTGAGTTGTCTCTCCTTTTAAGCTTTAGCTGTTTTCCCTCTCTGCTTATGTCTAATTTTCTTTGGTACATTAAGGGCCTATTAAACTTCCCTAGTTGATATGCTAGCAATTCAAAATCCTGGGAACTTGGCTGAGCTATGATAGAAACCCAAGAGATTGATTACATTTCTCTTGCTGCTGCTTTAATAACGATTCAATAACATCCCATCCACCTTCATTTTCCCCGCAGCACTATTTTCAGTAACATCTCAGTACTTCCCATACATTCAACTATTTTCTCTCTTCTAGGTTTATTATTTTGTACTGGGTCATCTATGAGGTTAACAACCCTGGCTTCCTAAGCTTTCCCTGGCAAGGAATGACTTATCTGATCAGAAAGTTTGGGACAAGGAACAGGGCATACCTAAACTTGTCCCTTTTTCATTTTCTATTTGAAATCTGCCTGTTCTTGGGAAGCACAGCTGTGGTCTCTTTGTAACCCAGCAGAGGGGTTGGCAGGTTTTAGGGCTGAGTGGGAAAATCTACCTATTGGTGTGTTCAGTGTTGACAAGCCCGATGTTGCAACAGCACATGTAAGGCCCATTCTCTGATGGCTTTATCAGTAATACAGACGGCATATTTATTTCCAGTTGGCAAATATCCTGGTCCCTCAAAAGTGGGTCAAAATTTGAGCATCGAAGAGGCATTTATCATCCGTCTAACATACTAATTAACAGCTAGTGCATCCCCTACGTCTTACCTTCCCATTCCACAAACACAAATACACCCCACAAACAAACACATACATATAACTAAAACTACATTTATTTTTTATTCATATGTAATTTAAAAATAGAAGATTACATTACTCCAATTCCTGTCAAACCTCACAGAATTAACTTTCCTGCTTTTTATATTTTAACTCTCTCTATTGGCAGCAAGACACCTGAAGTCTACTATCCTTAATATATTTATGTATTTAATCAACCCTTATTTTAATATTTTCTTGAGCTACTAGGATAAAATTGGCCCTTCAAGCAATCATAACTGCGATCATAAGAAAGCAGTTATGATAGGGTGTGAGTGAACACAGTTATTAAATTATATCTTGTGATGCTATTTAAAATAAATAGAATCCAACTTCTGGTAAAGATGGTGGCATAGGCAGACATAGCTCGACTGTTCACACAATCACATCAAAATTACAATTAAAATACAGACAAAAATCTCTCAGAACCATCAGAAATTAAGATGAATGGAAGTCTGACAACTACAGCATTAAAGAAACCACATCCATTCCGACTGGTAGGAGGAGCACAGAGGTGGAACAGGCTGACATGGGTCCCTCACCCACGTGTGGTAGATAAAAATTTGGGAGGGATATCTTGGGGATGAGGAGTCCCTGCCCCAGACCAAGCCCCACAGCCCAGGGTACCAGTGCCAGGAAGATCAGTCCCCACAACTTCTGGTTGCAAAAACCAGCAGGAATTAAGTCAATGGAAGAAACTTCTGGATCCCCAAGCAGTTCCTCTTAAAGAACCCACACATGGACTCACCTACTTAGACTCATTCCCTCTGAACTTCAGCAACAGGGTAGTAGCTTGGAAGGCACCAGTGGTATACAGAGAGGAACTGAAGTGTCTGGAATCAAAGCGAGCAGAGGCCATTGTCCCTTTACCAAACCCTCCTCCGACAAAGACTGAAAGCTGGTGCCATATCTGAGACTTTATCAACCAAGCTACCTGTTTGACCCACCTTGGAGATTCCCAAAGACGCTGCCCTACCCAACTTATAGGCCTACTCAAGCTGTTTTTCCACTTCACAGCTTCCTAAATCCTATCAAATAAGCAACAGCTGGCTTCAGTGAGCCCCAGGCCCATTATTGGCAGCAGCCAGCCTAGATTCACAGCTTGGCTTCTCCTGGGAATCTCTGAGCCCAGCACAAGTATCAGCCATCTCAGATTGCTTTATAGCTCAGGCAGGGTGGCCCCAGACCAAACACAATTGGGGAGGACCTTGGCCTGCACTACCCAGGAAACCCCAGAGTCAGTGTACCCAGTGGACAATTACAGACCACTTCAAAGCACCACCACCCGGCCCCTGCACAGCTGATCCTCCATAGAGGGCAGAGGTTGGTTGTCAGTGGTCACAGCCAATCCTTGCAGCTGACTGGCCTGGATAAATCCCTCCCATTGATCTGCCAACAGCAACCAAGGCTCAACTACAAGAGGAGGGTATATTCAGCCCACATGAAGGGGAGGGCTGAATATACCTCAAGTACCCAGCTTGTATGATAGGGAGAGGCTGTGCCGCTGGACCCTACAGGACACCTACTACATTAGGCCACACTACCAAGACAGGGAGCCAAAGCAGCTCTATCTAATACGTAGAAACTTTACAGGCTAGAAGGGATTGGTAAAAAATATTCAAACTCATGGAAAACAGGGACCTAAAGCCAAGATTGCTCCACCCAGCAAAGATATCATTTGGAATTGAAGGGCAGATAAAGAGCTTCCCAGACAAGAAA
The DNA here is from genome assembly GCF_022682495.2 of Desmodus rotundus. Lineage (NCBI taxonomy): Eukaryota > Metazoa > Chordata > Mammalia > Chiroptera > Phyllostomidae > Desmodus > Desmodus rotundus. Next base: position 111,383,557 of record NC_071390.1, read on the forward strand.
AAATTAAAGGAGTTCATCATCACCAAACCATTATTATATTAAATATTAAAGGGACTTACTTAAAAAGAAAAAGGTCAAAACTATGAACAATAAAATGGCAAAGAATACAAATCTATCAACTGAATCTGAAAAACAAAGTAAGTAAATAGGAAGAACAGAGACAGAATCATGGATACGGGGAGCGTTGCGAAGGTTGCCAGATGGGAGGGGGTGTGGGGGAATGGGTGAAGAGGTGAGGGCATTAAGAAATACAAATAGGCAGTTACAGAGTAGCCATGGGGATGTAAAGTACAGCATAAGAAATGGAGAAGCCAAAGAATTTGTACACATGACCCATGGACATGAACGATGGTGGGCAGATTGTCTGAGGGAGTGGGTTGAGCTGAGTGGGGGAGGGGCAAAGTGGGGAAAATCAGGAGAACTGTAATAGCATAATCAATAAACTATAATTTTGAAAAAATAAATAAAATAGAATAAAATAAATAGGATCATGCCCACTGTATAAGTGAAGAATTTGAAAAACCAGAAGCTTTAGGTTCTTAGAGGATAACTTAACATAGGCAATTATGGCCATCCCTCCTCCCCTAATAAATTAATACCTAAAATATTATGATATCTGAAATCATTTCAATTAACTATTAGTAGAATACAGTAATATTTCTAAAATTGACTAGAATTTGAAGAAGTAAGAAAATTGATAGGAACATTACCCAGATCCTTATGATTATTATGGAATCATTAACTAGTTTAAATTCTTAAAACCAAGATCACACTAACTTTGGAAAATAATGCACATTATATAAATATTTATTGAAGACTTCTGTGCCAAGTATTATGCCAAATATTGAATTAATTGTGCCCTTAAAAAATGACCCTAAGAGCTCTTGGTTAAAGTTTTTAATATCTAAATTAAAGCACAGGACACATATTTTTAAGATATAAAAAAAGTTATATTTCTTTCTTCTTTACTCCTACAGAAAAAAAGTGGCCAAAAGAAAGTTATTCAAAATTAGCAACACAGTTTCTCTGTATTGTTTTATATAAAAACATATTTCTTCCAACCGTGGTCTCTTACCTGGATACAACTAACCTATTACATCTTAAGGTACATACTCTTCTAGCAAACAAGCAGGCAGTTCAGTCTGATTGGTTTTGAATACTGTAGACTGACAATACTGTAATCAAATATTATATATCTAAAAATATAAATTCAGGGGTACTTCATTTGTGAAAAATAGTTCATAGATGAAGGCATGTTCACCTGAAGTTAGGAAATTTAGCTGACCAAAATGGTATTTAATCTAACTCAATATCGCTGCATGGAAGTTGAAAGGTAAAGTTCAAAAAAATTTTAAGTTACAACTTTAATTAATGATCCCAGGAATAAATCATTGAATAATCAGCCTTATCTTGATTATTTCCATCCAGTACATCAATGCAGGTATACCTCAGAAACATTCGCAATATCTGTGAAGTGCTATAATGGGAAGCACAATAACATGGGTATGCCTGTATTTAGGCAGGATGCATAATGAAAACTTTCACTCAAACATTTTTGTTTTTCTGAACTTCAAGGATGTGGTCCCTTCTTTTACTATATAGGCAACTGGCACTCCATGATTATAGAATAAAAAGAACTAAGGTTTTATTCACATGCATTTTGTGCATATGTGTCTGAATTTGCATTTCAATTTAAATTAATTCTAATTTTCTGTTTTAACCATCATTTATGAGAAGTTAATGTTTTAACTCACAAAAAGAGTGTAGACAAAATGAATCAGATATAGCTGCTTTTGGTAGTAATATCTGGCAAAGTTATGTATTTCAATATATTCAACAATGATTTACTTTTATCCTGAGTGCCTGCTGTGTGGCAGACACTGAACTAAGCCACAATCGTTGGTTCTCAACCCTCATTGTACTTTGGAACAGCTCAACCCTGCTGTACTCAACCCTAGAGTGGTTTTAAAACTACGGGAATGGGTATGTTCCCATGAATTCAGACTGCTCTGGAGGTGCAACCTAGGCCTTTGAAAATTTCAAAAGTCCTCCCAGGATTCTAATGTGCAGCTGAGATTCAAAAAAGAAAAAGAATTCACATACATGGACAATAGTGTGGCGATTGCATGGGGGAGGGAGCTGGGTGGAGGTGGAAGAGGATATCAGGGGGATAAATGGTAACGGAAAAAATACAATAAAAATAAACTATTATATTAAAGGAAGAAAACCACTGAAAACAGAGAAACGATATGTCTAAAGAAACAGAATCTTAGTTTGACAGTGACTCAGCAGAGTTCCCTCTTCAGGTGACTTACCGTTCACCAAATACACTTTAAGCTCCGTAAAGTCAGAAGTTTGATCTATTTTCTAACAGGAGGCGAGAGCCCAGTAGAGTATCTGGCTGAGTACGTGCTTAACCAATATTTGCTGAATTAGTGAAAATGGTTTTTGACAATAATATAACTTAATCTCCTGTCTTTAACATTTAAACGAGGATGGCTTTTAAATGTGTAATTCCCATCTACCCTTTTTATCAACATGGAGTCTTTAAAACATTCACAACAATTCAGTCTTTTCTTCTGAAAGATACTGTAGGACTGCTGAGGGCAAGGGCCTTGACTTGAAATAGTAGCACTCTGTTTTAATGTACAGACACTTGATAGCAGATACCAAGCCAGATCCATTATCGCCACTATATCACGCTAATAATTTTATATCCTATGGAGACCACATGAGAGTTTAGTAAGCAACCAGTTTCACATTTCAAGATTTGGGGGTCTGGCTCTGCAGTCACCCAGGATACACCAATCAGAGGCTTGTACTTTGTTCTGTTCTTCTAATTCCTCAAAGTCTTGCAACTTTTTACAAAATTGTGTAGAACATTTATCAGTATGTTCGCCTTCAGCCATAAGGGGGTTAAATATGTTACAAAATTGTGTAGAACATTTATCAGTATGTTCACCTTCAGCCATAAGGGGGTTAAATATGTCAAAGGCGTGACAGTCCTCTCTCTTTCCATAAGATTGTGAGGTTTAAATGGTAAATACCTCCATATAGTGAGCATTGACGTCTTCAAATAATCTTTTGAGTTTTCCTTGAAGGCCTGTATCTCAACTGCCAAAAACGAGACAGTGTGAAGAACAGAGAAGCCCTGGATGTATCCCCCAATGGCTTGTCTCAGCACAGAAAGATGAAAGTTACTCTCCTGAGCCCTGTGAGCACAAGGCTGGCCCAAATCCTTCCTGATAAGCATCAAACGGAGACAACTAGCTACAAGGAATTCCTCCGGCAACAGAATAAATATTGGCGCGCCAAGAAATAATCTACCGATGGGAATAGAGGCCCTGAAAATCATCCTGTGGCCAGTCAATCCCAAGTTCAGCCGCAAATCCCCATCTTGACACAATCAGGAAGGTGTCAAAGTAAGTATATTCTAGTCAATAGAAAAATAATTATTCCTGGTTTTCACCTCCTGTCAGCAGTTCTGTGCTTTTCTATTTACTCCACCAGAGCTGTTCTTGCTGAATGTTTACTCTGGTGCCGGAGGTGATTTAACCAAGAGAGTCACCGGGTATTTGCAGGTTGGCCAGGGAAGCAACTATCTAGTCCCCCCAGATGCAACACTGACAGGAGAAGTTTTAGAGGGACGACGGTCCCCTACGTGGTAGCAATGCAGGAGTGTTTCTCTTTTGAATGATGTGTGTCCCTGCAGCAGAAAGACGTAGAAAATGAGGAAAACACACCCCAGGCCTAATTTCAGCATTTTCGTTATGTTGTGTGGGTACCGATTTTGCTTTGTAAAACTCACAGATTCTCATGTGGATAGAATACGCTATCCAGGGGAGACTGCTTTCAAGGTTATAAAGTTATATGGACATTGGTGCTTTTGTTAATATACAAATTTATGAAAACTACTTCTGTGGGGTGTTTGGTGTCGTTTCTCTTAGAAGCAGACCACTATCATTTCAATTGCTCTGCACTCACGAGGAGCTGTGGGGAAAGAGCATGGTAGCCTGCTGACACAGTTCCGCTGGGATTTGTCCTTATTGAGTGCCACGACTTCTCAGCCATCTCTCCTTGCTGTGTTGCCCTCTCCAGATTTTTAGACATTTTTGCAGTCAATGTGATTCAAAAACTTAAATTACCTCAAAAAATAGCATAACTTCTTGCCCTGAGCCAAAATGAAAGGTAATCAATCTCATCCTTTTTCTTAATAATCATAATTATTGTCCCGGCAAATAAATAGCAGTTTAATACCTTAGTAAAACCAAAAGTGACATGTGCGCCTCCCCATCCTATACTATGAAAAAATTTCATATAATCTTTTCAATATTACTCACCGCTGCCGCTCAGCGCTTCTCTCATTTCCTTGCCCAAGGACCTTGTGTTATTTACTATCTATGTTTCCTTGTCTATTGGTGAGGATGCTAAACTTTAGTCACTAAACTACTCAGCAAGTGAGGGATAGAGCTAGGATAGATACCCAGGCTCATGATTTTCCCAATATGTCATCTGCCACTTGACAAAAAATGCTCGTCAGGATCATACTAATGCCAACCTCTAGTGCTGGGCCCCGAAAACCCAGGCTTTCTCTTATCACAAGTGATTATGAATCACATTCCATCATGCAGTAAACGGTGGGCAGCTGCAGTCACAGAGTCATGGCTTAATTCATGACGTTTCTGCCCAGAATGTTATTTTCTCACTAACCATCTAGTAACTAAATAGGGCTCCACATTTTCTGTGAGTTACACGTAAATAAGCTACACAGAAACAAATGTCAGCGGAAGATTCAGATTCAGGAGCAGCCGTCCTCAGCCATCCTGTAATTACTCACAGTTTAGTATGGAGCACTACATGGGAATACCACGTTGTGGAGACCGGAGACCAAACTTATCCATCGAAGAACTTTTTAAAGAGTTTATTTATGTTTTTTAGAGAGAGGAGAAGGGAGGGGGAAAGAGAGGGAGAGAAATGTGTGAGATGTGTGAGAGAAACATCTATCGGCTGTCTCTCGCAAGCCCCCAACTGGGGACCTGGCCCAGCTGTGCGCCCTGACTGGGAATGGAACCAGCGACCATCCTGTTCACAGGCTGGCTGGCACTCAATCCACTGAGCCACACCAGCCAGGGCTCCATCAAAAATTTTAAAAGATACATTAACAGACTTTAAATTCACAATATGAATTTTGAAAATTTTACTCGGCATGTTTCAGGTACATTGCTCTCTTTCAGTCTCTCTCTCTCTCCCCCCCCCTTTTTCTATCTCCCTCAGGTGTTCTTAAGGTTCTTCTCTTCACAGGATCTTACAATGCCACCCACCCAGTTAAATATCCATGAATCCAAGAGGTGTTTTCAAACTTTCTTCTTTTTTTATTTTTTCTATACAAGTGGATATATCTCCAGTGAGAAAGCTACCGTAACTAGAATACCCAAGTAGTTCTACTGAAAGACATTGTTCATAAAGTGTTTTTATTAACTACACACAATCGCCTGCTAGGTATCAGCACATTCACTGATAACAAAGTTTGTCAGTAGTTTACGGCATCAGAAACAGGGTAATCAGGTAAGCAAACATTTGTGATATTCAAGGAGTAAATCTGCTTTTCCACTGGATGGCTCCTTATGCTGGAATCATCTACACTTCCTGAATAATAATTCTTAGGGGAGTCACGTTGGCTTTGCCTGTATTATCCGGAAACTGCCCCTTTTATGTGTCATCTGCTCTTTCTTTAATGTCCTTTTCTTAGCTTGACTGTGAATTTTCACTTCTGCAGCTCAGAACTCAGAGTAACATCCTTTCGTCCCATATGACATACATAAATCTAGGCTTGTGTTTCCAATTGCACTTGATGACATTAAACGCCATTCACCAACCAATAGAGAAGGAAATAAAGTCAGCATTTAAGATTGTGACCATTTTAGGAAGTTAACCTGAATAACCAGTAGAGGTCTCTGCTGCTCATGGAAATGTCCCTTATGAACAAAACAGAACATAACAGCAAAAGTCTTAAAAATAAATGAATTGGCCAAATTGTAATGTAGTCACCAAGAGTGTACTAGAAGAGGAAAATGTATTTTTTTAATGGTAGGAAGAGAAGAATAAAAGTGAAGGGAGAGCTCCTGCCAGATTTTGGGGGTCGGGGGGGAGTGGCAGGCTCTGATAACAAAACACCCGTAAGGCGAAGTGGGAAGGAGAGAGCAACTGTAGCTGCATTTCATGGGGCAGGTTAAGCTAGACTCACAGTAAGGAATATCCTGAGCTCAGAGAAGTCCAGTGTGAAGTGCATCAGAGCAATGGGGAATTGGAACTCTAAACAAACAATATCGAATTAGCCAGAGTCAGCTGTGGCAATGTCTGGTACCAAGTCTGTGAATCTTCACCTGCTGTGCTTACCTTCAGCTACAGTGACTCTGTCCAAAGGCCTAGAAACATTAAACATGCAGGGCAACAATCCTGAATAAACTGGAGTATCAGCATGTAAGAAGGCAGGAATTACCACATAGGAATAAATCAGGGGCGTAAACATCGCCTGTGTGCTGTGAGATCACGCTGCTGTCAGAGAAAGAAAGTAGATGCTCAGTTATTAGAACTGGGTGTAAATGTCAGAGCAGAACTCGTAAGCAGTAAGACTGCCCAGAGGCTGTCCACCCGCACGGCGTGCTTCTGTAAGTTCCCTCCGCATGGGAATAAAGTCGAGTTCAAGCTCTGGGAGCCTAAACCCGCAAGGCAGAGTAGAGTTAGTTGTTCCCGGTATACAAGATGACGTTTCTAGGCAGACAGCTATAAGCCAAATTTTAATTTGCTTTTAATGGTTCCTCTACATTTGTTTCAATCTTAACTGTGGATTGAAATAATTCGCAAAATTCTTATTAGGGATTAACACCTGTGAAAATGAGGAGAGGAAGCAGAAATGGGCAGAGGGAGAAATTAAACTAAGATGCAGAGCCAACAAAGCCTTGGAAAACCCAATGAAGAATTCCAGAAAGAGTTCATTAGAGTTGTCACATAACAGGCCACAATAGCCAGGATTTGTCCCTCCTTCCCCCACTCAGGCACCAGTGTGGGTTGAGCAATAAGTACATGGCTGTAGGGGATGATTTAGACAGAAAACTAACATCCATGCTTTAAAGTGAATCATTACCTGAAGAAGACAGAGAGAGGACTCGACAGCAAAGGGATTCAACCACTCAATTTGACAAGTAAGAAACACTGAGAATCTTGGTGAAAGCAATTGTGCTAGACTGATGGAGTCCAAGGCCAGATAAAACATGTTGTAGAAACTCAGCGGAGACTTGGGGGAAAGGAGAAAGTCATTACCGTTAAGACACAATCTTTTGGGCACCCATGCACTTGTTGGAGTGTGTAGGTATTTTCTGATTCTCAGTGGGCCAGCCCAAGAAACTTGGCACTTGTTTGTAATATTTCCAAGTGTCGAATGGAGTGATCAATAATCAATAGATCAATTCCTCTGGAATTTTGTTCTGCTTTATTTGTATTGGTGAGGTTGGGAGTAGGAGTCATTGGAAAACAAATTGGCAGACATCAAAAATAATCGGTGTGGTTTCTAAAACTAGATAAAGCCGCAGTTAACAACCTCCTCACTAAAACAAAATTCACGAATGTTCAGCCTTCCCTTTTAAATTCCTCCAATTCCCCCTCAGCTTGAGCCACCTTCTAGGGGAGTCACCACTAGTGAATTACAAATGGAAGTTTTTCCTCAGCTTCAGTAAAAGCAGTGAGAGATCTTTGATCTCTCTACTCTCTATGCCAGAGAAGGCTAAGGACACATATTCTCAGCATTATACTTGGGAAGCTTGATTTCATTTCCTCAAGGACATGTTATTTTCTGAGGGGTTTAGACTGCATGCACCTAATCTCCAGACACTCCAGGACGTACCACCCATCAGGCAGGATGTGGACAGGAGAATATGAGGCATTCACTCTAGCCTCAATTTTTCGTAATGCACCCCTGACTGTTGTGAAGTAACCTAATCTCTTGAGGTCTCAGTTTTCTCATCAGTAACATGGTTGGATTGGAATATCTGTAAAATGCCATTCAGCTCTAAGACTCTACAATGAAAATTTTTGAAAGGAAATCACATTTCATAATCTCATTGCAAGTTAAGATTTTGTGAGCTTGCTTTGGGACTTCACCTCCACATACAGCATTATTTCTATTGCACACAATATTCCAAATCCAAAAAAAAAAAACAACTTAAAAATCAACATTGTTAACCTAACACATTTATATTGTCAGGTTCGCTTATACATGCATTTTTGGACTACTTTCCTTAGAGTCATATAATTTCATCCACAAGATGTCACTGTCTGCCACAGTTTGCTTTATCATCAACACTGGGTGGGGGGGGAGGTGGCGTTTTGATAGCAGGCCCTGTGCCAAAAAAAGTCAAGTAACTTGGAGAACTAAACCCTTTGTGATAATTTCTGTATTCGGTGAAATCCTATGTACAATTATCAGATTTCAAAGGTAAATATGCATATTTTAGTGTAGTCCGTTCTTTAAAAATGCAGTTAACCTTATCTTACTGATTTTGGATGTAAAATGTTTCAGATATATAATTTTTGGAAGGATGAGAAAGGAATAATATCAAACAAAGAATATTTAAAAGGCTGAAAAGAATATTTGTTGTAGCAAACCATGTTATCTTCAAGGAAAACAGAATGGATGTTCACTGTATGTTGTGACTGGTCTAAAAGACTAAGGCGGAAGGTTTGGCGGGATGGAGAGTATACTTTACTAGGCTTTGATGTCATCTGGGTATATACAAGGCACCTGGCACTTCTATCTCGTATTCAGATAAGACTGAGGGTACTGCAGGCTTGCTCTTACCTGGGCCTTTACACAACACCTGTGCCTTTGTTTACAAGGCTCTTCTCATTTATGCCTAGTTAGCAACAGCAGAACTGAACTGCCCCACCTCTTCTGGTTTAGGAACCTACGTTACAATGGTGAAACCTATTGCAGTCAGCCATGTGGCCCTACACCACAGGGAGAAACACGCGAACGTTGAGTTTAAAAACTGATGTAATGAAGCATTTCATTGTGTGATAATTGTATCTGTAAAAGCGTTCCCTTGGCATAGACTTTGAGGATATTGGTGAAAGAAAGGATTTGACTTTTAATTGCCTAGATAAACTCAGATCAGATTCTTTGAAATATCTTCTAATCACATGTGGAGAATTGGCAACTCAAGCATAAGAATCAAATTAAAAATCTCTCTCACATAAATATGTAGTATTTTGGGAGGCCACAGGGTGTCAGCCTTCACTCTAAAACAGTTGAATGAGTTCAAAGTCACATTACCCCCCCATTTCCCTGGATTTGAAGTTATAATAGATAAGTAGTTTATATATTCTATTGTCATTTGTGGGGCTATTAACTTCATCTGAGTCTTATTATATTTTTCAATGAATAAATAGAAAAAGAACAGAGATTTTGTCTTTTATTTGATATGCCCACACTCTTTCTTAGTAACTTGTAGATGACTTTTCTATTAATGTTAATATTTATACATTAAGCAGAATGAGTAAAATAAGCAAACAGGCTGTCCCACATTCCCCATGTAAAATTTGTTATTTGGCTTATTATGGATCTTAACGATCGTGTCTCCATAAGAGAACTGAATTTCTCCACTCTTTCCAAGTTCATTGCTCTTGCTGGTACTCTGTCAGGCTCAGTAACTCTGTGTTCAGTAATGTGTCTTGGCTGGACACTGAAATGTGACAGAGCAGTGACAGTGGGTGCCCTGGGAACAACAGTGAGCAGGTGTGAGAGACCTGGAAAACTCTCTCCCGACTTCAGCTCCAAATTTTACAAAATTAAAACACTGTCGACTGATCTCGCAGAAGTTTCATGAGCACAGAAGGACCGTGTTTCATTGTTGCTAGTTGATAACCCACATCACAGAGCTGTGCTAAAATTTAAGAACAGCGATTTGATTCTTCCATCAGCTCTACTCCCCAAGCCAGCACGGAGAAGCTTTATCCACTGACCGCAGCCTTTACCAACAGGATGTTTCTGCTACCCGATAAAGAAAAAGACGAAACTGCATGAAAAGCCGAAAGTAATCCATTTGCGAGGCCCAGCTCACTCACCCAGATAGAAAGTTGGGCATTAGCACAGTACCCCGAGCATGTGTTTGGCAGGCGCGAGTTGCCTCTCTGGCCCTGAGTTATCTTTCAACCTGCTTTGATATGTGCTGACTTCGTTGTTTCTTTGTTCTACCCCATAGGCGATGAGAACATCTCTGGTCAGTGGGCTGTCGGGGTAGCAGGAGGCACAGGCGTTCTGAGCCCGTGCCATGCAGCATTTGCACTGGGGCAGCTGGACGTGTGCGCATGGTCATCTTGGTTCTTGGCTTCAGCCTCTGAACAGGTCATATCTGCGGGAAGTAGTGACATCCCTCTCAAGTGTCCTTAAAGAATATGGGCACCAGCAGACAATAATTTCTACAGTTACATTTCCCAGAAATCTGAGTGAATAGTCAGTCTTAACATTGACTTTCAGATTTCAGTTCTTCTCATCACCTAATCTTGCTTCCACAATTAAATCAAAATGAATCTTGCTCTCCTGCTTGGTGAGGCAGACAGATTTAACTTTAAAGTAATTTTCAACCAACCAAATCTTACCAACTGATATGGAGAAAAATAGGAGTGGAGTGATCTTTTCTACAAGGCCAGCCGAACTTTCTTGGATAGGTGCAGCCAAGGCCCCTCCGTGTGGTGAACCTACATTCTCTTTAAGTGCGTGGACTCCCTCCACCTCGGGCTCCCTGTCTATCTGAGCGTGTCTGGTAATAAGGAAACACTGCTGCTGGATTTGCAAGGTATATACAGGGTTCGTCAAATGGCTGAAAATGTAACTCCTTTAAGATCTTGTGAAACGAGATGGAGTTTGTATTATAAATATTGCTCCTCATCATTAGTCAATCCAAAAGATATATCATACAAAGGATTATTTAAGAGTATGAGTAGGCATATTATTTTAATTATTTTAATAAGCAATAATTGTCCCTGGGTAGATATAACTGTAACTTTGCGATATGGCATTTTATAACTTCCTTAGCATGTTTCAGCTGAACGTTTGTTTGTAGAGATATATGTTAATTGTTAAACAGTGCTGACAGGGACAATATTTTTCTCCTACTTATATCCCATTGTGTTAACATGTGCATGGCCAGACTGGGATTTGGGTTCACAGTACCGTGTTTCATTCATCACATTCTACTTCTTCATTTGTTGGGCTAATGATGTACAAACTATGAAAAAAAATAAGAGAAAAAAACCCTGTGATGCTGCAATACCAAGTACCAGAGAAAGACTCTTTCTCCCCATTATAATTGTTCCAGGCCATGTTTACCCATCTGCTGAGAGGCCTGGTCTCTGGGAGCCCATTGCTTTGTCCTTCTCTGTGTCTGCTCACCAGTGACAGAGTCCACCTACGGTATTTTTATTTGTCGGATAAGCTAAAGAAAAAACCCTGAATTAATTTACTTAGAAAGAAGAGCCCAGCGATGAAATAGACCAATGCTTCATGTCATTCAGAACTCAAACCAAGATCTTTATCATCAAAAATATGTTTCTGAAAAAAAGAATAGCTTTTTTATATCTGAAATGCTCAAATATTTTCTATATCGCATTTTCTATATTATTTTATTAAAACATCTAAACTATTCTCTAACAATTCTCCAGCATGGATTATTCAAATATAAATTAAGCATCCTTTAAAATTACAACCTTACACCTTGGCCCTGTGCGAATAGTCACGAGTCTGCTAGCTTACTTCCGGTCAGCCACTCATCGCAGCTTTCATCACGGTGCAAAAATCATTAACCAACTCTTTACACATACATTTTTTTCCCCTTTGGGGTGGAATTTTCCTCATATAAGGATTGCAGGAGTTAACCTTTAGCAGTTGGAGATGAAATGGGAATAAACTTTGGCCAATAAACAGCAATGGTGACTTAGGGCGTCAAGCTGGAATTAAATCCACGGTACTGTAAAATAGTAACCTCACTGAGGATCAAAGTCATGCTTTTTTATCCAGCGCTTCTTTGTGACAAACACATTATGTCAGCTCCACTAGCTCATTTGTCTGCTGCAGTTCCACTTTATCAGGCTGGAGTAAAAAGAATTGATGTGTCTGGATAGATAAAGTAAATGGAAACTCAGGACTAATTCCAATATGCTGCACTTTGATATATTTTGCAAACCTGAGAGCAGCTGGTGTAACACTAGTTACTGTTTGTATTTAAATATTGTACATTAGAAGGCCTTTGAAAAGGTGTTTTATAATGTTCCTTTTTTTTTCTTTTTAGCACCTATTGGCTTTCAGATTGTTCTTTTTTCTTTCATTTCCTCATTGTGTTCACAAATATTTTTCAGAGCCTGCTCTTTCAGAAACTTTTGTCTCATTACCAAGTCAGATAAAACTCGATTCTTTTCAAAGTGTAAATGTAAGTATAATTTTAAATTGTAAGAGGGACTTGCCTTTGATTTCTGTCCTCATCTTCTACAATATTAAATTGGGCTTTCATGAATTAGCAAGATTTATTTTCTCAAATTTGCTGTTTTCAAACCTCTGAACTTCTAGTTGAATTCTAAAGTGCTATAAAATTTACTCTAATAAATGTGTGTTTGTTAACTTTGGATCAAGAGTCAATATAAATGCATTTTCATATAAAATTACATTTGGATATAAAATAAGTTATTTACATCAAAACAAAAACTTTGTTTCATTATTATAGACTAATGAGACAAAAAGGTCTACCAAAAACTACATATAATATAACCATATTTGTCTCAAATTATTAGACTCAAACAAGTATTAAAATGTGGACATTGACATAAATTCCTGCTGTTTTATAGTTTTAGGTTGCAGATAAAACTATGAAAAGATTATATATGATTCCAAGTAATGGGGAAATATTTTTTCAAAAATATGTAAGTTTTTGAAGATTAGGCATTCTTATACTTCTTTCTCTTCTTTAAACTTTTTTACATAGTTCATTAAAATGAATTATTGAAAATACTACTTAGACAATTGAAACTCAAAATGTTTCTTTTTCATTATTTGGATGTTTTAATTCATGTACTTTTTGTTTTGTTTTGATTTACCTCAATAAATGTTCTGCTCTTTCTGTTATGTAGTTGAAATCTTGATTTAGAATTATACTGCAGGAGTACAATCATGAAACCTCTCACGTGAGTTAAACTGGTACCAGATATTATGCCTATTAAGGACATCACTAGAGAGAGACAGGGGAGGCTATTGCGACCAGGAAGAATCGGGAATGAGTGGCTAAAATGACCCACAGATCTATCTTTTACCAATACATTTAGGAGGAACTAAATCAGCTACTGATAACTCTGCTGATTATGGGCTTTCTCAGGCTGCCTTTATGAAGAACAGGAAGACAAGATGAGCAGCTCTTATCCCTGAAGAGGAACTTGATCCTGATGGAAACATCCTAATGGAAAATGTGGTGTTGGGATGAGAGACTGATGAAGTGGCAGCTTGGCCATGCCACAAGTCATTCAATATTGTGTGCGCACCTTCTAACTCAAAATTGTCAGACAGATTTTTGTGTATGGAAAAATGTGCAGCGATATAAAATGGCTAACGTAGGGTCTACGTTGTCATTGATTGCTTAATCACACGTCAATTAACATTTGTAGTTTGATTTCATCTTTATTGTAATTTTTTCCATTACCATTTAGTCCCCTTATACCCCTCTCTGCAGTAAACTTTTTGAAAGCATAAATGAGGAAAGAAATGTATATTCATTGCTCTCCTTGCAAATATATATGGTTATATGTTTGATTTTTATTGCAGATATAATTAGCAGAATAATTTGATGCAAAGGAAAAAACAGTATGAAAGAAGGTGGAAAAAGCAAACTGACATGTAAAAATAAGTACATTTAAAAAGTTCATTTTAACATCAGTCATTTCAATTAACATGGATGCCACATTTTATGAGTTTAATTAAATTGAGTTATTCAATAACAAAATGCACAGGTTTGACATTTTAAAAAAACTTATACTTCTAAAAACTCTTATTTACAGAGATAGCTGTTAGCATACGCAGCATATATAATAAACATTTAGGGTAAACTGGCAATGACCAAAATGTTGTATGTGACTAATACATACATACCTGTACAGTTTCTCACTCAAACAAAATGATAAAGAATCTCATCCTAGCAACCTAAAAGCTCTTTCTTAGGAAAATTGTTTGAAGAGCATCTCAATTCCTAGGTGTCTCTTTATATGAAAAGTAATGAAAAAAAGTTAACAAAATAAAAAGAAAATATATTTAAATGCTGTAAAGAACATAAAGATTTTGTGTTAATGAAGCTCCGGTATAGTTGAGCTTATGAAGGGGCAAAATACAGCATTTGGTCAGTTGGAGAGGTAAGGATGATTGAGAGCAAACGGGAAAGGGAAGGGGAAACAAAAGAAGGCTGGTATTTAGGATGTGTGCAGTGTAGACACCATGTGGCTCCGCTTTCAGCAGCTCCAAATGTCATGCCATTGTTCAATGTGTTCAAAATGCCATATATGCCATGAGGTTTGCGCAGTGACATTTTCTAAGTTATATCAGCAGGGAAGAACAGTGTGTAGACTGCCATGGGCCCTCCGGGGTGTGATCCTCTCAAATGCAAGTACACTCACTCTGTGATGTCACCGAAACCCTCTCTCTAGCCATGGATGTCAGCCAGTCTATCTTCTAAATGCCTCACTTGATACAGTAGGGGTTCATGAAAAATCCTCCCTATTTACTGAACTTATTTCACTGCAATTGAACAGAACCAAAAACTTTGCAATACAAGTGGGTTACGTGATTCTATGTTTGCCAACTCTAACACGCAAAACCAGATGGCCCAAGAGTACAGAACCTGCTTCAAGGTTTACTCGATGTGAAAACCACTGAAGTGGGTGACTGCACGTTAGAATATAAATGTTCTGGACTGGGCACTGTGAGCCTGGAGACCTGGTCTGAACCCTTCCCCTGAGTCGCTGAGTGCCTTCGGGCAAGCCATTTAATCTCCAGGAGTCTCAATTTCTGTACTTGTAAAGTGAGAATGATGGGCTGATCTTGACAGTTGGTTTTAGTTTTAAAGTTCTATGAGACCTGAGGAAGAGGCGCCTTAATTTCTCTCACATGGAAACTGATTTCTAGAAAAGAACAATTGGGAATTTCAATATCTGCTTCTATTGATGAGAAATAATAAGAGTGATTTATCTGCTTTTTGGGATATAAAGGTCTCAGTTAGCCCTTTGAAATAAAAGTCCCCAGAGAGAGTTTGAAATAGCTAATTTTTTATACCTTCTCTGGGGCAGACATTTTGCATACTTACTCATATTTAAGTTTCATAAGGTAACAGAAGTTGGTACTATTTCCTAGAAGACCTAGATGAAGCTCAAAGAATCATGTAACTAATTGTACCAGAAATGCACAGTCTTCTGGATCCAAGCTCACCTGATTTTCACTACATTACAGTCTCTGGGAACGAAGGAAAGACATGTTTTGAGTGTCTAGAGTGTATCAGGTACTATGTTATATCATCACTTAGTCTTTATTCAGAATGCAAAGCAAATTATTCTCATCAATATCTGAGGGGTTAAATGAAACGCTGACTAACTGCAGTACATAGGCCAAATCTGGCCCACAACCTGTTTTTGTAAATAAAGTACTATTGGAATATAACCATACTCATTTTTTGTCTTTTTTTATTTTATTTATTTATTTTTTTATTGTTGTTCAAGTACAGTTGTCTCCATTTCTCCCTCACAACTCTCCACCACCCCACCCACCCCCACCTCCCACCCTCATTCCTATCCCCTTTGGCTTTGTCCATGGGTCCTTTTTACATGTTCCTTGATGACTTTCCCCTATTATCCTCCTCCCTCCTCTCTGGTTACTGTCAGTTTGTTCTTTATTTCAATGTCTCTGGTTGTATTTTGCTTGCACGTTTGTTCTGCTGATTAGGTTCCACTTACAGGTGAGATCACAAGGTATTTGCCTTTTACTGCCTGGCTTATTTCACTTACCATAATGCTCTCCAGTTCCATCCATGCTGTCTGGAAGGATAGGAGTTCCTTCCTTCTTTCTGCTGTGTAGTGTCCCATTGTGTAAATGTATCAGTTTTTTGATCCACTCATTGACTGATGGGCACTTAGGTTGCTTCCAACAGTTGTCTATTTAAATTGTGCTGCTATGAACATTGGGGTGCATAGGTTCTTTTGAATTTGTATTTAAGGATTCTTAGGGTATAATCCCAGCAGTCGAAAGGCACTTCCATTTTTAGTTTTCTGAGGAAATTCCATACTGTTTTCCACAGTGGCCACACCAGTCTGCATTCCCACCAACAATACACTTAGGGTTCCATTTTCTCCACAACCTCACCAGCACTTGTTTGTTGATTCGTTTATGATGACCATTCTGACTGGTGTGAAGTGGTATCTCATTGTGGTTTTAATTTGCATCTCTCTATGGCTAGTGATGCTGAGCATCCTTTCATATGTCTCTGGGCCCTCTGTATGTCCTCTTTGGAGAAGTGACTACTCAGATCCTTTGCCAATTTTTTAATTGGGTTGTTTGTCTTCCTGGAGTAGAGTTGTATGAGTTCTTTATATATTTAGGAGATTAAACCTTTTTCCAAGGTATCATTTGCAAATATGTTTCCCCATACGGTTGGTTCTTTTTTCATTTTAATGCTGTTCTTTAGCCATGCAGAAGCTTTTTATTTAGATGAGATCGCATTTGTTTATTCTTTCCTTTATGTCCCTTGCTGTAAGGGACATATTGGTGAAAATATTGCTACAAGGAATATCGGAGATTTTCCTGCCTATATTCTCCTCTAGGACTTTTATGGTGTCACAACTTATATTTAAGTATTTAATCCACCTTGAATTTAATTTTGTGTATGGTGTAAGTTGGTGATGGAGCTTCATATTTTTGCATGTTTTTGTTTTTTATATTATAAGTTTTTATTTGGTTATTATAACTGAAGATGTTTACTTTGAAGAAAAACATTATTGCATAATTTCTGGTAGGTTACTTTTATGAAAGGCATATCATTTTCAGGCTTCTTTTATTGACTTATTCCTGATAGGTTGGGTAACATGAAAAGATAAATATATATGTAAATGTTAAAAAAAATTTAACTCATGCTCTGACTGGTGTGGCTCAGTGGTTTGGGCATTGTCCCACAAACCAAAGGGTCAGTGATTCAATTTCAGGTCAAGTCACAAGCCGAGGATGCAGGTTAGGTCCCCCATGGCGGGTGTGTGAGAGGCAAACTGATAAATATTTCTCTCTCACATCGATGTTTTTCTCCCTCTCTTTCTCCCTCCCTTCCCCTCTCTCTAAAATAAATAAATATTTAAAAAAATATTTTAATCTCTAAAAACTCTTTCATTTTGACCTGATGCATTTTCCATTACATATAAGGAAACAGGAACTAAAATATGAGCTGTTGCTAAACCAAATTTTTAAGTCTATAATTTACCAACTTTCTGTCAGTCCTCTCTGATTGTCACTGCGCTTCAAATCTGCTTTCTCTTTCCTGAATTATTTTCTTGGTGCTTTCTAGGACCCAGAGCTTCCCATTATATAACTCTAGCCAGATCTTCATCCATGTCTTATATCTATTTCCTTCAAACTTTCTCCATAAAAACTGACGAGGATTGGTTCATCTTCACAGGGGACTGTGAGTATCCACCTATCATAGGCCTTCTGTATGATTTCTACATTTTCAGCTTCTAAAGCATACTCAGTAACAGTCAGCAGTTTTGTTTTGCTTACTAGGTGCTGAGCACTGTTCTACGTGCCTCACACACTCATTCATTTACCCGTCACACTCCCCTCTGCACGGTTAGTTAATATTATTACTCCCGTTTTACTAATTAGGTGACTGAGCACAGGCGGGTCACCCAGATGGCACTCGGTGGCTTGGTGGGGTTTCATTCCCATTCATTATGGCTCTAGAATGGGCACTCTTTGTCACCACACCATCCTACTTCTCTTCCTGCACCTATACTAATGTATGTAATTGGCACAACTGGGCTGTGAGGGAGGTTGATGGGACAAATGGGTTTATTAGTCCCTGACCAACAGAGCAGTGAGGTGACTTTACCCATGTCATAGCTAGAAATGGCAGATCTGAAATGGGAATCAAAAACTTCTTTTTCTAAAACCATGTCCTTATTTTTTTTTAAACTATTATTTCCTAACAAAACAAACACATTCTTCTTGAGATGACAATGCTTTATAAATTGTTATCTTTCTTAGAATAATTTGATTCTATTGGATGATAATTGTAAAAACTGTCTGGTTCATAGGAGTAAATCTCTAATAGAGTTACATTGGTAACCATATTAAATTGGTGGGGGACAAATTTTTGACGAAAGAGATTGGGGATCTTTCAAAACCAGACAGAAAGTATGTGATTACCTGGATTCACTTGTGGAAATTAGAAAATACCTATGGATAATTCTACTAGTGTCACCTCAGGCACCTGTGGGATTTGTGGAATCACCTGTTTAGCATCCTGAAAGGGCGCTGACATGCATCAGCTGGACTCAATGCCCAGAATGCATGAGCAGTAATTAACTGAAGGACTATACGAAGTTACTGAACAACCAAATTGCTTAAAAGATGCCAGCAATGAATACAAGCTGACACCTACAAAAGCTGTCTGGGATTAATCAAAAGGCTTTATCAGTGGCTTGCTATCATGATTTAGCAATGTTGGCATTCTATTGAGACCTAAATGATGCAATAATTATCTCCAGCAATGCAATATAAGGGCAACTGGTGAGATTGAGGGGTGGGGGGAAGAAGAACTCTCATTTTCTTTCTGCCTTAAACTAACTTTTTACATAGAGATAGTTCATTTCAAGCCCAAAATGAATTCAGAACAAATGACAATATGGTTAAAGCAATCTTCCTTTTTGTTCAAAAATGACTAAAAAGAGAAAAACAGAATATAGATGAGAGAACAAGTTTGACAGTGTACAGATTTTTGACTTCGATATTTAAAACAGGTGGTTATGCAAATTTTGCAAATTCTAGCAAAAGCTAAATGCCCTGGATGATTGCTTGTGGATATTGACAAAGATGTCCATGATCAACAGCTGGGAGGGCCACAAAGTAAGTGGTGCTGCCAGGAAGCCTTTCAAGGTAACAGATGGAGCAAGACAGACTACATCATGACGCAGGAGAGTTTGGCTTATATTTTCCTTGAGGAAAGAAAAGTCAAATTTATGCCCAGTTTCAAGAACTATATGCATATATATATATATATGGTTTGGGAAGTATAGTGGCAAACTTAGTCATGTATGAGAAAAGTCAGTGGAGAAATCACCTATAGGAGCCATTTCAAAGCATATCACTTAAATTGTGGCTTTCCATGGTCAATGCACACCCAGGAAGAAAGCTTTACCAAGGGACTGACCTCCTTGGCCCACAGCATCCTAGTTCTCTACAGGAAAAATAATTCTTATTTCCAACTACCATCGATTATCAATGCCTAAATGAAACCTTTTTTCTAACTGCTCTTTTTGTGAAATAAGAATTATATCCTGACTTAACATATGCATTCGCATAAAAATATATTTCAAAAACAAAGTTTATACTTTCTCTGGGCAATGCAATACAATATTTTCACCCCTACTCTATTTTATTCTAATATGTTGTTTCATTTGAAAAACTAGTTTTCACTGATAAAATTGGTTTACTATCAATAGTGAATCTCAATCACAGTTTGCAAAATAGCAAACAGCAAACTGAAGCGTATCTCCTCAAGTCTCTGAACACATGTTCAGCTATAGAAATTCAGTGATGCAAATACAAGTACAAGAAAAAACAAGTTTTTCTTTTTAAAATAATCAAGCTAAGTTGAGATTCCTTGGAGTACCAAATTTCATTTTTATCCAAAGCATTTGAAGAGATATTTTGAAATAAGCAATATATTCCATGATAAGGTTAGTCATTAACTAACTACAGAAATAACATAGTGGCCTAGAAGGTATTATATCATTAAAATATTACAGATATTAGAGGAATTTTCTGAATGTTTAGGTCCTGAAAAACTGTTTTTCAAAAATGTTAATTAGTCTTGACATAAAGGAAGTATTGAAAAGAAAGAAAGAAAGAACAGAGAGAAAGGAAGAAAGAAAGAAAGAAAGAAAGAAAGAAAGAAAGAAAGAAAGAAAGAAAGAAAGAAAGAAAGAAAGAAAGAAAGAAAGAAAAGAAAGAGAGAGACAGACAGAGAGAGAGAGGAAGGAAGGAAGGAAGGAAGGAAGGAAGGAAGGAAGGAAGGAAGGAAGGAAGGAAAGAAGGAAAGTGAAGAAAGGAACAAAGAAAGAAGAACTAGAGAGAAATACCAATTGGCAGTATTTGCTGTTAATGTGCAAGTAAAAAAATGTGTTTTTTTTTTAATTCTGCAAAAGCTTCTTCTTTCAAGAGCTCTGATATAAAACAAATGTAACAATACTTATCTTTTTATCATCATCACTTAGCACTGGGCCTCTCACATAATAGCTACTCAACAAGAGTTTGAGTAAATCTCTCCTACTAATCATCTTACTATGATCTATATCCCAAATAAAAACAAAAGGACAGCAAATTCATGAGTTGGTACTTCGGAGGGTGATAAATCATAGCCATCCCAACATAACCAATTCAGTTATTTGCTTGAGTTAGTTACAAAGTTTAAAAAACAAGCAAACGAAACCTGTACCTCTTACTTTCTGACATCACGCTCAGTTGCCTCTATAGGACTTCTGTGGAAAACTCTTTGGGAATGTCTTTTTTTAAATTACTAATTGAGAAAGAGGCTGTATTACAGAGTTCTATTAGCCATACTATTACCATCAGAAAAGATTTCAAGAATAAAGATTGTCTGTAGAGTCAGTGGCCCCTTGTGGATGGTCATGCATATAATGGACGCACATAAATAATTTTCACAGACAATATACAGCGGTTAGAGCTATCTTTTAAAAAAAGATTAACAATTTTCAAGACTACTTACTATTCTCTGAATGTATTGTCCTTGTATTTTCATCTCAACATCTTTGAATATGCTGTGTTGTTTATTAGTCATAAACTTCTTCCCAACTGCTGACCTTGACTTGCTGACATTCAATCCCTTCTGCAGTGCCCAACTCATTTGTTACACTTTCGAAGAAGACTGTAGTGAATTTCTCACGTGGACGGCATCTCCTCTTTTTTGTACTGAAGGCATTTATAGTCTTCTCTCATATATTATTGTGGCATTATTTGCACAATATTTATTTTTCCCTACTAGAGTCTAAAGATTTATGACTTAAGGAACCTCATATAATATTCTCAGAGTTGGACCCCAGTAGGATCCAGCACAGTATTTTGCCCACAATACATTTCCAACCATTAAGCATAGTTCATGAATTCTACAGAGTTTTCTTGAATCCTTAATGCTGTTGGCAATGTTTAAAGTACTGAAAATATCATTGTAAACATGACAGATAGGTCTCTGTCCCCTGAACATTTATATTTTTTCATGAACATAATGGAGCTCTTGCCAGTGGATTATGACCACTGGAGATGTGGGCCGGCCATCTCCAGCCCAGGATGAAGGGTGGGCATGCCTCCTCCACCAGCTGGAGTCAACAGCCTACAGCAAGACTGACAGGCAGACAGCATCAATGTTCCACTGAATTAAGGAGCCAAACAAGCCACATCACGGAAGCTCAACGTAGTAAATATGCACAGCACCTACTACATGCCAAGTACTGTTCTAGATATCTGGAATACATCAACTACATAAAACAGAAGATGCGTTTTGTGTGTAACTTTTATTCCAGTGGGGAAGCACAGGCAGTGAACAGGGAGGAGAGTAAATTAGTAAGTTTCCAAGTATGCTATGTGAAGAATAGCGCTATGGGAGGAGGTGAAGTAGATGAAGGCAGGGGGATGGAGAGTGCTGGTGGGGGTGGGGTAGCCATATGGGGAAGGTGCCATTTGTGACAAGTGTTTTTGGTTTTGTTTGTTTGTTTGTTTAGAGATTCAACAGATTTAATTACACAGGACTTCTAAGAACCTTGGGTTGCCAATGTCACTGATTCTTTTTTTAAAATAACTTTATTTATTTATTTAAAATTTTAAAATATATTTATTGATTATGCTATTACAGTTGTCTCATTTCCCCCCCTTCACTCCACTCCATCCTGCTCACCCCCCTCCCTCCCACATATCCCCCTATAGTTCATGTCCTTGGGTCATACTTATAAGTTCTTTGGCTTCTCCATTTCCTATACTATTCTTACCCTCCCCTTGTCTATTTACCACCTATCATTTATGCTGTTTATTTTTTGTACCTTTCCCCCCTCTCTCCCCCTCCCACTCCCCTATTGATAATCCTCCATGTGATCTCCATTTCTGTGGTTCTGTTCCTGTTCTAGTTGTTGGCTTAGTTTGTGTTTGTTTTTGTTTTAGGTGCAGTTGTTAATAACTGTGAGTTGACAAGTGTTTTTGAACCAGTCTCAACAGTAACAAAGAATGTACGCTTGTTGAATATAAGCTCTAATTGTGGGCCATATTAGATATCTTTTACTTTTACTTTAAACATAGGAGGGGGCAAAAATTTGGGAGCATTAATTGACTCTTGTTGAAGAGTGACCCTAGGGTCTTAAAACCTCTATCTAGTATCTGCTTGTTTTAGGTGAAATCAATATTTTTGACTGTTAAAAATACTGAACAAATGAACAAACAAGCCTTATTTTGTATAAACTCTCCCCTCACAGCAACTATGTAAACTGGGTAATACTTCTTTGCTATACCATGCATCAGACTTTACCTGCAAAGGGAGTTGCCCTCTAGAACCAGTAATTCCTCTCAGCCTTGAACGTGCTGTGTAGACGACTATTTTAGTTTAGATAAAGCTAAGCTGCCATTACCAAAGACACCCACAGATACAGTGATTTAAATAATATGTGTTTATATTTATGCACATAACCATTCTAGGTGATGATTCCAGGCTGCTGGGCCCTAGGCCATCATTCAAGGACCCAGAATTTCTTTTTTTTTCCCCTAGTACTCATTTCCTTTATTGTTTTTATTTTTTGTTTTTTATTTTTTTTAATTTTTATTATTATTCAATTACAGTTGTCTGCATTTCTTCCCATCCCTCCACCCCACCCCAGCCAAACCCACCTCCCTCCCCTGCCTCCACCCTCTCCCTTGATTTTGTCCATGTGTCCTTTATAGTAGTTCCTGTAAACCCCTCTCCCCACTGTCTCCTCCCCACTCCCCCCACCCCACTCCCCTCTGGCTATTGTTAGATTGTTCTTAAGTTCAATGTCTCTGGTTATATTTTGTTTCCTTTTTTCTTCTGTTGATTATGTTACAGTTAAAGGTGAGATCATATGGTATTTGTCCCTCACTGCCTGGCTTATTTCATTTAGCATAATGCTCTCCAGTTCCATCCACGCTGTTGCAAAGGGTATAAGCTCCTTTTTTCTCTCTGCTGCGTAGAATTCCATTGTGTAAATGTACCATAGTTTTTGGATCCACTCGTTTGCTGATGGGCACTTAGGTTGCTTCCAGTACTTGGCTATTGTAAATTGTGCTGCTATGAACATTGGGGTGCATAGGTTCTTTTGGATTGGTATTTCAGGGTTCTTAGGGTATAATCCCAGCAGCGGAATTGGGTCAAAGGGCAGTTCCATTTTTAGGTTTCTGAGGAAATTCCATACTGTTTTCCACAGTGGCCGCACCAGTCTGCATTCCCACCAATGTACTAGGGTTCCCTTTTCTCCGCATCCTCTCCAACAGGACCCACACTTTCATTCTGTACTCTACACTCACACATGCAACCACTGGTTTCTTTCTTTCTTCCTTTTTTTTTTTAGGGTTAAGATTAAAGCTCCAGCCAGGGATTCTTTTCTGAATGTTTGGTGCCTACCTTTTAATGATTGTTATATATTTTGAATATTATTCCTATTTCTAAGTTTCTGCACGATGTGGCAAGGTATGTCTTTTCAACTTGGTCTTGTGTAACAACTCTTGTCTCCAAGCACCTTGCCTGCTCTTTCTCCTCTACTCTAGTTTGCAGGTACTCCTGCTTTCTTTGGGTTTGGGGACTTACCATGCTTTTTTCTGCTTATACCTTTCTCTCAGACTAGAATGACATCCTGGTGACCTGCCCCTTTTCCATATAGAAATCCTTCACTTCTGTGGACCTTACCTGAGAGGCCAGTTCCTTGGAGAAATCATCTATGGTTCTGTAGTACCTGATCCCAACTAGGTTGAGTTTCTTTTTAAACATCGATAAAGTTCCTGAATTTTTCCTTTGTAACACTTAGGATTACTAGCTTGATGTCAATTTCTTCTGGGAGACTATAAGCTTCCTAAGGGTAAGAGCTGTTCTACCTCAATGTTTCACTGTTTTATCTTTGAAATGTTGAACTGAGCAGGCCACACAGGAGAAACTCAGCAAGTGTTTATTGAATGAATGAATGGGCAATGATGTTTCATTGTCAGAAAAGAAGCATTCTCATAATATTTACACATGATTTCTGAGACAATTGAGTTTATTTGGGCATGTTCAAAACAAACAAAAAAAGTGGCATCAATTGAAACAGCATTTAATGAATAAATGCTGTTTGCTAAGCAGTGTGTGATGTGTTAAGAAATATATAATGATGAGTAAGGTATGATCCATTCCTTACAGAAAAAACAATTTAGGCATGTGGGGGCCTTCATGGCACTTGAACTTGACTTAATCATGAATGAATACACACTTGAAAATGTATGTTACAAAATCCATACCAGTATACACCTAGTAAAACTTAAAATAAAAATATCCGAATAGATATTTGGGGGGTTTCCCTGATTGTATAAGAACCAATAAGTATCTGCACAGCCTTACTGATTTGCATTCAATATTCCATGCTTATTTGATTTTTAGGTACTACTTTGTTAACAGAAATAGATAATGACTTACTTTTACTTATTTCCTGGGTATATGGGTAACAGAGATCAGCTTAATGTAATGGAATATGCACAGAGCCAAAGTAAAGGGCATGATTGGAAAATCTTTACCTCTTCTGTGTCTACTTTTCCCATCTGCACAATCATTAGATGAGACTAGATGAGCTTTAAGGTCTCACGAACAGTGTTGCTGTCAGTGATTCTGAGTGCCCAGGGCACAGAGAACTAAGGGTTCTAGATTGCTTATCCAAAAGCCAGATTAAGTATTTGAAGCTTTAACGTACATTATTTGATCTTCAAGTCACGTGCAGGCTATAAAATTTCCAATTAGAATCAGAACATTTCCATATCCACCAGAAAGCTTGTCTGGATGAAATCAAGCTTCCATTTGTAATTAAATTCAGTCGTTCCTTTAAATATAGATTTATGTAATAATAAATTGCTGATTTATTACTTTTCTTAATTTTATAGAACCTTTACCCATGCTTAAAACTTAGGCTTCATCATTTTTCATAATTCTTCCCATGATGCTGATCACAAACCTCAGCAAAAGCATAAATTAAAATGAACTGCACCAAACAGTGTTTTTAATATCTTTAACTTAAACTACACATAACCCCTCACCCTATAAAGATTACAGAAAATGTTATTAACTCATAGTTGTTGTGTTTTATTATTGAAGTAGCATTTTTGAATTTTTATTTCTTTTTTCTCTCCCCTGCTTTCAGCCTACGTGTTTTGTTTTGTTACATCTTGCATCTGCTTTTCAGTTTATTGCTCTGGTGATAAATTTTAATTTATATTTATTTATTTTTATTTCCAGGGTATTTATTCTATTTGTGCCCACTGACTCACAGGCCAGGATGGTGATTGTTATACAGTAGTTTACTTTTAAA
This sequence comes from Desmodus rotundus, assembly GCF_022682495.2. NCBI lineage: Eukaryota > Metazoa > Chordata > Mammalia > Chiroptera > Phyllostomidae > Desmodus > Desmodus rotundus. The sequence goes on from NC_071390.1 coordinate 111,409,456, forward strand.
AGAAATAGGACTGCTCAAGCAGCTAATACAGGAAGATGTATCACCAGCCTGAATAATTGTGACAACCATAGACCGTATCAGTGTCTGTTTGTTTGCACAATACCCTCCTGCATTAAGAAAGCCGTCCCAGCTGTCTTGGGCTCTGGAGTCACCCATTTCATCACTTGACACTGCAGCAGATGTTATGGATTGATAACAGACTTCACTTCATTCACTCCACATCTAAGATTACCTCTGGAAAAAAAATCTAATACATTATAACCCTCCCAGCCATTTGTTAAAAAAAAAAAAAAAGAAAAGAAAGAAAGAAAGAAAGGAAGGAAGGAAGGAAGGAAGAAAAAGGATCAGTAATTTATTCTCCTTTTTTAAGCATTAAATTGTGTCCCCCCCCCCCTTTGAATGCACATGCTATTTTTAAAATGGCCATTTAACACATTCATTGCATGGTTTTCTGTAGGCAAAAAAAAAAAAAAATCAGTGAAGGACAAGAATGTAATGATTTAATTGAATTAGGACCAGATCAGATTTAGGGTTGATGACTCACATTTCCATTATGTAAGAAAGATGCTGTTGGCCTTTAATGATAGAGATATGTGCCACATTCAAAGGTTTGTTAGAAATGAGTGCTTCCATTTTTATCTGAAACACTGAAAAAAGAGCTCAGGCTGGGACTTAAAAGGAGGTATAAAATCTGTATTAAGTTGAACAGATTTCTTAGCTAAACAGCAGCTTCTCCTCTTTAGTTTAGGAAATTCAAGTCTTGCAAATGTAACACAAAGAGGATTGACCATTGCTTAAACGTCACTCAGTGAAACAGCCTGAAAATTGGGCATTTCTGACAAAGAGATTTTATGGAAAAATGTGAATACAAGTGAATAAAAATGTACAATGGGCCTGTTTTTTAGATGTGAAAAGGCTTTGTGTGTGAAAAGTGTGACTTTATTGCTCCGGTCGTAGAAAAGCATGGAATTGAAGTGCGTTTTGAAATGAAGTACGGCAGGAGGGGCAGGTGGTTCCAGCACAGTGTGCTCAATCCCCGTCTTGAACTTGCATGCTGAAACTTCAAGTTTGCTTTCCTCATACAGGCATTGCCATTCTTCTCACATCTATCTCTAACTTAAAGTTAGCTAAACTGGGGCAACTGTTAGTGTGTGAAATTGGTATGTATCCATGCATCACCATGAGGGGCAAGATCAGCAAATCTAAAAGCAGCCAGGGTGCTCAGCATATTGGGTCCAGAAGACAAAGAAAGGAGATGGAGAATAGACATCATATGACAAGACCATGTCTATTACAGGGAGGGCAAAAGTAGGCTTATAGTTGTTCAAATAGAAACTAAGACAATAATTAGGTTCCACTTAGAGGTGAGGTCATATGGTATTTGTATTTCACCCCCTGGTTTATTTCAATTAGCATAACGCTCTCCAGTTCCATCCATGCTGTCAAGAAGAATTGGAGTTCCTTCTCTCTTTCTGCTGTATAGTGTTCCGTTGTGTAAATGTACCACAGTTTTTTGATCCACTCATTTGCTGATGGGCACTAAGGCTGCTTCCAGCACTTGGTTATTATAAATAGTGCTGTTATGAACATAGGGGTACATAGGTTCTTTTGAATTGGTATTTCCGGATTCTTAGGGTATAGTCCCCAGCATTGGGATCACTGGATAGAAAGGCAGTTCCACCTTAAGTTTTCTGAGGAAATTTCATACTGCTTTTTTCAGTGGCTGCACCAGTCTCCATTCCCACCGACAGTGTACTAGGGTTCCCTTTTCTCCACAACCTCACCAGCACTTGTTTGTTGATTTATTAATGATGCCCATTCTGACCAGTGTGAAGTGGTATTTCATAGTGGTTTTACTTTGTATCTCTCTAATGGCTAGTGATGCTGAACAAAATAGAACCAGAGACTTGGAAATAGAGAACAAACTCTTTACAGTGACCAGAGGAATAGGGGAGAGGAAGAATGGGGGAAAGAAAGGGAAGGGGCAAACAAAAGAACATGAACAGAGGACTCATGGGCATGGAAAATGGCCCAGGATTGACTGTGGAGGTAGGGGTGACAAGGTAGGGGAAAGCAATAGGGAAAAAGGTGGGGCAACTTTAACTGAATAATAATAAAAAGGAAACTAATACAATAATGAGTAGATAATAACACAAGAATTAACTCTATATTTTCAAGTATTCACAACTGTAAACCTACTTCTGCCCAACCCTTTTAATGATTATTTCTTTTTATTTTTTTGCTATGCAGCATTTTAAAGTTCACAGAGTTCTTTCATGCTTATTATGCCATTCTTGTTTTGATCCTCTGTAGCACTTGAATGATACACACAGGGCAGCTTTTGTCCCATAGTTACCAGGGAGAAGCAATCCCAGAGGTTAGAAGGCTTATCTAAGGTCTTACAGATGGTAAGTGACAATTACCTCTTTCAACACCAAAGTACATGTTCCTTTTACTACATGTTCACATTTCCCATTCTATTGAGCCTGTGTGTAAAACAAATGAACGAAAGATCTAGTAGCTTTGTTATTCATTTTTTCCCCTTCTCTCACAGAGACCCAGTGAATCATGGACCAGGGTGGCAGCAGTTC